>NW_027204815.1:0-1247438 GCF_024711535.1 Dipodomys merriami
CACCGTAAACGTAACCCTAACCCTAACCCTAACAATAACCTTAACCATAACCATAACCTTCATCCTAACCTTAACTTTCACCATAACAATAACCCTCACCCTAACATTAACCCTCACCCTAACACTAACCCTAAACCTAACACTAACCCTCACACTAACCCTCACCATCACACTAATCCTAAACGTCACCCTGATCCTAACCCTCACCCCAAACCTAGCCCTCAACCTAACGCTAACCCTCATCCTCACCCTAAACCTCACACTAACTCTAACACTAATCCTCAACCTAAACCTAACCCACACGCTAACCCTAACCCTCACCCTTACCTTACCCCTCACTCTCAGCCTAACCCTCAACTTTACCCTTACCGTCACCTTTAACCTAACCCTCACGGTAACCCTCACCCTAACCCGAATCCTCATCCTAACCCTCACCCTAATGGTAACCCCAAACATTACCCTAACCCTAACCCTCACGCTCACCCTCAGCCTCAGCCTAACACCAAGCCTAAGCCTAAACCCAACCTTAACCCTCACCCTCACCCGAACACTAATCTTAACCCTAACCCTCATCCTTACCCTTAACCTAACCATAAACCTAACCAACTTTCTATACCTAGTCCTCATCCCCATACCATACCTTCAGCAAAACCCTAAGCCTAAGCCGAACCCTAACCCTAGCCATCACACTCACCCTCACTGTAAACCTAATCCTAAACATAACGCTAACCCTAACATTAAACCTCAACTTAACCCTCACCCTAACCATAATACTAACACTGACCCTAACCCTAACGCTCACACTAACCCTCCCCCTAACAAGAACTCTAACCTTAAACCTCACCCTCACCCTAACAATAACCCTATCCCTAAACCTTACCGTAAACCTGATCCTAACCCTCACCCTCACCCTCACTATCACAGTAACTCTAAACATAACCCTAATCCTAACCTTCACCCTCACCCTAACCCTAACACTAACACTCACCCTAACCATAACCCTCTCCCTCACTGTAAACCTAACCCTAACCCTAACCCTAAACCTCACCCTAACCCTAACAATAACACTCACCCTCACCCTAGAGCTCACCCAAAACTTAATTGTAACCTTAACCCTCATCCAAACCCTAACCCTCACCCTAACCCTAACCCTAAAACTAACCCTAACCCTAAACCTCACCCTATTCCTCACCCTAACCCTAACTGTAACCCTAAACCTCACCCTCACTCTAACCCTAACCCTAAACCTCACCCTCACCCTAGCCCTCAACCTAACCCTAATGCTAACCTTAACCCTCATCCTAACACTCACCCTAACCCTAAACCTAACCCTCACCCTAACCCTAACCCCCACCCTCAACCTCACCCTTAGCCTAACCCTAAGCCTAACCCTAAACCTAACCCTAACCCACACACTCACCCTCACTCTAACCCTAAACCTAAAACTAACCCTAACCCTAACCCTCACCTTCACCTTAGCATTCACCCTAACCCTAATCCTAATCCTAACCCAAACTCTAACCATAACCCTAACCCTAAACCTCACCCTAAACCTAACACTATCCCTCACCCTCACTGTAAGGGTAACCCTAACCCTAACCCTAACAATAAACGTAACCCTAACTCTAACCCTCACCCTAAACTTAACACTCACCCTAACCCTAACCCTCACCCTACCACTTACCCTCACCCTTATCTTAACCCTCAGCCTTAGCCTAATCCTCACATTTAGGCTTACCATCACACTCACCCTAACCCTAATTCTAACCCTCACCCACACCCTAACCCTCACCCTCATCTTCCCCCTAAACCTCACAATAACCCTAACCCTAATCCTTAATCTAACCCTCACCCTAATCCGAAACCTAACCCTTACTCTAACCCTAAACTTAAACCTAAACCACACCCTTATCTTAACCCTCACCCTCAGACGAAACCTCACCTTTACCCTTACCATCATCCTCACCCTAACCCTCCCCCTAAACCTAAACCTCATCCTAAAACTCACCCTAACAGTAAACCTAACCATCAGACTAACCCTAACCCTCACCCTCAACCTCAAGCTCAGCCGAACCCTAAGCCTAAGCCTAACCCTTACCCTAAACCTCACCCTCTCCCGAGCCCTCACCCTAACCCTAAATCCTAAACCTAAGCCTCATCCTAACCCTCACCCTAAGCCTAAACCTAACAATCACCCTAACCCTAATCCTCATGCCCACACTCACCCTCAGCCTAACCCTAAGCCGAAGCCTAACACTAACCCTAACACTCTCACTCACCCTCACCCTAACCCTAATCCAAATCCTAACCCTACCCTAACACTTAACCTCAACCTAACCCTCACCCTAACCTGAACCCTAATATTAACCCTAACTCTAACCCACGAACTAACCCTCTCCCTAACCCTAAATCTAACCATAAACGTCACCCTAAACATAACCCTACCCCTACCCCTAACACCAAACCTCACCCTCACCCTCACAATAACCCTCACCCTCACTGTAACTCTAACCCTCACCCTAGCCCTCACCCTAACCCTATTCCTAACCCTAAACCTTATCCTAACCCTCACCCTAACCCTAACCCTCACCCTCATGCTAGGCCTAAGCCTAAGCCTAAGCCTAACTCTAACCGTAACCCTAACCCTAACCCTAACCCAAACACTAACCCTAACTCTAATCCTAAATCTCACTCTCACCTTAACCCTTACTCTATCCCTAACCCTAAACCTAAACCTCACCCTGACCCTCACCGTTACCATAACCGATACCCTAACCCTAACAATAACCCTAACTCTAACCCTAACCCTCACAATAAACATAAACCTCACCCTAAACCTAACCCTCACCCTAACACTTACCCTCACCCTAACACCTACCCTAACACTAGATAACCCTCAAACTAACCCTAACCATCACCCCAACCTTAAACCTGACCCTAACCCTAACTCTAACCCTCACCTTCACCCTAACCCTCAACCTAACCCTAACCCTCCTCCTCACCCTAAACCTCACCCTAACCCTAACACTAATCCTCAATCTAACCCTCACCCTCACCCTACCCCTACCCCTAACACTCACCCTAACCCTAACTCTCACCATTACCGTAACTCTCACCCTCAGCCTAAACCTCACGTTTACCCTTACCTTCACCCCCACCCTAACCCTCACCGTAACCATAACCCTCTCCCTAACCCTCACCCTAACCATAACCCTAACCCTCACCCTAACCCTAACTCTACCCCTAAACCTAACCCTCAACCTAACCCTAACTCTAACCCTAACCCTAACACTAAACCTCACCCTAACCCTAACCCTCACCCTAACCCTAAACCTTAACCGTAACCCTAATCCTAAGCCTAACCATAAACCTATCCCTATCACACACACTCACCCTCACCTTAACACTAATCCTAACCCTAACCCTAATCCTAACCCTCTTTTAACTCTCACTCTAACACTATCCTTAACACAAACACTAACCCTAACCCTCAACCTCACCTTCACTCTAACCCTAACCCTAAACCCCAACCTAACACTAACCCTAACCCACACCCTCATGCTTAGCCTAAACCTAAGCCTAAAACTAACCCTAAACCTCACCCTAACCCCAACAATAACACTAAACCTAACTCTAACCCTAAACCTCACCTCAACCCTAACCCTAACTCTAACCCTAACCCTAAAGGTAAACCTCACCTAACCCTAACCCTTCACCTCACCCTCACCCTCTCTGTAACCGTAAGCCTAACCCTAACCCTAACAATAACCCTATCCCTAACCTTAACCCTCATCCTAACCATAACCTTCACCCTAACCATAACCCTCACCCTAACACTTACCCTCACCCTAACACTAACCCTAAACCTAACACTAACCCTCACACTAACCCTAACCATCACGCTAACCCTAAACCTCACCCTAACCCTAACCCTAATCCTCACCCTAAATCTCAAACTAACCCTAACCCTAATCCTCAATTTAACCCTCATCCTCACCCTAACCCTAACCCTCACCCTCAGCCTAATCCTCACCGTTACACTTACCGTCACCCTCACCCTAAACCTCTCTCTAACCCTAACCCTCACCCTCACCCTCAGCCTCCGCCTAAACTTAAGCCTAAGCCTAAACCTAACCTTAACCCTCACCCTCAACCTAGCCCTCACCAGAACCCTAATTCGAACCCTAAACCTCATCCTAACCTTAACCTAACCATAAACCTAACCAACATTCTAAATCTAATCCTCATCCCCCACCCATACTCTCAGCTTAATCCTAAGCCTAAGCTGAACCCTAACCCTCACACTCACCCTCATCGTAAACCTAATCCTAAAGGTAACCCTAACCCTAACATTAAACATCAACCCAACCTTCACCCTAACCCTAACTCTAACCCTAAACTTCACCCTCACACTAACCATAACCCTAAACCGAAACCTCACCCTAAACCTGACCCTAAACCTCAGCCTCACCCTCACCCTCACTGTAACTCTAACCCTAACCCTAATCCTAACCCTCACCCTCACCCTAAACCTAAACCTAACCCTCACCCTAACCCTAACCTTCATCCTCACCGTAACCCTAACCCTAACCCTAACCCTAAACCTCACCCTAACCCTAACAATAACACTCACCCTCACCATAGCCCTCACACTAAACCTAATTGTAAACCTAACCCTCATCCCAACTCTCACTCTAACCCTAACCCTAACCATCAACCTAACCCTAAACCTAATTCTAACCCTCAACCTAACTCTAACCCTGACCACAATGTAACCCTAAACCTAACCCTCACCCTAATCCTAACCCTAATCCTCACCCTCATGTTGGGCGTAAGCCTAAGCCTAAGACAAAGACTAAGCCTAACCCTAACCCTCATCCTAACCCTAACCCTAAATCTAACCCTAACTCCAACCCTAAACCTCAACCTAAACCTAACCCTAACACTAATCCTAACCGTAAACCTAAACCCTATCCCTCAGCTTAACCCTAACTTTAACCCTAAACCTCACCCTCACCCTAAACCTAAACCTAACCGTAACTCTAACCCTCACCCTCAACCTAACACTCAACTTAACCCTAACCCTCATCCTCACCCTAAACCTCACCCTCACCCTAGCCCTCACCCTAGCCCTCACACTAACCCTAATTCTAACCCTAACCCTCATACTAACCCTTAACCTAACCAGAACCCTAACCATCATTCTAAACCTAATCCTCATCCCCACACATACACTCAGCCTAACCCTAAGCCTAAATGAACCCTAACCCTAACCCTCACACTCACCCTCACCATAAACCTAATCCTAAAACTAACTCTATCCATAATTTTAAACCTCAACTTAACACTCAACCTAACCCCAAGCCTAACATTAACCCTAATCCTAACCCTCACCCTAACCCTCCCCCAAAGCATAAAACTTATCCTAAACCTCACCTTCACCCTAACCATAACCCTATCCCTAAACCTCACCCTAACTCTTATCCTAATCCTCACCTTCACCCTTACCCTCACTGTAACTCTAACCCTAACCCTAACTATTACACTAACCTAACCCTAACCCTGACTCTCACCCTAACACTAACCCTAACCCAAACCCTCACCTTAACCCTAACCGTAAACCTAACCCTCACCCTCACCGTAACCATAAACCTAAACCTCATCCTAACGCTAACCTTAACCCTCATCCTCATTCTAGCCCTCACCCTAAACCTAATGCTAACCCTAAACCTCACCCTCACCTTCACGCTCGGCCTAAGCATAAGCCTAAGCCTAAGACAAACCCTGACCCTCACACTCACCCTCATCCTAACCCTAAACGGAAGCCTAACCCTAACCCTAACCCTCACATGAACACTAACTCTAACCCTAAACCTCACCCTCACCCTAACCCTAAACCTCACCCTCACCCTCAACCTCTGCGTAACATTAAGCCTAACCCTATCCCCAACCCTAACCCTAATACTAACCCTAACCCGTACCCTAACGCTCACCCTAACCCTAACCCTAACCCTCACCCTCACCGTAGCCTATGCCAAAATCCTAAACCAAAGCCTAACCCTCACCCTAACCCTCACTCTAACACTAACCCCAACACTCACCCTAACCATAACCTCACCCTCAACCTCACCCTAAATCTAATCCTATTCCTAACCCTAACCCTAACACTCACCCTCACCTTAACCCTAATCCTAATCCTAACCCTAACTGGCAACCTCACCCCCACACTAAATTCCATCCTAACCCTCACCCTCAAACTAATCCTAACCCCAACCCTAATCCTAAACCTCACCCTAAACCTAAACCTTACCTTAACACTTACCCTCAGCTTAAAACTAACACCAACCCTAACCCTAACCCTCACACTAACGCTAACCATCACCCTAAACCTAAACCACACCCTAACCCTAACCGTAACCCTCAACTTCACCCTTGCCCTCACCCTAACCCTAACGCTCATCCTCACCCTAAACCTCACACTAACCCTAACACTAATCCTCAATCTAACCCTCACCATCACCCTAACCGAAACCTCACCCTTACCATAACCCTCATCCTCAGCCTAACCTCACCTTTTCTCTTACAGTCACCCTCATCCTAACCCTCACCCTAAACCATAACCCTCATCCTATCCCTCACCCTAACCTTAACCCTAAACATCAACCTAAACCTAACCTTCACTTTCAAATTCAGCCTCAGCCTCATCCTAACCCTAAGCCTAAACCTAACCCCGAAACTAACACTCACCCTAGCCCTCGCCCTAACCCTAATCCTAACCCTAACCCTCATCCTAACCCTCAACCTAACCTTAACCAGAACCATCACTCATCCCTACACTCACCCTCAGCCTAACCCTAAGCCTAAGCCTAACCCTCAGCCTAACCCTCACACTCAGCCTCACCTTAACCTTAATCCTAAACCTAAACCTAACCCTAAACCCAAACTTAACCCTCACACTAACGCTAACCCTAACCCTAACCCTCACCCTCACCTTAGTCCTCAACCTAACCCTCACCCCAAACCTAACCCTCACCCTCACCGAAACATGAACCCTAACCCTCACGCTAACCCTAACCCTAACCCTAAACTTAATACTAACCTAATACTAACCTAAACCTAACCCTCACCCTCACCGAAACATGAACCCTAACCCTCTCCCTAACCCTACCCCTATCCCTAACCCTAATACTAACACTCATCCTCACCCTAGACCTCACCCTAACCCTAATTGTAACCCTAACCCTCATCCTAACCCTCACCCTAACCGTAACCCTAACCCTCAACCTAACCCTAAACCTAATTCTAACCCTCAACCTAACCCTAACCCTAACCCTCACCGTAACCTAACCATAACCCTCACCCTAACCCTAAACCTAACCCAAACCCTAAACCTCACCCTAAGTATCAACCTAACCCTCACTCTCACCCTATCCCTCATCCTAAACCAAATCCTAACCCTAACCCTCATGCTAACCATCACCCTCACCCTAACACTCACATTAAACCTAGCCCTAATCCTAACCCTCAACATAACCCTAACACTCACCCTCACCATAACCCTAACGCTAACACTCTCCCTATCCCTAAACTTAATTCTAACTCTAAACCTCACCTAACCCTAACACTAACACTCACCCTCATGCTAGACCTCATCCTAACTCTAATCCTAACCCTAACCCTAACCCTAAACCTCACACTCACCCTCACCTTAACACTAGTCCCAATCCTAACCTTAACCCTAGCCTCACCCTCACCCTAAACCTCACCCTAACCCTAACCCTATCACTAACCCTAACCCTAAATATAACCCTAACCCTCACCCTCAACCTAGCCCTCAACCTAACCCTAACCCTCATCCTCACCCTAAACATCACACTAACATCAATACTAATCCTCAATCTAACCTTCACCCTCACCCTAACCCTAAGCTTCACCCTGACCGTAACCCTCACCTAACCCTCAACTTTACCCTTACCATCACCCTCGCACTAAGCCTCACCATAACCCTAATCCTCATTCTATACCTCACCCTAAAGATAACCCCAAACATCACCCTAAACCTAACCATCACCCTCACCCTCAGCCTCAGCCTAATCCTAAGCATAAGCCTAACCCTAACCCTAACCCTCACCCTCACCCTAGCCCTCATCCTAACCCTAATTCTAACCCTATCCCTCATCCTAACACTTAACCTAACCAGAAACCTAACCATCATTCTAAATCTAATCCTCATCCCCACCCATACACTCAGCCTACCCCTAAGCCTAAACGAACCCTAACCCTAACCCTCACAGATATCCTCACCGTAAACCTAATCCTAAACCTAACCCTAACCCTAATATTAATCCTCAAACTAACCCTCACCCTAACCCCAAGCCTAACACTAACCCTAATCCTAACCCTCCCCGAAATCCTAACTCTAACCCTAAACCTCACCCTCACCCTAACCATAACCCTTACCCTAAACTTAACACAAACCTGATCATAACCCTCACCCTCACCCTCACTGTAACTCTAACCCTAACCCTAACTATTACACTAACCCTAACCCTTACCCTGACCCTCACCCTAACCCTAACCCTAACCCAAACCCTCACTATAACCTTAACCCTAACCCTAACCCTCACTGTAACCCTAACCCTAAACCTCAACCAAACGCTAATCCTAACCCTCATACTCACTCTAGCCTTCACCATAACACTAATTCTAACCCTAAACCTCACCCTCACTTTCACGATCGGCCTAAGCCTAAGCCTAAGCCTAAGACTAACCCTGGCCCTCACAATCACCCTCAAACTAACCCTAACCCTAACCCTATCCCTAACCCTAACTCTCACACTAACCCTCACCTGAACGCTAACTCTAACCCTAAACCTCACCCTCACCCTAACCCTAAACCTCACCCTCACGCTCACCCTCTACCTAACATTAAGACTAAGCCTAACCCCAACCCAAAACCTAATACTAACCCTAACCCCCAGCCTAAGGCTCACCCTAACCCTAACCCTAACCCACACCCACAACATAGCCCATACCAAACACTAAGCCTAAGCCTAACCCTCACCATAACCCTCACTCTAACCCTAACCCCAAGACTCACCCTAACCATAACCCTCATCCTCACCCTCACTCTAACTCTAATCCTAACCCTAACCCTAACCATAACTCTCACCTCACCTTAACCCTAATCCTAATCTTAACCCTAACACCAATCCTCACCCCCACCCTAAATCTCACCCTAACCCTAACTCTAACCCTAACCCTAACCCTCACCCTAACCCTAACTCTAACCCTTAACATCACCCTCACCCTAACCCTAACCCTAACCCTAATCGTAAACCTCACCCTAAACCTAAACCTTACCCTAACACTTAATCTCACCTTAAAACAAACATTAAACCTAAAAATAACCCACACACCAACGCTAACCATCACCCTAAACCTAAACCTCACCCTAACCCTGAGCTTCTCAACTTCACCCTAGCCCTGACCCTAACCCTAACCTGAACCCTAAACCTCACACTCACCCTGTTACCCAAATCCTAATCCTAACCCTAAGCCTAACCCTCACCCTCACCCTAAGCCTCACCCTATCCCTAATTCTAACACTAACCCTAAACCTAACGCTAGCCCTCAGCCTCACCCTAACCCTAACTCTAACCCTAAACCTCACTCTCAACATTACCGTAACCCTAACCATAACTCTAAATCTCACCCTAACAATAAACATAAACCTCACCCTCACCCTAGCTCTCACCCTAATCCGAATCCTCAACTTAACCCTCATCCTAACCCTCACCCTAACACTCACCCTAACCCTCACTCTCACCCTCACCCTAACCCTAAACCTAACCCTAACCCTCACCCTAACCCTAACTGTTACCCTCACTCTCACCCTTACCCTAACCATCACCCTAACCCTAAACTTATCCCGAACCCGAACTCTCACCCTAACCCTAAACCTAATCATCACCCTAACCCTCACCCTCACCCTCACCCTCAGCCTAACCGTAAGCCTAACCCTAACACTAACCCTAAATGTTACCCTCACCCTAACCCTAACCCTAACACTAAACCTCACCCTAACCCTAAACGTAAACCTAATACTAACCCTAACCCTAAACCTCAACCTCACCCTAACCCTCACCTTAACCCTAACCCTAACACTAACCCTAACCCTATCCCTCACCCTCAGCCTCATCCTAATCATAACTCTAACCCTAAACCTCACCCTCATCCTAACACTAACCCTAACCCTAAACCTCATCCTAAACCTAACACTAAACCTCACACTCAACCTAGCCCTCACCCTAACCCTAATCCTAATCCTAATCCTCATTCTAACCCTCCCCCTAACCCTAACACTAACCCTCACCCTAACCCTATCCCTCACCCTAAACCTCACCCTCAGCCTAACTGTAAGCCTAACCCTAAACCTAACCCTAACACACAAACAATCACCTTCAGGTTTACCCTAATCCTAACCCTAAACCTAAGCCTAAACCTAAGCCTCTGCCTAACTATCACCCTAACCATAACCCTAACACTAACCCTAACCCTCAACCTAACCCTCACACTAACACTAAACCTAATCCTAAACCTCACCCTCACCCTAGACCTAAATCTAACCCTAACTGAAACACTAAACCTCACCCTAACCCAAAACCTAACCCTCACCCTCACCCTCACCTTAACCTTAACCCTAAACCTAACCCTAACAATAACCCTAACCGTAATCCTAACCCTCACTCTAACCATAATCCTAACCCTAACCCAAACCCTCACCTAACACTTACCCTCACACTAACACTAACCGTAACCCTAAAACTAACCCTCACACTAACCCTAACCCTAACCCTAACCCTAAACTTCAACGTAACCCTCAACCTCACCCTAACCCTAACACTAACCCCAACCCTAAACCTCACCGTCACTCTCCCCCTAACCCTATATCTAACTGTAAAACTCACCCTCACCCTAACCCTCTCCCTAACCCTAAACCCCTCCGTAACCCTAACCCTAATCCTCACCTGCACCCTCAACCTCACCTTAACTCTAAACCTAACCCTAACAATAACACTAACCCTAACCCTTATCATTACTCTAACCGTAATCCTCACCCCACCCTCAACCTCACCCTAACCTCAAACTTAACCCTAACCATAACACTAAAAATAACCCTAACCCTAACCCTAACCGTAATCCTCACCCCCACCCTCATCCTCAGCCTAACCCTAAGCCTAACCCTAACCCTAACCCTCACGTTCACCCCAGCCCTCAACCTAACCCTAACCCTCATCCTCAATCTAAACCTCACCCTAACCCTAACATTATTCCTTAATCTAACACTCACCCTCAACCTACCCCTAACCCTAAAACTTACTCTAAACCTAACCTTCAACATTACCATAACTCTCACCCTCAGCCTAACCCTTATGTTTACCCTTACCGTCAACTCAACCCTAAACCTAACCCTAACCCTAATCCTAACCCTAACTCTCACCCTGACCCTAACTCTAATCCCTAAACCTCACCCTCAACCTAACCCTAACTCTAAACCTAACCCTAACACTAAACCTCACCCTAACCCTAACCCTAACCCTCACTCTAACCCTAAACCTCAACCTCACCCTTAGCCTCAGCCTAACCCTAAGCCTCACCATAAACTTATCCCTAACACACACTCACCCTCACCCTAACACTAATCCTAACCCTAACCCTAACCCTAACCCTCCCCTTAACTCTTACCCTAACCCTAACCTTAACACGAACACTAAACCTAACCCTCAACCTAACACTCACCCTAACCCTAACTAACGGAAACCTCACCCTCACCCTAACCCTCATTCTAACACTAACCCGAACACTAAACCTCACCCTAACACTAACCCTAACCCTCACACTCACACTCACAGTAACCGTAACCCTAAACCTGACCCTAACAATAACCCTAAAGCTAATCCTAACCCTCACCCTAACCATAACCGTCACCCTAACCCAAACCCTCACCCCAACACTTACCCTCACCCTAACACTAACTCTAACCCTAACACTTACCCTCCCACTAACCCTAACCCTAACTCTAACCATAAACCTCATCTAACCCTCACACCCACCCTAAACCTAAAACTAGCCATATTCCTATCCCTTAACCTAACACTCCCCCTAACCCTATATCTAACCCTAAACCTCACGCTAACCCTAACTCTAAGCCTAAGCCTAAAACTAAACCTAACCCTAACCCTAACCCTAACCGTAAGCCTACCCCCAAACCACACACTCAAGCTCAGCCTAAACCTAAGCTTAACCCTAACCCTAACCCTAACCATCACATTAACCCTAACCCTATCCCTAACCTTAACACTAAACCTAACCCTAATCCTCAGCCTCACCCTCAACCTAAACCAAAACCTAACCCTAACCCTCACCGTAAACCAAAGCCTAACGCTAACCCTAACCCTCACACACACCCTCACCCTAACCCTAATCCTAAACCTAACCCTACCCCTAAAGCTAACCCTCATATTAACCCTCAGCCTAGCCCTCACCCTAACCCTAATCGTAATCCTACAACTAATCCTAACCCTCCCCCTAACCCTAACCCTAACACTAAACCTAACCATAACTCTCAACCTCAGCCTGAACCTAACCCTAATTCTAAACCTAAACCTGCCCCTACACCTAACCCTAACCCTAACCCCCACCCTAACACTAAACCTCACCCTCACCCTCAACCTCAGCCTAACCCTAAGCCTAACCCTAACCCTAAACTTAACCCTAACATACACACACACCCTCACGCTAACTCTAATCCTAACCCTATCCCTAACCCTAACCCTCCCCCTAACTCTCACCGGAACCCTAACCATAACACTAACCGTAAACCTAAACTTCAACCTAACCCTCACCCTAACCCTAACTCTAACCCTAAACCTCACCCTCACCCTAAACCTAACTCTAACCCTAACCCAAACCCTAACCCTCACCCTAACCCTACACCTAACCATCAAAATAACCCTAAACCTCAACCCCACCCTCATCTTCAGCCTAACCCGAAGCCTAAGCATAACCCTAACCGTAATCCTCACATTCACCCTCACCCTAACCCTAATCCTAATCCTAAACCTAACCATAAACCTAACCCTTAACCTCAACATAACTATCACACATAACCATAACCCTAACCCTAACCCTAACACTAACCCACGATCTAACCCTCCCCCTAACCCTAATCTAACCCTAAACCTCACCCTCACGCTAACCCTAACCCTAAACCTCATCCTAACTCTAAATGTCACCCTAACCCTCACCCCCACCCTCAACTTAACTCTAATCATAACCTTAACAATAACACCAATCCTAACCCTAAACCTAACCCTCATGCCAACCCTAGCCCTAATCCTCACACTCACCCTCACACTAACACTAATCCTAAACCTAACCATAAACCTAACCCTTAACCTCAACCTAACTGTCACCCTAACCTTAACCCTAACACTAACCCTAACACTAACCCACGAACTAACCCTCCCCTTAACCCTGAATCTAACCCTAAACCTCACCCTCACCCTAACCCTAATCCTAACCCTAACCCTCACCCTCACCCTCACCGTAACTCTAACCCTAACCCTAACAATATCACTAATCTTAACACTAAACCTAACCCAACAACAACCCTAATCCTAAAACTCACCCTCACCCAAAACCTAATAATAACCCTAACCCTCACCCTAATCCTAAACTTCATCCTCACTGTAAACCTAACGCTCATTCAAACCCTTACCCTAACTCTAACCCTAACCATAAACCTCACCCTAACACTAACCTTAACACTCACCCTCGCCCTGGCCCTCACCCTAAACCTAAACCTAACCCTAATCCTCAACCTAGCCCTCACCCTAACCCTAACCCTCACCGTCACCCTAAACCTAACACTCAACCTAACCCTAACCTTTACGCTCACCGAAAATGTAACCCTAACCCTAACCCTAACAATAACCCTAAGCCTAACACACCTAACCATAACCCTCACCCAAATCCTAACCCTCACCCTAACTCTAACTCTAACCCTCACCCTCACCCTAACCCTAACCCTCATCCTCACCCTAAACCTCACACTAACCCTAACCCTAACCCTTACCCTAACACTAAACTTAACCCTAACCCACACCCTTATCTTAACCCTCAACCTCAGCCTAAACCTCAACTTTACCCTTACCATCATCCTCACCCTAACCCTCCCCCTAACCCTAAACCTCATCCAAAAATTCACCCTAACAGTAAACCTAACCATCACCCTAACCCTAACCCTCACCCTCAACCTCAAGCTCAGCGTAACCCTAAGCCTAATCCTAACCCTTACGCTAACCCTCAGCCTCTCCCTAGTCCTCACCCTAACCCTAATCCAAACCCTAACCCTCATCCTAACCCTCACCCTAAGCCTAAACCTAACAATCACCATAACCCTAATACTCACGCCCACACTCACCCTCAGCATAACCCTAAGCAGAAGCCTAACCCTAACCCTAACACTCACACTCACCCTCACCCTAACTCTAATCCGAAACCTAACCCTACCCCTAAAACTTAACCTCAACTTAACCCTCACCCTAACCTTAACCCTAATATTAACCCTAACCCTAACCCACGAACTAACCCTTTCCCTAACCCTAAATCTAACCGTAAACCTCACCCAAACACTAACCCTAAACCTACCCCTAACACTAAACCTCACCCTCACCCGAATCCTAACCCTCACCCTCACTGTAACTCTAACCCTCACCCTAGCCCTCACCTTAACCCTATTCCTAACCCTAAACCTCATCCTAACCCTCACCCTAACCCTAATATTCACCTTCATGGTAGGCCTAAGCCTAAGCCTAAGCCTAAGCCTAACCCTAACCATAACCCTCACCCTAACCCTAACACAAACACTAACCCTAACTCTAACCCTAAACCTCACTCTCATCCTAACTCTAACTCTAACCCTAACCCTAAACCTAAAGCTCACCCTAACCCTAACCCTAACCCTCAGCCTTACCCTCACTGTTCCCATAACCGATACCCTAACCCTAACAATAACCCTAACCCTAACCCTAACACTCACCCTAAACATAACCCTCACCCTAACCCTAAAACTCACCCTAACACTTACCCTCACCCTAACACTAACCCTAACAATAACACTAACCTTCACCCTAACCCTAACCCTCACTCTAACCCTAACCCTCACACTCATGCTTGTCCTAAGCCTAAGCCTAAGCCAAAAACTAACCCTAAACCTCACCCTAACCCCAACAATAACACTAAAACTAACTTTAACCCTAAACCTCACCCTCACCCTAACCCTAACTCTAACCCCAACCCTAAACCTAAACCTCATCCTAATGCTAACCCTCACCCTCACCCTCACCCTCACTGTAACCGTAACCCTGAAACTAACACTAAAAATAACCCTAACCCTAACCCTAACCCTCATCCTAAACAAACCCTTCACCCTAACCCTAACCCTCACCCTAACACTTACCCTCACCCTAACACTAATGCTAACCCTAACACTAACCCTCACACTAAACCTAACCATCACCCTAACCCTAAATCTCACCCTAACCCTAACCCTCGTCCTCACCCTAAACCTCACACTAACCATAACACTAATCCTCAATCTAACTCTCACCCTCACCCTAACCCTAACCCTCACCCTTACCCTAACCCTCACCCTCAGCCTAATCCTCACATTTACCCTTACTGTCACCCTCACCCTAACTCTCACCCTAACAATAATCCTTATCCTGACCCTCACCCTAACAGTAACTCCAACCATCAACCTAACCCTAACCCTCACCCTCAACCTTAGCCTCAGCCTAACACTAAGCCTAAGCCTAAATCTAACCCTAACCCTCACCCTCACCCTAACCCAAACCCTAACCCTAATCCTAACCCTAAGCCTCATGCTAACCCTTAACTTAACCATAAACCTAACCATCTTTCTAAACCTAATCCTCATATACACCCATACCCTCAGCATAATCCTAAGCCTACGCTGAACACTAACCCTAACCCTCACACTCACCCTTACCTTAAAACTAATCCTAAACGTAACCCTAATCATAAATGTAAGCCTAACTCTAACATTAACCCTCATCCTAACCCTCACCCTCACCCTAACCCTAACCCTAAACCTCACCCTAACACTAACCCTAACCCTCACCCTCACCCTAGCCCTCACCCTAACCCTAAGCCTAATCCTAACCCTTAACTTAACCATAAACCTAACCATCTTGCTAAACCTAATCCTCATATACATACACCCATACCCTCAGCATAACCCTAAGCCTAAGCCGAACCCTATTTCTAACCCTCACACTCACCCTTACCGTAAACCTAATCCTAAATGTAACCCTAACCCTAACATTAATCCTCAACCTAACCCTCACCCTAACCCCAACACTAACCCTAACCCTAACCCTAACGCTCACCCTAATCCTCCCCATAACCCTAACTCTAACCCTAAACCTCACCCTCATCCTAACCATAACCCTAACCCTAAACCTCACCCTAAACCTGATCCTAACCCTCACCCTCACCCTCACCCTCACTGTAACTCTAACCCTAACCCTAATCCTAACACTGAACCTTACCCTAACCCTAACCCTAACCCTAACCCTCACCCTAAACCTAACCCTCACCCTCACCGTAACCCTAATCCTAACCCTAAACATCACCCTAACCCTAACAATAACCCTCACTCTCACTCTAGCCCTCACCATAAACCTAATTGTAACCCTAAACCTCATCCAAACCCTAACCCTAAGCCTAACCCTAACCATCAACCTAACCGTAATCCTAATTTTAACCCTCAACCTTAACCCTAAACCTGAACCTACCCTAACCCTAAACTTAACCCTCACCCTAAACCTAACCCTCATCATAACCCTAACCCTCACCCTAACCCTAACCCTAACACTAAACCTAACCCTAAAACTAAACCGTATCCCTCACCCTAAACCTAACTCTAAACCTAAAACTCATCCTCACTCTAACCCTAACCCTAATCCTAAACCTCACCCTCACCCTAGCCTCACTCTAACCCTAATGCTAAATTTAACCCTCATCCTAACCCTCACCCTAACCCTAAACCTAACCCTCACGCTAATCCTAACCCTCACCCTTAACCTCACCGTTAGCCTACCCGAAGCCTACCCCTAAACCACCCACTCACCGTAACCTAACCATTACCCTAACCCTCAACCTAACCGTAACCCTCACCCTCAACCTCACCCTTAGCCTAACCCTAAGACTAACCCTAAACCTAACCCTAACCCACAAACTCACCCTCAGCCTAAACCTAATCCTAACCCTAACCATAAACCTAACCCTAACCCTCACCCCCACCCTAGCCTTCACCTTAACCCTAATCCTAACCCTAATCCAAACTCTAACCATACCCCTAACCCTAAACCTCACCCTAAACCTAACCCTAACCCTCACCCTCACTGTAAGGGTAAACCTAACCCTAACACTAACAATAACCCTAAAACTAACTCTAACCCTCACCCTAACCATAACACTCACCCTAACCCTAACCCTCCCCCTAACACTTACCCTCACCCTTACAGTAAGCCTAACCCTAACACTAACCCTCACACTAATCTTAACACTCAACCTAACTCTAAACCTCACACTAACCCTAATCCTAACCCTCACCCTCACCCTAGCCCTCAAGCTAACCCTAATTGTAACCCTAACCCTCACCCTAACCCTCACAGTATCCTAACCTTAATTCTCAATCTAACCCTCACCCTCACCCTAACCCAAACCATAACCCTTGCCCTAACCCTCACCCTAACCTTCAAACATACCCTTTTCTTAACTCTCAGCCTCAGCCTAATCCTCACCTTTCCACTTACCATCACCCTCACGCTAAACCTAACCCTAACCCTAACCCTCATCCTAATCCTCACCCTAAGCTTAACCCTAACCATCAACCTAACCCTATTCCTCACTCTCAACCTCACCCTCAGACCAATCCTAATCCTAAGCCTAAACCTAACCCTAACCCTCACCCTAACCCTAACCCTCACCCGAATCCTAACACTAACTCTCACCCTAACCCTAACCCTAACCCTACTCGTAAACCCCACCCTAAAATTAACCCTAACCCGCACGGGCACCTTCACCCTCACTGTAACTCTAACCCTAACACTATCAATAACACTAAACCTATCCCGAACCATCACACTTACACTAACCCTAACTGTCACCCTCACCCAACCCTAACTCTAACCCTAAACCTCACTCTCACCCTCAGCATAACCCTAAGCCTAACCATAACCCTAAGCCTAACCATAACCCTAATCCTCACATTTACCCCAAAACTTACCCTAATCCTAATCCTAACCCTAAGCCTAACAGTCAAACTCACCCTAACCATCAACCTAACCCTAACTCTAACACTAACCCTAACCATAACCCTCACAATCAGCCTCAACCTAACCTTAAATCTAACCCTAAACCACACCCTCACCCTAAAACTAACCCTAACTCTAAGCTAAACCTCACCCTAACCCTAACCCTAAATATCACCCTCACTCTAGCCCTCACCCTAACACTAATCCTAACCGTAACACTCACCCTAACAGTAAACCTAACCCTAAACCTCACCCTAATTGTAAACCTTACCCTAACGCTCACCCTAACCCTAAATATAACCCGAACCCTAACTCTCAACCTAACCCTAAACCTAACACTCATCCTAACCCTCAACCTCACCCTCACCCTCACCCTCAGGCTAAGGCTAAGCCTATCCCTAACTGTACCCCTAACCCTTACACTCAGCCGAAACTTAACCCAAAACATAATCCTAAACCTAACACTAACCCTCACCCTCACGCTAACCATAACCATAAACCTAACCCTAACCCTAAACTTAACCCTAGCGCTCAACCACAGCCTCATCCTAACCCTAACTCTAACAATAAATCTTACCCTCACCCTAACCTCAACCCTAACCCTAACCCTAGACCGCACCCTAACTCTAATTCTAACCCTAACCCTCATCTTAACCCTCCCACTAACCCTAAACTTAACCCTCACCCTAACCCTAACCCTCACCCTCAACTTCACCCTCAGCCTAACCCTAAGCCTAAACCTAAACCTAACCCTAACACACACACTCAGCCTCACCCTATCCCTAATCTTAACCCTATCCCTAATCCTAACGCTCCCCCTAAATCTCACTGTAACCCTAACCCCAACACTATCCCTAACCCTAACCCTCAACCTAACTCTCACTCTAACCCTAACTCTAACCCTAAACCTCACCCTCAGCCTAAACCTAACACTAACCCTAAACCAAACACTAAACCTCACCCTAACCCTCACCCTCACCCTCATGAAAACCAAAACCCTAAACCTAACCCTAACAATAATCCTAACCCTAATCCTAACCCTCACCCTAACCAAATCCATCACCCTAACCCAAACCCTAACCCTAACACATACACTCTCCCTAACACTAACCCTAACCCTAACACTAACACTCACACTAACGCTAACCCTAACCCTAAACCTAAACCTCAACCTAAACCTAACCCTCACCCTAACCCTAATACTAACACTAACACTAAACCTCACCCTAATACTCCCTCTAACGCTAAATCTAACACTAAACCTCAACCTCACCCTCACCCTAACCCTAACCCTAAACCTCACCCTAACCATAAACCTCACCCTAAACCTAACCCTCAACATAACACTTCCCCTCACCCTAACACTAACCCTAAACCCAACACTCACCCTCACAATAACTGTAACCCTCACCCTAATCCTAATCCTCACCCTAACCCTAACTCTAACCCTAAACCTCACCCTCACCCTAGCCCTCATCCCAACCCTAACCCTAACCCTCATCCTAACCCTCCCCCTAACCTTAAACTTAACCCTCACTGTAACCTTAACCCTCACCCTCAACCTCACCCTCAGCCTAAACCTAAGCCTAACCCTAAACCTAACCCTAACACACACACTCACCCTCACCCTAACCCTAATACTAACCCTATCCTTAACCCTGACACTCCCCCTAAATCTCACCCTAACCCTAACCCTAACACTATCCCTAAACCTAACCTCAACCTAACCCTCACTCTAACCCTAACTCTAACCCTAAACCTCACCCTCAGCCTAAAACTAACACTAACCCTAACCCAAACACTAAACCTCACCCTAACCCTAAAACTCACCCTAACCCTCATGATAACCAAAAGCCTTAACCTAACCCTAACAATAATCCTAACTCTAATTCTAACCCTCACCCTCACCCTAAAGTTAAACCTAAACATAACCGTAACCCTAAACCTCACCCTCACCCTAGCCCTCACCCTAACCCTAAACCTAACCCTAATCATCATCCTAACCCTCACCCTAACACTAATCCTAAACCTCACCCTCACACTCACCCTAACCCTAATCCTAACCCTAACCCTCAACCTAACCCTAACCCTCACCCTCACATAATCCTTACACTAAGCCTCAACCTAACACTAAACTTAACCCAAACACTAACTCTCACCCTAAACCTTACCCTAACCCTCACCCTAACCCTAACACTCACCCTCAGCCTCACCCTGAGCCTAACCCTAACCCTAACCCTAAAACTAACACTAACCCTCACACTAACCCTAACCCTAACCCTAAACCTCACCGTAACCCTAATCCTAACACTAACTCTAACCCTAAACCTAATCCTAACCCTAAACCTAACCCGTATCCTCAGCCTCACACTCACCCTAACCCAAACACTAACCCTAAACCTCACCTTCACCCTAACCCTAACCCTAACCCTAAAGCCCACTCTAACCCTAACCCTAATCCTCACCCGAACCCACAACCTCACCATAACTCAAACCCTGACCCTAACAATAACACTAACCCTAACCCTAACCATCACCCGAACCCTAACCCTCACCCCCACCCTCATCCTCAGCCTAACCCTAAGCCTAACCGTAAACCTCAGAATAACCATTACTGAAACCCTAACCATAATCCTAACCCTAACCCTAACCCTAAGCATAACCCAAAACCTAACCCTCATCCTCAGTTTCACCTTCACCCTAACACAAACCCTAACCCTAACTCTCACCCTAAACCTAAGCCTAATCCTAACCCTAACCCTAACCATAACCATAACCCTCAAACTAACCCTAATCCTCAGCTTCACCCTCACCCTAACCCAAAACCAAACGCGAATCCTCACGGTAACCCTAAGCCTAACCCAAACCCTAACCCTAACCTTCACACTCACTCTACCCTAACCCTAATCCTAAACCTAACAGTATCCCTAAACCTAAACCTCACCCTAGCCCTGACCCTAACCATAATCCTAACCCTAACCCTCACCCTATCCTTAACTCTAACCCTAAACCTCAACCTCAACCTAACCCTAACTCTAACCCTAACCCTAACACTAAACCTCACCCTAACACTAACCCTAACCCTCACCATAACCCTAAACCTCATCCTCACCCTCACCGTCAGCCTAACCCTAAGCCTAAACCTAAACTTATCCCTAACAAACACTCAACCTCACTCTAACACTAATCCTAACCCTAATCCTAACCCTAACGCTAACCCTCCCCCTAACTCTCACCCTAGCCCTAACCTTAACACGAACACTAACCCTAAACCTCAACCTAACCCTCACCCTAACCCCAACTGTAAACCTAAGCCAAACCCTAAACCTCACCCTTACCCTAACCCTAACCCTCATCTTCACCCTCACCTTAACCGTAACAATAAACCTAAACCTAACAATAACCCTAAACCTTTTCCTAAAACTTACCCTAACCATAACCCTCACCCTAACCCAAACCATCACCCTCAAACTTACTCTCACCCTAACACTAACCCTAATCCTAACACTAACCCTCACACCAACCCAAAACCTAACCCTAACCCTAAACGTCAGCTTAACCCTAACCCTCACCCTCAACCTAGCCGACAACCTAACCCTAACCCTCATCCTCACTGTAAACCTCACACTAAACCTAACACTAATCCTCAATCTATCCCTCACCCTCACCCTAACCCTAACACTAACCCTAACCCTCACACTCACCTTAGCCCATAACCAAACCCTAAGCCTAAGCCTAACCCTCACCCTAACCCTCACTCTAACCCTAACCCAAACACTCACCTTAACTATAACCCTCACCCTTAACCTCACCCTAACTCTATCCTAAAACTAACCCTAACCCTCCCCTTAATTCTCACCCTAACCCTAACCTTAACACGAACACGAAACCTAACCCTCAACATAAACCTCACCCTAAACCTAACTCTACTCTAAACCTCACCCTCACCCTAAACATAACTCTAACACTAATCCAAACCCTAAAACTCACCGTAACCCTAACCCTAAACCTCAATGTAACCTTCACACTAACCCTTACCCTAACCTTAAACCTAACCCTCACCCTAACCCTAATCCTCACTCTTAAATTCACCCTAACCCTAACCCTAAGCCTAACCCTAAAACTAACCCTAACCCACACACTCACCCTCAACCTAACCCTAACCCAAACCTTCAACCTGACCCTAACGCTCACCATCAACCTCATCCTTAGCCTAACCCGATGCCTAACCCTAAACCTAACCCTAACCCACACACTCACCCTCACCATAACCCTAATCCTAACCCTAAACCTAACCCTAACCCTAACCCTCAACCTCACCCTACACTTCACCCTAACACTAATCCTAACCCTAACCCAAACTCAAACCATAACCCTAAACCTAAACCTCACCCTAAACCTAAACCTAACCCTCACCATCACTGTAAGGGTAACCCTAACCCTAACCCTAACAATAACTGTAATCCTTACCCTAACCCTAACCCTAACCCTAAAACTTACCCTTATCTTAACCCTCAGCCTCATACTAATCTTCACCTTTACACTTACCATCACCCTAACGCTAACCCTCACCCTAAACTTAACCCTCATCCTAACCCTCACCCTAACCGTAACCCTAACCATCACCCTAAACATATCCCTCACCCTCAACCTCACCCTCAGACTAACCCTAAGCCTAAGCCTAAACCTAACCCTAACCCTAAATCTCACCTTAGCCCTCACCCTATCCATAATCCTAACCCTAACCCTCACCCTAACCCTAACCCTAACCCTACCCATAAACCCCTCCCTAACCCTAACGCTAACCCTCACCCGCACACTCACCCTCACCGTAACTCTGACCCTAACCCTATCAATAACACTAACCCTAACCTGAACCATCACCCTAACTCTAACCCTAACCCTCACCTTCATGCTCGGACTAAGCCTAAACCTAAGCCTAAGCCTAAGCCTAACCCTAACCATCACCCTAACCCTACCCTAACACAAACCCTAACTCTAATTCTAAACCTCACTCTCATCCTAACACTAATTCTAACCCTAACCCTAAACCAAAACTTCATCCAAACTCTAACCCTAACACTCACCCTCACCCTCAGCCTAAACCTAAGCCTAACATTAACCATAACATTAACCTTAACCCTAACCCTCAAACTCACCCTCACCCTAAACCTAACTCTACCCCTAAACCTCACCATCACCCTAACCCTAAACCTAACACTAAACCTCACCCTAAACCTAACCCTAACCCTCACCCTAAACCTAAACCTCACACTCACCATCACGCTCAGCCTAAACCTAAGGCTAACCCTAACCCTAACCCTAACACTCACAGTCACCCTAACCCTAATCCTAAACCTAACCCTAGCCCTAACCCTCATCCTCACCCTAACCCTCACGGTAACACTAACACTAAAACTAAAACTAACCCTCACACTCAGCCTCACCCTAACCATAATTAGAACACTAAACCTCACCCATACCCTAACCCTAACATTAACCCTAATACTAACCCTAACCCTAACCCACCCAAAATCTCACCCTAACCCTAACACTAACCCTAACCCTAAAACTCAACCTAACCATGACCCTAACCCTAACTCTATTCCTAAAGCTTACCCTCACCCTAACCCTCACTCTAACCCTAACCCAAACACTAAACCTCACCCTAACTCTAACCCTAAACCTCACACTCATCCTCACAGTAACCGTAAGCCTAAAAATAACCCTAACAATAACCCTAAAGCTAATGCTAACCCTCACCCTAACCAGAACCCTCACCCTAACCCAAAACCTCACCCTAACACTTACCCTCACCCTAACCCTAACCCTAACCCTAACACTAACACTAACCCTCACATTAACCCTAAGCCTAAACCTAACCCTCACCCTCTCCCTAACCCTAACACTAACCCTATTTCTAACCCTTAACCTAACCCTCCCCCTAACCCTATATCTAACCCTAAACCTCACACTAATCCTAACCATAAGCCTAAGCCTAAACCTAACTCTAAATGTAACCCTAATCCTCATCCTCACCCTCACCCTATCCCAAACCCTATCCCTAACCAACACCCTCACCCTCAGCCTAACCCTAAGCCTAACCTTAAACCTAACCCTAACCATCACCTTAACCATATCCCTAAGCCTAACCCTGAACCAAACCCTAATCCTCATCCTCCCTCTCACCCTAACCCAAACCCTAACCCTCACCCTAAACCTAAGCCTAACATTAACCCTAACCCTCATATTAACTCTCAGCCTAGCCCTCACGCTAACCCTAATCCTAACCCTAAACCTTACCCTGAACCTCAGCCTAACCCTCACCCTCACTCTAACCATAACACTAACACTATTCCTAACCGTTAATCTAACCCTCCCCCTAACCTTATATCTAACCCTAAACCTCACGATAACCCTACCCCTATGCCTAAGCCTAACCCTAACTCTAACCCTCACCCTAACCCTAGCCCTAACACTAACCCTAAACCTCACTCTCACCCTCAGCCTCACCCTAAACCTAACTCTAAACCGAAACCTCCCCCTCCACCTAACCCTAACCTTCACGCTCACCGAAAACGTAACCTTAACCCTAACACTAACCCTAACAATAAACCTAACCCTAACCCTCAATCTAACCATAACCCACACCCTAACCCTAAACCTCACCCTAACACTTACCCTCACCCTAACACTAACCTTCACACTAACCATAACCCTCACCCTAAACCTAAACCTCACCCTAACCCTAATCCTCACCCTCACCCTAGCCCTCACCCTAACCCTGATTCTAATCCTCATCCTCACCCTAACCCTAACCCTCATCCTCACACTAAGCCTCACCCTAACCCTAACTCTAATCCTCAATCTAACCCTCACCCTAACCCTAACCCTAACCCTTACCATAACCCTACACTTAACCCTAACCCACACCCTTAACTTAAACCTCATCCTCAGCCTAAACCTCACGTTTAACCTTACAATCATCCTCAACCTAACCCTCCCCCTAACCCTAAAACTCATCCTAACCCTCACCCTAACTGGAAAACTAAACATCACCCTAACACTAACCCTCACCCTCAACCACAAGCTCAGGCTAAACCTAAGCCTAAGCCTAACCCTTACTTTAAACCTCACCCTCTCCCTAGCTCTCACCCTAACCCTAATCCTAACCCTAACCCTCATCCTAACCCTCACCCTAACCCTAAACCTAACCATTACCCTAACCCTAATCCTCACGCCCACACTCACCCTCTCAGCCTAACCCTAAGCTGAAACCTAACCCTAACACTCACACTCACCCTCAACCTAACCCTAATCCTAAACCTAAAACTACCCCTAATGCTTAACCTCAACCTAACCCTCACCCTAACCTTAACCCTAACACTAACCCTAAACCTAAACCACAAACTAAGCCTCTCCCTAAAACTAAATCTAACCATAAACCTCACCCTCACCCTAACCCTAATCCTACCCCTAACCCTAAACCTCACCCTAACCCTAACCCTCACCCTCACCCTCACCCTCACTTTAACTCTAACTCTAAGCCTAACAGTAACACTAATCCTAAACCTCAACCTAACCCTAAGCCTAATCCTAAAACACACCCTCACCCTAACCCTAATCCTAACCATGACCCTAACCCTCACCCTCAACATAACCTTAACCCTCATCAAAACCCTCACCCTAACCCCAAATCTCACCCTAGCACTAACCCTAACCCTCAGCCTCACCCTAGCCCTCACCAGAACACTAATCCTAACCCTAAGTCTACTCCTAACCATAAACCTAACACTAACCCACACCATAACCCTAAACCTAATCCTAACCCTCAAACTAATCCTAACCCTCACACTCACCGTAACCCTAACCCTAACCCTCACCCAAACCCTAAACTTAACCCGAACCCTAACTCTCATCCTAACCCTAAACCTCATCCTAACTCTCACCATCACCCTCAACCTCATCCTCAGCCTAACCCTAAGCCTAAACCTAACCCTAACCCTCACATTTGTCCTAACCCTTACCCTAATCCTAATCCTAACCCTAAGCCTAACCCTCACCCTCACCCTAATCCTCACCCTAAACCTAACTCTAACACTAACCCTAACCATAACCCTCACAATCAGCCTCAACCTTAGCCTAAATCTAACCCTAAACCTCACCCTCACCCTAAACCTAACCATAACCCTAATCCTAAAACTCACAAAAATCCTAACCCTAAACCTCACCCTCTACCTAGCCCTCACCCTAACCCTAATCCTAACCCTAACCCTCATCCTAACCCTCACCCTAACACTAACCCTAACCCTCACAATCACCATCACCCTAACCCTAACCCTAACCCTAATGCTCAACCTAACTCTAACCCTCACCCTCACCATAACCTTTAACCTAACCCTCACCCTAACCCTAAATTTAACCCGAACCCTAACTCTCACCCTAACCCTAAACCTAACCCTCACCCTAACCCTAACCCTCACCCTAACACTCACCTTCAGCCTAAGCCGAAGCCTAATCCTAACCCTAACCCTCACACTCACCCTAAGCTTAACCCTAAACCTAATCTTAAACCTAAGCCTAACCCTCACCCACACACTAACGCACAACCTATCCCTAACTCTAAGACTAACCCTAAGCCCAACGCTCACAATCACCCTCAACCTAACCATAACTCTAACCCTAAACCTCACCCTCACCCTAATGTTAACCCTAAACCTAACCTTAACCCTAAACCTCACCCTCAACCTCAACCTCAGCCTAACCCTAAACCTAACCCTAACACGAACACTCACCCTCACCCTAACCCTAATCCTATCCCTATCCCTAAACCTAACCCTCCCCTAAACTCTCACCCTAACCCTAATCCTAAACCTAACCCTAACCCTTAACCTCAACTGAACCCTCACCCTAACCTTAACCCTAACACTAACCCTAACCCTTCCAGAAACTAACACTCCCCCTAATCCTAAATCTAAACCTAAGCCTCACCCTCACCCTAACCCTAATCCTAACCCTAAACCTAACCCTCATTCTTACCCTCAGTGTAACTCTATCCATAACCCTAACAATTACACTAAACCTAATCCTAAACCTAACGCTAACCCTAACCCTAACCCTATTTCTAACACTCACCCTCACCCTAACCATAATCCTAACCCTAACCATCACCGGAACCCTAACCCTCACCCTCACTGTAACACTAAACCTCATCCAAACCCTCACCCTTACCCTAACCCTAACATTTAACCTCACCCTAACACTAACCCTAAACCTCACCCTCACCCTAGCCCTCACCTTAACCTTAATCCTCATCCTAACCCTCACCCTAACCCTAACCCTAACCCTCACCCTAACCCTAAACCTAACTCAAACCCTCCAGCTAACCCTAACCCTCATGTTCACGGTAACCCTAAAATAACCCTCACGCTAACCCTAAACTTAACCCGAACCCTATCACTCACCCTAAACCTAACCCTAACACACATCCTAACCCTAACCTTCACTCTCACCCTCAGCATAACCCTAAGCCTAACCATAACCCTAAGCCTCACACGCAACCTAAACCTTACCCTAATCCTAATCCTAACCCTAAGCTTAACCCTCACTCTCACCCTAACCCTAAATTTAACACTAACCCTAACCCTGACCCTCACAATCAGCCTCACCCTAACACTAACTCTAAACCTAAACCTCAACCTCACATTAACACTAACCCTAACCCTAAGCAAAACCTCACCGTAACCCTAACCCTAAACCTCACCCTCACGCTAGCACTTACCCTAACCCTAATCCTAACCCTAAACCTAATCCTAACCCTCACCCTAACAATAAACCTAAGCCTAATCCTCACCCTCAGGGTAAACCTTACCTTAAAACTCACCCTGACCCTAAACTTTAATTGAACCCTATCTCTCACACTAACCCTAACCCTAACCCTCACCCTAACCCTAACCCTCAACTTCAACCAAACCCTCAGCCTAAGAATAAGCCTAACAGTAACTGTAACCCTAACACTTACACTCAGCCTAACGTTAAGCCTAATCCTAATCCTAAACCTAACCCTAAGCCTCACCCTCACCCTAACTCTCACCTTAACCCTAACCCTAACCCTAACCCTCACCCTCAGCCTCATCCTAACCCTAACTCTAACCCTAAATCTCAACCTCACCCTAACCCTAACCCTAAACCTAACCCTAAACCTCACCCTAAACCTAATCCTAAACCTCACCCTAACCCTAGCCCTCACCCTAACCCTAATCTTAACCCTAACCCTCTTCCTAACCCTCCCCCTAACCCTAACCTTAACTCTCACCCTAACCCTAAACCTCACCCTCAACCTCACCCTCAGCCTAACCCTAAGCCTAACCCTAAACATAACCCTAAAACACACACTCACCCTTACCCTAACCCTAATCCTAAACCTATCCTTAACCCAAACGCTCCCCCTAAATCTCACCCTATCCCTAACCCTAACACTAACCCTAACCCTAACCTTCAACCTAACCCTCATTCTAACCCTATCTCTTACCCTAAACCTCACCCTCAGCCTAAACCTAACAATAAACCTAACCCAAACACTAAACCTCAACCTAACCCTAACCTTAACCTTCACCCTCACCATAACAGAAAACCTAAACCTAACCCTAACAATAATTCTAACCCTAATCCTAAACCTCACTCTAACCATAACACTCACCCTAACCCAAAACCTCACCCTAACCCTTACCCTCACCCTAACACTAACCCTAACACTAAACCTCACACTAACCCTAACCATAACCCTAACCCTAAAACTCAACCTAAACCTCAACCTCACCCTAACACTAACCCTAACACTAAACCTCACCCTAACCCTCCCCCTAACCCTAAATCTAAACCTAAACCTCACGCTCACCTTCACCCTAACCCTAAACCTAAACCTCACCCTAACCATAACCCTCACCCTAACCATAACCCTCAACATAACACTTCCGCTCACCCTAACACTAACCCTAAACCTAACACTCACCCACACACTAACTCTAACCCTCAACCTCATCTTAACCCTCACCCTAATCCTAACACTAACCCTAACCCTCATCCTCACCCTAGCCCTCACCCTAACCCTAATTCTAACCTTCATGCTCACCCTAACCCTAACCCTCATCCTCACCCTAAACCTCACACTAACCCTAACCCTAATCCTCAATCTAACCCTCACCATAACCCTAACCCTAAACCTTTCCCTAACCCTAAATCTAACCCTAACACTCACCCTTATTTTAACCCTCAGCCTCAGCCTAAACCTCACTTTTACCCTTACCATCATCCTCACCCTAACCCTCCCCCTGAACCTAAACCTCATCCTAACCCTCACCCTAACCGTAAACCAAAATATCACCCTAACCTTAAACTTCACCATCAACCTCACCCTCAGCCTAACCCTAAGCCTAAGCCTAAGCCTAACCCTCACACTCACCCTCACCCTAACCCTAATCCTAACCCTAACCCTAAACCTAACCCTTAACCTCAACCTAACCCTCACCCTAACCTTAACCCTAACACTAACCCTAACCCTAAAACATGAACTAACCCTCCCCCTAACCCTGAATCTAAGCCTAAACCTCACCCTCACCCTAACCCTAATCCTAACCCTAACCCTAAACCTCACCCTAAACCTAACACTAACCCTCCCCCTCCCCCTCACCCTCACTGTAACTCTAACCCTAACACTAACAATAACACTAACTCTAACCCTAACGCTCACCCTAACACTAACCCTATCCCTAAACGTCAACCTAACCCTCACCCTCACCCAAACCCTAATACTAAACCTAACACTAACCCTCACCCTAACCCTCCACCTATCCCTAACTCTAACCATAAAACTTACCCTCACCCTACCCTAAATCTAACCATAAACCTCACCATAAACCTCACCCTACCCTCATCCTCACCCTCACCCTCAACCTCAACCTCACTGTAACTCTAAACCAAACCTTAAAAATAAGACTCACAATAATCCTAAACCTAACCCTAACCCTAACCATAACCATAACCCAAACCCTGAGCCTCACACTTCCCGCAAACTTAACCCTAACCATACCATACATTAACAATAACCCTAACCATAATTCTAACCCTAACCCTAACCCTAACCCTCACCCTAACCCTAAGCCTAACCCTTACCCTACTCTTCACCCTAACACTAATCCTAACATTAACCCTCATCCTAACCCACAGCCTAACTTTAAACATAACCCTCACCCTAACTCTAACCCTCTTAACTTCACCCTTAGCCTAACCCTAAGCCTAATCCTAAACCCCACCCTAATCCACACACTCACCCTCAACCTAACCCTAACCCTAACCCTCACCCTAACACTAACCCTCACCCTCAACCTCACCCTGAGCCTAACCCTAACCCTAACCCTAACCCACACACTCACCCTCACCATAACCCTAATCCTAACCCTAACCCTAACCCTAACCCTAAAACTCACCCTCACCCTAGCCTTCACCCTAACACTAATCCTAAACCTAACCCAAACTCTAACCATAACCCTAACCCTAAACCTCACCCTAAACCTAACCCTAACTCTCACCCTCACTGTAAGTGTAAACCTAACCCTAAACGTAACAATAACTGTAACCTTTACGCTAACCCTCACCCTAAAGCTAACACCCTTAACTTAAACCTCGGCCTCAGCCTAATCATCACCTTTACACTTACCATCACCCTACGCTAACCCTCACCCTAACTCTAACACTCATCCTAACCCTCAACCTAATCGTAACCCTAACCATCACCCTAACCCTATCCCTGATCCTCAACCTCACCCTCAGACTAACCCTAAGAATAAGCCTAAATCTAAACCTAATCCTCAAACTCACCCTAGCCCTCACCCTAACCATAGTCCTAACTCTAACCCTCAACCTAACCCTAAACCTAACCCTCACCCATACCCTCATCCTCACCGTAACTCTAACCCTAACCCTATCAATAACACTAACCCTAACCCGAACCATCACCCTAACCTTAACCCTAACCCTCACCCTCATGCTCAGACTAAGCCTAAGACTAAGCCTAAGCCTAACCCTAACCCTCACCCTAACCCTCAACCTTACACTAACCCTAACTCTAACCCTAAACCTCACTCTCACCCTAACACTAATTCTAAACCTAATCCTAAACCTAAATCTCATCCTAACCCTAACCTAACACTCACCCTCAGCCTCAGCTGAAACGTAAGCCTAATATTAACCCTAACCCTAACCCTTACACTCACCCTCACCCTAAACCTAACTCTACCCCTAAACCTCACCCTCACCCTAACCCTAAACCTAACACTAAACCTCACCCTAACCCTAAAGCTAACCCTCACACTAAACCTAACCCTCACCCTCACCCTCACGCTCAGCCTAAACCTAAGGCTAAGCCTAACCCTAACCCTAATACTCACACTCATCCTAACCCTAACCCTAATCCTAATCCTAACCCTCATCCTCACCCTAACACTCACCGTAACCCTAACATAAACCTAAAATTAACCCTCACACTCAGCCTCACCCTAACCCTAATTCTAACACTGAACCGCACCCAGACCCTAACCCTAATGCTAACCCTAAACATAACCCTAACCCTAACCCCCCCAACTCTCACCCTAACCCTAACACTAACCCTAACCCTAAACCTCACCCTAACCCTAACTCTATCCCTAAATCTCACCCTCACCCTAACCCTCACTCTAACCCTAACCCAAACACTAAACCTCACCCTAACCCTAACCCCAAAACTCAAACTCACCCTCACAGTAATCGTAACCCTAAACCTAACCCTAACAATAACCCTAAAGCTAATCCTAACCCTCACCCTAACCATAACCCTCAGCCAAAACCAAACCCTCAACCTTAAACTTACCCTCACCCTAACACTAACCCTAACATTAACACTAACCCTCACACTAACCCTAACCCTAAACCTAAACTTAAACCTCAATCTAAACCTCACCCTCACCCTAACCCTAACACTAACCCTATTCCTAACCCTTACCCTAGACCTTCTGCTAAACCTATATCTAAACCTAAACCTCACGCTAACCCTAAGCCCAAGGGTAAGCCTAACCCTAACCCTAACCCTAAAAGTAACCCTAATCCTCAGCCTCACCCTTACCCTAACCCAAACCCTAACCCTAACCAACACCCTCACCCTCAGCGTAACCCTAAACCTAACCCTAAACCTAAACCTAACCATCACCTTAAACCTCACACTAACCCTAACCCTAACCCTTAACCAAACCCTAATCCTCAGCCTCCCTCTCACCCTAACCCAAACACTAAATCTAACCCTCACACTCACACTTAACCTAAACCTAATCCTCAACCTAACCCTATCCCTAAACCTAACCCTCACATTAACCTTCAGCCTAGCCCTCACCCTCACCCTAATCCTAATCCTAAAACTTATGCTAACCCTCAGGTAAACCCTAACCCTAACCCTCACCCTAACCCTAAACCTCAACGTAAGCCTCAACCTAACCCTAACTCTATACCTAACCTTAACCCTCACCCTCACTGTCACCGTAACTGTAACCCAAAACCTAAGCCTAAAAATAACCCTAACCCTCACCCTCACCCTAACACTAATCATAAACCTAAAACTACCCCTAACCCTTAACGTCAACCTAATGCTCACCCTAACCTTAACGCTAACACTAACCCTAACCCTAACCCACGAAATAACCCTCCCCCAACTCTAAATATAACCATAAACCTGACACTCACCCTAACCCTAATCCTAACCCTAACCCTAAACCTCACCCTAACACTAACCCTAAGCCTCACCCTCACCCTCACCCTCAATTTAACTCTAACTCTAACCCTAACAATAACACTAATCCCAAACCTAAATCTAACCCTAAGCCTAACCCTAACCCTAATCCTAAAACACACCCTCACCCTAACCCTAATCCTAACCATTACCCTAACCCTCACCATCACCATAACCTTAACCCTCATCCAAACAATCACCCTAACCCTAATCTTAACCCTAATTCTCCTCCTAACCCTCAACCTAAACCTAACACTAACCCTGAACCTAACCCTCAAAATCAGCTTCAACCTAAGCCTAACTCAAGCCCTAAACCTCACCCTCACCCTAAACCTAACCATAACCCTAACCCTAAAACTCACCACAACCCTAACCCTAAAGCTCACTCTCCCCCTAGCCCTCACCCTAACAATAATCCCAACCCTAAGCCTCATCCTAAACCTCATCCTATCACTAACCCTAACCCTCATCCTTACCATCACCCTAAGCCTAACCCAAACTCTCAAACTAACTCTAAACCTCACCCTCACCATAACCCTTACCCTAACCCTTACCCTAACCCTAAATTTAACCCGAACCCTAACGCTCACCCTAAACCTAACCTTAACCCTCAGCCTAACCCTAATCCTCACCATCACCCTCAGCCTCAGCCCAAGCCTAAGCCTAATCCTAACCTTAACCCTAACCCTCACACTCACCCTAAGCCTAACCCTAATCCTAATCCAAACCCTAAGCCTAAACCGACACTCAACCTAAACCTAACACTAACCCTAACCCTAACCCTAACCCTTGCCTAATCCTCAACCCCAACCTCACCCTCAACCTAACCCTAAGCCTAACCCTAACACTAACCCTAACCCTCATCATAACCCAAACCCTAACCTTAACCATAACCCTAACCGAAACACTAAACCTAACCCCAAACCTAAACCTAACCCTTACCCTAACCATAACCCTAATCCTCAACCTCAATGTCACCATAACCCAAACAATAACCCTAACCCTCACCCTAACCCTAAGCCTAACCCTAACTCTAACCCTCACACTCACCCTCACCCGAACCCTAATCCTAAACCTAAACCTATCCCTAAACCTAACCCTCACATTAACCCTCACACTAGCCCTCAAACTGACCCGAATCCTAACCCTAAACCTCATCCTAAACCTCACCCTAACCCTAACCTTAACCCTCACACTAACCCTAACCATGAACCTAAACCTCACCCTAACCCTAAACTGAATCCTCACCCTCACCCTTACTCTCAACTTAACTCTAACCCTAAACATAACAATAACCCTAAACCTAAACCTAACCCTAACCAACAAACTCACCGTAACTCTAAACCTAAACATAACACTAAAACTCACCCTAATCCTCAACCTCACCTTCACCCTAACTCAAACCCTAATCCTCACCCAAACCCTCACCCTCAGCCTAACCCTAAGCCTAAACCAAACCCTAACCCTAACCATCACCTTAACCCTAACCCTAACCCAAACCCTAACCCTGAGCCAAAACCTAATCCTCAGCTTCACCCTCACCCTAACCCAAACCCTAACCCTAACCCTCACCCTAACCCTAAACCTAACCCTAAACATAACCCTCACACTCACCCTCACCATAACCATAATATTAAACCTAACCCTATCCCTAAACCTATCCTTCACATTAACCCTCAGCATAGCCCTCATGCTAACCCTAAACCTTATCCTAACCCTCACCCTAACCCTACCCCTAAACCTCACCCTCACCTTCAGCCTCACTTTAACTCTAACTCGAACCCTAACAATAACACTAATCCTAAACCTAAACGTAACCCTAACCCTAAACCTAAACCTAATCCTACCACACACCCTCACCCTAACCCTAATCCTAACCATAGCACTAACCCTCACCCTAAACCTCACACTAACCCTAACACTAATCCTCAATCTAACCCTTACCCTCACCCTACACCCTAACCCTCACCCTTACCCTAACACTAACCCTAACCATAACCATAATCATAACCCTCAACCTCAGCCTCACATTCAAAGCAAACATAACCCAAACCAAAACACTAACAATAACCCTAACCCTCACCCTAATCCTAATCCTACCCCTACCCCTAAACCTCACCCTAGCCCACACCCTAAACCTAAGCCTAAGCCTAGCCCTCACCCTAACTCTCACTCTAACCCTAACCCCAAACCTCAACCGAAACCTAAACCTGAACCTCACCCTCAGCCTAACTCTAATCCTAACCTGAACCCTAACCTTAACCCTCACACACACAGTCACCTTAACCCTAGACCTAAACCTAACCTTAACCCTAACCCTCACCCTCACCCAAAACCTCACCCTAACCCTAAACATAACCCTCACCCTCAGCCTCACATTCATAGCAAACTTAACCCAAACCATAACACTAACAATAACCCTAACCCTCACCCTCAACCTAACCCTAACCCTAAAACTAAACCTAACCCTAACCCTAACCCTAACCCTAAACCTAAACCTGACCCTAACCCTTATCCTAACCCTCACCCTCACCCTCACAGTAACCATAAACCTAACCCTAACCCTTACAATAACCCTAACCCTAACCCTATACCTCATCCTAACCATATCCTTCACCCTAACCCTAACCCACACCCTAAAGCTTATCCTCACCTTAACCCTAACCCTCACACTCACCCTAAACTTCACCCTAATCCTAATCCTAACCCTAAGCCTAACCCTCACCCTCACCCTAACCCTCACCCTAAACCTAACTCTAACACTAACTCTAACCCTAAACCTCCCCCTCCCCCCACCATAACCCTAACCCTAACCCTAAACATCACCCAAACCCTAACCCTAAACCTCACCCTCACCCTAGCCCTCACCCTAATCCTAATCCTAACACTAAACCTCACTCTAACCCTAACATTAATCTTAAACCTAACCCTAAACCTAACCCTCACCCTCACCCTAACACTCACCCTAACACTAACCCTCACCCTCACTCTCATCCTAACAATAACTGTAACCCTAAACCCCACCCTCATCCTAATACTCACCCTAAACCTAAACCTCCCCCCCTACCCTAAACCTAAACCTCACCCTCAACCTAGCACTCACCCTAACCCTAATCCTAACCCTAACCCTCACCCTAATGCTAATGCTCACACTCAACCTCACACTCAGCGTAACCCTAAGCCTAACCCTAAACCTAACCCTAACACAAATATTCACCCTCACCTTTACTCTAATCCTAACCCTAAACCTAAGCCTCCCCCTAATTCTCACCCTAACCCTAACCCTAACACTAACACTACCCCTAACCCTCACCCTAACCCTAAACTTCACCCTCACCCTAAACCTAACTCTAACACTAACCCAAACCCTAAACTTCACCATAAAACTAACCCTCACCCTCACCCTCAGCCTAAAACTAAACCTGACCCTTACAATAACCCTAACACTAATCCTAACCCTCACCCTAACCATAACGATCACCCTAACCCCAAACCTCACCTAACACTTACCCTCACCCTAAAACTAAGCCTAACCCTAACACTAACCCTCACACTAACCCTAACCCTAAGCCTAACCCTAAACCTCACCGTAACCCTAACCCTAACCCTAAAGAGAATTAACCCTAACCCTAAGTCTAACCCTAATCCTCAGCCTCACCCTAACCCTTACCGAAACACTAACCCTAAACCTCACCCTAACCCTAAGCCTATATCTAACCCTAAACCTCACCCTCAGCCTAACCCTAACCCTGACCCTAACCCTAAACCCCAACCTATCCCTAACCCGCACCATCAACCTCAACATAACTCTAACCCAAACCCTAACCCTAACCCTAACCATCACTTTAACCCTAATCCTCACGCCCATCCTCAGCCTCAGCCTAACCCTAAGCCTAACCATAACTCTCAGACTAACCCTCACAGAAACCCTAACCCTAACACTAACCCTAACCTTAAACCTAACCCTAACCCTAAACCTAACCCTCATTATCAGCTTCACCCCCACCCTAACCTAAACTCTAACCCGAACACTCACCCTAACCCTAAGCCCAACCCTAACCGTAACACTAATCCTAACACTAACCCTCACACTAACCCTCACCCTAATGCTAATTCTAAACCTAAACCTCACCCTCACACTAACCCTAACCCTCACCTTCACCCTCACCCTCTGCCTAATATTAAACCTAAACCTAACCCTAACCCTAACCCTAACAAGAAGAGTAACCCTCACCCTAACCGTCACCCTAACCCTAACCCTAACACTCACACTCACCATACCCATAACCAAACCCTAAGCCTAAGCCTAACCCTCACCCTAACCCTCACTCTAATCCTAACCCCAACACTCACCTTAACCATAACCCTCACCCTCACCCTAACTCTATTCCTAACCCTAACCCTAACTCTAACCCTCCCCTTAACTCGCACCCTAACGCTAACCTTAACAGTAACACTAACCCTAACCCTCAACCTAACCCTCACCCTAATCCTAACTCTAACCTAAACCTCACCCTGACCCTAAACCCAACTCTAACATTAACCCAAACCCTAAACCTCACTCTAACCATAAACCTAACCCTAATCCTCACCCTCACCGTAACCGCAACCCTAAACCTAACAATAAGAATAAACTTAACCGTATTCCTAACCCTCAACCTAACACTTACCCTCACCCTAACACTAACCCTAAACTTCAGCCTAACCCTCTCCCTAACCCTATATGTAACCCTCAACCTCACACTCACCCTAAACCTAACCCTATACCCCACATTAACCCTAACCCTAACAATCACCCTTGTGCTCGGCCTAAGCCTAAGCCTAAGACTAAGACAAACACTAACCCTAAACATCACCCTAACCCCAACAATAAAACTAAACCTAACTCTAACCCTAAACCTCACCCTCACCCTAACCCTAATTCTAAACCTAACCCTAAACCTAAACCTCATCCTAACCCTAACCCTCACCCTCACCCTCACCCTCACCCTCACCGTAACTGTAACCCTAACCCTAACCCTAACAATAACCCTAACCCTAACCCTAACAGTCATAATAAGCATAACCTTCACCGTAACCCTAACCCTCACTGTAACCCTAACCCTCACCCTAACACTTACCCTCACCCTAACACTAACACTCACCCTAACACTAACCCTCACACTAACCCTAACCATCACCCTAACCCTAAACTTCACCCTAACCCTAACCCTCAACCTCAACCTAGCTCTCAACCTAACCCTAACCCTCATCCTCACCCTAAACTTCACACTAACCCTAACAGTAATCCTCAATCTCAACCTCACCATCACCCTAACCCTAACACTCACCCTTACGTAAACCTCACCCTCAGCCTAACACTCGCCTTTACCCTTACCATCACCCTCACACTAACCCTCAACATAAAACTAATCCTCATCATAACCCTAACCCTAACGGTAACCCCAACCATCACCCTAACCCTAACCCTCACCCTCACCCTCAGCCTCAGCCTAAACCTAAGCCTAAGCCTTGGCCTAACCCTAAACCTCACCCTCACCCTAACCCTAACCCTCTTCCTAACCCTTAACCTAACCATAAACCTAACCATCTTTCTAAACCTAATCCTCATTCCCACCCATACCCTCAGCCTAACCCTAAACCTAAGCCGAACCCTAACCTTAACCCTCACACTCACCCTCACCAAAAACCTAATCCTAAACCTAAACCTAACCCTAACATTAAAACTTAGTCTAACACTCACCCTAACCCTAACCCTAAACCTAAACCTAATGCTCACCCTAACCCTCCCACTAACCCTAACTCTAACCCTAAACGTCACCCTCACCCTAACCATAACCCTAACCCTAAACCTCACCCTAAACCTGACCTTACCCTCACCCTTACTGTAACTCTAACCCTAACCCTAATCCTAACCCTCACCCTCACCCTAATCATAACCCAAACCCTCACCCTTAACCTAACCCTCACACTCACTGTAACCCTAACCCAAACCCTAAACCTCACCATAACCCTAACAATAACCCCCAACCTCACCCTAGCACTCACCCGAAACCTAATTTTAACCTTAAACCTCATCCAAAACCTCGCCTAACCCTAACCTTAACCCTAAACCTAACCCTAAACCTAATTCTAACCCTCAACCTAACCCTAACCCTGACCCCAAAGTAACCCTAACACTAATTCTCACCCTAAACCTAAACCTCATCCTAACCCTAACCCTCAACCTCACCCTAACACTAACACTAATCCTAACCTTAAACCTCACCCTATACCTCACCATAACCCTAACTCTAATCCTAAACCTGACCCTCACCCTAACCCTCACGCTAAACCTAAAACTCACCCTCACCCTAGCCTTCACCCTAACCCTAATCCGAACTTAACCCTCATCCTAAGCCTCACCCTAACCCTAAACCTAACCATCAACCTAACCCTAAACCTCACCCCTAACCTCACCCATAGTCTAACCCTAAGCCTAACCCTAAACCTAACCCTAACCCACACACTCACCCTCAACCTAACCCTAACCCTAACCCTCACCCTAACCCTAACCCTCATCCTCAACCTCATCCTTAGCCTAACCCTAAGCCTAACCCTAAACCTAAACCTAACACACACCCTCACCCTCACCCTAATGTTAATCCTAACCCTAACCCTAACCCTCACCCTCACCCTAGCCTTCACCCTAACCCGAATCCTAAACCTAACTCAAACTCTAATCATAACCCTAACCCTAAACCTCACCCTAAACCTAACCCTTACCCTCACCCTCACTGTAAGGGTAACCCTAATCTTAACCCTAACAATAACCGTAAACTTAACTCTTACCCTCACCCTAACCATAACAATCACCCTAAACCTAACCCTCATCCTAACACTTACCCTCAACCTTATCTTAACCCTAAGCCTCAGCCTAATCCTGACCTTTATGCTTACCATCACCCTCACCGTAACCCTCACCCTAGTCCTAACCCTAATCCTTACCCTCACCCTCACCATAACCCTAACCATCACTCTAAACTTATTCTTCACCCTCAACCTCACCCTCAGACTAACCCTAACCCTATCCTTACCCATAAACCCAACCCTAACCCTAAACTTAACCCTCACCCGCACCCTCACCCTCACCGTAACTCTAACCCTAACCCTATCAATAACAGTAAACCTAACCCGAACCATCACCCTAAACCTAATCCTAACCCTCACCCTCATGCTCAGACTAAGCCTAAGCCTAAGCCTAACCCTAAACCTAACTCTCAACCTTACCCTATCCCTAACCCTAACCCTAACTCTAACCCTAAATCTCACTCTCACCCTAACACTAATTCTAACCCTAACCCTAACCTAAACCTCATCCTAACCTTAACCCTAAGACTCACCCTCACCCTCAGCCTAAACCTATGCTTAACATTAACCCTAAACCTAACCCTCACACTCACCCTCACCCTAAACCTAACTCTAACCCTAAAGCTCACCATCACCCTAACCCTAAATCCAATACTAAACCTCACCCTAACCCTAACCCTAACCTCACCCCAAACCTAACCCTCACCCTCACCCTCAGACTAAACCTAAGGATAACCCTAACCCTAAACCTAACCCTCACACTCACCCTAACCCTAAACCTAATCCTAATTCTAACCCTAGCCCTAAACCTCACCGTCACCGCAACCCTCACCCTAACCCTAAATCTAACCCTGAAACTAACCCTCACACTCAGCCTCACCCTAACCCTAATTCTAACACTAAACCTCACCCACACCATAACCCTAACGCTAACCCTAACCCTAAACCTAACACTAACCCTAACCACAAACCTCAACCTAACCCTCAGCCTAACCCTAACTCTATCCCTAATCCTCACCCTCAACCTAACCTTCACTCTAACCCTAACCCAAACACTAAACCTTACCCTAACCCTAAACCTAACCCTCACACTCACCCTCACAGTAACCGTAACCCTAAACCTAACCCTAACAATAACCCTAAAGCTAATCCTAACCCTCAACCTAACCATAACCCTCACCCTAACCCAAACCCTTGCCCTAACACTTACCCTCACGCTAACACTAACCCTAACCCTAACACTAACCCTCACACTATCCATAACCCTAACCATTAGCCTAAACCTCAACCTAACCCTCACCCTCACCCTAACCCTAACAATAACCGTATTCCTAAACCTTGTCCTAACCCTCCCCCTAACCCTATATCTAACCCTAAACCTCACGCTAACCCTAACCCTAAGCCTAAGCCTAACACTAAACCTAACCCTAACCCTAAACATAACGTTAATCCACAGCCTGACCCTCACCCTAACCCAAACACTAACCCTAACCCACACCCTCATCCTCAGCCTAACCCTAAACCTAACCCTAACCCTAACCCATCACCTTAAACCTAACCCTAAACCTAACACTAAAACTGAACCAAACCCTAATCCTCAGCCTTAGCAATACCCTAACCCAAACCCTAACCCTAACCCTCACCCTAACACTAAGCCTGACCCTAAATCTAACCCTCACACTCACCCTCACCCTAACCCTAATCCTAATCCTAATGGTATCCCTAAACTTTACCCTCACTTTAACCCTCATGCTAGCCCTCAACCTAACCCTAATAATAACCCTAAAACTTATCGTAACCCTCAACATAACCCTAACCCTCACACTAACCCTCACCCTCACCCTAACCCTAACACTAACACTAACCCAAACCCTAACCCTCAACCTCAGCCTCATCCTAACCCTAACTCTAACCCTAAAACTCCTCCTCCCCCTAACCCTAACCTTCATGCTCATCGAAAAAGTAACCGTAACCCTAACCCTAACAATAACCCTAACCCTAACCCTCACCCTAAGCATAATCCTCACCCTAACCCTAACCCTCACCCTAACACTTACCCTCACTCTAACCCTAACCATAACCCTAACACTAACCCTCACACTAACCCTAACCCTCACCCCAATCCTAAACCTCACCCTAACCCTAAAACTCAACCTCACCCTAGCCCTCACCCTAACCCTAATTCTAACCCTCACCCTCAACCTAGCCTTCAACCTAACCCTAACACTCTTCCTCACCCTAAACCTCACACTAACCCTAAACCTAATCCTCAATCTAACCCTCACCATAACCATAACCCTAACCCTTACCCTAACCCTAAACCTAGCCCTAACCCTCGTCCTTATCTTAACCCTCAACCTCAGCCTAAACCTCAACTTTACCCTTACCATCATCTTCAACCTAAACCTCACCCTAACCCTAAACCTCATCCTAACCAACACCATAAACTTAAACTTAACCATCACCCTAATCCTAACCCTCAAACTCAACCTCACACTCAGCCTAAGCCTAAGCCTAAACCTAACCCTAAACTTTATCGTAAACCTCACACTGACCCTCAAAGTAACCCTAACCATCACCATCACCAAAATCCTTACCCTAACCATCAATCTAACCCTAAGCTTAATCCAATCCCTAACTCTCAACCTAACGTTAACCCGAACCCTAACCCGAACCCTCACCCGAACTCTCACCCTCAGCCTAACCCTAAGCCTAAGCCTAACAGTAACCCTAAACATTACCCTCAACCTAACCATCACCATAACCCTAACCCTAATCCTAACACTAAACCTCACCCTAAACCTAACCTTAATCCTAATCCTAACCCTAACCCTTACCCTCACCCTCACCCTAACCCTCACCTTAACCCTAACCCTAACACTAACCCTAACCCTATCGCTCACCTCAGTCTCACCCTAACCCTAACTGTAACCCTAAACCTCATCCTCATCCTAACACTCACCCTGAACCTAAACTTCATGTAACCCTAAACCTAAACCTTACCCTAGACCTAGCCCTCACACTAACCCTAACCCTAACCCTAACCCTAATCCTAACCCTCCCCCTAACCCTAACCCTAAACCTCACCCTAACCCTCACCCTAACGTTAAGCATCACCCTCAACCTCACCCTCAGCCTAACCCTAAGCCTAACCCTAAACCTAACCCTAACACACACACTCACCCTCAGCCTAAACCTAAGTGTATACCTAAAACTAACCCTAACTCTCACCTTCAGCCTCCCCCTAACCCTAATTCTATCCCTAAACATCACCATCAGGCTAACCCTAACTCTAATTCTAACCCTAACCCTAAACCTCACCCTAACTCTAATCCTAACCCTAACACTAAACCTCACCCTAACCCTAAACCTAACCCTCACCCTCAACCTCATCCTCAGTCTAACCCTAAGCCTAAGCCTAACCCTTACCCTAACCCTCACCCTCACCCTAGCCTCACCCTAAACTGAATCCTAACCCTAAACCTCATCCTAACCCTCAAACTAAACCTAAACCTAACCATCACCATAACCCTAATTCTCACCCCCCCTCACCCTAAGCCTAAGCCTAACCCTAACCATCACACTCACCCTCACCCTAAACCTAATCCTAACCATAACCCTAACCCTAAACCTAAACCTCAACCTAACCTACACCCTAACCTTAAGCCTAACACTAAACCTAACCCTAACCCTCGTCCTAACCCAACAAGGAACCCTAAATCTAACCCCAAACCTCATCCTCACCCTAACCCTAATACTAACCCTAACAGTATCACTAATCCTAACGAGAAACAGAACCCTAATGCTAAATCTAACCCTAATTCTAACAATCACCCTCACGCTAACACTAATCCTAACCCAAACCCTCAACCGAACCCTAACCCTCACCCTCACTGTAACCCTAAACCTCATCCTAACCCTCACCTTAACCCTGACCCTAAACCTAAACCTTACCCTAAAACTAACCCTAACCCTCAACCTCACCCTAGCCCTCACTCTAACCCTAATCCTAACCCTAATGCTCACCCTAACCCTAAACTTAACCGAACCCTAACTCTCACCCTAACCTTATCCCTAAGCCTCACCCTAACCCTAACCCTCACCCTCACCCTCAACCTCAGCCTAACCCTACGGCTAAGCCTAAACCTAACCCTAACTGTCAGACTCACACTAACCCATATCCTAATCCTAATCCTAACCCTAAGTCTTAACCTCACCCTATCCCTAACCCTAACCCTAACCCTAACTCTCTCCCTAACCCTAAACCTAACCCTCACCCTAAGCCTAACCCTCACCCTCACCTTCATCCTCAGCCTAACCCTAAGCTTAAGCTTAACCCAAACTGTAAACCTCAGCCTCACCCTAACCCTAACCCTCACCCTAAAGCTTACCCTAAACCTAACGCTAAACTTCACCCCCACCCTAGCCCTCACCCTAACCCGAATCCTAACCCTAACCCTCGTCCTAACCCTCCCCAAAACCCTAACCCAATCCCTCACCCTAACCCAAACCCTCACCCAAATCCTCATCCTTAGCCTAACCCTAACCCTAATCCTAACCCTCAACCTAACCCTCCACCTAAACCAAACCCTCAACCTCACCCTAACCCTAACCATCATCCTCAACCTCACCTTCACCCTAAACATAACCCTAACCCTCACATTAACCCTAACCCTAACCCTCACTCTCAGCCTCACCCTAACCCTAACTCTAACCCTAAACCTCACCCTCTCACTAACACTAACCCTAACCTGAAATCTAAACCTCATCATAACCCTAACCTTCAACCTCAACCTCACCTTACCCCTTACACCAAACCTAATCCTAACCCTAACCCTAATCCTATCCCTTACCCTAACACTAACCCTTACCCTCCCTCTAAATCTCATCCTCAGCCTAATCCTCACGTTTACCCTTACCTTCACCCCCACCCTAACTTTCACCCTAACCCTAACCCTAACCCTAACCCTAACTCTACCCCTAAACCTCACCCTCAGGCTAACCTTAACTCTAATCCTATCCCTAACACTAAACCACACCCTAACCCTAACCCTAACCCTCACCCTCACCCTAGCCTCACCCTAAACCGAATCCTAACCCTAACCCTCATCCTAACCCTCACATTAACCTAAACCTAAGCATCACCATAACCCTAATTCTCACCCCCCTGCACCCTCAGCCTAACCCTATGCCTAAGCTTAACCCTAACCATCACACTCACCCTCACCCTAACCCTAATCCTAACCCTAACCCTAACCTTAACCCTAAACCTCAACCTAACCATCACGCTAACCTTAAGCTTAACAGTAACCCTAACCCTAACCCTCGTCCTATCCCAACAACTAACCCTAAATCTAACCTAAAACCTCAAATTCACCCTAACCCTAATACTAACCCTAACCCTAACAATATCACTAATCCTAACGATAAACATAACCCTATTGCTAAACCTAAACCTAATTCTAACTATCACACTCACCCTAACCCTAATCCTAACCCTAACCCTCACCCTAACTCTAACCCTAAACCTAAACCTTACCCTAACACTAACCCTAACCCTAAGCCTCACCCTAGCCCTCAACCTAAACCGAATCCTAACCCTAATGCTCACCCTAACCCTAAATTTAACGGAACCCTAACTCTCACCCTAACCCTAACCCTAAGCCGCACCCTAAACCTAGCCCTCACCCTCACCCTAAACCTCAGCCGAAACCTAAGGCTAAGCCTAACCCTAACCCTGTCACACTAACCCTAACCCATATCATAATCCTAATCCTAATCCTAAACCTTAACCTCACCCTCACCCTAAACCTCACCCTAATCCTAACGCTCATGCTCACCCTAAACCTAACCCTCACCCTCAACGTCACCCTCAGCCTAACCCTAAGCCTAAGCTTAACCCTAACTCTAAATCTTAGCCTCACCCTAACCCTAACCCTAACCCTAAAGCTTCCGCTACACCTAAACCTAAACCTCACCCTCACCCTAACCCTCACCCTAACCCTAATCCTCACCCTCACCCTCATCCTAACCCTCCTCAAAAAAATAAAACATTCCCTCAACCTAAACCTAACCCTCACCCACATCCTCATCCTTTGTGTAACCCAAACCCTAACCCTGACCTCAACCTAACCTTCCACCTAAACCAAACCCTCAACCTCACCCTAATCCTAACCCTCATCCTCAAACTCACCTTCACCCTAAACCTAACCCTAACCCTCACACTAACCCTAAAGCTAACCTCACTCTCAGGCTCACCCAAACCCTAACTCTAATCCTAAATCTCACCCTCTCACTTAACCTAACCCTATCCCAAGCCCAAAACTTCACAATAACCCTAACCCTAAACCTCACCCTCACCTTAGACCTTACACCAAACCTAATCCTAACCCTAACCCTAATCCTATCCCTTACCCTAACACTAACCCTTACCCTCCCTCTAAATCTCAACCTAACCCTAACCCTAACACTAACCCTAACCCTAACCCTCAACCTAACCCTCACCCTAACCCTGACTCTAACCCTAAACCTTACCCTCACCCTAACCCTAACTCTAACCCTAACACAGACCCTAAACCTCACGCTAACCCTAACTCTAACCCTCACCCTCAGCTTCACTCTTGCCCTCACCCTAACCCTAAACCTAACCCTAACCCTAACCCTAACCCTAACCCTAAACCTCACCCTAACACTAACCTAACATTCACCCTCACCCTAACCCTCAACCTAACCCTAATCCTAACCCTAATCCTCACTCTAACCCTCATCCTAACTCTAACCCTAAACCTCACCCTAACCCTAACCCTAACCCTAACCCTCAAACTAACCCTAACACTCATGCACAATTTAAGCCTAATCCTAAACCTCACCCAAAACCTAAAATAACCAGAACCCTAACTCTCACCCTAACCCTAACCCTAACCCATACACTAACCCTAACCCTCACCCTCACTCTCATTGTAATCCTAAGCCTAAACCTAACCCTAACCCTAACCCTCACACTCACACTAACCCTTACCCTAATCCTAAACCTAACCCTCACCCTCAACCTCAACCTCACCTTAACCCTAACTCTAACCCTAAAACTCATCCTCAACCTAACCCTAACCCTAACCCTAGCCCTCAGCCTAACCCTAATCCTAACCCTAACCCTCATCCTAACCTTCCCCATAACCCTAACCCTAACCCTCACCCTAACCCTAACCCTCACCCTCACATTCACCCTCAGCCTAATCCTATGCCTAACCCTAAGCCTACCCCTAAACTTAACCCTAACCCTCACAGTCACCATCAACCTCACCCTCACTGTAACTCTAACCCTAACCCTAACCCTCACCCTAACCCTAACCCTAAACCTCCCCCTAACCCTTACCTTCCCCCTAACTCTATATCTAACCCTAAACCACAGCCTCACCCTAACCCTAACACTAACCCTAACCCTAACCCTCACCTGAACCCTCTCCCTAACCCTATATCAAACCCTAAACCTCAACCTCACCCTAACCCTAACACTAACCCTAAACCTAACCCTCACGCTAACCACTTCCATAACCCTATATGTAACCCTAAACCTCACCCTCACCCTAACAGTAACCCTAACCATAACCCTAAACCCCACCCTAACCCTAAACCTAAACCTCAACCGCACCCTCAGCTTCACCATAACACTAACAATAACCCTAACAATAATACTAACCCTAACCCGGACCATCACCCTAACCCTAATCCTCACCCCGAACCTCACCCTCTGCCTAAGCCTAAGTCTAAGCCTAACCCTCACCCTAACCCTTACACTCACCCTCATTGTAACTCTAATCCTAAACCTAACCCTATACCTAACCCTCAACCTCACCCTAACCCTAACACTAACGCTAACCCAAACCTCAACCTAAACCTCCCCCTAAACCTATCTGTAACCCTAAAGCTCACCCTCAACCTAAACCTAACCTTAACCCTAACCCTAAACCTCAGCCTAACCCTAACCCTCACCCTCACCCTCAACCTCAACATAAGTCTAACCCTAACCCTAAAAATAACACTAACCCTAACCCTAACCATATCAATAACCCTCACCGTCAGCCTCACCCTCACTGGAAACTTGACCCTAACCATAACACTAACATTAACCCTAACCCTAACCCTAACTCTAATCCTCACCCCCACCGTCACCCTCAGCCTAACCCTAACCCTAACCCCAACTCTAATCCTAACCCCCACTGTAACCCTAAAACTACCCCTAACACTAACACTAACCCTAAACCAAACCCTAACCCTAACCCTAAACTTAAACCTAACCCTAACCCTAACCGTAAACATAACCTGAAACCTAACTCTCACCCTAACCCTACAACTAACCTTCACCCTAACCCTAACCCTCATCCTCACACTCACCTTCATCCTAACCCTAAGCCTAACCATAACCATAACCCTAATCCTCACACACACCCTAACCTTTCCCCTAATCCTAATCCTAACACTAAGCCTAAACCATACCCTCACCCTAACACTCAATCTAACCCTAACTCTAACACCCTAAACCTAACCCTCAACCTCAGCCTCATCCTAACCCTAACTCTAACCCTAAACCTGCCCCTAACCCTAACTCTAACCATCACCCTAACCTTAATTCTCACCCACACCCTCACACTCAGCCTAATCCTAAGCCTAACCCTAACCCTAAACCTAACCCTCACACTCACCCTCACCATAACCCTAATCCTAATCCTAACCCTAACTCTAACCCTAACCCTAAACCTCAACCTAAACCTCACCCTAACCTTAACACTAACACTAACCATAACCCTAACCCTGGACCTAACCCTGTAACTAACCCTAAATCTAACCCTAAACCTCACCCTCACCCTAACCCTAATCCTAATCCTAACTCTAAACCTCACCGAAACCTTAACCCAAACCCTCACCCTCACCATAACTCTAACCCTAACCCTAAAAATAACACTAGTCCTAACCCTAAACCTAACCATAACCCTAATCCTAATGCTAACACTCACCCTCACCCTAACCCTAATCCTAACACTTACTCTCATCAAAACCCTCACCCTAACAATCACCCTAAACCTAATACTCACCCCCACCCTCACCCTCAGCCTGACCCTAAGCCTAAGCCTAACCCTAAGCCTAACCCTCACACTCCCCCTTACAATAACCCTAAACCTAAACCTAACACTAACCATAACCCTAAACTTCAAAGTAACCCTCACCTAACCTTAACCATAACACTTACTCTAACCCTGGACCTAAGCGTCCCCCTAACGCTAAATCTAACCCTAAAACTCACCCTCACACTAACACAAATCCTAACTCTTACCCTCATCCTAACCCTAATCCTCACCCTAAAGGTAACCCTAACCCTCATGCTAACCCTCACTCTAACATTAACCCTAACACTAAACCTTACCCTAACACTAACCCTAATCCTCAAACTCACCCTCGCTCTCACCCTTACCCTAATCATAACCCTAATCCTCATCCTAACCCTCACCCTAACCCTAACTTTAACCCTAATCCTTACCCTAAATCTAACCCTCACCCTAACCCTAAACTTAACCGAACACTAACTCTCACCCTAACCGTAAACCTAAACTCACCCTCACCCTCACCCTCAGCCTAAACCTAAGCATCAGCCTAAACCTAAACCTAACCGTCACACTCACCCTAACCCTTACCCTAAACCTAATCCTAACACTAAGCATAACCCTCACACTCAGTCTAACCCTCACCGTAACCCGAAATCTAACAGTAAACCTAACACTAAACCTCAAGATCAGCCTCACCCTTACCCTAACTCTAACACTAAACCTCACCCTCAGCCTAACCCTAAGCCTAACCCTAAACCTAACCCAAACACACACACTCACCATCACCCTAACCCTAATCCTAACCCTAACCCTAAACCTAAACTTCAACCAAACCCTCACTCTTACTATAAACCTAAACCTCACCCTCACCCTAAACCTAACTCTAACCCTAACCCAAACCATAAACCTCACCCTAACCCTAACCCTAACCCTCAACCTCACCCTCAACATAACCATAAACCTAAATCTATCCCAAACAATAACCCGAACCCTAATCCTAACCCTGAACCTAACCATGACCCTCACCTTAACGCAAACCCTCACCCTAACATTTACCCTCACCCTAACATTAACCCTAACCCTAACACTAACCCTCACACTAACCCTAACCATAATCTCACCCTAACCCTAACCCTAACCCTAACCCTCAACCAAACCATAAACCTCACGCTCCATGTAACCCTAACCATAACCCACACCCTAAACCTAAACTTAACTTGAACCCTAACTCTCACCCTAACCCTAATACTAACCCTAACCCTCACCCTCACCCTCACCATCAGTGTAACCCTAAGTCTAAACCTAACCCTAACCTTAACCCTCACACTCAACCTAGCCCTTACCCTAATCCTTATCCTAACCCTAACGCTAAGCCTCACCCGCAGCCTCACTTTAACAATAATTCTAACCCTAATCCTAACCCTAACTCTCCTCCTAACCCTCCCCATAACCCTAACCCTATACCTCACCATAACCCTAACCCTCACCCTCATGCTCAGCCTAAACCTAAACCTAAACCTAACCCTAAACCTCACACTCACCCTAATCCTAACCCTAAATATCACCCTCACCCTAACCCTGACCCTCACCCTCACCCTCATCCTAACCCTAAGCCTAACCCTAACCCTTACCCTAATCCTCACACTCACCCTAACCCTAACCCTAATCCTACTCCTAACCCTAACCCAAACCCTCACCCTCAACCTAACCCTCATCTTAAGAATAACCTTAACATTAATCCTAACCCTCAACCTCACCCTCAGCCTCACCCTAAACCTAACTCAAACACTGAATCTAACCCTGAACCTAACCCTAACCCTAACCCTATCCCTAAACCTCATCCTAACCCTAACGCTAACCCTCACCCTCACCCTCACCTTAACACTAACCCTAACACTCACGCTAACTCTAAAACTAACCCTCACAATAACACTAACCATTACCCTAACCCTAAACCCCACCGTAACACTAACCCTAAACCTCACCCTCACTCTAGCTCTCACCCTAACCCTTACCCTCATCCTCAACCTAAACCTCACACTAACCCTAACACTAATCCTCAATCTAACCCTCACCCTCACACTGACCCTAATGTTAAACCTCACCCTAACCCTAATTCTCACCCATACCTTAACCCTCACCCTCACCCTAAACCTCACCTTTACCCTTACGGTCAAAACCACCCTAACCCTAACCCTAAACCTAACACTCACCCTATACATAACTCTACCCCTAAACCGCACCCTCACTCTAACCCTAACTCTAACCCTAACCCTAACACTAACCCTCACCCTAACCCTAACACTAAACATCACCCTAACCCTAATCCTCACCCCCACCCTCACACTCAGCCTAAAACTATGCCTAAGCCTAAGCCTAACCCTAACCCTAACCCACACCCTCACACTCACCCTCACCATAACTCTAACACTAACCCTAATAATAACACTAATCCTAACCCTAAACCTAACCCAAACAATAACCATAACCCTAATGCTAACACTACGCCTCACCCTAACCCTAATCCTAACCCTCTCCGTAACTCTCCCTCTAATCCTATATCTAACCCTCAACCTCATCCTCAACCTAACCCTAAACCTAACCGTAACCATAAACCCCACACTAACCCTAACCCTAAACCTCACCCGCAAACTCACTCACACGGTAAATCAAACCCTAACACTAACAATAACACTAACCCTAACCATCACCCTAACCCTAATCCTCACACCCACCCTCACCCTCAGCCTAACCCTAAGCCTAAGCCTAACCCTCACCCTAACCCTCACACTCAGCCTCACCCTAACCCTAATCCTAAACCTAATCCTATCCCTAAACCTCAAACTAAACCTCACCCTCAACCTAACCCTAACCCTAACCCTAAACCTCACCCTCAGGCGATCCCTAACCTTAACTCTAACCCTAAACCTCACCCAAACCCCAACCCTAACCCTAACCCTAAACCTCACCCTAACCCTAACCCTAAACTTCACCCTCTCCCTAGCCCAAACCTTAACCCTAATCCTAACACTAACCCTCATCCTAACCCTCCCCCTAACCCTAAACCTCACCCTCACCCTAACCCTCAACTTAAGCCTAACCCTAACATTAATCCTAACCCTAACCCTCATGCTCAGCCTCACCCTAAAACTGTCTCTAACCCTAAACCTCAACCTGACACTAACCCTAAATCTAACCCTATCCCTATAATTCATCCTAAACCTAAACCTCACCCTAACCCTAACCTTAAACCTCACCCTCACCCAAGCCCTCACCCTAACACTAATCCTAACTCTACCCCTCATCCTAACCTTCATCAAAACACTAACCCTAACCCTCAGCCTCACCCTCACCCTAACGCTAATCCGAACCCTAACCCTCAACCTAAACCTAACACTGACCCTCACCGTAACTCTTACCCTAACCCTCAAATAACCCGAAATAAAACTCTCACCCTAAACCTAACCCTAACCCTCACCCTAAACCTCATGCTCACCCGAGCCCTCACCCTAACCCTAATCCTAACACTAACCCTCATCCTAACCCTCCCCCTAACCCTTACCATTAACCTCACCCTCACCCTAACCCTCAGCCTCAGCCTCACCTTAACCCTACCTCTAACACTAAACCTCATGCTCACCCTAACCCTAAACCTTTACCTCACCCTAATCCTAACCTCAGCCTCACCCACACCCTCAGCCTAAACCTAACCCTAACCCTCACACTCACCCTAACCCTAACCGTAATCCTAATCCTAACCCTAACCCTAACCCTCACCCTCAACCTAACCCTCACCCTAACCCTATCCCTAACACTAACACTAAACTTAACCCTAACCCTCACCCTCATCCTCACCCGAACCCTAACTCTAACCCTAAACCTCACCCTCACCCTCACCCTAACCCTAACCATAACCCTAACCCTCACCCTAACCCTAACCCTAAACCTCACCCTCACCCTAGCCCTTACCATAAACCTAATCCTAAACCTAACCCTCATACAAAGTCTCCCTCTAACTCTATCCCTCCCCCTCAACCTCCCACTCTGCCTAACCCTAAGCCTAACAATAAACCTAACCCTCACACACAATCAGCCTCACCCTAACCCTAATCCTCATCCCTACCCTCACCTTCAGTCTAACCCTAACAATAACCCTAAACCGCACCCTAACCCTAAACTTCACCTTCACCCTCAACCTAACCGTAACTCTAAGCCTAACCCTAACAATAACACAAACCCTAACCCTAACAATAACCCTAACCATAACTCTCACACTCAGCCTCAGCCTCACCGCAAAATTAACCCTAACCATAACACTAGAAATAAACCTAACACTAGGCCTAACCCTAAGGCTAACTCTAATCCTCAGCCCCACACTCACTCTCAGCCTAACCCTAAGCCTAAACCTAACCCTAACCCTAACCCTCACCCTCAGCTTCACCTTAACCCTACCTCTAACACTAAACCTCATGCTCAGCCTAACCCTAAACCTAACCCTAAACCTGAACCTCACCCTAACCCTAACCTCACCCTCACCCTCACCCTCAGCCTAACCCTAAATCTAACCATAACCCTCACACTCACCCTAACCCTAACCGTAATCCTAATCCTAAACCTAACCTTAAACCTCACCCTCACCCTAAACCTCATCCTAACCCTAATCGTAAGCCTTACCCTCAAGCGAACCCTAACCCTCACCCTCACCTTAATCCTTACCCTAACCCTCACCCTAACCCTAAACATAACCCGGAACGTATCTCTCAACCTAAAACTAACTCAAACCTAAAACCTCACCCTAAACCTAACGCTAAACCTCACCCTCAACCTAGCCCTCACCCTAACCTTAATCCTAACCTTAACCCTCATCATAACCCTATCCCTAACCCTTAAGCCAACCCTCACCCTAAACCTAACCCTCAACCTCAACCTCACCCTCAGCCTAACCCTAAGCCTAAAGCTAAACCTAACCCTAACACACACAATCACCCTCACACTAATCCAAATCCTAACCCTAACCCTCACCCTCACCCTCACCCTCAGTGTAACCAAAAGCCTGACCCTAACACTAACCCTAACCCTCACACTCACCCTAACCCTTACCCTAATCCTAATCCTACCCCTAACCCTCAGCCTCTCCTTAAACCTAACTCTAATCCTAAAACTCACCCTCACTTTCACCCTATCATTAACCCTAACCCTAAACCTAACCCTAAACCTCACCCTTATCTTAACCCTCACCCTCAGCCTAAAAGTCAACTTTACCCTTACCTTCATCCTCACCATAACCCAAACCCTAAGCCTAACCTCATCCTAACCCTCACCCTAACCTTAAAATTAACCATCATGCTAACACTAACCCTCACACTAACCCTAAGCCTAAGCCTAAGACTTACCCTAAACCTCACCCTCTCCCCAGCCCTCACCCTAACCCTAATCCTAACCATCACCCTAATCCTAATCCTCAACCCCACACTCAAGCTCAGCCTAACCCTAACCCTAAGCCTAACCGTAAACCGAACCCTTTACAGTCACCCTCACCCTAACCTTAATTTTAACCCTAACCCTAACCCTAACCTTAAAACTCAACCTAACCATCACCCTAAACTTAAACCTAACACTAACCCTAACCCTAACCCTCGAACTAACCCTCCCCCTAATCCTAAATCTAAACCTAAACCTCACTCTCACCCTAACCCTAATCCTAACCCTAACCCTAAACCTCACCCTAAAACTAACCCTAACCCTCACCCTAACCCTCACTGTAACTCTAACCCTAACCCTAACAATAACACTAATCGTAACACTAACCCTAACCCTAACCCTAAGCCAAACCCTAATCCTAACACTCACCCTCACCTAACCCTAATTCTAACCCTAACCCTCAAATTAACCCTAACCATCACATCACTGTGACCCTAAATCTCATCCAAACCCTCACCCTAACCCTAACCCTAACCCTAAACCTTAACCTAACACAAACCCTATACCTCAGCCTCAACCTAGCCCTCACCCTAACTCTAATCCGAACCCTAATCCTCATCTTAACCCTCACCCTCACCCTAACCCTTACCCTAACCCTAATACTAACCCAAACCCTAATGGTCAACTTAAACCTAACCCTCACGCTCACCATAAACCTAACCCTAACCCTCACATTAACCCTAACCTTCACCCTCACCCTCACCCTCAGCCTAAACCTAGCCTAACCCTAACCCTAACCCTCACACTCACCCTAACCCTTACCCTAACCCTATAATAACCCTAAGCCAAACCCTCACACTCACCCTAACCCTCACTCTAACCCTAAATCTAAAACTAACCCTAACCCTAACCCTAGCCATAAGCTTCACCCTAACCCTAACTCTAACCCTAAACTTCACCCTCACCCTAACCCTAAACCTGACCCTAAACCTAAACGTCACCCTAACCCTAACCCTAAACCTCACCCTCACACTAGCCCTCCCCCTTACCCTAATCCTAACCCTCATCCTAACCCTCACACTAACAATAACCCTAACCCTCACACTCACCCTCACCCTAACCCTAATCCTAACCCTAACATAAACCTAACCCTCACCCTCACCGTAACCCTTATCCTAACCCTAAACTTAACCCGAACCAAAACCCTCACCCTAAACCTAACCCTAACCCTCACCGTAAACCTAACCTTAAACCTCACCCTCACCCTAGCCCTCACCCTAACCCTATTCCTAAACCTAACCCTCATCCTAACACTCCCTCTAACTCTTACACTAACCATTATCCTAACCCTAAATGTCACCCTCAACCTCACCCTCAGCCTAACCCTAAGCCTACCCCTAAACCTAACCCTAACACACATGCTCACCTTTACCCTAACCCTAATCCTAACCCTAACCTTCACCCTCACCCTCACCATCAGTGTAACCCTAAGCCTAACCCTAACCCTAACCCTAACCCTCATGCTCACACAAACCCTTACCCTAATCCTAATCCTAACCCTAACCCTAAAACTCACCCTCAGCTTCACCTTAACCCTAACTCTAACCTTAACCCTAAACCTCACCCTAAAACTAAACCTAAACCTCACCCTCACACTAGAACTCAACCTAACACTAATCCTAACCCAACCATCATCCTAACGCTCCTCATAACCCTAACCCTAACCCTCACCTTAAACCTAACCCTTACCGTCACAATCAGCCTAACCCTAAGCCTAACCCTAACCCTAACCCTAACTCGCACAGTCACCCAAAACCTAACCCTAAGCCTAAGCATAACCCTCACCCTAAACCTAACCCTAAACCTAAGCCTAACACTAACCCTAATACTAACGATAACCCTAACCCTCAACTTCAGCCTCACCTTAACCCTAACTCTAACCCTAAACCTCACCCTCAAACTAACCCTAACCCTAAACCTAAACCTCACCCTAACCCTAACACTAAACCTCACCCTCACCCTAGCCCTTACCCTAACCCTAATCCCAACCCTAACCCTCATCCTAATCCTCCCCCTAAACCTAACCCTCACCCTCAACCTATCCCTCAGCCTAACGCTAAGCCTAAACCTAACCCTAACCCTAACACACACACTCACACTCAACATAACCCTAATCCTATCCCTAAGATTAACTCCAATCCTAATCCTCTCCCTATCTCTCACCTAACCCTAAACCTAACACTAACGCAAACCCGAACCCTCAACCTAACCCTCACCCAAACCATAACCCTAACACTAAACCTCACCCTCACTCTAACCGTAACTCTAACCCTAACCCAAACCCTGAACCTCACCTTAACCCTAACCCTAACAATCACCCTCAACCTCACCGCAACCATAACCCTAAACCTAACAATAACAATAACCCTAACCCAAATCCTAACCCTCACCCTAAGACTAACCCTAACCCTAACACTAACCGTCACACTTACCCTAAACCTAACCCTAACCCTAAACCTCAACTTAACCCTCACACTCCACCTAACACTAACACAAACCCTAACCCTAACCCTCTCCCTAACCCTCATCCTAACCCTATATCTAAACGTAAACCTCACCCTCACCCTAACCCTAACCCTAACTCTAAACCCCACCCTAAACCTAACCCTCAACCACACCCTCACTCTCACCTTAACCCTAACCCTAAACCTAACAATAACTCTAACCCTAATCCTAAACCTCACCCTAACCATAACCCTCACCCTAACCCATACCCTCACCCTAACACTTACTCTCACCGTTAGAGTAAACCTAACGCTAACACTAACCCTCATACTAAGCCTAACCCTAATCCTAACCCTAAACCTCAACCTAACCCTCACCCTCAACCTAACCCTAACACTAACCTGAACCCTAACCCTCACCCTAATCCTCACCTTAACCCTCACCCTAACCCTATATCTAACACTAAACCTCAACCTCACCATAAACCTAACCCTAAACCCCACCCTAACCCTAACCCTCAACCGCACCCTCACCCTCACCGTAACTATAACACTAACCCTAACAATAACACTAACCCTAACCCGAAACATCACCCTAACCCTAATCCTCAATCCCACCCTCACCCTGAGCCTAACCTTAAGCCTAAGCCTAACCCTCACACTAACCCTCACACTCACCCTAACCCTAACCCTAATCCTAAACCTAAACCTATCCCAAAACCTCAACCTAATCCTCACCCTCAACCTAACTCTAACATTAACCCTAAACCTGAACCTCATCCTAATCCACCCCGTATCCCTAATTCTAACCCTAAACCTCACCCTCACCCAACCCTAACTCTAACTCTAAACCCCACCCTAAACCTAACCTTCACCCTCACCCTCAACCTCACTGTAACTCTAACCCTAACACTAACAATAACCCTAACCCGAACCCTAACCTTCACCCTAACCATAACCCTCACCCTAAACCTAAACCTAATCCTCAATGTAAACCTCACCCTTACCCTAAACCTAACCCTACCCTAACCCTAATACTAACCCTAACCTTCACCCTTATCTTAATCCTCACCCTCAGCCTGAACCTCCCCTTTACCCTTACCATCATCCTAACCCTAACCCAAACCCTAACCCTAACCTCATCCTAACCCTCAACCTAACGGTAATCCTAACCATCATGCTAACCCTAGCCCACACACTCAACCTCATGCTCAGCCTAACCCTAAGCCTAAGTCTTACCCTAAACCTCACCCATTCCCCAGCCCTCACCCTAACCCTAATCCTAACCATCACCCGAACCCTAATCCTCAACTCCACCCTCAACCTCAGACTAACCCAAAGCCTAGCCTTAAGCCTAACCCTAACACTAACCCTCACCGTATCCCTAACCCTAACCCTAACCCTAATACTAACCCTAAACCTAAACACAACCCTACACCTAACCCTAAACCTAACCCTAATCCTCAGCCTCAACCTCAGCCTAACCCAAACCCTAACCCTAACGCTCACCCTAACTCTAACCCTAACCCTAACCCTAACCCTGACACTCACCCTTACCCTAACCCTAATCGTAACCCTAACCCTATCCCTAACACTAACCCTCACCCTAAACCTCACCCTAGCACTCACCCTAACGCTAATCCTAACCCTAAACCTCATCATAACCCTCACCCTAACCCTAACCCTAACCCTCACCCAATCCCGAACCCTAACCCTCACCCTCATGCTGGGACTAAGCCTAAGCCTAACCCTAATCCCAACCCTCACCCTAACCCTAACCCTAACCCTTACAGTAACCCTCACTCTCAGACTAACCCTCACCTTTACTCTAACCGTCACCCCCACCCTAATCCGCACCCTAACCCCAACCCTCACCCTAACCCTCACCCTAACCCTAACTCTACCCCTAAACCTCAACCTCACCCTAACCCTAACACTAAACCTCACCCTAACCCTAACCTTCACCCTCACCCTGACCATAACGTAACCCTAACCCTAACACTAACAATAATCCTAAACCGAACCCTAACCCCCACCCTAACCATAACCCTCAAATTAACCCTAAACCTAATCCTCAATATAACCCACACGCTAAAACTAAACCTAAACCTACCCTAACCCTAAACCTAACCCTAACACTCACCCTTATCTTAACCCTCACCCTCAGCCTAAAAGTCACTTTTACCCTTACCATCATCCTCACCCTAACCCACACCCTAACCCTAACCTCATCCTAACCCTCACCCTAACCATAAACTTAACCATCATGCTAACACTAACCCTCACACTCAACCTCATGCTCAGCCTAACCCTTAGCCTAAGCCTAAGACTTACCCTAAACCTCACCCTCTCCCCAGCCCTCACCCTAACCCTAATCCTAACCATCACCCTAACCCTAATCCTCAAACCCACCCTCACCCTCAGCATAAAACTAAGCATAAGCCTAACCGTAAACCTAACCCTCACCCTCACCCTCACCCTCACCCTAACCTTAACCCTAACACTAACCCTAACCCTAAACCTAGACCTAACCCTCCCCCTAACCCTAAATCTAACCCTAAACCTCAATCTCACCCTAACCCTAATCTTAACACTAACCCTAAACCTCACCCTACACCTAACCCTAACCCTCACCCTCACCCTCACTGTAACTCTATCCCTAACCCTAACAATAATACTAATCCTAAACCTAAACCTAACCCTAACCCTAAGCCTAACCCTAATCCTAATACTCACCCTCACCCTAACCCTAATTCTAACCCTAACCCTCAACCTAACCCTTACCCTCACATCACCGTAAACCTAACTCGGATCCAAACCCTCACGCTAACCCTAACCCTAAACCTCAACCTCAACCTAAAACTAACCCTAAACATCACCCTCAACCTAGCCCTCACCCTAACTCTAATCTGAACCCTAATCCTCATATTATCCCTCACCCTCACCCTAACACTAACCCTCAACCTAACCCTATCGCTAACCCTAATGGTCAACCTAAACCTAACCCTCACACTCACCATAACCATAACCCTGACACTCAACCTAACTCTAAACTTAAAGCGAACCCTAACTCTCACCATAACCCAAACCCTAACACTCACCCTAACCCTAACCCTCAGTCTCACCCTCACCCTCAGCCTAAACCTAGGCTAACCCTAACCCTAAGCCTAAGCCTCAACCTCACTGTAACCCTTACCCTAACCCTATACTTATCCAGAACCAAAACTCTTAACCTAACCCTAACACCAACACTCACCCTAACCCTAATCTTAAACCTCACCCTCACCCTAGCCCTCACCCTAACCCTAATACTAACCCTAACCCTCATCCTAACCCTACATCTAACCCTTACCCTAACCCTTACCCTAAACCTAACCTTCACCCTCAACCTCACCCTCAGCCTAACCCTAAGCCTACCCCTAAACCTAACACTAACACATATGCTCACCTTCACCCTAACCCTAATCCTAACCCTAAGCCTCACGCTCACCCTCACAATCAGTGTAACCCTAAGACAAACCCCAACCCTAACCCTAACCCTCATGCTCACCCTAAACCTTACCCTAATCCTAATCCTAACCCTAAACCTAAACCTCATCCTCAGCCTCACCTTAACCCTAACTCTAAACCTAAACCTAAACCTCACCCTAACCCTAACCCTAAACCTCACACTCACCCTAGCCCTCACCTTAACCCTAATCCTAACCCTAACCATCATCCTAACCCTCCTCATAACACTAACCCTAACCCTCACCCTAACCTTAAACCTAACCCTCACACTCACCCTAACCCTAACCCTAACCCTAAACCTAACACTCACCCTAACCCTCACCCTAAACCTAAACCTAAACCTAACACTAACAATAACCCTAACGATAGCCATAACCCTCACCTTCATCCTCACCCTAACCCTAATTATAACCCAAAACCTCACCCTCACCCTAACCATAATGCTAACCCTAAACCTCACCCTAACCCTAACACTAAAACTCATGCTCACCCTAGCCCTTACCCTAACCCTAATCCTAACCCTAACCCTCATCCTAACCCTCCCCCAACCCTAAACCTCAACCTCAACCTAACTCTCAGCCTAACCTTAAGCCTAGACCTAAACCTAACCCTAACACACACACTCACCCTCACCCTAATCCTAATCCTATCCCTAAAACTAACCCTAATCCTAACCCTCTCCCTAACTCTCACCTAACCCTAACCCTAACACTAACCCTAACCCTAACCCACAACCTAACCCTCACCCTAACCCTAACCCTAACCCTAAACCTCACCTTCACTCTAACCCTAACTCTAACCCTAAACCAAAACCTAAACCTCACCCTAACCCTAACCCTCACCCTCACCTCAAACATACCCTTAAATCTAACCCTAACAATAACCCTAACCCTAATCCTAACCCTCACCCTAACCATGAACCTCACCCTAACCCATACCATCACACTAACATTAACCCTCACCCTAACCCATATCCTCAATCTAACACTTACCCTCACCCTAAGACTAACCCTAACCCTAACACTAACCCTCACACTAACTCTAACCCTAACCCTAACCCTAAACCTCAACCTAACCCTCACGCTCAAACTAAGCCTAACCCTAACCCTCACCCTAAACCTCACCCTAACACTCACCCTAACCCTATATCTAACCTTAAATTTCACCCTCACCCTCAATCTCACCGCAACCATAACCCTAAACCTAACCCTAACAATAACCCTAAACCTAATCCTAACCCTCACCCAAATACATACCCTCACCCTAACACTTATCCTCACCCTAAAACTAACCCTAACCCTAAACCTAAACCTAAACCTCACCCTAACCCACCCCGTAACCCTAATTCTAACCCTAAACCTCACCCTCACCCTAACCCTAACCCTAACTCTAAACCCCACCCTAAACCTAACCTTCACCCTCATCCTAAACCTCACTATAACTCTCACCCTAACCCTAAAATAGAACTAACCCTAACCCTAACCCTAACCATAACCCTCACCCTCAGCCTCACCATCACCTCAAACTTAACACTAACCATAAGACTAAAAATAAACTTAACCCCAAGCCTAACCCTAACCATAACCCTAAACCTCACCCCCAAACTCACCCTCAGCCTAAGCCTAAGCCTAACCCTGACCCTAACCCTAACTCTAACCCACAACTTAACCCTAACACTAACCCTAACCCTAAAACTAACCCTAACTCTAAACATAACACAAAACCTAACCCTAATCCTCAGCCTCTCCGTCACCCTAAACCAAACCCTAGCCCTAACCATCACCCTAAATCTAAGCCTAAACCTAACCCTAACCTAACCCTCACACTCACGCTCACCCTTACCCTAATCCTAAACCTAACCTTAGCCCTAACTCTAATCCTCACTCTAACACTTATCATAGCCCTCACCCTAACCCTAATCCCAACCATAAAACTCATCCTAACCTTCACCCTAACCCTAACCCTAACACTAAACCTCACACTCATGCTCGGCCTAAGCCTAAGCCTAAGCCAAAGCCTAACAATAACCCAAACCCTCACCCTAACCCTAAACCTAACCCTAACCCTCACCCTAACCATAAACCTCACCCTAACCCTAACCTTCACCCTAACACTTACTCCCACCCTAACACTCACCCTAACACTAACACTAACCCGCACACTAACACTAACCCTCACCCTAATCCTGAACCTCACCCTAACCCTAACCCTAAACCTAAGCCTCACCCTCACCCTAGCCCTCACCCTAACCCTAATTCTAACCCTCATCCTGATCCTAACCCTAACCCTCATCCTCACCTTAAACCTCACACTAACCCTAAACCTAATCCTCAATCTAACCCTCACTCTAACCCTAACCATAACACTTACCCTAACTCTAACCCTCACCCTAACCATCCCCCTAACCCTATATCTAACCCTAAAACTCACCCTCAAAGTAATCCTAATACTAACACTAATCCCCACCCTAACCCTAAACATAACACTCACCCCCAACCTCACCCTCACGGTAACTCTAACCCTAACCCTAACAATAACATTAAACCTAAACCGAACCATCACCCTAACCCTCATCCTCACCCCCATCCTCATCCACAACCGAACCCTAAGCCTAAGCCTAACTCTCACCCTAACCCTCACACTCACACTCACCCTAACCCTAATCCTAAACCTAAACCTATCCCTAAACCTCAAACTAACCCTCACCCTCACCCTAACCATAACACTAACCGTAACCCTAAACCTCAACCTAACCCTCCCCCTAACCCTAACTCTAACCCTAAACCTCACCCTCAACCTAACCCTAACACGAACCCTAACGCTAAACCTCACCCTAACCCTAACCCTCACCTTCACCCTCAACCTCACCATAGATCTAATCCTAACCCTAACAATAACACTAACCCTAACACTAACCCTAAACATAACCCTCATCCTCAGCCACACCCTCACCGCAAACCTAACACTAACAATAAACCTAACCCTAACCCTAACCCTAATCCTCACTCCCACCCTCATCTTCAGCCTAACCCTAAGCCTAATCCTAACCCTAACCCTAACCCTCACCTTAACCCTAACCCTAACCCTAACCCTAAACCTAAACCTAACCCTAACCCTAAACCTAACCCTAATCCTCAGCTTCACGCCCACCCTAACCGAAACCCTAACCCTAAACCTCAGCCTAAACCTAAGCTTAACCTTAACCCTAACCCTCACACTCACCCTCACTCTAACCCTAATCCTAAAACTATCCCTATCCCTAAACCTAACCGTCACCCTAACCCTCACCCTAACCCTAATCCTAACTCTAAACCTCATCCTAACCCACACCCTAATCCTAAACCTAAACCTCACCCTAACCCTAACCCTAACGGTCACATTCATGCTCGGCCTTAGCCTAAGCCTAAGCCTGACCCTAAACCCAACCCTCACCCTAACCCTCACCCTAACACTAACCCTAACTCTAACCGTAAACGTCACTCTCACCCTATCTCTAATTCTAACTCTAACCATAAATCTAAACCTCATCCTTACCCTAAACCTAATCCTCACCCTCAAACTCACTGTAACCCTAACCCTAATCCTAAACCTAACAATAACCCGAACCCTAACCCTAACCCTCAACCTAAACATAACCCTCACCCACACCCTAACCCTCACCCTAACACTTCCCCTCACCCTAACACTAACCCTAACCTTAACACTAACCCTCACACTAACCCTAACCATCACCTTAACCCTAACACTCACCCACACCCTTCCCCAAACCCTAACCCTATCTCTCACTCCACTGTAACCCTCACCCTCAGCCTAAACCTCACATTTAACATTAACATCACCCCCCTCCCTAAACCTTACCCTAACCCTACTCTAACCCTCACCCTAACCCTAACTCTGCCTCTAAACCTCACCCTCACCCTAACCCTAACTCTAACCCTAACCCTAACACTAAACCTCACCCTTACCCTAATCCTCACCCTAATCATAACCTCCACATTAACCCTAACCCTCTCCCTAACACTCATCCTTACCATAAACATCACACTAACCCTAACCCTAGTCCTTAATCTAACCCTCACCCTAACCCTAACCCTGACCCTTTCCCTAACCCTAAAACTGACCCTATCCCTCACCCTTATCTTAACCTTCACACTCAGCCTAAACCTCACCTTTAACCTTACCATCATCCTCACCCTAAACCTCACCCTAACCTCATTCTAACCCTCATCCAACCCTTAAACCTAACCATCACCTTAATCCTAACCCTCACCCTCAACCTCATGCTCAGCCTAAACCTAATCCTAAGCCTAACCCTTACCCTAACCCTCACCCTCACCCTAGCCCTCACCCTAACACTAATCCTAACCCTAACCCTCATCCTAACCCTCACCCTCACCCTAACCCAAATCCTAACCCTAACCCTAAACCTAACCCTAACCCTCAACCTCACAGTAAACATTACCCAAACCCTCAACCTAACCCTAAACTTAACACTAACCCTAAATATCACCCTAATCCTAACCCAACCCTCACCCTAACCATAACATAAACCTCACCCTCACCCTCACCATAACCGTAACCCTAACCCTAACAATAACCCAAAACCTAACCTTAACCCTCACCCTAACCATAACCCTCACCCTAACCCTAAATCTCAAACTAACAGTTATCATCACCCTAACAATAACCCTAACCCTAACACTAATCCTCACACTAACCCTAACCCTTACCCTAATCCTAAACCTCACCATAATGCTAACCCTAACCCTAACCTTCACAAGCACCTTAGCCCTCACCCTAATCCTGATTCTAACCCTCACCTTCACCGTAACCCCAACCCTCATCCTCACCCTAACCTCACACTAAACCTAACACTAATCCTCAATGTAACCCTCAACCTGACCCTAACCCTAACCATTACCCTAACCCTAACCTAACCCTAACCCTCACCTTAACCCAAACCCTCACCCTAACACTTACCCTCACCCTAACACTAACCCTAACCTAACACTAACTCTCACACTAACGCAAATCCTAACCCTAACATTAACCCTCCCCCTAACTCTCCCCATAACCCTATATCTAACGGTAAACCTCACCCTAACCCAAACCCTAACCCTAACCTTAACCCTAAACCCCACCTTAACCTAAACAAAACCCTCACCCTCACCCTCAAACTCACGGTAACCCTAATCCGAGCCCAAACAATAACACTAATCTTATCCCTAACCCTAACCCTAAACAAACCCTCACACTCAGCCTCACCGTCACCGCAAATTTAACCCTAACCATAACACTAACAATAACCCTAACACTAACCCTAACCCTCACTCTAAACCTCACCCCCACCCTCACCCTCAGCTTAACCCTAAGCCTAAACCTAACCCTAACCCTCACCGTAACCCTAACCTTAAACATAACCCTAATCCTAACCCTAAACCTAAACCTAACACTAACCCTAAAGCTAAACCTAATCCTCAGGCTCAGCCTCACCCTAATCCTAACCCTCACCCTAACCCTAAACCTAATCCTAACCCTAACCCTAACCCTCCCACTCACCCTCACCCTAACCCTAATTGTAAACCTAAACCTATCCCTAACCCTAACCCTCACCCTAACCCTCACCCTAGCCCTAACCCTAACCATAACCCTAATACTAACCCTAAACCTCATCCTATCCCTCACCATAAACCTAAGCCTAACCCTCACCCTAACCCTAACCCTAAACCTCACCCTCATGCTCAGACTAAGACTAAGCCTATCCCTCACCCTAACCTTCACCCCCACCCTATCCAACACTCTAACCCTAATCTTCACCATCACCCTAAACCTAATCCTCACCCCCACCCTCACCCACACCCTAACCCTAAACCTAAGCCTAACCCTAACTGTAACCCTCACACTCACCCTCATCCTAACACTAATCCTAACCATAACCCTAACACTGACCTTAAACCTCACCCAAAATTTCACCCTAAACCTAACCCTCACCCTCAGCCTCAACCTCAAAGTAACTCTAACTCTAAACCTAACAATAACACTAACCCTAACCATAACCCTAACCCTAACCATAACCCTCACCCTCAGCCTCAACCTCACACCAAACTTAACACTAACCAAAAAACTAACAATAACCCTAACCCTAACCTAACCCTAATCCTCAACTTAACCCTAACCCTAAACCTAAACCTAACCCTAACTCTAAGCCTAAACCTAATCTTCAGCCTCACACTCAACCAAAACCCAATACCTAACCCTAACCCTCACCCTAACCCTAAGCCTAACCCTAACCCTAAACCTAACCCTCACACTCTCCCACACCCTAACCCTAATCCTAAACCTAATCCGATCCCTAGCCCTAACCCTCACCCTATGCTTCACCCTAGCCCTCACCCTAACCCTAAATCTAAACCTAGACCTCACCCTCACCCTAACCCTAATCCTAACCCTAGCCCTAAACCTCACCCTAACCCTGACACTCAACCTCACCCTCACCCTCACCCTCACGTTAACTCTAACACTAACACTAACAATAACACTAATCCTAATCCTAAACCTAACCCTAACCCTAACCCTAACCCTAATCCTAATACTCACCCTCACCCTAACACTAATTCTAACCCTAACCCCAAACCTAACCCTAACACTCATATCACCATAACCCTAACCTTCATCCTAACACTCACCCTAACCCTAACCCTAACCTAAACTTCACCCTAACACTAAACCTAACCCGCAACCTCACACTAGCCCTCACACTAACCATAATCCTAACCCTAATCCTCATCCTAAACCTCACACTAACCTTAACACTAACCGTCACATTAATCCTAACCCTCATCCTAACCCTCAACCTAACCCTAAATCTCATGCTCACTGTAAGCCTAACCCTAACCCTCACCTTAACCCTAAACTTAATGCGAATTCTAACTCTCCCCCTAATCCTCACCCTAACCCTAACCCTCACTCTCACCCTCACCCTCAGCCTAACCCTAAGCCTAACCCTAACCTTAACCCTAACCCTCACCCTCACCCTAACCCTCAACCTAACCTTAAATCTAACACTCACCCTAACCCTAACCCTCCCCCTCAGCCTCACCGTAACCCTAACTCTAAACCTAAAACTCATACTCACCCTAACCCTAACCCTAACCCTAAACCTCATCCTAACCCTAACCCTAAACCTTACCCTCACTATAGCCCTCACCTTAACCCTAATCCTAAAACAAATCCTCAACCTAACCCTCATCATAAGTCTAACCCTCACACTCAACCTCACCCTAACCTTAAACCTAACCCTCAAACTAACCCTAAACCTCACACTCAGCATAACCCTTACCCTAACCCTCACCCTAACCCTAAACGTAACCTGAACCCTAACCCTCACCCTAACCCTAACTCTCCCCCTCAACCTCCCCCTCAGCCTAACCCTAAGCCCAACCCTAAAACTGACCCTAACAATCACACTCACCCTCACCCTAACTCTAATCCTAACACTAACCCTAACCCTAACCCGCACCCTAACTCTCACCGTAAACCTAACCCGAACACTAACACTAACCCTAACCCTCAAACTAACCCTCACCAGAACACTAATTCTAACCCTAAACCTCACCCTCACCATAAACCTAACTCTAACCCTAACCCAAACCCTAAATCTCACAATAAACCTATCCCTCAACTGCTCCCTCACCCTCACCGTAACTCTAAACCTAACCCTAACAATAACACTAACCCTAACCCGAACTATCACCCTAACCCTAATCCTCACCCCCTCCCTCACCCTCAGCCTAAACATAAGCCAAAGCCTAACCCTGACCCTAACCCTTACACTAACCCTCACCCTAACCCTAATCCTAACCCTAAACCTATCCCTAACCTCATCCTAACCCTCACCCTCATCCTAACTCTAACACTAACACTAACCCTAAACCTCATCCCCTAACCCACCTCCTAACCCTAACTCTAACCCTAAACCTCACCCTCACTCTAAACCTAATCCTAACCCTGAACCTCACCCTAAACCTCACCCTAACCCTCACCCTCACCCTCACCCTCAACCTCACCGTAACTCTAACCCTAACCCAAACAATAACACTAACCCTAACCCTAACCCTAAGTATAACCATAACCCTCACCATCAGCCTCACACTCACCGCAAACTTAACCCTAAATATAACACTAACAATAACCCTAACCGTAAACCTCACCCTAACCAAAACCCACACCCTAACACCCTAACCTTAACACTAACCCTAACCCTAACACTAACCCTCACACTAACCCTAAACCTAACCATAACCCTAAACCTCAACCTAACCCTCAACCTCACCCTAACCCTTACACTAACACTAAACGTAACCCTCACCCTAACCATACCCCTAACCCTATATCTAACCATAAACCTCACCCTCACACTAACCCTAACCCTAAAACTTAACCCCAACCTAATCCTAACCCTAAACCTCACCTGCAACCTCACCCTCACCATAACTCTAACCCTAACCCTAACAATAACCCTAAACCTAACCCTAACCCTAAGCCTAACCTTAACTCTTACCCTAATTCTAATCCTAACCCTAAACCTAACCCTCACCATCATCCTAACCCTCACCCTAACCCTAACTCTAACCCTAAATCTCACCTTCAACGTAACCCTAACCCTAACCTTAACCCTCAACCTAACCCTCACCCTAACCATACCCCTAACCCTATATCTAACCCTAAACCTCACCCTCACATTAACACTAACCCTAACACTTAACCCTACCCTAACACTAACCCTAAACCTCACCCGCAACCTCACCTTCACCATAACTCTAACCCTAATCCTAACCCTAACCCTAAGCCTAACCCTAACCCTTACCCTAATTCTAATCCTAACCCTAAACCTAACCCTCACCATCATCCTAACTCTCACCCTAACCCTAACTCTAACACTAACCCTAACCATAACCCTCACATTCAGCCTCACCCTAATCCTAACTCTAACCCTAAACCTCACCTTCAACATAACCCAAACCTAAACTTAACCCTCAACCTCACCCTAACCCTAAACCTAAACCTCACCCTCACAATACCCCTCACCCTAACCATTATCCTAACTCTAAAGCTCATCCAAACCCTCCTCATAACCCTAAAATTAGCCCTCAACCTAAACCTAACCCTAAACCTCAATCTCACCTTCAGCCTAAACCTAACCTTCACCCTAACCCTCACACTCACCCTAAAACTATCCCTAATCCTAAACCTAACCCTATCCCTAAACATCAACCTAAACCTCACGCTCACCCTAAACCTAACCCTCAACTTAACCCTAACCCTCACTCTCAGCGTAAACCTAACCCTAACCCGAACCCTCACCGTAACCATAAACCTAACCCTAATCCTAAACTTCACCCTAAACCTAACCCTCAACCTAACCCTAACCCTAACCTTATCCTCACCCCCACCCTCACCATCAGCCTAACCCTAAGGCAAACCCTAACCCTAACCCTAACCCTCACCATAACCCTAAAACTAACCCTAACCCTAACCTTAAACCTAAACTTAACTCTAACCCTAAACCTAAACCTAATACTCAGACTCACCCTCTCCTTAACCCAAACACTAATCCTAACGCCCATCCTAAACCTAAGCCTAACCCTAACCTTCACCCTAAACCTCACACTCACTCTCACTCTAACCCTAATCCTAAACCTAACCCTCTCCCTAACCCTAAACCTCACCCTAAGCCTCACCCTAGCCCTCACCCTAAACCTAACCCTAACCCTAAACCTCACTCTAACCCTCACCCTAACCCTAACCCTAACCCTCACACTCATGCTCGGCCTAAGCTTAAGCTTAAGCCTAAGCCTAGCCCTAACCCTAACCCTCATGCTAACCATAACTGGAACAGTAACACTAACACTAAACATAACCCTCACCCTAAGCCTCCTACTAATACCATATCTAAATCTAAACCGCACGCTCACCCTAACCCTAACCCTTAACCCCACCCTAACCCTAACCCTAACCATCACCCGCACCCTAACCTCACCTTAACTCTAACCCTAACCCTAACAATAACACTAACACTAACCCTAACCCTCACCCTAACCGTAAACCTAACCCTCACCCTAACCCTCAGCCTAACCCCAAGCCTAACCCTAACCTTAACCCTTACCCTCAACCTCAGCCTAACCCTAAGCCTAACCCTAACACTAATACTAACCATCACACTCACCCTAAATCTAACACTAACCCTAAACCTAACCCTCACGGTCAGCCTCACCATAACACTAACTCTATGCCTAATCCTCACCCTTACCCTAACCTTAACCCTAACACTAAACCTCACCCTAACACTAACCCTAAACCTCACCCAAAACCTAGCCCTCTCCCTAACCCTAATCCTAAAACTACCCCTCACCCTAACCCTCCCACTAACCCTAACCCTAACCCTCACCATAACCCTAACCATCATCCTCAACATCACCCTCAGCCTAAACCTAAGCCTAACCGTAAAACTAACCTAAACACAAATATTCATCTTCACCCTAACCCTAATCCTAACCCTATCCCTAACCCTAACACTCCGCCTAACTCTCACCCTAACACTAACCCTAACCATAACCCTCAAACTAACCCTCACCCTAACCCTATCCCTAACCCTAAACCTCACCCAACGCCTCACCCTAGCCCTCACCCTAAAACTAACCATAACCCTAAACTTAACCCAAACCGTCACCGTAACCCTACAACTAACCCTAACCCTCAACCTAACCCTAACCCTAAAACTAACAGTAATCCTGAGCATCATCCTCATCCTAACCCAAAACCTAAACCTAACCCTCACACTAACCCTAAACTTAACCCTAACCTTAACCCTCAACCTAACCCTCACACTAACCATAAACCTAACCATCACCCTAACCCTAACCGTCAACCTCAACCTCAATCTCAGCCTATCCCTAAGCATAAGCCTAAGCCTATCCCTCACCCTCAAGCTCACCATCACTGTAACTCTAACCCTAACCCAAACAATAAACTAATCCTAAGCCTAAACATAACCCTAACCCTAACCCTAACCCTAACCTAATCCTAATACTCACCCTCACTCTAAGCCTAATCCGAACCCTAATCCTCACCCTAATGCAAACCCTCACAGTTACAGTAACCTTAACTCTCATCCTATCCCTGACCCTAAGACTAAACCCAAACCTAAACCTCACCCTAACACTAACCCTAACCCTCACCCTCTCCCTAGCCCTCACCCTAACCCAAATCCTAACCCTAATCCTCATCCTAACCCTCACCCTAACACTAACACTAACCCACACCCTAACCATAACCCTAACACTAAACCTCACCCTAAACCTAACTCTCACCCTAACCCTTACCTTAACCCTCACACTCACCCTAACCTGTACCCTAAACCTAATCTTATCACTAAGCCTAATCCTCACACTCACCCTCACCCTCACTGTAACCCTAACTCTAACACTAACCCTAACCCTAACCCTCACCCTCAGCCTCACCCTAACCTTAACTCTAACCCTAAACCTGACCCTCACCCTAACCCTAACCCTAAACCTAACCCTAAACCTCACCCTAAATCTAACCCTAAACCTCACCCTCACCTTAGCCCTCACCCTAACCCTAATCCTAACCCTAACCCTCATTCTAACCCTCACCCTAACACTAACCCTCACCCTCACCCTCACCTTCACCCTAACCCTAACCCTAACCCTAACCCTAACTATCACCCTAACCCTAAACCTAACCCACACCCTCACCGTAACCCTCAACTTCACCCTCACATTCAGCCTAACACTAAGCCTAACCCTAACCCTAACACTAACCCTCACACTCACCGTAACTCTAACCCTAATCTTAATCCTAACACAAACCATAACCCTCACACTAACCCTAAACATCACCCTAATCCTAAACCTCACCCAAACCCTAAACCTAACCCTAAACCTCACCCTCACCCTAACCCTGACCCTCATCCTCACCCTAAACCTCACACTACCCCTAACACTAAACCTCAGTCTAACCCTTAACCTCACCCTAACCCTAACCCTAACCCTCATCCTAAACCTAACCCCCACCCTTAACATAACCCTCACCCTCAGCCTAACTCTCACCTTTACCCTTACCGTCACCCCCACCCTAGCCCTCACCCAAACCCTAATCCACACGCTAACCCTAACCCTACTCCTAAACCTCACTCTCGTCCTAACCCTAACTCTAACACTAAACCTAACACTAAATCTCACACTATCCTTAACCCTAACACTCACCATCAACCTCATGCTTAGCCTAACTCTAATCCTAAGCATAACACTTACCCTAACCCTCACCATCACCCTAGCCCTCACCCTAATCCTAAGCCTAACCCTAACCCTCATCCTAGCCCTCAACTTAACCTGAACCCAAACATCACGCTAACCCTAATCCTCACCCACTCACTCACCCTCAGCCTAACCCTCAGCCTAAGCCTAAGCCTAACCCTAACTCTCACACTCACCTCACCCTAACCCTAATCCTAACCCTAACCCTAAACCACATCCTAAACCTCACCATAACCTTAACCCTAACACTAACCCTAATATTAACGCTCGACCTAACCCTCCAGCTAAGTCTAAATCTAACCCTAAACTTCACACTCACCCTAACCCTAATCCTAACCCTAACCCTAAACCTCACCCTAACCCTAACCCTAACCCTCACCCTGACCCTCACCGTAACCATAAACCTAAACCTAACAATAACACTAACCCTAACCCTAACCCTAACTCTAACCATAACCCTCACTCTCAGCCTCACCCTCGCTGCAAACTTAACCCAAACCATAACACTAACAATAACCCTAAAATTAAGCCTAACCTAACCCTAACTCTAATCCTAACCACCACCCTCACCCTCAGCTTAACCCTAAGCGTAACCATAACCCTAAACCTAACACTAATCTTCAGCCTCAGCCTCACCCTAACCCAAACTCTACCCCTAATCCTCACCCCAACTCTAAGCCTAACCCTAAACCTAACCCTAACCCTCACACTCACCCTCAACCTAACACTAATCCTAAACCCAAACCTATCCCTAACCCTAACCCTCCCCCTAGCACTCACTCTAACTCTAACCCTAACCCTCACCCTCAACCTAGCCCTCAACCTAAACCTAACCCTCACCCTCACTGTATCCCTTACCCTAACCCTCACCCTAACCCTACACTTAAAGTGTACCCTAACTCGCACACTAAACCTAACCCTAAATGTCACCCTAACCCGAACCTTCAACCTTACCGTAATGGTCACCCTCAGCCTAACCCTCACGTTTACCCTTAACTTCACCCCTACCCTAACCCTCACCATAACCCTCACACTCACCATAACCCTCACCCTAAAACTAACTCTAGCCCTAAACCTCACCCTCACCCTAACCATAACTCTAACCATAACCCTAACACTAAACCTCATCCTAAACTTAACCTTACCCCTCAAACTAACCATAAACCTCACCCTCACGCAAACCCTCAGCCTAAACCTAAGGCTAACACTAACCCTAACCATAACCTTCACACTCACCCTAATCCTAAACCTAATCCTAATCCTAACCCTAAACCTAATCCTCACCCTCACGTTCAGACTCACCCTTAACCCTAATTCTCACCCTAAACCTCACACTCACCCTAACCCTAATACTGAAACTCACCCTCACCGTAACCGAAACCCTAAACCTAGCTCTAACCTTAAGCCTAACCCTAACCCTAACTGTACTCCTAACTCTCGCCCTAACCCTAACCCTAACACTAACCCTAACCCTAAACCTCACCCTAACCCTAACCCTAAACCTCACCCTCACGCTCACTGAAACCAAAAGCCTAAACCTAACCCTAACAATAACCTTAACACTAATCCTAACCCTCACCCTAACCATAACCCTCACCCTAACCCAAAATCTCACCCTAAAACTTACCCTCACCCTAACACTAACCCTAACCCTAACACTAACCCTCACACTAAACCTAACCATAACCATAACCCTAAATCTCAACCTAACCCTCACCCCCACCTTAACTCTAACACTAACCCTATCCCTAACCCTCACCCTAACCCTAATCATAACCCTAATTCTAACCCTAAACCTCACCCTCACACTAACCCAAACCCTAATCTGAAACGCCACCCTAACCCTAAGCCTAACGTTCACCCGCACCCTCACCCTCACCATAACTCTAACCCTAACCCTAACAATAACACTAACCCTAACCCAAACCATCAACGTAACCCTAATCCTCACCCCCACCCTCACCTTCAGCCTAACCCTAAGCCTATGCCTAACCCTCACCCTAACTGTCACACTCACCCTCACCCTACCCCTAATACTAAATCTACCCTATCCCTAAACCTCAACCTAACCCTCACCCTCCCCGTTAACCCTAACAATAATCCTAACCCTAAACCTCAACCTAACCATCCCCCTAACACTAACTCTAACCCTAAACCTCACCCTAACCCTAACCCTAAACCTCACCCTAAACCTCACCCTAACCCTAACCCTCACCCTAACCCTCAATCTCACCAAATATCTAACCCTAACCCTAAAAATAACACTAACCCTAACCCTAACCATAAGCCTCAACTTCAGCCTCACCCTCAGTGCAAACTTAAACCTAACCATAACACTAACAATAACCCTAATCCTAACCCTTACCCTAATCCTCAACCCCAACCTCACACTCAGCCTAATCCTAAGACTAACCCTAACCCTAACCCTAACCCTAACTCTAAGCCTAAGCCTAAACCTAACACAAAACCTAATCCTAAACCTAACCCTAATCCTCAGCCTCACCCTCACCCTAACCAAAACCCTAACCCTAACTCTCACCCTAACCCTAAGCCTAACCGTAACCCTGACTCTCACAATGACGCTCAACCCAACCCTAATTCTAAACCTAAACCTATCCCTAAACCTAACCCAAACACTAACCCTCACCCTAGTCCTCACCCTAACACTAATCCAAAACCTAAACCTCATACTAACCCTCACCTTAACCCTAACCCCAACCATCACCCTCATGCTTGGCCTAAGCCTAAGCCTAAGCTTAACTCTAACCCAAACCCTCACCTTAACCCTAACCCTAACCATAACACTAACCCTAACTCTATCCCTAAACCTCACTCTCACACTAACCCTAACTCTAACAATTACTCTAAACCTAAACCTCATCCTAATCCTAAACCTAAACCTCACCCTCACCCTCACCGTAATGGTAACACTAACCCTAACCCTTACAATAACCCTAACCCTAACTCTACCCCTCAACCTAAACATAACCCTCAACCTAACCCTAACCCTCAACTTAACACTTACCCTCACCCTAACACTAACACTAACCCTCACCCTCACCCTAACCCTAATCCTGACCCTAACCCTCAACCTAACCCTAACCCTCACCCTCACCATAACCCTTACGCTAACCCTCACCCTAACCCTAAACTTGACCCGAACCCTAACTCTCACCCTAACACTAAACCTAACCCTCACCCTAACCCTAACCCTCAACCTTACCGTAACCATCACCCTCAAGCCTAACCCTCACATTTACCCTTACCATCACCCCTACCCTAACCCTCACCCTAACCCTAACACTCACCCTAAACCTCACCCTAAAACTAACTCTACGTCTAAATCTCACCCTCAACCTAAGCATAACTCTAACCCTAACCCTAACACTAAACTTCACCCTAACCTTAACCCTAACCCTCAAACTAACCCTAACTCTCATCCTCAGCCTAACCCTCAGCCTAAACTTACAGCTAACCGTAACCCTAACCATAACCCTCACACTCAAACTAAACATAACCCTAAACCTCATCCTAACCCTAACCCTAAACCTCACCCTCACCCTCAGCCTCACCATATCCCTAAGTCTAACCCTAAACCTCACCTTCAGCCTAACCCTAATCCTAACCCTCACACTCACCGAAACTGAAACCCTAAACATAACCCTAACATTAACCTTTACCCTAATCCTCCAACTAACTTTCACCCTAACCCTAACCATAAGAGTAACCCAAACCCTAATCCTCACCCTGACCCTCACCCTAACCCTAAATCCAACCGTAAACCTCACCCTCATCCTAACCCTCACTCTAAACCTAACCCAAACCCTAAACCTCAACTTCACCCTCACCGTAACCAAAACCCTAAACCTAACCCTAACAATAACCTAACCTAATCCTATCCCTCACCCAAACCATAAAGCTCACCCTAACCAAAACTCTCACCCTAAAACTTACCCTCACCCTAACACTAACCCTAACCCTAAACCTAACCATCACACTAACCCTAACCATAACCCTAAACCTCAACCTAACCCTCACCCTCACCCAAACCCGAACACTAACCCTATGCCTAACCCTAACCCTAACCCTCCCCCTAACCCTAAATCTAAACCTTAACCTCACCCTCACACTAACCCTAACCCTAACCCTAACCCTAAACCCCACCTTAACCCTAAGCCTAACCCTGACCCGCACCCTCACCCTCACCGTAACTCTAACCCTAACCCTAACAATAACACTAACCCTAACCCGAACCATCACCCAAACCCTAATCCTCACCCCCACCCTCACCCTCAGCCTAAACCTAAGCCTAAGCCTAAACCTCACCCTAACCCTCACACTCACCCTCACCCTCACCCGAAACCTAATACTAAACCTAACCCTATCCCTAAACCTCAACCTATACCTCACCCTGCCCTTAACACTAACCCTAACCATAAACCTCAGCCTGACGCTCTCCTAACACTAACTCTAACCCTAAAACTCACCCTCACCCTAACCCTAACCCTAAACCTCACCCTAAACCTCACACTAACTACAACCCTCACCCTCACCCTCAATCTCACCGTAACTCTAACCCTAACCCTAAAAATAACACTAACCCTAACCCTAACCATAACCATAACCCTCACCCTCAGCCTCACCCTCACTGCAAACTTAACCCTAACCATAACACTAACAATAATCGTAATCCTAACCCTAACTCTAAACCTCAACCCCAACCTCACCCTCAGCCTAACCCTAAGCCTAACCCTAACCCTAACGCTAACCCTAATTGGAACCCAATCCCTAACCCTAAACCTAACCCAAAACCTAACCCTAAACCTAACCCTAATCCTCAGCATCACCCTCACCCTAACCAAACCCCTAACCCTAACCCTCACCCTAAACCTAAGCCTAACCCTAACCCTGACCTTCACACTCATCCTAAGCCTAACCCTAACCCTCCTAAACCAAACCGTCTCCCTAAACCTAACCCTCACCCTAACACAAATCCTAACCCTAAACCTCATCCTAACCCTCACCCTAACCCGAACCCTAAACCTCACCCTAACCATAAGCCTAACCCTCACCCTCATGCTTGGCATAAACCTAAGCCTAAGCCTAACTCTAACCCAAACAATCACCATAACCCTAACCCTAACATTAACCCTAACTCTAACCATAAACCTCACTCTCACCCTAACCCTAACTCTAAACCTAACGCTAAACCTAAACCTCATCCTAACCCTAACCCTAACCCTCACCCTCACCCTCACTATAACTGTAACCCTAACCCTAACAATAACCCTAATCCTAACCCTAACCCTCAACCTAACCATAACACTCACCCTAAACATAACACTCACCCTAACACTTACTCTCACCGTAACACTAACCCTAAGCCTAACACTAACCCTCAAACTAACCCTAATCATCACCCTAACCCGTAACCTCACCCTAAAGCTAAACCTAACCCTCATCTCACCCTAGCCATCACCCTAACACTAACCCTCATCCTCACCCTAAACCTCACACTAACCCTAACTCTAATTCTCAATCTAACCTTAACCCACACCCTTCCCCTAACCCTAACCCTCACCCTAACCCTAACCCTCATCCCACTGTAAACCTCACCCTCAGCTTAACCCTCATGTTTACCCTTACCATCACCCCCATGATAACCCTTACCCTAACCTTAAACTTCACCCTAACACTCTTTCCAACAGAAAACCTCACCCTCACCATAAACCTAAAAATAATCCTAACCTAACCCTAACCCTCGTCCTCACCATAAACCTTACACTAACCCTAACCCTAAATCTCAATTTAACCCTCACCCAAAGCCTAATCCTAACCCTCACCCTAACCGTAAACCTAACCCTAACACTCACCATTATCTTAAACCTCACCCTCAGCCTAAACCTCACCTTTACCCTTATCATCATCCTCACCCTAAACCTCCCCCTAACCTAAACCTCATCCTAACCCTCACCCTTACCATAAACCTAACCATCACCAAAACCCTAACCCTCAACCTCTACCTCACGCTCAGCCTAACACTAAGCCAAAGCCTAAACCTTAACCTAACCCCAAACCTCACCCTAGCCCTCACCCTAACCCTAATCCTAACACTAAGCCTCATCCTAACCCTCACCCTAACCCTAATCCTGACCCTCAACCTCACCCTCACCCTAACCCTAATCCTAACCCTCACCCTCAACCTCACCTTCAGACTAATCCTAAGCCTAACCCTAAACCTAACCCTAACACACACACTCACCCGCATGCTAACCCTAATCCTAACCCTCACCCTAACCCTAACCCTAAACCTCGCCCTAATCTCACCCTAACACTAACCCTAACCCTAACCCTCAACCTAACCCTTACTCTAACCCTGTCTAACCCTAAACCTAATGCTAAACCTCACCCTAACCATAACCATCACCTTAACCCAAACCCTCACCCTAAGTCTTACCCTCACTGTAACACTAACCCTAACGCTAACACTAACCCTCACACTAACACTAACCCTAAATCTAACCCTAAACGTCAACCTCACCCGAACCCTAATCCAAACCCTAACCGTAAACCCCACCCTAACCCTAAACCTAACCCTCACCCGTATCCTCACCCTCACCGTAAATCTAACTCTAACCCTAACAATAATAATAACCCTAACACTAACCGTAACCCTAACACTATCCATAAACATAACCCTCACCCTCAGCCTCACCCTCACCACAAACTTAACCCTAACCATAACACTAACAATAACCCTAACCCTAAGCCTAACCCTAAGCCTAACTCTAATCATCACACCCACCCTCACCCTCAGCCGAACCCTAAGTCTAACCCTAACCCTACTCCTATTCCTAACCCTCAACATAATCCTAACACTAACCCTAACCCTAACACTAACCCTAAACCTAATCCTAACCCTAAACCTAATCCTCAGCTTCACCCTCACCCTAACCCAAAACCTAACCCTAACCCTCACACTAACTATAAGCCTAACCCTAACCTTAACACTAACCCTCACACTCAACCTCACCCTAACCCTAATCCTAAACCTAACCCTATCTCTAACCCTAACCCTCAACCTAACCCTCAGCCTAGCCTTCAGCCTTATCCAAATCCTAACCATAAACCTCATCCTAACCCTCAACCTACCCCTACCCCTAACCCTAACCCTCACCCCAAACCGAACCCTAACCCTCACCCTCAACCTCATCATCAGCCTAACCCTAAGCCTAACCCTAAACCTGACCCTAAAACACACACTCACCTGCACCCTAACCCTAATCCTATCCCTCACCCTAACCCTAACCCTAAACCTCCCCCTAACTCTCACGCTAACCCTACCCCTAACACTAACACTACCCTAAACCTCAACCTAACCTTCACCCTAACCCTAACTCTAACCCTAAACATCACCCTCACCCTTAACCTCACCCTAACTCTAACCCTAACCCTCACCCTCACCTGCACCCTCAGCCTCACCCTCACCACAAACTTAACCCTAAACATAACACTAACAATATCCCTAACCTTAATCCTAATCCTAACCCTAACTCTAATCCTCAAACCCACCCTCACCCTCAGCCTAAACCTAAACCTCACCCTCACCATAAACCTAACTGTAACCCTAAACCAAACCTCAAACCTCAACCTAAACCTAACCCTAACCCTAACCCTAAAACTAACACACACACTCACCCTCACCCTAACCCTAATCCTAACAATAACATTCACACTCATCCTAACCCTAACCCTAACCCTAACACTTACCCTCAACCTCAGCCTAACCCTAAGCCTATCCCTAACCCTAACCCTAACCTTCACACTCACCCTAACCGTAACCCTAATCCTACTCCTAACCCTAACTCTAACCCTCACCCTCAACTTAACCCTCACCTTAAGCCTATCCCTAACATTAATCCTAACTCGAACCCTGACCCTCAGCCTCACCCAAACCGTAACTCTAACACTAAACATCAACCTGACCCTAACCCTAATCATAACCCTATCCCTAAAACACATCCTAGCCCTAAATGTAATCCTCATACTCACCATAACTGAAACCATAACCCTAAAGATAACAATAATGCTAACCCTAACCGTAACCCTCAACCTAACCATAAAACTCACCCTAACCCTAACCCTCACCCTAACACTTACCCTCACCCTAACACTAACCCTAACCCTAACACTAACCCTCACACTAACACTAACCATAATCCTAACCCTAAAACTCACCCTAACACTAACCCTAAACCTGACCCTCTCCCAGCCCTCACCCTAACCCTAACCCTCATCCTCACCCTAAACTTCACACTAACCTTAACACTAATCCTCAATCTAACCCTCACCTTCACCTGAACCCTCACCCTAACCCTAACCCTCACCCTTACTGTAACCCTCAACTTCAGCCTAACCCTCACCTTTATCCTTACCATCAACGCCACCCTAACCCTCACTCTAATGCTAACCCTCACCCTAACCCTAACTCTACCCCTAAACCTCATTGTCACCCTAATCCTAACTGTAACGCTAACCCTAACACTATCCTTCACTATAAACTTAACCCTAAACATCACCCTAACCCTAATCCTCACCCTCAGCCTAACCCTAAGCATAAGCCTAACCCTAACCCTAAAACTCACACTAACCCTCACCCTAACCCTAATCCTAACCCTAAACCTAACCCTAACCCTAAACCTCAACCTAATGTCACCCTAACCTTAACCCTAACACTAACCCTAACCCTCACCGTCACCATAACTCTAACCCTAACCCTAACAAGAACACTAATCCTAACCCTAACCCTAAACCTAACCCTAACCCTAAACCTAATGCTAACACTCAACCTCACCCTAACCCTAATCCTAACCCTAACCCTCACCCTAACCCTAACCTTAACCCTAACCCTAACCCTAAACTTTACCCTAACCCTCACCCTCACATTAACACTCAACCTCAACGTAAACATTACCCTTATCCTAACCATCATCCTCACCCTAACTCTCACCCTAACCCTAAACTTCATCCCAACCCTCACCCTAACCGAAATCCTAACCATCACCCTAACCCTAACCTCACCCTCAACCTCATGCTCAGCCTAACCCTAAGCTTAAGCCTAAACTTTACCCTAACCCTCACCCTAACCCTAGACCTCGACCTAACCATAATAGTAATCCTAACCCTCATCTTAAAACTCATCCTAGCTCTAATCCTAAACATCACCCTAAACCTAATCTTCACCTCCACCCTCACACTCAGCCTAACCTTAAGCCTAAGACTAACCCAAACCCTAACCCTCACACTCACCTTCACCCTCACCTTAATCCTAACCCTAACCTTAACCATAACCCTAAACCTCAACCTAACCTTCTCCCTAACCTTAACCCTAAAACTAACCCTAAACTTAACCCTCGATCTAACCCTCCTACTAACACTAAATCTAATCCTAAACCTCACCCTCACCCTAACCCTAATCCTAAACCTAATCCTAAACCTCACCCTAACCCTATCAGTAAGCCTCACCCTCACCCTCACCCTCACCACAACTCTCACCCTAACCCTAACAATAACACTAATCCTAACCCTAAACCTAACCCAAACCCTAACCCTAATCCTAACACTCACTCTCATGCTAACCCTAATCTTAACCCTAACCCTCACACTATCCATAATCCTCACTCTCACCGAAACCCTAACCCTCAACCTAACCCTCACCCTAACCGCAACCCTAACCCTAAACCTTAATCTAACTCTAACCCTAACCCTCACCCTCACCCTAACCCTCACCCTAACCCTAATCCTAACCCTAATCCTCATACTTACCCTCACCCTAACCCTAACCTAAACCCTCACCCTAGCCCTAACTCTAAGCCTAATCCTCAACATAACCCTAAACCTCATGTTCAACGTAACCTTAACCCTAACCCTCACCCTATCCCTAAACATAATCGAACACTAACTCTCACCCTAACCCTTACCCTAACCCTCACCATAAACCTAACCCTCACCCTAAAACTAACCCTAATCCTAACCCTCAACCTAAACCTCACCCTAACCGTAAACCTCACCCTCACACTCACCCTCACCATAACTCTAATCCTACCCTAACAATAACACTAATCCTAACCCGAAACCTAACCCTAACCCTAACACTAACGCTAATGCTAACACTCACCCTCACGCTAACCTTAATCCTAAACCCAACCCTCACCCTAACCCTAATCATCACCCTCACCGTAACCCTAAACCTCAACCTAACCCTCACCCTAACCCTAACCCTAAACCTAAACCTTAATCTAACACTAACCCTAACCCTCAACCTCATGCTAGCCCTCACCCTAACCCTAATCCTAACCCTAATCCTCATCCTTACCCTCACCCTAACCCTAAACTTAACCCTCACCCTAGCCCTAACCCTAACCCTAATCCTCAACGTAACCCTAAAGCTCAATCTCAGCTTGATCCTAACTCTAACCCTAACCCTAACTCTCACACTCACCCTAACCCTTACCCTAATCCTAATCCTAAACCTAACCCTAACCCTCACCCTCAGCCTCACCTTAACACTAACTCTAACCCTAAACCTCAGCCTCACCCTAACCCTAACACTAATCCTAACCCTAAAGCTCACCCTAACCTTAACCCTAAACCTCACCCTCACCCTAGCCCTCACCCTAACCCTAATCCTAATACTAACCCTCATCCTAACCCTCCCCCTAACCTTAACCCTAATCCTCACCCTAACCCTAACCCTTACACTTACCTTCACTCTAACCCTGACCCTTTCACTAACCCTAAACCTAACACTAACTGGAACCCTAACACTCACACTCAGCTTCACCCTAACCCTAAATCTAACCGTAAACCTCTCCAAAACCCTAACCCTAACCCTAATCCTAACCCTAACCCTCACCTTAACCCTAACCCTCACCCTCACCGTAACCCTAACCCTCATAATAACCCACACCTTATGCCTATCCCTTAACCTAAACCTTAACCTAACACAAACCCTAGTTCTCACCCTCTCCCTATCCCTCACCCTAACACTAATCGTAACCCTAGTCCTCATCCTAACCCTCAACCTAGCACTAAAACTAACCCTAACTCTTACCCTAACCCAAACCCTCAACCTAACCCTAACCCTATCGCTCACCATAACCCTAACCCTAATCCTAACACTCACCCTAACCCTCACCCTAACACTAAACCAAACCGTTGCCCTCACTCTCACACTAACCCTAATCATAACCTTAAACTTCACCCTCAACCTCACCCTTTGCCTAACTCTTAGCCGAAACCTAAACCTAACCCTAACACACACACTCACCCTCACCCTAACCCAAATCCTAACCTTAACCGTCACCATCACCCTAACTCTAACAGCAAACCTCACCTTCATCCTAACCCTCATTCTAACCCTAACCCTAACCCTAAACCTCACCCTAACACTAACCCTATAACTCATCCTCACTGTAACCAAAACCCTAAACCTAAGCCTAACAATAACCCTAACGCTAATCCTAACACTCAACGTAACAGTAACCCTCACCCTAACCCAAACTCTCACCCTAAAACTTACCCTCACCCTAACAATAACCCTAACCGTAATACTAACCCTCACACTAACCCTCACCATAACACTAACCCTAAACCTCAACCTAACCCTCACTCTCACCATAATTCTAACACTAACCCTATCCCTAACCCTAACCCTAACCCTTACCCTAACCCTATATCTAACCCTAAACCTCACCCTAACACTAACCCTAACCCTAACCGTAAACCACACCCTAATCCGAACCCTAACCCTCACCCGCACCCTCACCCTCACCCTAACTCTAACCCTAACCCTAACAATAACACTAACCCTAACCCAAACCATCACCCTAACCCTAATTCTCACCCCCACCCTCACCCTCAGCCTAAGCCTAAACCTAAGCCTAGCCCTCACCCTAACGGTCACCCTCACCCTCACCCTAACCCTAATACTAAACCTAACCCTATCCCTAAACCTCAACCTAACCCTCACCATCCCATAAACCTAAAAATAACAATAAGCATAAACCTCACCCTAACCATCCCCCTAAACCTAACTCTAACCCTAAACCTCACCCTAACCCCCACCCTAAAACTAATTCTAACCCTAAACCTCACCCTACACCAAACCGTAAACCTCACCCTCACCCTAGCCTCACACTAACCCTAACCCTAATCCTCAATCTAACCCTCAACCTAACCCTAACCCTAACCCCTACCATAACCCTAAACGAAACCCTAACCTTCACCCTTATCTTAACCCTCACCCTCAGACTAAACCTCACCTTATCCTTACCATTATCCTCACCCTAACCCTCACCCTAACCCTAAACCTCATCCTAACCCTCACCATAACCGTAAACCTAACCATCAAACTCACCCTAACTCTCACCCTCAACCACTCGCTCAGCATAACCCTAAGCCTAAGCTTAATCCTTACCCTAACCCTCACCCTCCCCCTAGCCCTCACCCTAACCCTAATCCTAACGCTCATCCTAACACTCACCCTATCCCCAAACCTAACCATCACCCTAAACCTAATCTTCACCGCCACCCTCACCCTCAGCCTAACCCTAAGCCTAAGCCTAACCCTAATCTTAACCCTCACACTCACCCTCACCCTCATCCTGATCCTAACCCTAACCCTAACCATAAACCTAAACCTCAACCTAACCCTCACCCTAACCTTAACCCTAAAACTAACCCTAACTCTAAACCTCGACCTAACCCTCCAACTAACCCTAAATCTAACCCTAAACCTCACCCTCACACTAACCCTAATCCTAACCCTAACCGTAAACTTCACCCTAACCCTAACCCTAACCCTCAACCTCACCCTCACCCTTCCAATTACTCTAACCCTAACCCTAACAATAACACTAATCCTAACCATAAACCTAACCTGAACCCTAACCCTAACTGTAATCCTAACACTAACCCTCATGCTAACCCTAATCCTAACCCTAACCCTCACCCTAACCCTAATCCTCACCCTCACTGTAAACCTACACTCAACCTAACCCTTACCCTAACCCTAACCCTAAACCTTAATCTAACAGTAACCCTAACCCTCACCCTCACACTAGCCCTCACCCTAACCCTAATCCTAACCATAATCCTCATCCTTACCCTCACCCTAACCCTAAACCTAGCAGTACCCTAACACTCACCCAATACCTCTAACCCTAAACCTTAATCTAACACTAACCCTAACCCTCACCCTCACCCTAGGCCTCACCCTAAACCTAATCCTAACCCTAGTCTTCATCCTTACCCTCACCCTAACCTAACCCTAACCCTCACCCTAGCCCTAACCCTAAGCCTAATCCTCAACGTAACCCTAAACCTCATGCTCACCTTAACCCTAACCCTAACACTCACCCTAACCCAAAACATAACCGTACACTGACTCTCACCCTAATTCTAACCCTAACCCTAAACCTTAATCTAACACTAACCCTAACACTCATCCTCACCATCACCCTCAGCCTAATCCTAAGCGAAACCCTAACCCTAGCCCTAATGCTCACACTCACCCTAACCCTTACCCTAACCTTAATCCTAAACCTATCCTAACCCTTACCCTCAACTTAACCCTCAGCCTAACCCTAAATCTAACACTAACCCTAACCCTAACCCTAAACCTCACCCTAACCCTAACCCTAACCCTAAAACTCACCCTCACCCTAGCCCTCACCCTAACAATAATCCTAACCCTAACCCTCATCCTGACCCTCACCCTAACACTAACCATAACCCTCACGATCACCCTAACCCTAATCCAAACCCTCACCCTCAACCTAACCCTAACCCCCACCCTCACCGTAACCCTTACCTTAACGTCAACCTAACCCTAAACTAAACCCGAACACTAACTCTCACACTTACCATAATCCTAACCCTCAAGCTAACCCTAACCCTAAACCTCATTCTCACCCTAGCCTCACCCAACCCTAATCCTAACCCTATCCCTTTTCCTAACCCTCCCCCTAAACCTTATCCTAACACTCACCCTAAAACTAAACCTCAGCCTCAAGCTCACCTTCAGCCTAACCCTAAGCATAATCTTAAATGTAACCCTAACACACACATTCACCCTGAACCTAAACCTCACCCTAACCCTAACACTCATCCTAACCCTCCCCATAACACTAACACTAATCCTAACACTAAACCTCACCCTCACCCTCAGCATAATCCTAAGCTTAAGCCTAACCCTAACCCTCACACTTACCCTAACCCTAACCCTAAACCTCACTCTAACCCTAAACTTCACCCTCAACCTCAGCCTAACCCTAAGCCTTTCCCTAACCCTAACCCTAATCCTCACCCTCACGCTAACCCTAATCCAACTCCTAACCCTAATCCTAACCCTCACCCTAAACCTCAGCTTAAGCATAACCCTAACATTAATCCTAACCCTAACCCTCACCGTCAGCCTCACCCTAACACTAACTCTAACACTAAACCTCACCCTGACCCTAAACCTAAACCTCACCCTCACTCTAGCCCTCACCCTAACCTTAATCCTAACACTAAACCTCATCCTAACCCTCCCCCAACCCTTACCTTAACCCTCACCCTAACCCTAACCCTTACCCTCAACCTCAACATAAGCCTAACCCTAAGCCTAACCCTAAACCTAACTCTAACACAAACACTCACCTCACCATAACCCTAATCCTAACCCTAAACCTCACCCTCACCCTCATCCTCAGTGTAACCCTAAGCCTAACCCTAATCCTAAACCTAACCTCACACTCACCCTAACCCTTACCCTAATCCTAATCCTAAACCTAACCCTAACCCTCACCCTAAACCTCAGCTTAACCCTAATTCTAACCCTAAACCTCACCCTCACCCTAACCCTAACACTAACCCTAAACCTTACCCTCAACCTAGCCATCACCCTAACCCTAATCCTTACCCTAACCCTCATCCTAACCCTGCCCCTAACCCTAACCCTAAACCTCACCCTAACAATAACCCTCATCCTCACCCTCACCCTAACTCTAATCCTAACCCTGACCATAAACCTCACACTAACCCTAAACCTAAACCTCACCCTCACTCTCCCCCTCACCATAACTCAAAACCTAAACCTAACAATAACACTAATCCTAATCCTAATCCTAACCTTAACTGTAATCCTAACACTCCCTCTCATGCTAACCCTAATCCTAACCCTAACCCTCACTCTAACCCTAATCCTTACCCGCACCATAACCCTAACCCTCAACCTAACCCTCACCCTAACCCAAACCCTAACCCTAAACCTTAATCTAACACTAACCCTAACCCTCACCCTCAGCCTAGCCCTCACCCTAACCCTAATCCTAAACCTAATCCTCATCCTTAAGCTCACCCTAACGGTAACCTTAACCCTCACACTAGCCTAAACCCTAAGCCTAATCCTCAACATAACCCTAAACCTCATGGTCACCATAACCCTAACTCTAACCCTCACCCTAATCCTAAACATAACCGAACCCTAACTCTCACCCTAAACCTAACCCTAACACTCACCCTAACCCTAACCCTCACCCTCACCCTAACCCTAATCCTAACCCTAAACCTAAACCTCACCCTAAACCTAACCCTTACCCTCACCCTCACCCTCACCATAACTCTAACCCTAACCCTAACAAAAACACTAATCCTAACCCTAAACCTAACCCTAACCCTAACCCTAACACTAATCCTAGCACTCATCCTCAGGCTAAATCTAATCCTAAACCTAACCCTCACCCTAACCATAATCATCACCCTGACTGGAACCCTAACCCTCAAACTTACCCTCACCCTACCCCTACCCCTAAACCTTAATCTAACACTAACCCTAACGCTCACCCTCACCCTAGCCCTCACCCTAACCCTAATCCTAACCCTAATCCTCATCCTTACACTCATCATCACCCTAAAATTAACCCTCAACCTAGCCCTAACCCTAAAGGTAATCCTCAAAGTAACCATAAACCTCATGCTCACCTTAACCCTAACCCTAACCCTCACCCTAACCATAAACATAACCAAACTCTAACCCTCACCCTCACCCTCAGCCTAACCCTAAGCCAAACCCTAACCCTAGCAGTAATGCTCACACTCACCCTAACCCTTACCCTAAACCTAATCCTAACCCTAAGCCTAACCCTCACCCTGAACCTAACCCTCACATTAACCCTAAATCTAACACTAACCCTAACCCTAACGCTCAACCTCAGCCTCATCCTACCCCGAACTCTAACCTTAAACATCACCCTCACCCTAACAGTAACCCTACCTCTAAACCTAAAACTCACCCTAACTCTAACCCTAACCCTAAACCTCACCCTCACCCTAGCCCTCACCCTAACACTAATCCTAACCCTAACCCTCATCCAAACCCTCACCCTAACACTAACCATAACCCTCACGCTCACCCTAACCCTAATCCGAACCCTAACCCTCAGTCTAACCCTAACCCTCACCCTCACTGTAAACCTTACCTTAACCCTCAACCTAACCCTAAACTTAACCCGAATACTAACTCTCACCTTTAAAATAATCCTAACCCTCAAGCTAACCCTAACCCTAAAACTCATTCTCACCCTAGCCCCACCCAACCCTAATCCTAACCCTATCCCTTTTCCTAACCCTCCCCCTAACCTTTACCCTAACTCTCAGCTTAACACTAACCCTCAGCCTCACCCTCACTCTCAGCCTTACCCTAAGCCTAAGCCTAAGCCTAACCATAACCCTAACCTCACCCTCAGCCTAACCCTAAGCCTAACCCTAAACCTAACCCTAACACACACACTCACCCTCACCCTAAACCTCACCCTAACCCTAACCCTCATCCTAACCCTCCCCATAACCCTAACCCTAACACTAACACTAACCAACACCCTCAACCCCAGCATAATCCTAAGCCTAACCCTAACCCTAACCCTCACACTCACCCTAAACCTAACCCTAAACCTCACCCTAACCCTAACCTTCACCCTCAACCTCAGCCTAACCCTAAGCCTATCCCTAACCCTAATCCTACTACTAACCCTAATCCTAAACCTCACCCTCAACCTAAACCTCAACTTAAGGCTAAGCCTAACATTAATCCTAACCCTAACCCTCGCCTTCAGCCTCACCCTAACACTAACTATACCACTAAACCTCACACTGAACATAAACCTAAACCTCATCCTCACCCTAGCCCTCACCCTAACACTAACCCTAACCCTAAACCTCACCTTAAGCCTGACCCTAACAATATTTCTAACACGAATTCTCACCCTCAGCCTCACCCTAACCCTAACTCTAACGCTAAACCTCACCCTGACCCTAACCCTAAACCTAACCCTATCCCTAAACCTCATCCTAACCCTATCGCTAACCCTCACCCTCACCATAATTTTAACCCTAAACCTAACACTAACAATAACCCTAACACTAACCCTAACCCTCACCCTAACCCTAACCATCACCATAACGCTTACCCTCACCCTAATACTAACCCTAATCCTAACACTAAACCTCACACTAACCCTAAACATTACCCTAACCATAAACTTCACCCTAACACTAATCCTAAACCTCACCGTCTCGCTAGACCTCGCCCAACACTAATCCTCAATCTAACCCTCACCCTCACCCTATCCCTAACCCTAACCCTCACCCTAACCCTAAACGTCACCTTTCCCGTAACCCTCAACCTCAGCTTAAACCTCACCTTTACCCATACTGTCACCCACACCATAACCCTCACTCCAACCCTAACCCTCCCCCTACCCCTAACTCTACCACTAAACCTCACCCTCACCCTAACCCTAACTCTAACGCTGAGCCTAATACTAACCCTCACCCTAACCCTAACTGTAACCATCACCCTAACCCTAATCATCACTCCCAACATCACACTCAGCCTAACCCTAAGCCTAAGCCTAAACCTAAACCTAAACCTCACACTCACCCTCACCCTAACCTAATCCTAACCCTAAACCTAACCCTAAACCTCAACCTAACCCTCACCTAACTTTAACCCTAACACTTAACCTAACCCTAACCCTCGACGTAACCCTCCAACTAAACCTAAATCTAACCCTAAACCTCAAGCTCAACCTAACGCTAATCCTAACCCTAACCCTAATCCTCACCCTAATCCTAACGCTCACCCTCACCCTCACCCTCACCCTCACCATAACTCTAACCATAACCCTAACAATAACAGTAATCCTAAACCTAAACCTAACCCTAACCCTAACCTAAACCTAATGCTAACACTCAACCTCACCCTAACCCTAACCCTAACCCTAACCCTAAGCCTAACCCTTACCCTAACTCTCATTGTAACCCTAACCCTCATCCTAACCCTCACCCTAAACCTAACCCTAAAGCTAAACCTTACCCTAACACTAACCCTAATCCTCAACTTCACCATAGCCCTCACCCAAAACCCTAGTTGTAAACCTAATCCTTATCCTAACCCTCAACCTAACTCTAAGCCTAACCTTAATCCTAACCCCAACCCTCACTGTAACCCTAACACTGACCCTAACACTAACCCTAACCCTAAACCTAACCTTAAATTTAACACTAAACCTAATCCTAATCCTCAGCCTCACCCTCACCCTAATAGAAAGCGTTACCCTAACCGACATCCTAACTCTAAGATTAACCCTAACCCTAATCCTAACCCTCAAACTCACCCTAAACCTAACGATAATCCTAAACCTAACCCTATAAGTAACCATAAACCTCACCCTAACCCTCAGCCTAGCCCTCACCCTTACACTTATCCTAACCCTTACTCTCACCATAACCATAAACCTCACCCTAACCCTAACCCTCACCCTAACACTTACCCTCACACTATCACTAAGCCTACCCCTAACACTAACTCTCACACTAACCCTAAACGTCACCCTAACCCTAACACTCAATCTAACACTAACCCTAACCCTCACCCTCACCCTAGCCTTCACCCTAAACCTAACCCTCACCCTCACACTCAACCTCAGCCTAACCCTAACCATAATCCTAATCCTAACCCTCACCCTCACCCTAACCCTCACCCTAAACCAAACCCTAAACCTAACAATAACCCTAACGCTAACCCTCACCCTAACCCTAACACTAACCCTAAACCTCACCCTCACCCTAACCCTAACCCTAAGCCTAACATTAAACTTCACCCTCACACTCACCCTAGCCCTTACCCAAAACCTAACCCTCACCCTAACACTCCCCCTAACCCTAAACCTCACCCTCAACCTCACCCTTAGCCTAACCCTCAGGCTAACCCTAAACCTAAACCTACCACACACACTCACGCTCACTCTAACCATAATCCTGTCCCTAAACCTAAGTCTAACCCTAACACTCTCCCTAACTCTGACCCCAACCCCAACCCTAAAACTAACCCTTACCCTAACCCTCAACCTAAACCTCACCCTAAGCCTAACTCTAACCCTAAACCTCACCCTCACCTTAACCCTAACTCTAACCCTAAACCAAAACCTAAACCTCACCTAACACTAAACCTAAACCTAACCCACACCTTCATGCTCAGCCTAACCCTAAACCTAACCCTCACACTCACCCAATCCCTAACCCTAAACCTCACCCTAACCCTAACCCTCACCCTCAACCTCAGCAAAACCCTAAGCCTATTCCTAAACCTAACCCTAACCCTCACACTCACACTTACACTAACCCTAATCCTACTAATAAAGCTAACCCTAAACCTCAACCTCATCCTAACCCAAACACTCACCCTCACCCTCACCCTCACCATAACTCTTACCCTAACCCTAACAATAACAGTAATCCTAACCCTAAACCAAACCTAACCCTAACCCTAAACCTAATGCTAACACTCAACCTCACCCTAACCCTAATCCTAACCCTAACCTTAATCCTAACCCTAACCATCACCCTCACCCTAATCCTAAACCTATACCTTAGCCTAACATTTACCCTAAACCTCACCTTCACCCTAGCCCTCACCCTAACCCTAATTGTAACCTAATTCTCATCCTAACAATCACCCTAACTCTAAGCCTAACGTAAACCCTAACCCTAAGCCCAACCCTCACTGTAACACTAACACTAACGCTAACACTAACACTAACCCTAAACCTAAAACTAAACCTAACCCTAATCCTCAGCCTCACCCTCACCCTAACCCAAACCCTATCACTAACCCTCCTCTTAACTCTAAGCCTAACTCTAACCCTAATCCTAACCCTCACACTCAACCTAAACCTAATCCTAAACTTAAGCCTATCCCTAACCATAACACTCACCCTAACCCTCAGCCTAGCCCTCACCCTTACACTTATCCTAACCCTAACCCTCACACTAACGATAAACCTCACCCTAACACTAACCCTCACATTAACGCTTACCCTCAACCTAACACTAACACTGACCTTAACACTAACACTCACACTAACCCTAAACATCACCCTAAACCTAAACCTCACCCTAACACTAAACCTAACCCTCACCCTCACCATAGCCTTCACACTAACCCTAATTTTCATCCTCACCATAAACCTCACACTAACCCTAACACTAATCCTCAATCTAACCGTCAAACTCACCCAAACACTAACACTAACCCTCACCCTAACCCTTACCCTCACCCTTACCGTAACCCTCACCCTCAGCCTAAACCTCAACTTTACCCTTACCGTCACCCCCACGATAACCCTCACTCTAACCCTAACCCTCACCCTAACCCTAACTCTACCCCGAAACCTCACCCTCAGCCTAACCCTAACTCTAACCCTAACTCTAACACTTACCCTCAACCTAACCCAAACCCTAACCATCACCCTAACCCTAATCCTCACCCCCAACCTCACACTCAGCCTAACCCTAAGCCTAAGCCTAACCCTAACCCTAAACCTCACACTCACCCTCACCCTAACCCTAATCCTAACCCTAAACCTAACGGAAAACCTAAACCTCAACCTAACCCTCACCCTAACCTTAACCCTAACCCTTACCCTAACCCTAACTCTCGACCTAACCCTCCAAATAACCTAAATCTAACCATAAACCTTACCCTCACACTAAGCCTAACCTAACCCTAAACCACAACCTAACCCTCACTCTAACCTTAACCCTAACACTTACCCTAACCCTAACTCTCGACCTAACCCTCCAAATAACCTAAATCTAACCATAAACCTCACCCTCACCCTAATCCTAAACCTAACCCTAACCCTAAACCTCACCCTAACCCTAACACTCACCCTCACCCTCACCCTCACCATAACTATAACCCTAACCCTAACAATAACAGTAATCCTAACCCTAACCCTAACCCTAACCCTAACCATAAAGCTAACACTCAACCTCACCCTAACCCTAACCCTCACCCTAACCCTAGCCATCACCCTCACTATAACCCTAACCCTCATCCTAACCCTTACCCTAACCCTAACCCTAACCCTAACCTTAAACCTTACCCTAACACTAACCCTAATCCTCACCTTCACCCTAGCCCTCACCTTAACCCTAATCATAAACCTAATCCTCATTCTCACCCTGTCCCTAACTCTAAGCCTAACCCTAACCCTAACCCTAACCCCAACCCTCACTGTAACGCTAACACTAACCCTAACACTAACACTAAACCTTAACTTAACCCTAATCCTCAGCCTCAGCCTCACACTCACCCAAACCCTCACCCTAATCCTCATCCTAACTCTAAGCCTAATGCTAACCCGAATCCTAACCCTCACACTCACCCTCACCCTAAACCTAATCCTAAACCTCATCCTATCCCTAACCCTAACCCTCACCCTAACCCTTAGCCTAGCCCTCACACTTACACTTATCCTAACCCTAACCCTCACCCTAACTATAACACTCACCCTAACCCTAAAACTCACCCTAACACTTACCCTCAACCTAACACTAACCCTAATCCTAACATTAACCCTAACACTAACCCTAAACATCACCCTAACCCTAAACCTCACCCTAACACTAACCCTAACCCTCAACCTCACCCTAGCCTTCAGCCTAAACCTAACCCTCATCCTCACCATAAACCTCCCACTAACCATAACAGTAATCCTCAATCTAACCCTCACCCTCAGCCTAACGCTAACATTAACCCTAACCCTAACCCTAACCCTCACCCTTACCGTAACCCTCACCCTCAGCCTAAACGTCAACTTTACCCTTACAGTCACCCCGACGCTAACCCGCACCCTAACCCTAACCCTCACCCTAACTAAAATTGTACCCCTAAACCTCACCCTCAACCTAACCCTTACTCTTACCCTAACCCTAACACTAAACCTCACTGTAAACCTAAACCTAACGCTCACCCTCACCGTAACCGTAACCCTAACCCTAAACCTAACAGTAACCCTAACCCTAACCCAAACCCTCACCCTAAAGATAACACTCACCCTAAACCTAACCCTCTCCCTAACACATACCTTCACCCTAACACTAACCCTAACCCTAACACTAACCCTCAAACTAACCCTAATCCTCACACTAATCCTAAAAGTCACCCTAAACCTAATCCTAACCCTAATCCTCACCCTCATCCTAACTCTCACCCTTACCCTAATCCTAACCCTCATCCTCACTGTATACCTCAGACTAACCCTAACCCTAATCCTCAATCTAACCCTCACACTAATCCTAACCCTGACCTTTACCCTAACCCTATACCTAACCCTAACACTCACCCTTATCTTAACCCTCACCCTCAGCCGAAACCTCACAATTACACTTACCATCATCCTCACCCTAACCCTCACCCTAATGCTAAACCTCATCCTAACCCTCACCCCAACCGTAAACCTAACCATCACCCTAACCTTAAACCTCACCCTCACCCTAGCCCTCACCCTAACCCTAATCCTAATCCTAAACCTCATCCTAAACTCAAACTAACCCTAACCCTAACCATCACCTTAAACGTAAACCTCACCCCCACCCTCACGCTCAGCATTACCCTAAACCTAAGCCTAGCCATAAGCATAACCCTCAAACTCACCCTCACCCCAATCCTAACCCTAATCCTAACCATAACCCTAAACCTCACCCTAACCCTCACCCTATCCTTAAACCTAAAACTAACCCTAACCCTAACCCTCGACCTAACCATCCAACTAACCTAAATCTAACCCTAATCCTCACCCACACCCTAACCCTAATCCTAACCCTAACCCTAAACCTCACCCTAATCCTAACCCTAACCCTCATCCTAACCCTCACCATAACTCTAACCATACCACTAACAATAACACTAACCCTAACACGAAACTTAACCCTAACCCTAACCCTAATCCTTGCACACACCCTCATGCTAACCCTAATCCTAACCATAACCCTCAAACTCACCCTCACCCCAATCCTAACCCTAATCATAACCATAACCCTAAACCTCACCCTAACCCTCACCCTATCTTTAACCCTAAAACTAACCCTAACCCTAACCCTCGACCTAACCATCCAACTAACCTAAATCTAACCCTAATCCTCACCCACACCCTAACCCAAATCCTAACCCTAACCCTAAACCTCACCCTAATCCTAACCCTAACCCTCATCCTAACCCTCACCATAACTCTAACCATACCCCTAACAATAACACTAACCCTAACCCGAAACCTAACCCTAACCCTAACCCTAATCCTAGCACACACCCTCATGCTAACCCTAATCCTAACCCTAACCCTCACACTAACCCTAATCCTCACCTTCACTGTAACCCTAACCCTCAACCTAACCCTCACCCTAACACTAACCCTAACCCTAAACCTTAATCTAACACTAACCCTAACCCTCAGCCTCACCCTAGCCCTCACCCTAACCGAAATCCTAACCCTAATCATCATCCTTACCCTCACCCTAACCCTAACCTTAAACCTCACCCAAACCCTAACCCTAACTCTAACTCTCAACCTAATCCTAAACCTCAAGCTCAGCCTAACACTAAGCCTAACCCTAATCCTAACGCTCACACCCACCCTAACCCTTACCCTAAAACTAATCCTTAACCTATGCCTAAACCTCACCCTCAACTTAACCCTAAATCTAACACTAACCCTAACCCTAACCATAAACCTCACCCTAACCCTAACTCTAAACCTCACCCTCACAATAGCCCTAACCCTAACCCTAATCCTAACCCTAAAGCTCAGCCTAACACTAAACCTAACCCACACGCTCACCCTCACCCTAACCCTAATCTGAACCCAAACCCTCAACCTAACCCTAAACTTAAACCGAACCCTAACTCTCACCCTTAACTTAACCCTAACCCTCACACTAACCCTAACCCTAAACCTTACCCTCACCCTAGCCCTCATCCTCAACCTCTCCCTCAGGCTAAACCTAAGCCTAACCCTAAACATAACCATAACAGACACAGTCACCCTCACCCTAACCCTAATCCTAACGCAAACCTTCATCCTAACCCTCCCCATAACCCTAACCGTCACCCTAAACTTAAACCACACCCTCACCCTCAGCCTAATCCTAAGCGTAACCCTAACCCTAAACCTCACACTCACCCTAACCCTAACACTCAATCTCACCCTAAACCTAACCCTCCCCATCAACCTCAGCCTAACACTAAGCCTATCCCTAACCCTAACAATAACTCGTACACTCACCCTAACACTAATCCTAATCCAACTCCTAACCCTTACCCTAACCCTCACCCTCAAACTAACCCTCACCTTAAGCCTAACCCTAACATTAATCCTAACCCTAACCCGCACCTTCAGCCTCACCCTAAACCTAACTCTAACACTAAACCTCACCCTGACCCTAACCCTAACACTAACCCTATCCCTAAACCTCATCCTAGCCCTAAACCTAACCCTCACCCTCACCCTCACCGTAACTTTAACCCTAACACTAACGCTAACAATAACCCTAACCCTAACCCTAACCCTCACCCTAAACATAACCCTCACCCTAACCCTCACCCTAACCCTAACCCTCACCCTCACCCTAACCATCACTCTTACCATAACCCTCAACTTAACCCTAACTCTACGCCTAAACCTCACCCTCACACTAACCCTAACTCTAAACCTAACCCTAACACTATCCCTCACCCTAACCCTAACCCAAACCATCACCGTAACCCTTATCCTCACACCCACCCTCACCCTCAGCCTAAGCCTAAGCCTAACCCTAACCCTAACACTAAACCTCACACTCACCCTCACCCTAACCCTAATCCTAACCCTAAACCTAACCCTAAACCTCAACCTAACCCTCAACCTAACCTTAACCCTAACACTTACCCTAACCCTAACCCTCGACTTAACTTTCCAACTAAACCTAAATGTAACCATAAACCTCACCCTCACCCTAACCCTAATCCTAACCCTAACCCTAAACCTCAACCTCACCCTAGCCCTCACCCTAACCCTAATCCTAACCCTAACCCTCATCCTAACCCTCACCCTAACTCTAAGCCTAACCCTAATCCTCATCCTCAAACTAGCCCTCACCCTAACCCTAATTCTAACCCTAACCCTCACCCTAACACTAACCTTCATCCTCACCCTAAACCTCAAACTAACCCTAACCCTAATCCTCAATCTATCCCTCACGCTCACCCTAACCCTAACCCTAACACTTACCCTAACCCTAACCCTAACCCTAACCCTCACCCTTATCTTAACCCTCACCCTCAGCCTAAACCTAACCCTTACCCTTACCAACATCCTCACCCTAACACTCACCCTAACCCTAAACCTCATCCTAATCCTCACCCTAACTGTAAACCTAACCATCACCCTAACCCTAACACTAACCTCAACCTCATGCTCAGCCTAACCCTAAAACTAAGCCTAATCCTTACCCTAACCCTGACCCTCAACCTAGCCCTCAACCTAACACTAATCCTAAACCTAACCCTCATCCTAACCCTCACCCTAGCCCCAACCCTAACCATCAACCTAAACCTAATCTTCAACCCCACTGTCACCCTCAGCCTAACCTTAAGCCTAAGCTTAAGCCTAACCGGCACACTCACCTTCACCCTCACCCTCACCCTACTGTTAACCCTAACCCTAACCATAACCCAAAACCTCAACCTAACTCTCACCCTAACCTTAACCCTAAAACTAATCCTAACCCTAACCCTCAACCTCACCCTGCAACTAACCCTAAATCTAACCTAAACTTCACCCTCACCCTAACCCTAATCCTAATCCTAACCTAAACCTCACCCTAACCCTAAGCCTAACCCTCACCCTCACCCTCACCCTCATCATAACTCTAACCCTAACCCTAACAATAACACTAATCCTAACCCTAAACCTAACCCTAACCCTAACCCTAACTGTAATGCTAACACTCACGCTCATGCTAACCCTAATCCTAACCCTAACCCTCACCCTACCCCTAATCCTCACCCTCACCGTAACCCTAACCCTCAACCTAACCCTCACCCTCACCCTAACCCTAAACCTTAATCTAATACTAACCCTAACCCTCACCCTCAACCTTGCCCTCACCTTAACCCTAATCCTTACCCTAATCCTTATGCTTACCCTCAACCTATCCCTAAACTTAACCCTCACCCTAACCCTAACCCTAAACCTAACCCTCAACCTAACCCTAATCCTCACGCTCACCATAACCCTAACCCTCACCCTCACCCTCACCCTCAGCCTAACCTTAAGCCTAACTGTAACCCTCACACTCACCCTAAACCTTACCCTAATCCTAATCCTAACCCTAACCCTAACCCTCACCCTCAGCTTCACCCTAATCCTAAATCTAACCCTAAAGCTCACAATCTCCCTAACCCTAACCCTAACCATAACCTTAAACCTCACCCTCACATTCACCCTAGCCCTTATCCTAACCCTAATCCTAACCCTAACCCTCCTCCTAACCCTCCACATAACCGTAAAGCTCAGCTTCAACCTCAACCTCTGCCTAATCCTAAGCCTAACCCTAAACCTAAACCTAACACACACCCTCCCCATCACTCTAGCCCTAATCCTATCCCTAAACCTAACCCTAATCCTAACCGTCCCCCTAACTCTTACCGTAACACTAACCCTAAAACTAACCCTTATCATAACCCTCTACCTAAACCTCACCCTAACACTAACTCTAACCCTAAACCTCACCCTCTCCCTAACCCTAAGTCTAACCCTAATCCAAACCATAAACCTCACCCTAACATTAACCCTAACCCTAACCCTCAACCTAAGCCTCCAAATAAACCTAAATCTAATCATAAACCTCACCCTCACCCTAACCTTAATCCTAATCCTAACCCTAAACCTCACCCTAACCGTAACCCTAACTGTCAAACTAACCCTCAACCTCACCCTAACTCTAACCCACACCCTCACCCTCATGCTAATCATAAACCTAAGCCTAACCCTAACCCTCTCACTCACCCTAACCCTAACCCTAAAACTCACCCTAACCCTAAACCTAACCCTCAAACTTAGCCTAAACCTAAGCCTATCCCTAACCCTAACCCTAACCCTCACATTCACCCTAACCCTAACCCTAATCCTACTCCTCACCCTAACCCTAACCCTCACCCTCAACCTAACCCTCACCTTAAGCCTAACCCTAACATTAATCCTAACCCTAATCCTCACCCTCAGCCTCACCCTACCCCTAAATCTAACACTAAACCTCACCCTGACCCTAACCCTAACCAGAACCCTATCCCTAAACTTCTTCCTAGCCCTAAACCTCACCTTCACCCTCACCCTCACGATAATCTTAACCCTAACCCTAATGCTATCAATAATCCTAACCCTAACCCTAACCCTCACCCTAAGCATAACCCTCACCCTAACCCTAACCCTCACCCTAACACTTACCTTCACCCTAACGCTAACCCTCACCCTAAGACTTAACCTCACCCTTACACTAACCCTAACCCTAACACTAACCCTAACCATCAACCTAACCCTAAACCTCACTCTAACCTGAACCCTAAACCTCACCCTCTCCCTAGCCCTCACCCTCATACTCACCCTAAACATCACACTAACCCTAACAGTATTCCTCAATCTAACCCTCACCCTCACCCTAACCCTCACCCTAACGCTCACCCTAACCCTCACCCTCACCCTTACTGTACCCCTCACCCTCAGCCTAACACTCACCTTTACCGTTACCGTCACCCCCACCCTAACCCTCACTCTAACGCTAACCCTCACCCTAACCCTAACTCTACCCCTAAACCTCACCCACACCCTTACACTAACTCTAATCCTAACCCTAACACTAACCCTCACCATAACCCTAACCCTAACCATCACCCTAACCATAATCCTCACCCCAACCTTCACCCTCAGGCTAACCATAAGCCTAAGCCTAACCCTAACCCTAAACGTCACACTCAACCTCACCCTAACCCTAATCCTAACCCTAAACCAAACCCTAACCCTAAACCTCAACCTAACCCTGACCCTAACTTTAAACCTAACACTAACCCTAACCCTAACCCTCGACCTAACCCTCCAACTAAACCTAAATCTAACCTAAACCTCACCCTCACCCTCACCCTAATCCTAACCCTAACCCTAAACCTCACCCTAACCCTAACCCTAACCCTCACCCCAACCCTCACCCTCACCATAACTCTAACCGTAACCCTAACAATAACAATAATCCTAACCCTAAACTTAACCCTATCCCTAACCGTAACCCTAATGCTAACACTCAACCTCACACTAACCCTAATTCTAACCCTAACCCTCACCCTAACCCTAACTCTAAACCTGACCCTAACACTTACCATCACCCTAACCCTAACCCTCACCCCCACCCTCACCCTCAGCCTAACCCTAAGCCTAAGCCTAACGCTAAACCTCACCCTCACCCTCACCCTTACCCTAATTCTAAACCTAATTCTAAACCTAACCCTAAACCTCAACCTAACCCTCAACCTAAACTTAACCCTAACACTTACAATAACACTAACTCTCCACCTAAGCCTCCAACTAAACATAAATCTAATCATAAACCTCACCCTCACCCTAACCCTAATCCTAACCCTAACCCTAAACCTCACCCTAACCTTAACACTCACCCTCACCCTCACCCTCACCATAACTCTAACCCTAACCCTAACAATAACAGTAATCCTAACCCTAAACCTAACCCTAACCATAACCCTAACCCTAATGCTAACACTCAACCTCACCCTAACCCTAAACCTAACCCTAATCCTCACCCTCACCCTAACCCTCATCCTCACTGTAACCCTAACGCTCATCCTAACCCTCACCCTAACTCTAACACTAACCCTAAATCTTACCCTAACACTAACCCTAATCCTCACCTTCACCCTAGCCCTGACCCTAACCCTAATCGTAAGCCTAATCTTCATTTTAACCTTCACCCTAACTCGAAGCCTAAACCTAATCCTAACCCTAATCCCAACCCTCACTGGATCCCTAACACTAACCCTAACACTAACACTGACGCTAAACCTAACCCAAACCTAACCCTAAACCTAACCCTAATCCTCAGCCTCACCCTCACCCTAACCCAAACCCTAACCCTAAACCTCATCCTAACTCTAAGCCTAACCATAACCCTAGTCCTAACCCTCACCCTAACCCTAATCCTAAACCTATCCCTATCCCTAACCCTAACCATCAGTCTAACCCTTAGCCTAGTCCTCACCCTTAAACTTATATTAACCCTAACCCTCACCCTAACCATAAAACTCACCCTAACCCTAATCCTCACCCTAACACTTACCCTCACCCTAACACTAACCCTAATCCTAACACTAACTCTCACACTAACCCTAAATATCACCCTAAACCTAAACCTCACCCTAACACTAAACCTGACCCTCACACTCACACTAGACTTCAGGGTAACCCCAACCCTCATCTCTCCATAAATCTCACACTAACCCTAACACTAATCCTCAATCGAACTCGCAACCTCACCATAACGCTAGCACTGACCCTCACCCTAACCCTAACACTCACAGTTACCGTAACCCTCAGCCTCAGCCTAACCCTCACCTTTACATTTACCATCACCCCCACGTTAACCCGCACCCAAACCCTAACCCTCACCCTACCCTAAATGTACCCTATTCCTCACACTCTCCCTAACCCTAACACTTACCCTAACCCTAACACTAAACCTCACTTTAATCCTAATCCTAACCCTCACCCTCATCCTAACCATAACCCTCACCCTAACCCTAACACTCAACCTAACATTTAACCTCACTCTAACACTAACCATAACCCTAACACTAACCCTCACCCTAGCCCTCACCCTAACCCTAATCCTAAACCTCACCCTAACCCTAATCCTAAACCTCATCCTCACCCTAAACCTCTCACTAACCCCAAAACTAATCCTCAATCTAAACCTCACCCTAACTCTAACCGTAACCCTAACCCTTACCCTAACCCTAAACCTAACCCTAACCCTCACCCTTATCTTAACCCTCAACCTCAGCCTAAACTTCATCTTTACCCTTACCATCATCATCACCCTAACACTCACCCTAACGCTAAACCTCATCCTAACACTCACCCTAACCGTAAACTTAAACATCACCCTAACCCTAACCCTCACCCTCAACATCACGCTCAGCCTAACCCTAAGCCTAAGCCTAAGCCTAAGCCTAACCCTCAACCTCACCCTCACCCTCACCCTAATCCTCACCCTAACCATAACCATAAGCCTAAACCTCAACCTAAACCTCACTCTAACCATAAACCTAAAACTAATCCTAAACCTATCCCTCGATCTAACCCTGCAACTAACCCTAAATCTAACCCTAAACCTCACCCTCACCCTAACCCTAAACCTAACCCTAACCCTAAACCTCACCCTAACTGTAAACCTAACCCTCACCCTCACCCACACCCTCACCATAACTTTAACCATAACCCTAACAATAACACTACTCGTAATCCTCAACCTAAACCTAACCCTAACCATAACTGTAATCCTAACACTAACCCTCATGTTTACCCTAATCCTAACCCAAACCCTCACCCTAACCCTAATCCTCACCCTCACTCTAACCCTAACCCTCAACCTAACCCTCACCGTAACCCTAACCCTACCCCTAAACCTTAACCTAACACTAACCCTAACCCTCACCCTCAACCTAGCCCTCACCCTAACCATAATGCTAAACCTTCTCCTCATCCTTACCCTCACCCTAACCCTAACCTTAACCCTCATCCTAACCCTAATCCTAACCCAGACCCTCAACCAAACCCTAAACCTCACTCACACCGTAACTCTAACCCTCACCCTAACCCTAAACATAAATGAACCCTAACTCTCACCCTAACCCTAACCCTAACCCTCCCCCTAACCCTAAGTCTCACCCTCACCCTCACCCTCAGCCTGACCCTAAGTGTAACCGTAACCCTCACACTCACCCTAACCCTTACCCTAAACCTAATCCTAACCCTAACTCTAACCCTCACACTCAGCCTCACTGTAACCCTAACTCTAACCTAAACCTCACCCTCACTCTAACCCTAACCTTAAACCTCACCTTCACACTCACCCTAGACCTTACCCTAACCCTATTCCTAACGCTAACCCACATCCTAACCCTCCCCCTAACCCTAACCCTCAACCTCAACCTCACACTCAGCCTAACACTAAGCCTATTCCTAAACCTAAACCTAACACACACACTCCCCCTCACTCTAATCTTAATCCTATAACTAACCCTAAAAATATTCCTAACCCTTCCCCTAAATCTCACCCTAACCCTAACCCTAAAACTAACCCTTACCATAACCCTCAACCTAAACCTCACCCTAACCCTAACTCTAACCCTAAAACTCACCCTCAACCTAACCCTAACTCTAACCCTAATCCAAACCGTAAACCTCACCATAACACTAAGCCTAACCCTAATCTCCACCCTAACACTAAGCCTAATCCTAAGCCTAACCCTAACACTAATCCTCACACTCAACCTAACCCTAACCCTAAACCTCACCCTAACCCTAACCCTCACCCTCAACCTCAGCTTAACCCTAAGCCTGTCCATAACCCTAACCCTAACCCTAACCCTAACCCTCACCCTAACACTAAACCTAATCCTACTCCTAATCCTAACCGTAACCCTCATTCTCAACCTAACCCTCACCTTAAGCCTAAACCTAACATTAATCCTAAACCTAACCCTCACCCGCAGCCTCACCCTAACCCAAACACTAACACTAAACCTCACCCTAACCCTAAGCTTAATCAAAACCCTATCCTTAAACCTCATTCTAGACCTAAACCTAACCCTCATCCTCACCCTCACCATAACCTTAACCCTAACCCTAACACTAACAATAACCCTAACACTAACCCTAAACTTCACCCTAAACATAACCCTCACCCTAACCGTAACACTCACCCTCACCCTCACCCTCATCATAACTCTAACCCTAAACCTAACAATAACAGTAATCCTAACCCTCAACCTAACCCTAACCATAACCCTAACACTAATGCTAACACTCAACCTCACCCTAACCCTAATCCTAACACTAATCCTCACCCTAACCCTAATCCTCGCCCTCATCTTAAACCTAACCTTCATCCTAACCCTCACCCTCACCCTAACCCTAACCCTAAAGCTCACCCAAACACTAACCCTAACCATCACCCTCACCCTAGCCCTCACCCTAACCCTAATTCTAACCCTAATCCTCAACCTAACCCTCACCCTAACCCTAAATCTAACCCTCATGGTAATCCTAACCCTAACCCTCACCTTAACCCTAACCCTCACCCTCACCCTCATCCTAACCCTAAGCCTAACCCACACCCTAAACCGAATCCTCACACTCACCCTAAATCTAACCCTAATCCTCATCCTCACACTCACGATCACCCTAACCCTAAACCTACTCGTACCCCTAATCCTAACCCTCAACCTCAGCCTAACCCACATCTTTACACATACCGTCACCCCCACGTTAACCCGCACCCTAACCCTAACCCTCACCCTTACCCTAAATGTACCCCTAAACCTCACCCTTTCCCTAACCCTAACACTAACCATAACCCTAACACTAAACCTCACTCTAACCCTAATCCTAACCCTTACCCTCACCCTAACCATAACCCTCACCCTAACCCTAACCATCACCCTAACACTTACCCTCACCCTAATACTAACCCTAACCCTAACACTAACCCTCACACTAACCCTAACCCTCACCCTAATCCTAAACCTCACCCTAACCCTAAACCTAAACCTCATCCTATCCCTAAACCTCACATTAACCCTAACACTAATTCTCAATCTAACCCTCACCCTAAACCTAACCTAACACTAATCCTTACCCTAACCCTAAACCTAACCGTTACCCTCACCCTTATCTTAACCCTCAACCTCAGCCTAAACCTCATCTTTACCCTTACCATCATAATCACCCTAACCCTCACCCTAACGCTAAACCTCATCCTAACACTCACCCTAACCGTAAACCTAACCATCACCCTAAACCTAACCCTCACCCTCAACCTCACGCTCAGCCTAACCCTAAGCCTAAGCCTAAGCCTAAACCTAACCCTCAACCTCACCCTCACCCTCACCCTAATCCTAACCCTAACCCTAACCATAACCCTAAACCTCAACCTAAACCTCACTCTAACCTTAACCCTAAAACTAACCCTAACCCTAACCCTCGACCTAACCCTACAACTAACCTTAAAGCTAACCCTAAACCTCACCCTCACCCTAACCCTAATCCTAACCCTAACCCTAAACCTCACCCTAACCCTAACCCTCACCCTCACCGTCACCCTCACCCTCACCATGACTCTAACCATAACCCTAACAATAACTCTAATCCTAACCCTCAACCTAACCCTAACAATAACTATAATCCTAACACTCACCCTCTTGCTAATCCTAATCCTAACCCTCACCCTTACCCTAACCCTAATCCTCACTGTAGCTCTAACCCTCAACCTAACCCTCACCCCAACCCTAACCCTAACCCTAAAACGTAACCTAACACTAACCCTAATCCTCACCCTCAACCAAGCCCTCACTGTAACCCTAATGCTAAACCTAATCCTCATCCTTACCCTCACCCTAACCCTAAACTTAACCCTAACCATAACCATAACCATAACCCTAAACCTCACGCTCCCCTTAACTCTAAGCCTCACCCTCACCCTAAACATAAATGAACCCTAACTCTCACCCTAACCCTAAACCTAACCCTCCCCCTCCCCCTCCCCCTCACCCTCAGCCGGACCCTAAGCGTAACCGTAACCCTCACACTCACCCTAACCCTTACCCTAAACCTAATTCTAACCCTAACTCTAACACTCACCCTCAGGCTCACCGAAACCCTAACTCTAACCTAAACCTCACCCGAACCCGAACCCTAACCCTAACCATAACCTTAAACCTCACTCTCACACTCACCCTAGACCTTAGCCTAATCCTAATCCTAACCCTAACAATCATCCTAACCCTCCCGCTAACCCTAACCCTCACCCTCAACCTCACCCTCAGCCTAACCTAAGCCTATCCCTAAACCTAAACATAACACACACAATCCCCCTCACTCTAACCTTAATCCTATACCTAACCCTAACCCTAAGCCTAACCCTTCCCCTAACTCTCACCCTAACCCTAAAACTATCCCTTACCATAACCCTCAACCTAAAACTCACCCTAAGCCTAACTCTAAAACTAAACCTCACCCTCACCCTAACCCTAACTCTAACCCTAATCCAAACCCTAAACCTCACCCCAACCCTAAGCCTAACCCTAATCCACACCCTAATACTAAGCCTAATCCTAAACCTAACCCTAACCCTAACTCAAACACTCACCCTAAATCTAACCCTAAACCTCACCCTAACCCTAACCCTCACCCTCAACCTCAGCTTGACCCTAAGCCTGTCCCTAACCCTAACCCTAACCCTAACCCTAAACTTCACCCTAACACTTACCCTAATCCTACTCCTAATCCTAACCCTAACCCTCACTCTCAACCTAACCCTCACCTTAAGCCTAACCCTAACATTAATCCTAACCCTAACCCTCACCCTCAGCCTCACCATAACCCTAACACTAACACTAAACCTCACACTAACCCTAACCCTATCCCTAAACCTCATCCTAGACCTAAACCTAACCCTCATCCTCACCCTCACCATAACCTTAACCCTAACCCTAACACTAACAATAACCCTAACACTAACACTAAAGTTCACCCTAAATATAACCCTTACCCTAACCCTAACCCTCAGCCTAACCCTTACCCTCACCCTAACACTAACCCTAAACCTAACACTAAACCTCACACTAAACCTAACCATCACCCTAACAATAAACCTCACCATAAATCTAACCCTAAACCTCAATCTCTCGCTAGACCTCGCCCTAACCCTAACCCTCATCCTCACCTTCAACTTCACTCTAACCCTAACGCTAATCCTCAATCTAACCCTCACCCTCACCCTAACCCTAACCTTAACCCGCGCCCTTACTGTAACACTTACCCTCAGCCTAATCCGGACCTTTACCCTTACCGTCACCCCCACGCTAACCCTCACTCTAACCCTAAACCTCACCCTAACCCTAACTCTACCCCTAAACCTCACCCTCACTCTAACCCTAACTCTAATCCTAACCCTAACACTAACCCTCACCATAACCCTAACCCTAACCATCACCCTAACCCTAATCCTCACCCCCACCGTCACCCTCAGCCTAACCCTAAGCATAAGCCTAACCCTACCCCTAAAACTCACATTCACCCTCACCCTCAACCTAATCCTAAACATAACGCTAACCCTAACCCTAAACCTCAACCTAACCCTCAACCTAACCTTAATCCTAACACTTACCCTAACCCTAACCCTCGACTTAACCCTCCATCTAAACCTAAATCTAACCATAAACCTCACCCTCACACTAATCCTAATCCTAACCCTGACCCTAAACCTCACCATAACCGTAACACTCACCCTCACCCTCACCCTCATCATAACTCTAACCCTAAACCTAACAATAACAGTAATCCTAACCCTCAACCTAACCCTAACCATAACCCTAACACTAATGCTAACACTCAACCTCACCCTAACCCTAATCCTAACCCTAATCCTCACCCTAACCCTAATCCTCACCCTCATCTTAAACCTAACCTTCATCCTAACCCTCACCCTCACCCTAACCCTAACCCTAAAGCTCACCCAAACACTAACCCTAACCATCACCCTCACCCTAGCCCTCACCCTAACCCTAATTCTAACCCTAATCCTCAACCTAACCCTCACCCTAACCCTAAATCTAACCCTCATGGTAATCCTAACCCTAACCCTCACCTTAACCCTAACCCTCACCCTCACCCTCATCCTAACCTTAAGCCTAACCCACACCTTAACCCGAACACTCACACTCATCCTAAATCTAACCCTAATCCTCATCCCCACACTCATGATCACCCTAACCCTAATCCTACTCCTACCCCTAATCCTAACCCTCAACCTCAGCCTAACCCACATCTTTACACATACCGTCACCCCCATGTTAACCCGCACCCTAACCCTCACCCTAACCCTAAATGTACCCCTAAACCTCACCCTCTAACTAACCCTAACTCTAACCCTAACCCTAACACTAAACCTCACTCTAACCCTAATCCTAACCCTTACCCTCACCCTAACCATAACCCTCACCCTAACCCTAACCATCACCCTAACACTTACCCTCACCCTAATCCTAAACCTCACCCTAACCCTAACCCAAACCCTCATCCTGTCCCTAAACCTCACACTAAACCTAACACTAATTCTCAATCTAACCCTCACCCTAACCCTAACCTAACACTAATCCTTACCCTAACCCAAAACCTTAACCCTAACCCTTACCCTTATCTTAACCCTCAACCTCAGCCTAAACCTCATCTTTACCCTTACCATTATCATCACCCTAATCCTCACCCTAACGCTAAACCTCATCCTAACCCTCAACCTAACTGTAAACCTAACCATCACCCTAACACTAACCCTCACTCTCAACCTCATGCTCAGCCTAACCCTAAGCCTAAGCCTAAGCCTAACCCTAACCCTCAACCTCACCCTGATCCTAACCCTAATCCTAACCCTAACCCTAAACCTCAACCTAACCCTCATTCTAACCTTAAGCCTAAAACTAACCCTAACCATAACCCTCGACTTAACCCTCCAAATAACACTAAATCTAACCCTAAACCTCAATTTCACCCTAACCCTAATCCTAATCCTAACCCTAAACCTCACCCTAACCCTAACCCTAACCCTCACCCTCACCCTCAACCTCACCCTCACCATAACTCTAACCCTAACCCTAACAATAACACTAATCCTAAACCTAAACCTAACCCTAACACTAACTCTAACTGTAATCCTGACAGTCACCCTCTTCCTAACCCTAATTTTAACCCTAACCCTCACCCTACCCGTAAAAATATCCCTCAACCAAACCCTAAACCTCACGCTCCCCGTAACTCTAACCCTCACCCTAACCCTAAACATAAACGAAACCTAACTCTCACTCTAACCCCAACCCTAAACCTCACCATCACCCTCACCCTCAGCCTGACCCAAAGCATAACCTTAACCCTCACACTCACCCTAACCCTTACCCTAAACCTAATCCTATCCTAACTCTAACCCTCACCCTCAGCCTCACCCTAAACCTAAATCTAACCCTAACCCTAACCCTAACCATAACCATAACCATAACCTTAAACTTCACCCTCACACTCACCCTAGACCTTACCCTAACCCTAATCCTAACCCTAACCCTCATCCTAACCTTCCCCCTAACTCTAACCCTCATCCTCAACCTCACCCTCAGCCTAACACTAAGCCTATCCCTAAACCAAAACCTAACAGACAACTCCCCCTCACTCTAACCCTAATCTTATCCCTACCCCTAACCCTAACCCTAACCCTTCCCTTAACTCTCACCCTAACCCTAACCCTAAAACTAACCCTTACCATAACCCTCAACCTAAACCTCACCCTAACCCTAACTCTAACCCTAAAACTCACCCTCACCCTAACCCTAACTCTAACCCTAACCCAAACCCTAAACCTCACCCTAACACTAACCCTAACCCTAATTCACACCCTAACTCTCAGCCTAATCCTAAGCCCAACCCTACCGCTAACCCTCACCCTCACCCTAACCCTTACCCTAAACCTCACCCTAACCCTAACCCTGACCCTCAAGCTCAGCTTAAACCTAAGCCTGTCCCTAACCCTAACACTCAGGCTTACCCTAACATTAAACCTAATCCTACTCCTAATCCTAACCCTAACCCTCACCCTCAACCTAAACCTCACCTTAAGCCTAACCCTAACATTAATCCTAAACCTAACTCTCACCCTCAGCCTCACTCTAACACTAACTTTACACTGAACCTCACCCTGACCCTAACCCTAACCCTATCCCTAAACCTCATCCTAGACCTAACCCTAAGCCTCAACCTCACCCTCACCATAACCTTAACCCTAACACTAACACTAAAACTAACCCTAAACTTCACCCTAAACATAACCCTCACCCTCACCCTAACCCTCACCCTAACCCTTACCCTCACCCTAACACTAACCCTAACCCTAACACTAAACCTCACACTAACCCTAACCATCACCCTAACCATAAACCTCACCCTAATACTAACCCTAAACCTCAAACTCTCCCTAGACCTCGCCCTAAACCCCAAAGCTCATCCTCACCCTAAATTTCACACTAAACCTAACACTAATCCTCAATCTAATCATCACGCTCGCCCTAACCCTAACCCTAACCCTCACCCTAACCTAACCCTCACCCTTACTGTAACCCTCACCCTCAGCCTAAACCTGACATTTACCCTTACCGTACCTCCAACCGTAACCCTCACTCTAACCCTAACCCTCACCCTAATCCTAACTTTACCCCGAAACCTCACCCTCACCCTAAGCCTAACTCTAACCCTAACCCTAACACTAACCCACACCATAACCCTAAACCTAACCATCACCCTAACCCTAATCCTCACCAAAACCCTCACCCTCAGCCTAACCCTAAACCTAAGCCTAACCCTAACCCTAAACCTCACACTCACCCTCACCCTAACGCTAACCCTAAACCTAAACCTCAACCTAACCCTCAACCTAACCTTAATCCTAACACTTACCCTAACCCAAACCCTCGACCTAATCCTCCAACTAAACCTAAACCTAACCATAAACCTCACCCTCACACTAACCCTAATCCTAACCCTGACCCTAAACCTCACCCTAACCATAACACTCACCCTCACCCTCAACCTCATCATAACTCTAACCCTGAACCTAACAATAACAGTAATCCTAACCCTCAACCTACCCCTAACCATAACCCTAACACTAATGCTAACACTCAACCTCACCCTAACCCTAATCCTAACACTAACCCTCACGGTAAACCTAATCCTCGCCCTCACTGTAACTCTAACCCTCATCCTAATCCTCACCCTAACCCTAACCCTAACCCTAAACCTCACCCAAACACTAACCCTAACCATCACCCTCACCCTAGCTCTCACCCTAACCCTAATTCTAACCCTAATACTCATCCTAATCCTCACCATAACCCTAACCCTAACCCTCACCTTAACCTTAACCCTCACCCTCACCCTCATCCTAACCCTAAGCCTAACCCACTCCCTAACCCGAACCCTCACACTCAACCTAAATCTAACCCTAATCCTCATCCTCTCACTCACGATCACCCTAACCCTAATCCTACTCCTAACCCTAATCCTAACCCTCACCCTCAAACTAACCCTCATCTTAAGCCAAAGCCTAATATGAATCCTAACCCTAACCCTCAGACTCAGCCTCACCCTAACCTTAACTCTAACAATAAAACTCACCCTGAAACCTAACCCTAAACCTCGCCCTCAAACTAGCCCTCACCCTAACCAGAATCCTAACCCTAACCCTCACCCTAAACCTAAACATAACCCTCACCCTCAACCTAACCCTAACCCTCACCCTCAACCTCACCCTCAGCCTAACCCTAAGCCTAACCCTAAACCTAATTCTAACACACACATTCACCCTCACCCTAACCCTAAGAATAACCCTAACCCTCACCCTCACCGTCACCCTCAGTGTAACCCTAAGCCTAAACCTAACCCTATCCCTAACACTCACACTCAACCGAAACCTTACCCTAATCCTAATCCTAACCCTAACCCTAACCCTCAAACTCAGCCTCACCTTATCCCTAACTATAATCCTAAAACTCACCCTCACCCTAACCCTAAAGTAACCCTAACCATAAACCTCACTATAACCCTAACCCTAAGCCTCACCCTCACCCTAGCCCTCACCCTAACACTAATCCTAACCCTAACCCTCATCCTAACCCTCCGCCTAACCCTAAACCTAACCCTCACCCTTGACCTAACCCTCACCCTAACCCTAAACCTCACCCTCACCCTCAGCCTAACACTAAGCCTAACCCTAACCCTATCCTTCACACTCAGCCTAACCCTACCCCTAATACTAATCCTAACCCTAACCTTCACCCTCATGCTAACGCAAATCCTAACCCTAACCTTAATCCTAACCCTCCCTCTAACTCTCAACCTAACCCTAACCCTAACACTAACCCTAACCCTAAACCTCAACCTAACCCTCACCCTAACCCTACCTCTAACGCTAAACCTCACCCTCACCCTAACCCTATGCCTAACCCTCACCCTCACCGTAACCTTAACCTTAAACCGAAACCTAAAAATAACCCTTACCTTAATCCTAACCCTCACCCTAGACATAACCCTCATCCTAACCAAAACCCTCATCCTAAGACTTACCCTCACCCTAACACTAACCCTAACACTAACACTAACACTCACACTAACACTAACCCTAAATCTAACCCTAAGCATCTCCCTCACACTCACCGTAACTCTAACACTAACCCTAAAAATAACACTATCCCTAAACCAAACCATCACCCTAACCCTAATCCTCACACCCACCCTCACACTCAGCCTAATCCTAAGCCTAAGCCTAACCCTCACCCTAACACTCATACTCACCTTCACTCTAAATCTAATACTAAACGTAACCCTATCCCTAAACCTCTACCTAAGCCTCACCCTCACCCTAACCCTAACACTAACCCTAACCCGAAACCTCACCCTAATCCTTCCCCTAATCCTAACTCTAACCCTAAACCTCACCCTGACCCTAACCCTAACCCTAACCCTCAACCTCACAGTAAACCTCACCCTAACCCTAAACCTCACCCTTACCCTCAACCTCACTGTATCTCTAACCCTAACAATAACAATAACGCTAACCCTATCCCTAACCCTAATCTTAACCCTAGCCATAACCCTCACCCTCAGCCATACCCTCACCGCAAACTTAACCCTAACAGTAACCCTAACCCGAATCTGCACCCCCACCCTTACCCTCAGCCTAACACTAAGCCTAACCCTAAACCTATCCCTAACCCTCAATGTAACCCTAACCCTAACCCTAAACCTAAACCTAACCCTAACTCTAACCCTAAAGCTAACACTAATCCTCTGCCTCACCCTGACCCTAAACCAAGCCCTAACCCTAACCTTCACCCTAACCCTAAGCCTAACCCCAACCCTAAAACTTACTCTCACTCTCACATTAACCCTAATCCTAAACCTAACCCTAAACCTAACCCTCACCCTAACCCTCACCCTAGTCCTCACCCTAACCCTAATCCTAACACTAAAACTCATCCTAACACTCACCCTAACGCTAAACTTAACCATCACCTAACCCTAACCCTAACCCTCACCCTCATGCTCGGCCTAAGCCTAAGCCTAAGCCTAAGCCTAACCCTCACTCTCACCCTAACCCTAACACTAACCCTAAATCTAACCATAAACCTCACTCTCATCCTGACCCTAACTCTAACCCTAACCCTAAACCTAAACCTCATCCTAACCCTAAACCTAACCCTCAACCTAACCATAACCCTCACCCTAACCTTAACCCTCACCCTAACATTTACCCTCACCCTAACACTAACCCTAACCCTAACACTAACCCTCACCCTCACCCGCACCATAACCGTAACCGTAAACCTAACTAACCCTAACAATAATCCTAAACCTAACCCTTACCCTCAACCTAACCATAACCCTAACCCTAACCCTAACCCTAACCCTCACCCTAACATTTACCCTTACCCTAACACTAACCCTCACACTAACCCTAACCATCACCCTAACCCTAAACCTCACCCTAAACCTAAACCTAACCCTCACCCTCACCCTAGCCCTCACACTAACCGTAACACTCATTCTCACCCTAAACCTCAAACTAACCCTAAAACTAATCCTCAATCTAAACCTCACCCACACCCTTCCCCTAACCCTAACCTCACCCTAACCCTAACCCTCACCTCACCATAACCCTCACATTCAGCCTAACCCTCACGTTTACACTTATAATCACCCCCACCCTAAAACCGTCACCCTAACCCTAAACCTCACCCTAACACTAACCCTAACCCTCACCATAACCATAACCCTCACCCTAACCCTAACCCTCACCCTAACCCTCATCCTCACTCTAAACCTCACACTAACCCTAACCCTAATCCTCAATCTAACACTAACCCTAACCCTAACCCTAACCCTTACCCTAACGCTAAACCTAAAGCTAAGTCTCACCCTTATCTTAAACATCACCCTAAGCCTAAACCTCACCATTACCCTTACAATAATCCTCACCCTAAACCTCCCCCTAAACATAAACATCATCCTAACCCAAACCGTAAACCTAACCATCACCCTAACCCTAACCCTCACACTCAACCTCACACTCAGCCTAAACCTAAGACTAAGCCTAACCCTTAATCTAAACGTCACCCTCACCTTAGCCCTCACCCTAACCCTAAACCTAATCCTCACCCTCACACTCACCCTAACCCTATTCCTAACCCTAATTCTCAACCTAACCCTAAACCTCACCCTCAACATAACCCTTACCCTAACCCTCACCCTAAACCTAAACTTAACCCGAACCCTAACTCTCACCCTAAATCTAACCTTAACCCTCACCCTAACCCTAACCCTTACCCTCACCCTCACTCTAACCCTCACCCTAACCCTAATCCTAAACTTAACCCTCACCCTAACCCTAACCCTAAACCTAAACCTCACCCTAACACTAACCCTCATCCTAAACCTCACACTCAGCCTAACCCTAAGCCTAAACCTAAACCTAAACATAACACACACACTCACCTTCACCTTCACCCTAACCCTAACCCTAACCTTAACTCTAACCCTCCCCCTAACTATCAGCCTAACCCTAACCTTAACCCTAACCCTCAACCTAACCCTCACCCTAATCCTAACACTAACCCTAAACCTCACACTCACCCTAAACCTCACCCTAAACCTAACCCTCATCCTCACCCTCACAGTAAACTTAACCTTAACCCGAACCCTAACAATAACCCTAACCTTCATCCTAACCCTCACCCTAACCATAACCCTCACCCTAACCCAAACCCTCACCCTAACTCTTAACCTAACCCTAACACTAACCCTAACCCTAACACTAACCCTCACCTAACACAAACCTTAAATCTAACCCTAAACCTCTCCCTCAACCTAACCCTAATCTTAACCCTAACTGTAAAGCCCACCCTAACCCTAACCCTATCACAAACCCTAACTCTAATCCTAAACATCACTATCAACCTAACCCTAATTCTAACCATAAACCTAAACCTAAACCTCATCCTAAACCTAACCCTAAACTTCACCCTCACTAAAACCTAAACCCTAACGCTAAACCTAACAATAAACCAAACCCTAACACTTACCCTAACCCTAACCCTAACACTAAACCTCACACTAACCCTAACCATCACCCTAAATGCAAACCTCACGCTAACCGTATCCCTAACCCTCACCCTCACCCTTGCCCTCACCCTCACCCTAACCCTCATCCTCACCCTAACCCTCACTCTCACCCTCACCCTCACCCTCAGCCTAACCTTAACCCTAATCCTAATCCTAAGCAAAATCCTCACCCTAACCTTAACCCTCACCCTAACTGTAACCCTTAACGTAACACTAACCCTAAACCTAACCCTCACCCTAACCCTAACCCTAAACCTAACACTAACCCTAACAATAACCCTCAAGCTCAGCCTCACCCTAACCCTAAATCTACCCCTAAACCTCACTCTCACCCTAACCGTAACCATAAACCTCACCCTAACACTCACCCTAAAACTCACCCTCAACCTAGCCCTTGCCCTAACCCTAATGCTAACCCTATCCCTCATCCTAACCCTAACCCTAACCCTCACCCTCAACTTCAGCCTCTGCCTAACCCTAAGCCTAACCCTAGACCTAACCCTAACACACACACTCACCTTCACACTAACCCTGATCCTATCCCTAAACCTAATCATAACCATAACACTCCCCCTAAATCTCAAACGAACACTAACCCTATCCTTCACCCTAACCCTAACTCTAACCCTAAACCTCAACCTCAGCCTAACCCTAACACTAACCCTAACCCAAACCCTAAACCTCAACCTAACCCTAAGCCTAACACTCAACCTCACCCTTACCGTAACCGTAAACCTAAACCTAAACCTAACAATCACCCTATTCCTAACCCTAACACTCACCCTAAACATAACTCGCACCCTAACCCATACCCGCACCCTAACACTTACTCTCACCCTAACACTAACCCTAACCCTAACACTAACCCTCACACTAACCCTAACACTAACCCTATACCTCAACATAACCCTCACCCTAACCCTAACCCTAACACTAACCCTAACCCTAAACCTAAGCGTAATCCTCAGCCTCAGCCTCACCATATCCCAAACCCTAACCCTAACCCTCACCCTATCTCTAAGCCTAAACCTAAGCCTAACCCTAACCCTCACACTCACCCTCACCCTAAACCTAATCCTAAAACTAACCCTATCCATAACCCTAGCCCTCTCCCTAACCCTCACCCTAGCCCTCACCCTTACCCTAATCCTAACCCTAAAACTCATCCTAACCCTCACCCTAACCCTATATCTAAACCTCACCCTCACCCTAGCCCTAACCCTCATCCTAACCCTAACACTCATCCTAACCCTAACCCTCACCCTAAAACTTACCTTAACCCTAACACTAACCCTAACCCTAACACTAACACTCACACTAACCCTAATCATCACCCTAACGCCAAACCTCAAGCTAACGCTATCCCTAACCCTCACCCTCACCCTAGCCCTCAATCTAACCCTAACCCTCATCCTCACCCTAACTCTAACCCTCAATCTCACCCTCAGCCTAACCCTAACCCTAATCCTAGTCCTAACCCTAACCCTCACCCTAATTGTAACCCTCACCCTTATTGTAATCCTCACCCTAACCGTAAACCTAACCCAAACACTAACTCTAACCCTAAACCTAACCGTAATCCTCAGCCTCAGCCTCACCATATACCAAACCCTAACCCTCACCCTCACCGGACCCCTAACCCCACCCTAACTCTAAACCACACTCTAAACATAACCCTAACACCAACACTCACCCAAATCCTAACCCTAACCCTCAACCTAACACTAACACTAACACTAACCCTCAAACTCAACCTAATCCTCACCCTAAAATTAACTCTAAACCTTACCTAACCGAAACTCTCACCCTCACCCTCAGCCTAACCCTCATCCTCACCCTAGGCCTTAACCTAACCATAACCCTAACCCTCACCCTAAATCTCCCCATCCCATTCAGCCTAACCCTAAACCTAACCCTAATCCTAACCCTAACCCTCACCCCCATCCTCACCGTAACCCTAACACTAACGCTAATGCTGAACCTCACCCTCACCCTCACCCTAACCCTAACACTAACCCTAAAAATAACCCTAACCCTAACCGTAATGCCTCACCCACACCGTAACCCTAACCATAACCATAAAACTCACCCTAACACTAACCCTAAACCTAACCCTCACAATCACACTCACCCTAACCGTCACCCTCACGCTCACCCTCAGCATCACACTAACCCTAACACTAAATCTAACCTGCACCCTAACACTCACCGTCACCCTACCCTCACTCTAACCCTGACTCTCAACCACAGCTTAACCCTCACGATCAAACAAACCCTCACCCTCACCCTGAAACTCACCCTCACCCTAACACTCACCCTCACAATAAACATCACCCTAATGCTAACCTTCACCCTAACCATAACCCTCACCCTAACCCTAACCCTCACCCTAAACAAAACCCTCAACCTCACTCTAACAATAACCCTAACACTAATCCTAACACTTAATCTCACCCTCACCTTCAAAATCACCCTAACCCTAACCCTAAACCTAACCCTCACCCTAACCATCATCCTAACTCTAATGCTAACCCTAACCATCATCTTCACCGTAACCCTCACAGTAAGCCTAATCCTCATCCTAACCCTAAGCCTACCTCTCACCCTAACCTTCACCTTAATCCTAACCCTAACCCTAATCCTCAGCCTAACCCTAACCCTCGCACACACCTTAACCCTCACCATCACCCGAACCCAAATCCTGACCCTAACATTCACACTAAGCAAAACCCTAACCCTAATCATAAACCTAACCCTCATCCTCACGCTCACCCTAACCTTAACCCTAACCCTTAACCTAACCTTCACCCTAACCCAGACCCTAACACTCACCTTCACCATAAATATCAACCTAACCCTAACCCTCAGCCTAAACCTAACCCTACCCTCACCCTGAACCTAACCCTCACCCTAACCCTCACCGTCACCTTATCCCTCAACCTAACCCTAACCGTCACCCACACCCTAACACTCACATTCACCCGAACCCTCACCCAACGCCTAAACCTAACCCTCACCCCAACCCTAACCCTCACCCTAACCCTAACTTTAACCCTCAAACTCACCCTAACCCTAACCCTAACCCTAACCCTTACCCTAACCCTCACCCTAACCCTTAATCTAACCCTAACCCTCACTTCACCCTAATCCTCAACCTAACCCTTATCCTTACACCAACCCTAACCTAACCCTCACACTAACCCTAATCCTCACACTATCCCTAACCATATCCCTCACCCTAATCCTAACCCTAACCCTCATCCTAATCCTACCCTTAACCCTAACATTCACCGTCACCCTAACCCTCACCAACACACTAACTCTCACCCTCACCCGAACCCTCACTCTCAACCTAACCCTCACCATCACCCTAAGCCACACCCTCAACCGAATCCTCACTCTCACCCTCACCCTCACCATAAACATCACCCTAACCCAAACCTAACCCTACCCCTCACCCTCACCCTAACTGTCATCCTAACCCTTATCCTCACCCTAACCCTAACCCTAACCCTAACCCTCACCCTAACCCTAACCCTCACCTGAACCCTCACTCTCACCTTCACCCTCACCCTAAACATCACCCTAACCCTAAACCTCACGCTAACCCTAACCCTAACCCTCACCCTAACCCTAACCCTCATCTTAAACCTCATCCTCACCCAAATCCTCACCCTAAACCTAAGAATAAACCTTTCCTAACCAAAAATATCACCCTCACCCTAGCCCTCACCCTAAACCTAACCCTAACCTTAACCCTCACCCTCACTCTCACCCTCATCCTCAGCCAAACCTAACCCTACCCTAACCCTAACCCTCACCCTCACCCTCACCCTCACCCGCAACCTAACACTAACAATAACCCTAACCCTAACCCTAACACTGAACCTCAACCTCACCCTCACCCTAACCCTAATCCTAACGGTAACTCTAATCCTAACCCTCACCCTCACCCTAACCCTCAACCTAACCCTTAACCTCACTTTTACCTAACCCTAACCCTAACCCTCACACTAACCCGAACCCTCACCCTAACCATACCACTAACCCTAACCCTTACCCTCACCCTAACCCTAACCGTAACAGTAACCCTAAACCTAAATCTAGTCCTCACACTAACCCTAAACCTCACCCACACATTAACCCTAACGCTCACCCGAACCCTCACCCTAACCCTAACCCTAAACCTAATCCTAACACTCCCACTAAACCTAACCCTCACCCTAACTGTAACCCTACACATCAGCCTAAACCTCACCCTAACACTAACCCTAACGCTAATCCTTACCCTATCCCTAAATAAAATCCTAACCCTCACACTCACCCTAGCCCTCACCCTAACCCTACCCCAAACCCTAACCCTCACACTAAACCTAACCCTCACCCTATCCCTAACCCTTCACCTCAGCCTAAGACTGACCCTAACCCTAACCCTAACCCTAAACCTAATCCTCACCCTATCCCTAACCCTAACCCTAACCCACACACTCACCCTAGCCCTCACCCTAACCTCATCCTAACCCTATCCCTAAACTTAAACCTCACCCTCATCCTAACCCTCACCCTAACCCTTACCCCTAACCTAATCAAATCCCTGACCCTAACCTTAACCCTAAAACTCACACTAACCCTAACCCTCACCCTAAACCTAACCCTACTCCACAGCCTATCCCTCATCCTAACACTAACCCTAATCCTATCCCTCAACCTAACCCTAACCCTAACATTAACCCGAACCCTCACCCAAAACCTAACCCTCACCCTCACCCTCATACTGACCCTCAGCCTAATCCTAACACTAACCCTAATCCTAAACCTAACCCTCACCCACAGCCTCACCCTAACCCTAAACCCAACACTAACCATAAACCTCCCACTTCACCCAAACCCTCACCCTAACCCTAACCCTAACCCTCACCTTAACCCTAACCCTAACCCTCAACCTAACCCTAAACCTCACCCTCACCCTCAAACTCACGCTAACACTAAGCCTCACTTTTACCCTAAATCTCACCCTAACCCTTAACCTTACACTAACCCTAACCCTCACACTAAACCTAAGCCTCACCCTCACCCTTACCATAACCTTACCCTCACCCTAACCCTCAATCTAAACGTAACGCTAACCCTCACCCTACCCCTACCCCTAACCCTAACCCTCACCCTGACCCTAACCCTCACCCTCACCCTCAAACTCACACTAACCCTAACCCTCACACTAAACCTAACCCTCACCCTCATCCTAACCTTAACCCTACCCCTCACCCTACCCCTCACCCTCAACCTAGCCCTCACACCTACCCTAATCCTAACCCTGATCCTAACACTCACCCTAAAGCTAACACTAAACCTAAACCTCACCCTCACCCTAACCCACACCATCACCCTGACCCTCACCCAAACATGAACCCTCACCTCAACCTAACCCTCACTCTCACACTAACTGTAACCCTAAGCCTAATCCTCTCTCTAAACCTCAACCTCACCCTCACCTGAAGCCTAACCCTAACCCTAATCCTAAAACTAACCCGCACCCTCACCCTAACACTAACCCTAACCCTAATCCTAAACGGAACCCTCACCTTCACCCTAAACCTACCTCTAAACATCACCCTCACACTCACCCTTAACCTATCCCCAACCCTAAGCCTTAGCCTAAACCTAACCCTCACCCTAACCCTAAACATAACCCTCACCCTCACCCTCACCCTAACCCTAACAATAACCCTATCCCTCACACTAACCCTTATCCTCACACTTACCCTAAACCTAACCCTAAACCTCACACTAAACCTAAACCTCACCCCAACGCTGACCCTACCCCTCACCCTAAACCTCACCCTAATCCTAACCCTAACCCTAACCCACACCCTAAACCTAACTGTAAACCTCACACTCATGCTAACCCTCATCCACACCCTAATCCTCACCCTCACTCGAACCCTCACCCTCACCCTAACCCTCACCCTAAACATCACCCTAAACCTAACCCTCACTCTAACCCTAATCATAAACTTCAACCTCACCCTCACCCTCAGCCTAACCCTAGTCCTTAACCTAATCATAATACTCACCCTCACCCTAACTCTCACCCTAACCCTTACCCGATCCTTCACCTAACCCTAACCCTAATCCGCACACTAACCTGATCCCTCACCCTAAACATAAAACTAACCCTATCCCTTACCCTCACCCTAATCCTAACCCTAACAGTAATCCTAACCCTAAAGCTAGTCCTCACACTAACCCTAACCCTCATCCACACCTTAACCCAAACCCTCACCCAAACCCGAACCCTAACCCTAACCCTAAACCTAACCCTAACACTCCCACTAAACCTAACCCTAACCCTAACTGTAAACCCTACCCATCAGCCTAAACCTCAGCCTAACACTAACCCTAACCCTAATCCTAAACCTAATCCTCACACTCACACTCACCCTATCCCTAACCCTAACATTCACCCTCACCCTAAGGCTAACACTAACCCTCACCCTCACCCTCACCCAAACCCTTGACCTCACCTTAACCCTAACCGTAACCCTCACCCTAACCCTAAAACTACCCCTCAAACTAACACTAAAACTAACCCTCAACCCAACCATAATGCTAACACAAATGCTCACTCTCAACCTAACCCTTAGATTAACCTTTACCCTCAAAATAACCCTATCCCTCACACTCTCCTTAACCCTCACCCTACCCCGTCCCCTCCCCCTAAACCTCACCCTACCCCAAACCATAACCCTAACCCTAAACTTCACCCTAACCCTCACCCTAAACCTAAACCTAACCCTCACCCTAACCCTCACCCTATCCCTAAACCTAACCCTAACCCTGACCCTCACCCTAGCTGTCATCCTAACTCTTACCCTCACCCTAACCCTAAACCTAACCCTCAGCATAACCCTAAAACTAGCCCTCAGCCTAACCCTAACCCTAACCCTCAACCCAACCCTGATGCTAACACAAATGCTCACTCTCAACCTAACATTTAGATTAACCCTAACCTCAGCATAACCCTATCCCTCACCCTCTCCTTAACCCTCACCCTACCCCTTCCCCTCCCCCTAACCCTTACCCTACCCCAAACCCTAACCCTAACCCTAACCTTCACCCTAACCCTCACCCTAAACCTCACCCTAAACCTAACCCTAAACCTCACCCCAACCCTCACCCTAACCCTAACCCTAACCCTAAACCTCACCCTCACCCTACCTTTCATCATCATAACACTTACCCTCACCCTAAACCTAAACCTAACCCTAACCCTAAGCCTCACCCTAACCCTAACCCTCACCCGAACCCTCAATCTCACCTTCACCGTCACCCTAAACATCAACTTAACCCTAACCCTCCCCCGAACCCTAACCCTAACACTGACCCTATCCCTAACCCTCACCTTAAACCTCACCCTCACCCGAATCCTCACCATAAACCTAACCCTAAACTTTTCCTAAACAAAAACATCACCCTCACATTAGTCCTCACCCTAATCCTAACCCTAACCTTAATCCTCACCCTCACCCTCACCTTCACCCTCAGCCACAGCCTCAGCCTCACCCTAACCCTAACCCTAACACTGACCCTCACCCTCATTCTAACCGTAACCCTAACCTGCACCCTAGCCCTAACCCTAACACTAACCCTAACCCTAACACTCAACCTAATCCTAAACCTAACCCTAATGGTAACCCTAACCCTCACCCTCACCCTAATTCTGACCCTAACACTTACCCTTACCTTCACCCTCACTCTCAACCTAACCCTAACCTTTACCCTCACGATAAACCTATCCCTTACCTTCAACCTAACCCTCACCCTAAACCTTATGCTCACCCTTACCCTCACCCAACCCTAACCCGAAACCTAACCCGAACCCTAACCCCCATACTAACCTTCACCCTAACCCTAACGCTAACCCTAACCCTCAGTATCAACCTAAACGTAACCCTAACACTTACGTAACCAAGACCCTCACCCTCACCCTCACCCTCACCCTCCCAATCAACCTAACCCTTACCATAACCCTAATAGTAACCCAAACACTTACCCTCACTCTAAACCTAACCCTAAATCTAACCCTCACCATCACTCTCCCACTCACCCTCACCCTCAACTTAACCCTCACGCTCAACCTCACCCTAAACATCACACTAACCCTAACCCTCACACTAACCCTTATCCTAACCCTAAACCTAACCCTAACCCTAACCTTCACACTAACCCTAACCCTCACCCTAACCCTATCCCGACACCTCACCCTGACTCTCATCCTAACCCAAACCCTCAACCATACCCTAATCCTCACCCTCACCCGAACACTCACCCTCACCCTAACACTCACTATCAACCGAACCCTCACCCGGACCCGAACCCTGATCCTCACACTAACCCTCACCCTCACTCTAAACATCACCTAAAAGCTAACCCTCACCCTAACCCTAACACAAAGCCGAATCCAAACCCTCACACTCATCCTAACGCTTACCCTAACCCTAACCCTTACCCTCACCTTAACTCTAACCATAAACCTCACACTAACCTTAACCCTCAGTCTAAACCTAACCCTAAACTTGACCATAACCTTGACCCTCACCCTGACCCTCACCCTCAGTTTAACACTAACCCTAATCCTATTCCTAATCCTAACCCTCACCCTAAACCTAAACCTCACCGTCACCCTCACCCTCACCGTCACCCTCACCCTAACCCTCAACCTCACCCTAAACATCTCCCTAACCCTAACCCTTACCCTAACCCTATCACTAACCCTCACCCTGAACCTAACCTCAGCTTAATCCTCATCCTCACCCTAATCCTCACCCTAACCCTAACCTTTACCTAACCAAAACCCTCATCCTCACCCTCAGCCTAACCCTCACCCTCACACAAGCCCTAACCTTAACCCTAAACTTAACCCTAACACTCACCCTCAACCTCCCCTTCCCCATCAGCCTTACTCTAACCATAACCCTAAGCCTAACCCTAACCCTCAACCCCACCCTCACCCTCACCCTAACCCTAAACCTAACAATAAACCTCACCCTCATCCTAACCTTAACCCTAACAATAATTCTAACCCTAGCCCTAACCCTAAAACTCACCCTAACCCTAATCCTAACCCTAACCCTCAACCTCACCCTCACCGTCATTCTAACCCTCACCTTCACCCTGACACTCACCATCACACTAACTCTCACACTAACCCTGACCCTCAACCTAGCCCTAACCCTATCCCTCACCCGAGCCCTAACCCTAACCCTCACCCTCACTTTCCCCCTCACCCTCAGCCTAACCATAACTCTAATCGTTTTCCTAAATTAACCTCACCCTCACCCTAACCCTCACCCTCAGCCTCACCCTCACCCTCACCCTCAAACTAACACTCAACATCACACTAAACATCACCTTAACCCTAAACCTCACACTGAACCTAAACCTAATGCTCACTCTAACCCTCACCCTCAAACTAACCCTCACCCTAAATATTATCCTAACACTAACCCTAACCCTACCCCTAACTTTCACACTAACCCTAACCCTCAGTCTAACCGTATCCCGACACCTCACCCTAACTCTCACCCTAACCCTAACCCTAACCCTAACACTCAGCCTAACCCTAACTCTAAACCTAACCCTCACCCTCACCCTAACCCTCACCATCACCCTAACGCTCACCCTAACCCTAACCCTCACCCTAAACCTAACCCTCAACCTAAACCAAACCTTCACCCTGACCCTGACCCTCACCCTAACCCTAACCCTAAACCTAACTCTTACTTTAACCCTAACCCTCAACCTAAACCTAACCCTCACCCTAACAATAACACTCACACTAACCCTAAACCTAGCCCTCACCCTCACCCTCACCCTCAGCATAACCCTAACACTCTTCTTAACCCTAACCATAAACCTCAAAGTAAAACTAAACCTCACCCTAACCCTAATCCTCAAACTAAACCTAACAATCACTCTAACCCTAACCCTACCCCTCATCCTAAACCTCACCCTAAACCTAACCCTAACCCTAATCCTCACCCTATCCCTAACCTTAACCCTAACCCTCAACCTAACCCTCACCCTCACCCTAACCCTAATGCTAACCCTAAGCCTCACCCTCACCATAACCCTCAACCTAACACTTACCCTCACCCTAACCCTTACCCTGACCCTAACACTAACCCTCACTCTCGCCCTAACCGTCACCCTAACATTTACCCACACCCTCACCCTATACCTAACCCTCACCCTTACCCTAACCCTAACCCTAGTCCTAACCCTCACCATAAACCTAACCCTCACTCTTACAGTCACCCTCAAACTCAGCCAAAACCTAATCCTTACCCTAATCCTAACCCTCCCCTCACCCTCACACTAACACTCACACTAACCCTAAACCTAACACTAACCTAAACTCTCACCCTAAACCTCACCCTCACCCTAACCCTAACCGTCACCCTTCCCTCACCCAAACCCTAATCCTTACCCTCACCCTCACTCTAACCCTCACTCTAAACCTTACCCTCACCCTAACCCTAATCCTAACCCTCACCATAACCCTCACCTTAAACTTAACCCTAACCCTAACCCTCCCCATAACCCTCACCTAACACTAACCCTAAACCTAAACCTCAACCTAACCCTACCCCTCACCCTCACCCTAACCTTCAACCTCACCCTAACCCGCACCATAACCCTAACCGTCACACAAACGTTAACGCTCATGAGAAACCGAACCCTTACCCTTAGCCTCACCCTCACCCTAAACCTCACACTAACCCTAACCCTCACCCTAACCCTAAACCTAACACTCAGCCTATACCTAACGGTCACTCTAACCCAAAACTTCACCCTAATACTCAAACTAACCCTAACCCTAACCCTAACCCTAACCTTCACCCTCACCCTAACCCTAACCTTCAACCTCACCCTCACCCTAACCCTAACCCTGACCCTCACCTTCACCATCACCCTCAACCTAAACCTACCCCTAAACCTAAACCTCAACCTAAACCTAACACTCACCATAACCCTAAACCTAACCCTCACCCTCACCCTCACCCTAACTCTAACTCTAAACCTCACCTTCACCCTCACCCTCACCCTCACCCTCACCCACAGCCTAAACATTACCCTAAACTTAACCCTAAACCTACCTCTATCCCTCACCCTAAACCTAACTCTCACCTTAACCCTCAAACTAACCCTTACCCTCACCCTCACCCTAAAACTCACATTAATCCTAACACAAAAACTAACCCTAACCCTAACCCTAACCCTCACCCTCACCCTCACCATAACACTAACCATCACCCACACCCTCACCCTAACCCTAACCCTAACCCTTACCCTAACCCTAAACCTAAACCTAAACCTCACTCTCACCCTCACCCTCACCCTCACCCTAAACCTCACCCTCACCCTCACCCTCACCCTCACCCTAATCCTAACCCTAACACTAACCCTCACCCTAAACCTAACACTCAACATAACCCTAAACCTAACCCTCACCCTCACCCTCACCCTAACCCTAACCATAACCCTCACCATAACCCTCACCCTAACCCTAATGCAAACCCGAAACCTCACCTCACCAAAAAACAAAAGCTAACCCAAACTGTCACCCTCACCCTAAACCTCACAGTAACCCTTACCCTCACCCTAACTCTAACCCTAACCCTCACACTAACCCTAACGCTCAACCTAACCCTAAACCTACCTGTGACCCTAACCCTCACCCTATCCCTCACCCTAACCCTATCCCTCTCCCTAACCCTAACCCTAACCCTCATCCTAAACTTAACCCTAAACCTCACCCTAACCCTAACCCTCACACTCACCATCTGCCTACCACTAACCATAACCCTAATCCTAACCCTAAAGCTCACCCTAATACTCACCCTAACTCAAACCATAACCCTAACCCTAACCCTCACAATAACGCTAACCCTATCCCTAAACCTCATCCTAACCCTAAACCTCATCCTAACCCTAATCCTAACACTCATCCTAAACTTAACCCTAACCCTAATTCTAACCCTAACCCTCACCCTCACCTTCACCCTAACTCTAAACCTAAACCTAAACCTAACACTCACCCTCACCCTCACCCTAACCTAAAACTAACCCTAACCCTCACCCTAACCTTAAACCTCACCGTATACCACACACTCACCCTAACGCTAACCTAAACTCTAACTCTCACCCTAACCCTCACCCTCTCCCTAAACCTCACCCTAACCCTCACCCTAACCCTAACCCTAAACCTCACCCTAACCGTAACCCTCACGCTCACTCTCTGCCTAACACTAACCCTAACCCTAATCCTAACCCTAAAGCTCATCCTCATACTCACGCAAACTCAAATCGTAACCCTATCCCTAACCCTCACAATAACCCTAACCCTATCCCTAACCCTCACCCTAACCCTAAACCTCATCCTAACACTAATACTAACCCTCATCCTAACCCTAACCCTAATCCTAATTCTAACCCTAACCCTCACCCTCACCCTCACCCTAACTCTAAACCTAAACCTAAACCTAACACTCACCCTCACCCTCACCCTCACCTAAAAATATCCCTACCTCATACCCTAAACTTAAAACTCACCCTATACCTCACACTCACCCTAACGCTAACCCTAACTCTAACCCTCACCCTAACCCTCACCCTAACCCTAACAATAACCCTAACACTCATCCACACACTAAACCTCACCCTAACACTTACCCTCAACATAACCTTAACCCTAAGCCTAAACCTAAACCTAACCCTCACCCTCAAACTCAACCCACCCCTAACTCTAACCCTAACCCTCACCCTAACTCTAACCCTCAACCTAACCCTAACCCTCACAATCACCCTAAACCTCACCCGAACCCTAACATTACCCCTCTCCCTAACCCTCACCCTCACCCTCACCCTAACCCTAATCTTTACCCTAACCCTCACCCTAACACTAACCCTTACCCTATCACTAACCCTGCCCCTCAACCTCAACCTAACCCTCATCCTCACCCTTATCCTAACACTAACCCTCACCCTAAACCTAAAACTAACCCCAACACTCACCGTAAACCTAAACCTAACCCTCACCCTAACGCTATCCCTTACCCTAAACCTCACCTTAATCCTAAACCTAACCCTAACCCTAACCCTCACCCTCACCCTCAGCCTCACCCTAACCCTAAACCTAACCCTAACCCTAACCTGTATGCTATCCCTAAACATTATCGTCACCCTTACTCTCACCCTAACTCTCAACCTCAAACTCACCTTCACCCTAATCCTCAAACTAACCCAAACCCTCACCCTAACACTATCCTTCTACCTAACCCTAACCCTACACCTCACCCTCAACCTAACCCTTACCCAGACTCTTACCCACACCCTAACCCTCACCCTATCCCTAATGCTAACCCTAAACTTCACCCGCACCCTAACCCTCAACCTAACCCTAACCCTCACCTTAACCCTAATCCTAACCCTAATCTGAATCCTCACACTAAACCTAACCCTAACCCTACCGCTCAGCCTAACCCTCACACAAATCATAACACTAATACTCACCCTATACCTAACCCTAACACTAACACTAAACATCACCTTCACCCTAGACCTCACCCTAATACTAACCCTAACCATAACCATCACCCTCACACTAACACTAACTCTAAACCCTAACACTAACCAAAATTCTCACCCTAACCTCACCATCAACCTAACCCTAACCCTCACCCTTTCCCTCACCCAAACCCTAACCTAACGCTCACCCTCAATCTAACCCTCATTCTAAACCTTACCCTCACCATAACCCTAACCCTAAACCTCACCGTAACCCTCACCCTAAACTTAACCCTAAACCTAACCCTAACCCTCATCCTAACCCTCCCCATAACCCTCACCTAACACTAACCCTAAACCTAAAAATCACCCTAACCCTAACCCTACCCCTCACCCCCACCCTAACTTTCAACCTCACCCTAACCCTAACCCTAACCCTAACCGTCACACAAAAGCTAACCCTCATGAGAACCCGAACTCTCACCCTCAGCCTAAATATCATACTAACCCTAACCCTCACCCTAACCCTAAACCTAACAGCCTATACCTAACGGCCACCCTAACCCAAAACCTCACCCTAATCCTCAAGCTAACCCTAACGCTAACCATGACCCTAACCCTAACCCTCACCCTCACCCTAACCCTCACACTAACCCTCACCCACACCCTCACCCTAAACTCACATTAACCCTAACCCTCAAACTAACACTAACCCTAACCCTAACCCTCACCCTCACCCTAACCCTTACTTTCACCCTCACCCTCACCCTAAACCTAGCCCTAACCCTCACCCTCACCCTCAACCTTAACCTCACCCTAACCCTCACTCTCACCTTCAGCCTAATCCTAACGCTAAACCTAACCCTAACGCTATCTGTACCCCTCACCCTAACCCTCAAACTAACCCTTATCCTCACCCTCACCCTAAAACTCACATTAACCCTAACCCTCAAACTGATACTAACCCTAACACTAAACCACACTCTCACCCTCACCCTAATCCTAACCCTCACCCTCACCCTCACCCTAATCCTAACCCTAACCCTCACCATAGCCCTCACCCTAACCCTAATGCAAACCTGATACCTCACCTCACCCTCAACCTAAAGCTAATCCTAACTGTCAACCTCACCCTAAACCTCACAGTAACCCTTACCCTCACCCTAACACTAACCCTAACCCTCAAACTAACCCTAATCCTCAACCTAATCCTAAACCTACCCGTGACCCTAACCCTCACCCTAACCCTAATGCAAACCCGAACCCTAAACCTCATTCTAACCCTAACCCTAACCCTAAACCTCACACTAACCCTAACCATCAGCCTAACCCTAAATTTCATCCTATCCCTAACTCTCACCCTAATCCTCACCCTGACCCGAATCCTAACACTTACCTAACTGACAGGCTCTCCCTCACCCTCTCGCTCTCCCTAAACCGCAACCTCATATTAGACCTCACCATAAACCTTACACTAAACCTAACAAAAACCTTCACACTAACCCTCACCCTCACACTAAACCTCACCCTAATCCATACCCTCACCCTAACCCTAACCCTAACTCTAACCCTCACACTAACCCTAACCCTCTTCCTAACCCTACCCCTCACCCTAAGCCTCACCCTATAACTAACCCTAAGCCTAAAACCTAACCCTAACTCTGACCATCACCCTAACCCTCACCCTCAACCTAACCCTAACATTAACCCTAACCCTCACCCTAACCCTCACCTAAACCTAACCCTAACCCTAAACCTCACACTAACAAGCACCCTAACTGTAAACCTAACCTCACCCTAATCCTAACACTCACAATAACACTAACCCTCACCCTAAATCTAAACCTAACCCTATCCCTCACCCTCAAGCTCACCATCAAGGAAACCCTAACCCTAACACTAATCCTAACCCTAACCCTCACCCACACCCTCACCCTCACCCTAACCTTATCCCTAACCCTCAACCTCACCCTCAGCCTCAACATAACACTCACCCTCACCCTAAACCTAACCCTAACCCTATCGCGATCGCTCATCCTAAACCTAACCCTAACCCTAACCCTAATGCTAACCCTAACCCTAAACCTAACCCTAACCCAAACCTTAACACTAACACTAACACCAACCCTAACCCTCACCCTCACCCTCACCCTCATCCTAACCTAACCATAACCCTCACCATCACCCTAACGCTGACGCTAACCCTAACCTGTAACCTCAACCTAACCCTCTCACCAACCCTAACCCTCAACCTAAACTTAAACCTCACATGAAAGGTAACCCTCACCGTAACACAAACCCTCACCCTAACCCTAAACCTAATGCTCACCCTAAACCTCACCCTCACCTTAGCCCTAATAATAACCTTCACCCTAACCCTAATGCTATACCTAAACCTAAACCTCACCCTAAGAATGATGCTAAGCCTAATACTCAACCTCAGCCTAAACCTCACCCTAAACCTCACCCTAACACTTACCGTCAGCCTAACATTTACCCTAACACTATCCCTAAGCCTAAACCTAACCCTCAGCCTAAACATTATGCTAACCCTAAACCTAAAGCTAACCCTCATCCTAACCCTAACCCTAACACTAATCCTAACCCTCACCCTCACCCTCACCCTAACTCTAAACCTAAACCTAAACCTAACACTCACCCTCACTCTCACCCTAACCTTACACTATCCCTAACCCTCACCCTAACCCTAAACCTCACCCTATACCTCACCCTCACCCTAATGCTAACCCTCACCCTAACCGTCACCCTAGCCCTAATAATAACCCTAACCCTCATCCACACACTAAACCTCACCCTAACACTTACCCTCACCATAACCTTAACCCTAAGCCTAAACCTAAACCTAACCCTCAACCTCAAACTCATCTTACCCCTAAATCTAACCCTAACCCTCACCCTAACCCTAACCCTAAACCTAACCCTCAACCTAACCCTAACCCTCACACTCATCCTAAACTTAACCCTAACCCTAACATTACCCCTCTCCCTAACCATCACCCTAAATGTAACCCTAACACTCAACATAACCCTACCCCTACCCCTCACGCTCACTGTCACACTAACCCTAAACCTAATGCTAACACTCACCATAACCTAATCCCACCCACACCCTAACCCGATCCCTCACCCTCACCCAAATCCTCATCCTCACCCTAACCCTCATCCTCACCCTAAACATCACCCAAACCCTCACCCTCACCCTAACCCTGACTCTCACTCTCAGCCTAACCCTAACCCTAACCCTATTCCTAATCCTAACTCTCACCCTCACACTCACCCTAAGCCTAACCCTAACACTCACCCTCATCCTCACCCTAACTCTAACCCTATCCCTAACCGTCACCCTAACACTAACCCTCACCCTATACCTCACCCTCACCCTAACCCAAACCCTAACCCTAACCCTCACCCTATCACTCACCCTAACACTCACACTAACCCTAATCCTCATCCTCAAACTAAACCTCACCTCAACCCTCACCCTCACCCTAACTCTAATGCTAACCCTAACCCTCACCTTCACACTCACTCTCAACCTAACCCTTACCCTTACCCTAACCCTAACCCTCATCCTCAACCTAAACCTCACCCTAACCTTTACCCTCACCATAACCCGCAAACTAACCCTAACGCTAAACCTACCGCTCACCCTAACCCTCACCCTAAACATAACACTAAACCTAACCCTAACGCTCACCCTAACCCTAAATTTGACCCTCACTCTAACACTAACCCTAACACTTACCTTCACACTAAACTTACCCCTGACCCTAACCCTAATCCTAATTCTCAGAAGAACACTCACCCTCATCATAACTCTCACACGGACCCTAAACATCACCCTAAAGTTAACCCTCACCCTAATGCTAAACCTAACCCTCACCCTCACCCTAAACCTCACCATAATCCTAACCCTCACAGTAAGCCTAACCCTAACGCTCACCCTACCCCTCACCCCTACCCTCATCCTAACTCTAACCTTCACCCTCACCCTCACCCTAACCCTAAACCTAACCCTAACACTCATCCTAAACCTAACGCTAAAACTAATGCTAACCCTAAAACTCACACTCACCCTAACCCTCACACTAACCCTTACCATCACCCTAAACCTAACCCTAACCCTCACACTAAACCTAACCTTCACCCTAACCCTAAACCTAATGCAAACCCTAAACCTCACCCTCACCTTAGACCTAATCCTTACCCTCACCCTAATCCTAACCCTAACCCTAATGCTATACCTAAACCTAAACCTCACCCAAAGAATGATGCTAAGCCTAATACTCAACCTCACACTAAATCTCACCCTAACACTTACTGTCAGCCTAACCCTCATCCTAACCCTATCCCTAAGCCTAACCCTAAACCTCAGCCTAAACATTATGCTAACCCTAACCCTAACCCTAATCCTCAGCCTAACCCTCATCCTAACCCTAACCCTAAAACTAATCCTAACCCTCACCCTCACCCTCACCCTAACTCTAAACCTAAACCTAAACCTAACACTCACCCTCACTTAACACTATCCCTAACTCTCACCCTAACCCTAAACCATACCCTATACCTCACCCTCAACCTAACACTAACCCTAACCCTAACCCTCCCCCTAACCCTCACCCTAGCCCTAATAATAACCCTAACCCTCATCCACACACTAAACCTCACCCTAACACTTACCCTCACCATAACCTTAACCCTAAGCCTAAACCTAAACCTAACCCTCACCCTCATATTCACCTTACCCCTAAATCTAACCCTAACCCTCACCCTAACCCTAACCCTAAACCTAACCCTCAACCTAACCCTAACCCTCACACTCATCCTAAACCTCACCCTAACCCTAACATTACCCCTCTCCCTAACCCTAACCCTAACACTCAACATAACCCTACCCCTACCCCTCACCCTCACTGTCACACTAACCCTAAACCTAATGCTAACCCTCAACATAACCCTAATCCCACCCACACCCTAACCCGATCCCTCACCCTCACCCAAACCCTCATCCTCACCCTAGCCCTCACCCTCACCCTAAACATCACCCAAACCCTCACCCTCACCCTAACCCTGACTCTCACTCTCTGCCTAACCCTAACCCTAACCCTATTCCTAATCCTAACTCTCACCCTCACACTCACCCTAAACCTAACCCTAACACTCACCCTCATCCTCACCCTAACTCTAACCCTATCCCTAACCGTCACCTTAACACTAACCCTCACCCTATACCTCACCCTCACCCTAACCCAAACCCTAACCCTAACCCTCACCCTATCACTCACCCTAACACTCACACTAACCCTAATCCTCATCCTCAAACTAAACCTCACCTTAACCCTCACCCTCACCCTAACTCTAATGCTAACCCTAACCCTCACCTTCACACTCACTCTCAACCTAACCCTTACCCTTACCCTAACCCTAACCCTCATCCTCAACCTAAACCTCACCCTAACCTTTACCCTCACCATAACCCGCAAACTAACCCTAACGCTAAACCTACCGCTCACCCTAACCCTCACCCTAAACATAACACTAAACCTAACCCTAACGCTCACCCTAACCCTAAATTTGACCCTCACCCTAACACTCACCCTAACGGTTACCCTCACACTAAACTTATCCCTGACCCTAACTCTAATCCTAACTCTCAGCAGAACACTCTCCCTCATCCTAACCCTCACTCGGACACTAACCATCACCCTAAAGCTAACCCTCACCCTAATGCTAAACCTAACCATCACCCTCACCCTAAACCTCACCATAATCCTAACCCTCACAGTAAGCCTAACCCTAACGCTCACCCTACCCCTCACCCCTACCCTCATCCTAACTCTAACCTTCACCCTCACCCTCACCCTAACCCTAAACCTAACCCTAACACTCATCCTAAACCTAACGCTAAAACTAATGCTAACCCTAAAACTCACACTCACCCTAACCCTCACACTAACCCTTACCATCACCCTAAACCTAACCCTAACCCTCACACTAAACCTAACCTTCACCCTAACCCTAAACCTAATGCTAACCCTAAACCTCACCCTCACCTTAGACCTAATCCTTACCCTCACCCTAATCCTAACCCTAACCCTAATGCTATACCTAAACCTAAACCTCACCCAGAGAATGATGCTAAGCCTAATACTCAACCTCACCCTAAATCTCACCCTAACACTTACTGTCAGCCTAACCCTCATCCTAACCCTATCCCTAAGCCTAACCCTAAACCTCAGCCTAAACATTATGCTAACCCTAACCCTAACCCTAATCCTCAGCCTAACCCTCATCCTAACCCTAACCCTAACACTAATCCTAACCCTCACCCTCACCCTCACCCTAACTCTAAACCTAAACCTAAACCTAACACTCACCCTCACTTAACAATATCCCTAACCCTCACCCTAACCCTAAACCTCACCCTATACCTCACCCTCACCCTAACACTAACCCTAACCCTAGCCCTCCCCCTAACCCTCACCCTAGCCCTAATAATAACCCTAACCCTCATCCACACACTAAACCTCACCCTAACACTTACCCTCACCATAACCTTAACCCTAAGCCTAAACCTAAACCTAACCCTCACCCTCAAATTCACCTTACCCCTAAATCTAACCCTAACCCTCACCCTAACCCTAACCCTAAACCTAACCCTCAACCTAACCCTAACCCTCACACTCATCCTAAACCTCACCCTAACCCTAACATTACCCCTCTCCCTAACCATTACCCTAACCCTAACCTTAACACTCAACCTAACCCTACCCCTACCCCTCACCCTCAGTGTCACACTAAACCTAAACCTAATGCTAACCCTCAACATAACCCTAATCCCACCCACACCCTAACCCGATCCCTCACCCTCACCCAAACCCTCATCCTCACCCTAACCCTCACCCTCACCCTAAACATCACCCAAACCCTAACCCTCACCCTAACCCTGACTCTCACTCTCAGCCTAACCCAAACCCTAACCCTATTCCTAATCCTAACTCTCACCCTCACACTCACCCTAAACCTAACCCTAACACTCACCCTCATCCTCACCCTAACTCTAACCCTATCCCTAACCGTCACCCTAACACTAACCCTCACCCTATACCTCACCCTCACCCTAACCCAAACCCTAACCCTAACCCTCACCCTATCACTCACCCTAACACTCACACTAACCCTAATCCTCATCTTCAAAATAAACCTCACCTTAACCCTCACCCTCACCCTAACTCTAATGCTAACCCTAACCCTCACCTTCACACTCACTCTCAATCTAACCCTTACCCTTACCCTAACCCTCACCCTCATCCTCAACCTAAACCTCACCCTAACCTTTACCCTCACCATAACCCGCAAACTAACCCTAACGCTAAACCTACCGCTCACCCTAACCCTCACCCTAAACATTACCCTAACCCTAACCCTAACGTTCACCCTAACCCTAAATTTGACCCTCAACCTAACACTCACCCTAACCCTTACCCTCACACTAAACTTATCCCTGACCCTAACCCTAATCCTAACTCTCAGCAGAACACTCTCCCTCATCCTAACCCTCACCCGGACACTAAACTTCACCCTAAAGTTAACCCTCACCCTAATGCTAAACCTAACCCTCCCCTCACCCTAAACCTCACCATAATCCTAACCCTCACAGTAAGCATAACCCTAACGCTCACCCTACCCCTCACCCCTACCCTTATCCTAACTCTAACCTTCACCCTCACCCTCAACCTAACCCTAAACCTAACCCTAACACCAATCCTAAACCTAATGCTAAAACTAATGCTAACCCAAAACCTCACACTCACCCTAAACCTCACACTAACCCTTAACATCACCCTAACCCTAACCCTAACCCTAACCCTCACACTAAACCTAACCTTCACCCTAACCCTAAACCTAATGCTAACCTTAAACCTAACCCTCACCTTAGACCTAATCCTTACACTCACCCTAATCCTAACCCTAACCCTAATGCTAAAACTAATGCTAACCCAAAACCTCACACTCACCCTAAACCTCACACTATACCTTACCATCACCCTAACCCTAACCCTAACTCTCACACTAAACCTAAATTTCACCCTAACCCTAAGCCTTCCCCTCCTCCTAACCTCCAACTTAAACCTAACCCTAAAGCTTATCCTCACCCTATCTTTAAACTTAACCCAAACCCTCACCTTAACCCTCACCCTCACCCTAAACTTAATGCTAACCCTAATCCTAACCCTCACCCTAACCCTCACCCTTACACTAACCCAAACTCTAACTTTCACCCTAACCCTAACCATAAACCTAACCTTCACCCTAACCCTCACCCTAACCCTAACCCTCACACTCACCCTAACCCTCACCTTAAACATTAGACTTACCCTAACCCTACACCAAACCCTCAGACTAAATCTAACCCTAACCCTCAGCCTAACCCTTATGCTAACCCTAAATAAAATCCTAACCCTCACCCGAAACATAAACCTAACCCTAACCCACACACTAAGCTTAACCCTCACTCTAACTATAACCCTAACTCGTACCTTCACCCTCACCCTGACCCTCACCTCAGCCTGACCCTAACACTAACCCTATTCCTAATCCTAACTCTCAGCCCCACCCTCACCCTAACCATCACCCTAACCCTAACCCACACCCTAACCCTAACCCTAACCCTCAGGCTAAACCTAACCTCAGGTTAACCCTCAACCTCACCCTAATCCTCACACTAACTCTAACACTTACATAACTGAAACACTCACCCTCACCCTCACCTAAACCTCACACTCACCCTAGCCCTCACCCTAACTCTAACACTAATCCTAACCCTAACCCTCAACCGACCCTCACCCTAACCCTATACCTACCCCTAATGCTGAACCTCACCCTGACCCTCACCCTAAACCTAACCATAAACCTCACCCTAAACCTAACCCTCACCCTTAAGCTCACCCTATCCCTAACACTAACCCAACACCACACCCTCACTCTAACCCTCACCCTAACCCTTATCCTCACAATAAACTTAATCCTAACCCTCACACTAACCCTAATCCTCACCCTATCCCTAACCCTGACCCGAAACCTCACCCTAACCCTCACCCTAACCCTTACCCTCACCCTAACCATAACCCTCACCCTAAACCTAAAATTCACCCTAATCCTTATCCTCGCCCGAACTCACAAAATAAGCCTAACGGTAAACCTACAGCTCACCCTAAACCTCACCTTAAGCATAAACCTAACCCTAACCATCACCCTAACCTTAACCCTCACCCTCACCCTAACCCTCACCCTAACACTTATCCTCACACTAACACTAATCCTAACCCTCACCCTAACACTCACACTAACACTAATCCTTACCCTATCACTAACCCTAAAACTAACCCTCACCCTAACCCTCACCCTAAACCTTACCCTCACCCTAAACCTAAAACTCACCCTCACCCTTAACCTCACCCTAACCCTTACCCTCACCCTAACCCGCAAACTAACCCTAACCCTAAACCTACGGCTCACCCTAACCCTCACCCTCATCATAACCCTAAACCTAACACTCAACCTCACCCTAAACCTCACCCTCACCCTAACCCTCACCCTAACACTTACCCTCACACTAACCCAATCCCTAACCCTAACCCTAATTCTCAACAGAACACAAACCCTCACCCTAACCTTCACCCTCACACAAAACATCACCCAACCCTAACCCTCACCGTAACCCTAACCCTAACCCTACTCCTCACCCTAACCCTCACCGTAACCCTAAATCTCACACTAACCCTAACCCTAAGCCTTACCCTCACCCTCACCCTAACCCTAACCCTAATCCTCATCCTAACACTAACATTGACCCTCAGCCTCACCCTAACCCTAACCCTAACCCCAACCCACACTCTCACCCTACACCTCACCCTAACTCTAACCCTAACACTTACTTAAATGAAAACCTCACCCTAACCCTCACCCTCACCCTTGCACTCACACTAAAACTAACCCTAACCCTAAACCTAACCCTAACCCTCACCCTCACCTTAACCCTAACCCTAAACATAACCCTAACATTCATCCTAACCCTAACTCTAAACCTAATGCTAACCATAAACCACACAATCACCCTAACCTTCACCCTAACAGTTACCGTCACCCTAACCCTAACCCTAAACCTAACAATAAACCTCACCCTGACCCTCACACTAAACCTAACCATAACACTAACCCTCACCCTAACACTTACCCTGACCCTAAACATCACCCTAAACCTAACCCGAACCATCACCTTAAACCTAACCCTCATCCTAAACATCAGCCTCACCCTCACCCTCACACTAACCCTAACCCTAACCCTCATCATAACCTTAAACCTAAACCTAACGCTAACCCTAAGCCTCACCCTCACCCTAAAACTCACCCTAACCCTTACCCTCACCCTAACACTAACCCTAACCCTCACACTAAACCTAAACCTCACCCTAAACCTAACCCTAATCCTCACACTAAACATAACCCTCACCTTAAACCTAACACTACCCCTCAGCCTAACCCTCAACCTATTCCTAACTCTAATCCTATTCCTCACCTTACCTTAACCCTCACCCTAAACCTAACCCACACCCTCACCCTAACCCTAATGCTAACACTAGCCCTCACCCTCCTCCTAACCCTCACCCTCACCCTAACCCTCACTCTAACACTTACCCACACCCTAAACCACACCCGAAGCCTATCCCTAAACCTAACCTTCACCCAAACCCTCATGCTACCCCTAACCATAACCCTAACCCTAACCCTCACCCGAACCCTCACGGTAACCCTAACCCTCATCCTCTCCATAAACCTTACTCTAAACTTTACCCTCAACCTAACCCAAACCCTTTCCCTAAACCTAACACTCACACTAACCCTAACCTTTACCCTCAGCCTAGCCCTTATACTAACCCTAAACCTAACAGTAACCCTCACCCTAACCGTAACCCTAACCCAAAACCTCACACTCAACCTCCACTTCCCGCTCAGCCTTACCCTTTACATAATCCTAACCCTAACCCTGAACCCCACCCTCACCCTAACCCTAACCCTAACCCTAACGCTAACCCTCACCCTCACCCTCACCTAACCTAAACCCTAAACCTAACAATAAACCTAACCCTAACCCTCACCGTACAACTCACCTTAATCTAATCCTAACCCAACCCTCACCCTCAACCTCAACCTCATTGTAACACTCACCCTCAGCCTGACTCTCACCATCACACTAACCCTCACACTAACTCGTATCCTCACCCTAAACCTAACCCTAACCCTCACCCTCACCCTCACTTTCATCCTCACCCTCAGCCTAACACTAACACTTATCCTAACCCTAACCCTCACCCTCACCCTAAACCTAACACTAACCCTCACCCTCACCCGCACCCTCACACTAACACTCACCCTCACTCTCACCCTCACACTAACCCTCAACCTCACCCTAAACATCACCCTAACACTAACCCTAATCCTAACCCTCACCCTAACCCTAAACCTCACCATAATGCTCACCCTAACCCTAACGCTAACCCTAACCCTCACCCTCACACTAACCCACACCCTAATTCTTATCCTCACACTAACGCTAAACCTAACCCTAACTCTAACCTTCACACTAACCCTAACCCTCACTTTAACCCTATACCTACACTTCACCCTGACTCTCATACTAACCCTAACCCTCAACCACACCCTAATCCTCACCCTCACCCCAACACTCACCCTCACCCGAACACTCACACTCACCCTAACACTCACCCTCACACTAAATATCACCTTAACCCAAAATCTCACCCTAACCCAAACCCTAAACCTCACCCTATATCTAATCCTCAACCTAAATCTATCCCTCACCCTGACCCTCACCCTCACCCTAACCCTAACCCTAACCCTAACCCTCACCCTTCCCCTAACCCTAATACTCACCTTAAACCTAACCCTCACCCTCACACTAAACCTAATCCTCACCCTCACACTAAACCTAACACTCATCCTAACCCTTATCCTCACCCTCACCCTCTCCCTCACCTTAATCCTCATCCTAACCCTAACCTTAAATCTAATGCTAATCCTAAACCTCACCCTCACCCTAACCCTTACCCTCAACCTAACCCTAACCCTAACCAACACACTAAACCTAACCCTCACTCTAACCCTAACCCTAAACCTCACACTAAACCTAACCCTCAACCTAACCCTAAACCTACCCCTGAGCCTAACCCTCACCCTAAATCTAACCTTAACCCGAATCCTCACCCTATCAGTAACCTTAACCCTAACGCTCACCTTCAACCTCTCCTTCCCCCTCAGCCTTACCCTAACCATAACCACAATCCTAACACTCAACCTAACCCTCACCATAAACCTATCCCTCAGCCTCACCCTAACCCTCACCCTAACCATTACCCTCAACCTAACCTAAACCTAACACTCATATTAACCGTAACCCTAACCCTCACCCTATCCCTTATACTAACCCAAAACCTAAATCCAACCCTCACCCTAACCTGAACCCTCACACTAACCCTAAACCTAACCCTAACCCTCAGCCTAAACCTCATCTTAACCCTAAACCTAACCCTAAAACTCAAGCTAACCCTAATCATCACCCTCACCCTAAACTTTAGCTAAACCCTAACCCTATCCCTAACCCTAACCCTAACCCTAACTCTACCTGAACACTCACCCACACCCTAATCCTCAACCTCACACTAAACATCAACCTAACACTAACCCTCAACCTAACCCTAACCCTAACCCTCACCCTAACCATAACCCTCACCGTAACCCTAAAACTCACACTAACCCTAAGCCTAACACTCACCCTCAACCGCAACCTCACCCTAAACCTATCCCTAACCCTCATTCTAACACTAACCCTGACCCTCACCCTCACCCTCACCCTAACCCTAACCCACAACCTCACCCTAATCCTCACCCTATTCCTAACCCTAAAACTTACCTAACCGAAAACCTCACACTCAATCTCACCCTCAACCTAACCCTCAACCTAGCCCTCCCCCTAAAACTAACCCTCACCCTAACCCTAACACTCAAACTGAGCCTAACTCTCACCCTAAACCTAACCCTAACTCTCAGATTAACCCTCACCTTTACCCTAACTCTAACCCTCACCCTAACCCTAACCCTATCACTAACCCTCACAATAACCCTAACCTTAATACTGAACCTAACCCTCACCCTCACCCTCACCATAACCCTAACACTCACCCTAATCCTAAACCTAACACTAGTCCTCATGCTAACACTTACCCTCACCCTCATCCTAAACCTAATTCTCATCCTCACCCTAACCCTCACCCGAAGCCTTACCGTCACCCTAACTCTAATCCTAACCCTAACCCTAACCCTCACCCTAACCCTAAACCTATCCCTAAACCTCACCCTAACCCTAACCCTCATCCTCCGTCACACTCAACCTAACCGTCACCCTAACCCTTACCGTCACCCTAAAACAACCCTAACCCTCACAGTAAACCTAACCCTCACCCAAACTCTAATGTTACCCCTAACCCTAACCCTCACCCTCAAACTAACCCTAACCCTAATCCTCACCGTATCCTTAACCTTTACCCAAAGCTACACCCTAAGCCTCACCCTCACCCTAAGGCTAACCATAACCCTCAGCCTCACCGTAACTCTCTCCCTAACACTTTACCCTCACCCTTACCCTCACCCTCACCCTAAAACTCACCCTAACACTCACCCAAACCCTAACTCTCACCTTAACCCTAATCCTAATCTTAACCTTGACGCTAACCCTCACCTTCACTCTAAACCTCACCCTAACACTTACCCACAACCTTACCCTCACTCTAACCCTAACCCTAAACCTAAAATTGACCCTAACCCTCACCCTAACCCTAAACCTCACCTTCACCCTAACCCTCACCCTAAACTTTACCCTCACCCTAACTCTTACCCTAACACTAAACCTAACTCTCACACTAACCCGAACCCTAATCCTCAGCCTAATCCTTATCCTAACCCTAAACCTAGCCCTAAACCTCACCCTAACCCTAACCCCAACCCTTAGCGTAACCCTCATCCTAACCATAACCCTAATCCTAACCCTCACCCATCCCAAACCGGAAACCTAAACCTCACCCTAACGCTAACCCTCACCCTCATCCTCTCGATCAATCTCAGCCTAACCCTAAATCTAACCTAATCCTAACCCTCACCCTCACCCTCACCCTAACTCTATCCCTAAAAGTAAACCTAACACTCACCCTCACCCTTACCCTAACCCTAACACTATCTCTAACCCTTAAGCTAACCCTAACACTCACCCTAATCCTAAACCTAACCCTCACCCTCCAACTCACCCTAAGTCTAACGCAAACCCTAACCCTAACCCTCACCCTCACCCTCAACCTAACACTCACACTCACCCTAAACCTCACCCTAAACCTGACCCTACCCCTGTCCCTACCCCTCACCCTAACCCTAACCCTAACCCTCAACCTAACCCTAAAACTACCCCTAATGCTAACCCTCACCCTAAACCTAATCCTCACCCACACCCTAACCCGAACCCTCAACCGAACCCTCACCCTCACCCGAACAATCATCCTCACCCTAACCCTCACGCTCATTCTAAACATCACCCAAATCCTAACCCTCACCCTAACACTAACACAAACCCTAATCCAAACCCTCACACTCACCCTAACCCTCACCCTAATCTTTACTCTCACCCTAATCCTTACCCTCACCTTAACCCTAACCATTACCATCACACTAACCATAACCCTCACTCTAACCCTAATCCTAACCCTGACCATAACTTTCACCCTCACCCTGACCCTCAGCATCAGCTTAACCCTAACCCTAATCCTATTCCTAATCCTAACCCTCACAATCACCCTCAACCTAAACCTAACCCTAACACTAACCCTCACCCTCACCCTCACCCTCACCGTACACTCACCCTCACAATCAACATCACCCTAACCCTAACCATCACCCTAACCCTAACCTCAGCTTAACCCTCACCCTCAACCTAATCCTCACCCTAACCGTAACACTAATGTAAAGGAAACCCTCACCCTCAAACTAACCCTCACACTAACCCTCACCCTCACCCTAGCCCTATCCCTAACCCTAAACATAACACTTAACCACACTCTAACCCTCACCCTCATCCTCACTCTAACCCTAATCCTAACCCTAATGCTCACCCTGCCCCTCTCCCTAATCCTAACTGTAACCCTAACCCTCAACCTCATCCTAACCCTCATGCTCACCAGAAAACTCACCCTCACCCTAAACGATACTGTCACAATAAACATCACCCTAACCCTAACCCTTAATCTAACCCTAACCCTAACCCCCACCCTAACCCTAAACTTCACGCTAACCCTCACCCTAACCCTTACCCACAACATAATCCTATCCCTCACCCTCAACCTTACCATCACCCTAACCCTTACCCTCACCCTAACCCTTATCCCAACCCTCACCCTAACCCTCACCCTAACCCTAGCCCTCACCCTCGCCTTAACCCTCACACTAACCTTTACCCTCACCCTCACCCTAAACCTCACCCTAACTTTACCCTGACCCTAACCCTACCCTAACCCTTAACTTAACCCTCACACTAACCCTAAACCTAACCCTCAACCTAGCCCTGATCCTAACCCTAAACGTAAACCTAACCCTCGACCTAACCCTAACCCTAACCCTCACACTAAGCCTAACCCTCACCCTCACCCTCAGGCTAACTCTAATACTAACCCTAACCCTCACCCTCAACCTAACTCTAACCCTAAACCTAACCCTAACCCTCACCCTCACCCTCAACCTAACCCTAAAACTATCCCTAACCCTCACCCTAACTGTAACCCAAAACCTATACCTCACCCTCACCCTAACCCTAACCCTAACCCTCACACTAAACCTCACCCTAAACCTTACCCTCAACATAAACCTAACTCTAACCCTAATCTTCACCCTAAACCTAACATTCACCCGCACCCTAACCCTAACCCTATTCCTAAACCTAAACCTCACCCTTAAACTCACCCTAAACCTACACCTAACATTATCCCTAACCCACACCCTCACCCTATCCCTGACCCTCACCCTAAACCTCACCCAAACCCTAAACATACCATTCACCCTCACCCTCAGACTCACCCTAACCCTAATCCAAACCCTCCACCTAAACCTAATGCTACCCATAACCCTCACCCTCACACTAAACCTAAATCTAACACTAACACTCAACCTAACCCTAATCCTCATCCACCCCCTGACCCTCACCCTCACCTTCACCCTCACCCCCATGCTAAACATCACCCAAACCCTAACCCTCACCCTAACCCTCATCCTAACCCTAACCCAAAACATAATTCTCAACCTCACCCTATTCCTCACCATAACCCAAATCCTTGGCTAAAATAAACCCTCAACCTAAAACTCACACTAACACTCACCCTCACCCTAGCCTTCACCCTTACCCTAACCCTAACCCTAACCATAAGCTTCACAGTAACCATTACCCTCACCCTAACCCTAAACCTAACATTAACCCTAACCCTAACCCTCAGCCTCAACCTCACCCTAATCCTCACTTTCAGCCCAACCCTAACCCTAACCTATTCCCAATCCAAACCCTCACCATGACACTTACCCTAACCCTCACCCTCACCCTAACCTTCACCCTCACCCTAAACATCACACTAAGCGTAAACCTCAGCTGAACCCTTACCCTAACCCTTACCCTAACCCTAATGTCATCTTAACCCTAAACCTCACGTAAACAAAAACCTCACCCTCACCCTCACCCTCACCCCAACCCTAACCCTAACCCTATGACTCACCCCAACCCTAACCTTCACCCTAACACTAACCCTCACCCTCAACCTCACCCTAATCTTAACCCTAACTCTAATCCTAACCCTCACCCTCACCGTAAACCTCACCCTAACCGTTACCCTCACCCTCACGCTTAGCGTAACCCTAAACCTCACAGTAAAACTAACCCTAACCCTAACCCTTACCCTCACCTTAACCCTCAACCTCACCCTAATCCTCAACCTAACCTTACTTTAACCTTTACATAAACTAAACCCTCACCCTCACCCTCAACCGTCACAATAATCCTAACCATAACACTCAGGATAAAACTTATCCTAATCCTAAACCTAAAACAAAACGTCACCCTAACTAAACCCTAATCCTAACCCTAACCCTAATCCTAACCCTCACACTAAACCTAACCCTAACCCTCAGCCTAACGCTCATCCTAACCCTAACCCTAACACTAAACCTCACCCTAAACCTAATCCTAACCCTAACCCTCACCCTAACCCTGAACCTCACACTCAACCTCACCCTCACCCTCAGCCTAAACCTAGTTCTAACCCTACTACTAACCCTCAAACTCACCCTAACTCTAACCCTAAACCAAACCCTCACACTCCCCCTCACCCTCACCCTAACCCTCACACTAACCCTCACCCTAACCCTAACCCTCACCCTCACCCTAACACTCACCCAAACATTTACCCTGACCCTGAACCTAACTCTAACCCTAAACCTAACACTCACACTAACACTAAACCTAACCCTCAAACTACCCTTATCCTAATCCTAAACCTAACCCCAGCCCTCACCTTAACCGTAACCCTAACCCTAATTCTTAACCCTCAAACTAACCCTAAACATAAACCTCAGCCTAACGCTCATCCTAAACCTAACCCTAACCCTAACCCTCACCCTAAACGTACCCCTAACCCTAACACTTACCCTAAACCTAACCCTCACCCTAACCCTCAGGCTAACTCAAATATTAACCCTAATACTAACCCTCACCTTCACCCTAACTCTAACCTTAAACCTTACCCTAACCCTCACCCTCACTCCTAACCGTAAACCTATCACTAACCCTCACCCTAACCCTAACCCAAAACCTATACCTCACCCTCACCCTCACCCTAACCCTAACCCTAACCCTAAGCCTCACACTAAACCTCACCCTAACCCTTACCCTCACCATTAACCTAACTCTAACCCTAATCCTTACCCTAAACCTAACCCTCACCCATACCCTTACCCTGATCCTCACCCTAACACTCACTGACACCCTAACACTCATCCTAACACTAACCCTAACCCTACCCTTCACCCTAACAATCCTACTAAACCTAACCCTAATCCTAACCGTCAACCCAAACCTAATCCTAGCCCTAACCCTCACCCTCACACTAACCCTAAATCTAATGCTAATACTCAACCTAACACTAATCCTCAACCACACCCTAACTCTTACCCTCACTCGAACCCTGACACTCACCCGAAAACTCATCCTCACCATAACCCTCACCCTTATGCTAAACATCACCCAAACCATAACCCTCACTCTAACCCTTGCCCTAACCCTCACCCTAAACCTAACCCTCAACCTAACCCTCACCCTCACCCTAATCCTCACCATAACACTAAACTCTGTCTAAAGGAACACCTCACCCTTAACTTACACTAACCCTCACCCTCACACAAGCCCTCACCCTAAATCTAACCCTAACCCTAAACCTCACCCTCACCCTAAACCTCACTCGAACCCTTCCCCTCACCCTAACCCTAACCCTAACCATAACCATAACCCTCACAGAAACCGTAACCCTCACCCTAACCCTAAACCTAACCTATCCCAAACCCTCACCCTCACCCTCACCCTCAACTTCAGTCTAACCCTAACCCTAACCGTATTCCCAATCTTAACCCTCACCCTCACCCATACCGTAATCCTCACCCTCACCCTAACCCTCACCCTTACCCTAAACATCACCTAACACTAAACCTCACCTTACCTCTAAACCTAACACTCACCCTAAACCTAACCTCAGATTAACCCTATCCTTGACATAAACAAAAACCTCACCCTCATCCTCACAATAACCATCACCCTCACCCTATCCCTCACCATCACTCTAACCATAACCCTAACGCTCAACGTCACCCTCAACCTCACCTTCAGCCTATACCTAACACTAAACCTAACCCTAAACCTCACCCTCACCCTAACCCTAACACTAACCCTAACCTTCACCCCAACCCTAACCCTCACCCTAACACTAACACTAATCCTCTACCTCACCCTAATCCTAACCGTAACTCTAATCCTAAACAGCACCCTCACCCTAACCCTCACACTAACACTTACCCTCACCCTCACCCTAACCCTAATCCTAACCCTCACATTAACCCTACCCTGCACCCTAACCCTAACCCTCACCTTAACCCTCAACCTCACCATAATCCTCACCCTAACCTAATCTTAACACTTACCTAAACTAAACCTTCACCCTCATCCTCACCCTAACCCTCACCATCAGCCTAGCCCACACCCTAACTCTAACCCTAAACCTAACCCTCACACTAACCCTAACCCTAAACCTCAGCCTAAACCTTAATCTAAGCCTAAACCTAAAATTAACCTTCACCCTAACCAAACCCTAACTCTAACCCTAACCCTAAACCTCACCCTAAAACTAACCCTAACCCTAAACCTCACCCTAAACCTAAACCTCACCCTCAACCTCACCCTCACCCTCCGCCTAAACCTAGTGCTAACCCTAATCCTAACCCTTACCCTCAACCTAACTCTAACCTTAAACCAAAATCTCCCCCACTTTCTCACCCTTAATCTAACCCTCACTCTAAACCTAACCCTCACCCTCAACCTCACCCTCACCCTCAGCCTAACCCCTAGTCCTTAACCTAATCCTAACCCTTAACCTACCCCTGAACCTAACCATAACCCTAACACTAACCCTAACCCTCACCCTCACCATAGTCCACACCCTAAACCTAACCCTAAACCTATCCCTCACACTAACCCGTACCCTAAACCTCAGCCTAAACCTTATGCTAACCCTAAACCTAAAACTAACCTTCACCCTAAACAAACCATAACCCTAACCCTAACCTAAACCTAACCCTCACACTAACCCTAAACCTAACCCTCAGCCTAACGCTCATCCTAACCCTAAACCTAACCCTAACCCTAATCCTCAACCTAACATTCATCCTAACCCTAACCCTAACACTAACCCTAACCCTGACCCTCAATTTAACCCTCCCTATAACCCTAACTCTAACACTAAACCTCACCCTCACCCTAACCCTAATCCTAACACTAACCCTAAACCTCACCCTAACTCTCACCCTAACCCTCACCCTCACCCTAAACATCACAATAACCTTAACCCACACCTTAACCCTAACCCTAACCCTCACTGTAACCCTAACCTCACTTAACCCTAACCTGATGTAAACGAAACCCTCACCCTCACCCTCACCCTAATCCTCACCTTAACCCGAAACCTGACATAAACGAAACCCTCACCCTCACCCTCACACTAACTCTCACCCTCACCCTAGCCCTCACCCTTAACCGAACACTATCCATCAACCTCACCCTCAGCCTAAACCTAACCCTACCCTAACCCTAACCCTCACCCTCACCCGCACCCTCACCAGCACCCTAACCCTAACAATACCCATAACCCTCACCCTAAAACTAAACCTCAAGTTCACCCTAACCCTAATCCTAACCCTAATTCTAATCCTAACCTTCACCCTCACCCTAACCCTCACCCTAACCCTTATCCTCACCTTCACCTAACCCTAACCCTAACCCTCACACTAACCCAAACACTCACCCTAACCGTAACACTAACCCTAACCCTTACCCTCAAAATCACGCTAACCCTAACCCTTACCCTCAGACTAACCCTAACCTTAACAGTATCCCTAACCCTAAAACTAGTCCTCACACTAACCCTAATCCTCAACCACACCTTAACCTGAACCCTCACCCGAACTCTCACCCTAATACTAACCCTAAACCTAAACCTAACCCTCTCACTAAACCTATCCCTCACACTAACTGTATCCCTACCCATCAGCCTAAACCTCACCATAACCCTAAACCTAACCCTAATCCTCACCCTATCCCTAAACCTAACCCTCACCCTCACACTCACCCTAGCCCTCACCCTAACCCTACACCAAACCCTAACCATCACACTAAACTTAACCCTCACCCTATACCTAACCCTACCCCTCAGCCTAAGACTCACCCTAACCTTAACCCTAACCCTAAACCTAATCCTAGCCCTATCCCTAACCCTAACCCTAACCCTCACACTCACCCTAGCTCTCACCTTAACCTCACCCTAACCCTACCCCTAACCCTAAACCTCACCCTCAATGTAACCCTCAAGCTAACCCTTACCCTCACCCTAATCCTAACCCTGACCCTAACCTTAACCCTAAAACTCACAATGAACCTAACCCACACCCTAACCCTAACCCTACCCCACAGCCTAACCCTCATCCTAAACCTAACCCTAACCCTATCCCTCAACTTAACACTAACCCTGACATTAACCATAACCCTCAACCTAACCCTAAACCTCACCCTCACCCTCACACTCAAACTCAGCCTACCCCTAACCATAACACTAATCCTAAACCTAACCTTCACCCGCACCCTCACCCTAACTCTAACCCGAACCCAAACCATAAACCTTCCCCTACCCCTCACCCTCAACTGAACCCTCACTCTCACCCTAATGCTCACCCTCACCCTAAACCTAACCCTAACCATTACCCTCAATCTCACGCTCATGCTCACACTAACCCTAATCCTCACACTAACCCTCACCCTCACCCTAACCCTAACCCAAACACTAAACCTAACCCTCACCCTCACCCTAACCATAAACCTACCCCTCACCCTAACCCTCACGCTCACCCTACCTCTAACCCTAACCCTAACCCTCCCTCTCACCCGAACCTTCACACTCAACCTCACCCTAAACATGACCCTAACACTAAACCTAATCATAACCCTAATACTCACCCTAACCCTAACCCTAACCTTAACCCTCAACCTCACGCTAATCCTCACCCTAACATAACCTTTACCCTTACCTAAACTAAACCCTCAACTTAACCTTCACCCTCACACTAGCCCACACCCTAACCCTAACGCTAAACATAACCCTCACACTAACCCTAACCCTAACCGTCAGCCTAAACCTTATCCTAACCCTAAACCTAAAACTAACCTTCACCCTATACAAACCCTAACCCTAACCCTAACCCTAAACCTCACCCTAATCCTAACCCTCAACCTCAACCTCAACCTCACCATCAGCCTAAACCTAGTCCTAACCTAATCCTAACCTTCAACCTCACCCTTACTCTAACCCTAAACCTAACCCACACCCTCTGACTCCCACTCACCCTAACCCTCACCCTAACCCTAAACCTCACCCTAAACCTCATCCTCATACTCAGCCTAATCCTCGTCCTAACCCTCACCCTATACCTCACACTCAAACTAACCCTAACCCTAACCCTAACCCTCACCCTCACCCTCACCCTCACCTTACCATAACTCTATCCGTCACCCTCAACCTAAACCTGACCCTAACACTTGCCGTCACCCTAACCCTCACCCTAAACCTAACCATGAACCTAACAGTCACCCAAATGCTCAGCCTAACCCTAACACTAAACCTAACCCTCACCCTCAGTCTAACCCTCACCCTAACGCTTACCCTCACACTAAACCTAATCCTCAAACTAACCCTAAACCTAACCCTAACCTTAACCCTCAACTTAACCCTCACCTTAATATTAACCCTGACCCTAACCGTTACCCTAACTCTAACACTAAACCTAAACCTCACCCACACCTAACCCTCACCGTCACCCTAACCCTCACCCTAAATCTAACCCTCACCCACACGCTAAACCTCAGCTTCACCCTCACCCTTACCCTTACCCTAAACCCAAACCTAACCCTCAGCCTAACCCTAACCCTCACCCTAACCCTCAAACTCCCCCTCACCCTAACCCTAATGATAACCCTAACCCTCACCCTAAACCTCACCCTAACCCTAACCCTAACCCTAACCCACACCCTAAACCTAACCCTACCCTAAACCTCACCCTCACCCTAACCTTCACCCTCACACGAAACCTCACCCTCACCCTACCCTTCACCCTCAAACGAAACCTCACCCTCATCCTAACCCTCACCCTCACCGTAAACATCACCCTAACCCTAACTCTCACCCTAACCCTAAACATAACTCTCACCCTCACCCAAACACTAACCCTAACCCTAACCCTCCCGCTCAAACTCATGCTAACCCTAAACCTCAATCTTACCTTAAACCTCACCCTAACCCTTAAACTTACCATAACCCTAAAACTAAACATGAGCCTCACACTAAACCTAACCCTCACCCTCACACAAACCCTAACCCTACCCCTCACCCTAAACCTCAGCCTAAACCTAAACTCAACCTAAACCTAGCCCTCACCCTTACCCTAATCCTAACACTTACCCTAACCCTAACCATAAACCTAACCCTCACCCTCATCCTCACCCTAAATATAACCCTAACCCTAACCCTCACCCTCACCCTAACCCTCCCCCTAATCCTAAACCTGATCCTAATCATCACCCTAAAGCTAACATTAAACCTAAACCTCACCCTCACCCTAACCGTCACCGTCACACTAACCCTCACTCAAACCTGAACCCTCACCTCAACCTAATCTTCACACTCACCCTAACCATAAACCTAACCCTAATCCTCTCCCTAACCCTCAACCTCACCCTCACCTCACCTAAAGCCTAACCCCTAAACCTAATCCTAATCCAACCCTCACCCTCACCATAAAACTAACCCTAACCCTAATCCTATACCGAACCCTCACCTTCAACATAACCTAACAGTAACCATCACCCTCACACGCACCCTTACCCTACCCCTAACCCTAAGCCTTACTCTAACCCTAACCCTCACCCGAACCCTTACCCTAACCATAACCCTCAACCTCATTCTCACCCTATCCCTAACAATAACCCTATCCCTCACCCTAACCATTGTCCTCACACTTACCCTAAACCTAACCCTAAACCTCACACTAACCCTAAACCTCACCCTAACCCTGACCCTACACCTCACCCTAAACCTCACCCTAATCCTAACCCTAACCTTAACCCACACCCTAAACCTAACCCTAACCCTCACCCTCACCCTAACCCTCATCCACACCCTAATCTGAAACCAAACCCGAACCCTCACAGTCACCCTAACACTCACCTCTCTCTGAAAATCACCCTAACCCTAACCTGCACCCTAACCATAAACATAACCCTCACCCTCACCCCAACCCTAATCCTAACTCAAACACGAACCCTCACCGTATCCCTCACCGCACACTCACACTAACCCTAACCCTCACTCTCATCCTAAACTTCACCCTAAACATTACCCTAACTCTACCCCTCACAATAACACTTACCATAACCCTAACCCAAACCCTAATCTTCACCCTCACCCTAGCCCTCATCCATACGCTCAACCTAACCTTAACAATCACCCTATCACTCACCCTCACCCTAACCCTCACCCTAACGCTTACCCTCACCCTAACCCTAACCCTCACACTAAATCTAACCCTCACCCGAACCATAACCATAATCCTCACTGTATCCCTCATCCTAACCTTAAACATAACCCTCAACTTAAATCTGAACCTAAACATTAACCTAACCCTAACCCCCACCCTCACCCTCACCCTCAACCTCAGCCTAACACTAACCCTAACCCTAATCCTAAACCTAACACTCACCCTCACACTCACCCTAATTGGAACCTAACCATAAACCTAACCATCACCCTAACCATAAACCTATCCCTAACCTACACCCTAAACCTAAACATCACCCTAACACTAACCCTAACCCTATCCCTCACCCTCACCCTAACCCTAACTCTCAACCTAACTGTCATCTTAACACTAATGCTAACCCTAACCCTCACCCTAACTCTAACCCTCACCCAAACCCTCACCATAAACCTCACCCTAACCCTAACCCTCAAACCGACCCTAACCCTTACCCTAACCCTTGTCCTCAACCTAAATGTAAACCTAACCCTAAGCCTCACACTAACTCTAACTCTAACCCTCAGGCTAACCCTCATCCTAAACCTAACCCTAACACTAATCCTAAACCTAACCCTCACCCTCACCCTCACTCTAACCATAACCCTAACCCTAACCCACATGTTAACCCTCAACCTCACACTCACCCTAAACCTAACATTAACAATAAAACTAAGCCTAACCCTAACCATCACCCTCACCCTAACCCTAACCCTAACCCTAACACTAACCCTAAACCTAACCCTAATTTTTATACTCACCCTAAACCTAACCCTAACCGTCAAACTCACACTCAACCTCACCCTCACCCTAACACTCACGCTCAAACTCACCCTCACCCTAAACCTCACCTTCACCCTAAAAATCACCCTACCCCTAACCCTCACCCTAACCCTAACCCTTACCCTAACCATAACCCTAACCCTTACCATAACCCTAACCCTAACTCTCACCCTAACCCTAATGCTAACTCTAACCCTCCACCTCGACCTAAACCTCACCGTAAACCTTATCCTCACACTAACCCTAAACCTAACCCTCAGCCTCACCCTCACCCTAACCCTAAACCTAAACCTAAACCTCACTCTAACCCTAACCCTTACCCTAACCCAAACCTAACCCTAACCCTCACCCTAACCGTAACCCTAACACCAACCATCACCCTCACCCTCACCATAAACCTAAGCCTAAATATAACCCTCACCCTAACCCTAACCCTTACCCTAACCCTAACCCTACCCCTCAACCTAAACATCACCCTGACCCAAAACCTAACCCTGACCCTCACGCTAAACCTAACCCTAACCCTAATGCTAACCCTAAAACTAACCCTCACCGTAACCCTAACACTTACCCTAAACGTAACCCTAACCCTAACCCAAACGTTAGTCCGAACCCTAACCCTCACCCTACCCCTCATCCTAAACTTTATCCTCATAGTCACCTTAACTCTAACCCTAACCCTAACCCTCACACAAACCGTAACTCTCTCCCTAAACTTAACCCTACCCCGCACTCTAACCCTCACCCTAACCCTTATCCTAACCCTCACCCTCAACCTAACGCTCACCGTCACCCTAACCCTCACACTAAACTGAACCCTAAACAACACCCTAACCCTCAACATCACCCTCACCCTCACCCTCACCCTCACCCTCAACCTCACCCTCAACCTCACCCTCACCCTAATCCTAAACCTAACCCTAACCCTCACCCTCACACTAATCCTTAACCTCACCCTAACCCTAACCCTTACCTTGACCCTAACCCTCACCCTAATCCTAACATTTAGCCTATCCCTAACTCTACCCCTTTCCCTAACACTCATCCTAACCCTCACTCTCACCCTAACACTAACCCTCAAAAACAACCTATCCCTCATCCTCAACCTGATCCTATCCCTAAGCATAACCCTAATCCTAACCTTCATCCTCACCCTCACCCTCACTGTAACTCTAACACCCAGCCTCACCCTAATCCTAACCCTCATCCTAACCTTAAACCTAAACTTAATGCTAACCCTAAACCTCAGGCTCACCCTAAACCTCTACCTAACCCTTACCCTCACCATAACCCTAACCCTAACCCTCACACTAAACCTAACCCTCACCGTAAATCTAACCCTAACCCTCAGCCCTGACCTCACCCTATACATAACCCTAACCCTAATCCACACCCTATCCCTAAACTCAACCCTAATCCTCAACCTAACCCTCACTCTCACCCTAATCCTAATGCTAACACTAACCCTCCCCCTCCCGCTAACACTAACCTCACCCTAACCCTCACTCTAACACTTACTGACACCCTAACCGTCACCCTAACCCTAAAAATAAACCTAACCTTCCCCTTACCCTCACGCTAACCCTAAAAATAACCCTAATCCTAACCATAACCCGAACCCTCACCATAACTCTAATCCTCACCCTTTCCCTAACCCTCACCCTAACCTTTACCCTCAACATAACCCAAACCCTAACCCTAAACCTAACACTCAAACTAACCCTAAGCCTTACCCTCAGCCTAACCCATATACAAAGCCTAAACCTAACAGTAACCCTCACCCTAACCCTAACCCTCAACCTAGCCCTCCCTCTAACACTAATGCTCACCCTAACCCTAACCCTCACACTCACCCTCACCCTAACCCTAAACCTAACCCTAAGCCTCACCCTAACCCTAACCCTCACACTAAGCCTAACCCTCACCCTAACCCTAACCCTACCTCTCAGACTAACCCTCACCTTAACCCTAACTCTAACCCTCACCCTAAGCCTAACCATATCACTAACCCTCACACTAACCCTAACCCTAATACTGAACCTAACCCTCACCCTCACCCTCACCATAACACTAAAACTCACCCTAATCCAAACCCTAACCGTAGTCCTCACGCTAATTACCCTCAAACTCACCCTAACCCTAACCCTCAACCTCACCCTAACACTCACCCTAAGCCTTACCCTCAACCTAACTCTAATCCTAACCCTAACCCTCACCCTCACCCTAATGCTAAACCTAACCAGCAGACTCACACTAACCCTCACCCTAACACTTACCCTCACCCTAAACCTAACCCTCACTCTCACCCTAAACCTCACCCTAACACTTACCCAAACCCTAACACTCACCCTAACCCTAACCCTAAAACTAATCTTGACGCTAACCCTCACCCTCACCCTAAACCTCACCCTAACACTTACCCAAACACTTACCCTCACCCTAAACCTAACCCTAAACCTAAACTTGACCCTAACCCTCACCCTAACTCTCACCCTAATGTTTACCCTCTCCCTAACTCTTACCCTAACCCTAAACCTAACCCTCACACTAACCCTAACCATAACCCTCAGCCTAACACTTATCCTAACACTAAACCTAGCCCTCAACCTCACCTTAAACCTAACCCTAACCCTCAGCCTAACCCTCAGCCCAACCCTAACCCTAATCCTAACCCTCATCCTAAACCTAACCGTAAACCTAAACCTCACCCTAACCCTAACCCTCACCCTCACACTCCCCATAACCGTCAGCCAATCCTAATCCCAACTCTAACCCTAAACCTAACCCTAACACTCACCCTCACCCTTACCCTAAGCCCTCCCCTCTCCCTACCCCTCACCCTAACCCTAAGACTAACCCTAACCATCAAACTAACCCTAACCCTACCCCTAACGCTAACCCTCAACCTAACCTAATCCTCACCCACAAGCTAACCCTCACCCTCAACAGAAACCTCACCCTCACCCAAACACTCATCCTCACCCTAACCCTCACACTCACTCTAAATGTCACCCAAACACTAACCCTCAACCTAACCCTAACCCAAACCCTAATCCAAACCCTCCCCCTCACCCTTACCCTCACCCTAACCCTTACCCTCACCCTAACCCTAATCATAATCCTCACAATAACCGTAACCCTCACTCTAACCCTAACCCTCACCCTAACCTTCATCCACACCCTGATCCTCACACTCAGCTTAACCCTAACCCTAAACCTAACCCTCACCCTAAACCCTAAACCTAACACTAACCCTAAACCTCACCCTCACCCTCACCCTAACCCTAACCCTCACCCTAAACATCACCCTAATCCAAACACTCACCCTAACCCTAACCCGAAGCTGTACCCTGAACCTAAACTCAGCATAATCTTCAACCTAACCCTAACCTTTACCTAACCGAAACCCTCACCCTCACCCATAGCCTAAACCTCACCCTCACCGAAGAATTCACCCTAACCCTAACCTTAACCCTAACCCTCGCCCTCAAACTCCCCTACACCCTCAGCCTTACCCTAACCATAACCCTAATCGTAACACTAATGCTCAACCCCAACCTCACCCTAACCCTAACCCTAACCCTAACTATAACCCTCACCCTCATCCTAACCCTAACCCTAACCCTAACAATAACTCTAACCCTAACCCTAACCCTAAAACTCATCCTAACCCTAATCCTAACCCTAAATCTCAACCTCATCCTCACCCTCACACTAACCCTCAACCTCACCCTAAATATCACCTTAACCCTAACCTTCACAATGAACCTAACCCTAACGCTCACCCTAACTCTCACCTACAAACTAACCCTCAGCCTAAACATTATCCTCACACTAAACCAAACCCTAACCCTAACCTTCACACTAACCCTAACCCTCAAGGTAACCATATCCTGATACCTCACCCTAACTCTCACCCTAACCCTAACTCTAAACCTAACCCTCACCCTCACCCTAACCCTCACCATCACCCTAATGCTCACCCTAACCCTAACCCTCACCCTAAACCTAACCCTCAACCAAAACATAACCCTCACCCTGACCCTCGCCCTAACCCTAACCCTAACGCTAACCCTTACCCTAACCCTTACTTTAACCCTAACCCTCACCATAAACCTAATGCTCACCCTAACAATAACCCTCACACTAACCCTAACCCTAGCCCTCACCCTCACCCTCACCCTCAACCTAACCTTAACACTCATCCTAACCCTAACCCTAAACCTAAACCTCACACTAAACTTAAACTTCACCTTAACCCTAATCCTCACACTAAACCTAACAGTCACTCTATCCCTAACCCTAACCCTAGCTTAACCCTCACCCTAAACCTAACCTTAACCCTAATCCTAACCCTATCCCTAACCTTAACCCTAACCCTAATCCTAACACTCACCCTCACCCTAACTCTAAACCTAACCCTCAACTTCACCCTAACCATATACCTAACCCTCACCATAACACTAACACGCACCCTATACCTCACCCTCACCCTAACCCTAAACCAAACCCTAACCCTAACGCTAAACCTAATCCTATCGGTAAACCTGACCCTCACCCTCACTCTAAACCTAATCCTAACCTGCACCCTAAGCATAACCCTAACCCTAATGCTAACCCTAACCCTCAACCTCACCCTAAACCTAACACTAACACTCAAACTAAACCTAACCCCAACCCTAATGTTAACCCTAACCCTCACCCTAACTCTAACCCTGAACCTAACCCTTATCCTAACCCTCACCCTCACCCTATCTATAACACTAACACTCACCCTAACCCTAACTCTAATCCTAACCCTAATCCTACCACTCAGCCTAACCCTTACCCTCACTCTAACCCTCACCCTCTCCCTAACATTAATGCCAACCCTAAATATCAACCTCACCCTAACAGTCGCCCTAAACCTTACCCTCAGCATAACCCTATCCCTCCCCTCAACCTAACCCTCACCCTAACCCTTACACTCACCCTAACCCTCACCCAAACCTAACCCTAACACTAACCCTCACCCTAACCCCCACCCTAACCTTCACCCTAACCCTAATGCTAACCCTAACCCTCAGTCTCACCCTAAACCTCACCCTAACTCTTATCCTCACACGAACCCTAACAATAACCCTAAGCGTAACCCTCACACTAAGACTAACCCTCATCCTAACCCTAACCCTACCTCTCACCCTAACACTCACCCTAACCCTAACCTTAACCCTAACCTGAACCCTAACCCTAACCCTAATTCGCCCCCGAACCCGAACCCTCACCTACACCCTAACCCTTCCCCTTCCCTGAACCCTAACTCTCACCCTAAAACTCACCCTCACCCTAAACATCACCCTAACACTTACCCTCAACCTAAAACTCAACCTCACCACAACCTAACCCTGCCCCCCACCATAATCCTCACCCTAAACCTAACCCAAAACCTTACCTAACCGAAACCCTCACCCACAACCTCATCCTCTCTTTCAACCTCAGCCTAAACCTTACCCTAACCCTAATCCTAACCCTAACTCTTACCCTCACCCTAAACCTAACCTAACCCTAATCCTCACCGTCACCCTCCCACTCACCCTCACCCTCACCCTAACCCTCACCTTCACACTCACCTTCACCCTAACCCTCACCGTCACCCTAAACATCACTCTAAACCTAACCCTCACGCTAACCTAACCCCTACCCTAACCCTAACCCTAAACCAAACTCTCACCCTAACATTAACCCTCACCCTAATACTTACCCTCAACCTAACCCCAACCTTAAACTTAACACTAAACCTCACCCGAACCCTCACTCTAACCCTAATTCTAACCCTAACCCTAACTTTTACCCTAAATCTAACTCTTACACAAACCCTAAGCCTAACCCTAAACCTCACCCTAACCCTAAACTTAACCCTCATCCTCACCCTAACACTTGCCCTAACCCTAACCCTCACCATAACCCGAACCCTTAACCGATACCTAAACCTCATCCTCAAGCTAACCCTAACCCTAACCCTCACTGTAACCCTAACCCTCACCCTAAACCTCAGCCTCACCCTAACCCTCAACCTAAACCTAACCCTCAGCCTAAACCTCACCTTCACCCTAATCCTCACGCTAACCCTAACCCTAAATCTTACCTAACCGAAACACTCAACCTCACCCTCACCCTCTCCCTAACCCTCATTCTCACCATAGCCCTCACCCTAACCCTCACCCTCACCCTCAGCCTAACCCTTACACTAACCCTAATCCTAACCCTAACCCTTATCCTCACCCTAAACCTAACCCTAGCCGTCACGTTCACACTCTCCCTCACCCTCACCCTAACCCTCATGCTCAATCTCACCCTCACCCTAACCCTAAACTTAACCCTAACCCTCACCCTAACACTCATGCTCAATCTCACCCTCACCCTAACGCTCACCATCACCCTAAAAATCACCCTAACCCTAATGCCAACCCTAACCCTCAACCTCACCCTAAACCTCACCCTAATCCTTATCCTCAAACTAACCCTAACCCTAAACCTCGGCCTCACCCTTACTCTAACCCTAACCATAAACATAACCCTCACTCTAACCGTAATCCTTACTCTAAGCCTGAACCTAACTTTAACCCTCACACTAACTGTAACCCTAACCCTAACCCTCACCCTCACCCTAAACCTAACCCTAAACATAACCCTCACCCTAACCCTGTCCCTTACCCTAACCCTAACCCTACCCCTCACCCTAAACCTCACACTCAACCAAACTCTAACTATGACACTCACCCTAAACCCAACCCTAACCTTAACCCTAACGCTAACCTAAACCTAACCCTCACCCTAACCCTAACACTTACCCTAAACCTAACCCTAACCCTAACCCTAACCCTAACCCTCACACTAAGCCTAACCCTCACCCTAACCTTTATCCTCATACTAAAGCTAACTCTAACCCTAACCCTAACCCTCACACAAACCCTAACCCTCTCCCTAACCTTAACCCTACTCCTCGCCCTAACCCTCACCCTAACCCTAACCCTCACCCTAAAAATTATCCTAAACCTCACCCTTACCCTAACCATCACCGTCACCTTAACCCTCACCCTAAACCGAACTTTAACCCACACCCTAACCCTCACCCTCACCCTCACCCTCACCCTCACTCTAACCCTAAACCGAACCCTCATCCTAACACTAACCCTCACCCTCACCCTCACACTAACCCTAACCCAAAGCCTCACACTAACCCTAACCCTAAACCTTACCTAACCGAAAACCTCACCCTCACCCAAACCCTAACCCTCTACCTAGCCCCCCCAACACTAACCCTCACCCTAACCCTAACCCTCACCCTCACACTCACCCTCACCCTAACCCTAAACCTAACCCTAACCCTAATGCTAACCCTAAACCTACCTCTCAGACTAACGCTCACCCTAACCCTAACCCTATCACTAACCCTCACACTAACCCTAACCCTAATACTGAACCTAACCCTCACCCTCACCATAACCCTAACACTTACCCTAATCCAAACCCTATCCGTAGTCCTCACCCTAACACTTACCCTCACCCTCAACATCACCCTAACCCTCACCCTAAGCTATACCCTCACCTTAACTCTAACCCTAACCCTAACCCTCACCCTCACCTTCACCCTAATGCTAACCATAACCCTCACACTCACCCTAACCCTCACACTAACACTTACCCTCACCCTAACCCTAACCCTCACCCTCACCTAAACCTCACCCTAACACTTTCCCAAACCCTAAACCTCACCCTAACCCTAACCCTAAACCCAACCTTGACGCTAACCCTCACCCTCATTTTAAAATTCACCCTAACACTTACCAACACCCTTACACTCACGCTAACCCTAACCCTAAACCTAAACTTGACCCTAACCCTCACCCTAACCCTAAACCTCACCTTCACCCTAACTCTCACCCTAACATTTACCCTCACCCTAACTCTTACCCTAACTCTAAACCTAACGTTCACACTAACCCTAACCCTAACCCTCAGCTCAACCCTTATCCTAACCCTAAACCTTACCCAAACACTAACCCTAAGCCTCAGCCTAACCCTCATCCTAACCCTAACCCTAATACTAACTCTCACCCTAAACCTAAACCTCACCATCATCCTAACGCTCACCCTAACCCTCACCCTAAACCTAACCCTCACCCTAAACCTAACCCTCAACCTAAACATAACCCTCACCCTGACCCTCACCCTAACCCTAACCCTAACGCTAACCCGCACCCTAACCCTTACTTTAACCCTAACACTCACCTTCAACCTATCGCTCACCCTAACACTAACGCTCAAACTAACCCTACAAATAGCCCTCACCCTCACCCTCACCCTCAACCTAAACCTCACCCTAACCCTAATCCTCACACTAAACCTAACAGTCACTCTATCCCTAACCCTACCCCTCAGCCTAACCCTCACCCTAAACCTAACCCTAAGCCTAAACCTCACCCTAACCCTAACACTAACCGTAACCATAAGCCTAACCCTAACCCTAACACTAACACTAACCATAACAATAAGACTAACCCTAACCCTTACCCTCACCCTAACCCTCACCCTAACCCTCACCCTAAACCTTATGCTAAACCTAACACTCACCCTCACCCTAATCCTCACCCTAACCCTTATCCTCACACTAACTCTAACCCTATCCCTCAGCATCAACCTCACCCTAACCCTAAACCTGAAACTAACCCTCACCATAAACCTAACCCTTACCCTAAACGTAAACCTAACCCTAGCCCTAACCCTAATCCTCACCCTCACCCTCATCTTAACCCTGACCCTAAACCTAACCCTCACCCTAACCCTAACCCTTACCCTATCCCTAAACCTACCCCTCAACCTAACCCTCATGCTCACCCTAATCCTAACCCTAACCCTCACCCTAAACCTAAACCAAACCCTAACCCTCACCCTAACCCTAAACCTAACCCTCAACCTGACCCTAACCCTTACCCTAAACCTAAACCTAATCCTATCCCCAAACCAAACCCTAACCCTCATCCTCAACCTCACCCTCACCCTAACACTCACCGTCACCGAAACCCTCACACTAAACCGAACCTTAACCCATACCCTAACCCTCACCCGAACCCTCACCCGAACCCTCACACTCACCCTAAACCTAACCCACAACCTCACCCTAATCCTCACCCTAACCCTAACCCTAAACATTACCTAACCGAAATCCTCACCATCAGCCAAACCCTTACCCTCAACCTAGCCCTCCCCCAACACTAACCCTCACCCTAACCCAAACCCTCACCCTCAAACTCACCCTCACCCTAATCCTAAACCTAAACCTAATCCTCACACTAAGCCTAACCCTCACCCTAACCCTAACCCTACCTCTCAGACTAACCCTCACCTTAACCCTAACTAGGACCCTCACCCTAACCCTAACCCTATCACAAACCCTCACACTAACCCTAAACCTAATACTGAACCTAACCCACACCCTCACCCTCACAATAACCCTAACACTCACCCTAATCTTAACCCTAAAATTAGTCCTCACCATAACACTTACCCTCCCACTCACCCTAACACTAACCCTCAACCTCACCCTAACCCTCACACTAAGCTTTACTCTCACCCTAACTCTAATCCTAACCCTAACCCTCACCCTCACCCTAATGCTAACACTAACCCTCAGACTCACACTAACCCTCACCCTAACACTTACTCTCACCCTAACCCTAACCCTCACCCTCACCCTAAACCGCACCCTAACACTTACCCAAACCCTAACTATCACGCTAAACCTTACCTTGACGCTAACCCTCATCCTCACCCTAAACCTCACCCTAACACTTACTCACACCCTTACACTCACCCTAACCCTAACCCTAAACCTATATTTTACCCTAACCCTAAACCTCACCCTCACTCTAACTCTCACCCTAACCTTGACCCTCACCCTAACTCTTACCCTAACCCTAAGCCTATCCCTCAAACTAACCCTAACCCTAACCCTCAGCCTACCCTTATCCTAACCCTAAACCTAGCCCTAAACCTCACCCTAATCCTAACCCTAACCCTCAGCATAACCCTCATCCCAAGCCTAACCCTAATCCTAACCCTCACCCTAACCCTAACCGTAAACCTAAACCTCACCCTAAACCTAACCCTCACCCTCACCCTCTCCTTCACCTTCAGCCTAACCCTAATCCTAACCTAATCCTAACCCTCACCCTCACACTCACCCTAACTCTAACCCTAAACCTAACCCTAACACCCACCCTCACCCTTACCTTAACCCTAACAATATACCTAACCCTCAACCTAAACCTAACCCTCTCCCGAATCCTAAACCTAACCCTCACTCTCAAATTCACCCTATCTCTAACCCTCTCCCTAACCCGAACCCTAAACCTAACCTTGATGCTAACACTCACCCTCACCCTAAACCTTACTCTAACACTTACCCACATCCTTACCCTCACCCTCACCCTAACTTTAAACCTCCCCCTTCTCCTGACTCTCACCCTTACTTTTACCCTCACCCTAACTCTTACCCTAACCCTAAACCTAACCCTAACCCTACCCCTAACGCTTACCCTCACCCTAAGCCTATTCCTCACCCACACCCTAACCCTCACAGTCAACTGAACCCTCACGCTCACCCAAACCCTCATCCTCACCCTAACACTCACCCTAACTCAAAAAATCACCCAAACACTAACCCTCACCCTAACCCTAACACAAACCCTAATCCAAACCCTCACACTCACCCTAACCCTCACCCTAACCTTTACCCTCACCCTAACCCTTACCCTCACCCTAACCCTAACCATAACACTCACAATAACCGTAACCCTCACTCTAATCCTAACCCTAACCCTGAGCCTAACGTTCTCCCTCACCCTGATCCTCACACTAAGCTTAACCCTAACCCTAATCCTAGCCCTCACGCTCACCCTAACCCTCACCCTCAGCCTAAACATCACCCTAAACTTAACCCTCACCCTAACCCTAACCCGAACCCAAACCCTGAACCTAAACTCAACTTAATCCTCACCCTAATCCTGACCCTAAACCTAACCTTTATGTAACATAAAACCTCACCCTCACCCTCACCCTAACCCTCACCCTCACTCAAGCCCTCAACTTAACCCTAACCTTAACCCTAACCCTCACCCTCAAAATCCCCTTCCCCCTCAGCCTTACCTTAACCATAACCCTAATCCTAACACTAACCCTCAACATCACCCGAACCCTAACCCTAACCCTAACCCTAACAATTACCCTCACCCTCATCCTAACCCTAACCCTAACAATAAATCTAACCCTAACCCGAACCCTAAAACTCACCCTAATCCTAATCCTAACCCTAATCCTCACCCTCACCCTCACACTAACCCTCAACCTCACCCCAAACATCATCTTAACCCTAACTCTAAACCTAACCCTCACCCTCACCCTAACCCTCAACATCACCCTAACGCTCACCCTAACCCTAACCCTCACCCTAAACCTAACCCTCACCCTAAACCTAACCCTCACCCTGACCCTCACCCTAACCCTAATCCTAACTCTAACCCTCACCCTAACCCTTTCTTTAACCCTAACCCTCACGCAAAACCTAACGCTCACCCTAACACTAAACCTCACACTAACTCTAACCCTAGCCCTCACCCTCACCCTCACCCTCAACCTAACCCTAACACTCATCCTTACCCTAACCCTAATCCTAAACCTTACACTAAACCTAAACCTCACCCTAACCCTAATCCTCACACTAAACCTAACAGTCACTCTATCCTTAACCCTACCTCTCAGCCTAACCCACACCCTAAACCTCATCCTAAACCAAACACTAACACTAACCCTCACAATAAACCTCACCCTATACCGTACCCTCAACATAACCCTAAACCTAACTCTAACCCTAATCCTCTAACACACCCTAACCTTCACCCTCACCCTAAACATCACCCAAACCTTAACTCTCACCCTAACCCTAACCCTAACCCTTACCCTAAATCTAACCCTCACCCTCAAGCTAATCCTCACCATAAACCTAACTATGACCTAAAAGAAACCCTCACACTAACCCTAACCCGAACCCAAACCCTGAACCTAAACTCAACTTAATCCTCACCCTAATCCTGACCCTAAACCTAACCTTTATGTAACATAAAACCTCACCCTTACCCTCACCCTAACCCTCACCCTCACTCAAGCCCTCAACTTAACCCTAACCTTAACCCTAACCCTCACCCTGAAACTCCCCTTCCCCCTCAGCCTTACCTTAACCATAACCCTAATCCTAGCCCTCACCCTAACCCTAACCCGAACCCTAACACTCACCTTCACCCTAACCCTTACCCTTACGGTAACCCTAAACCTAACCATAATCATAACCCTCACACTAACCGTAACCTTCACACTAACCATAACCCTAACCCTAACCCTAAGCTTCACCCTCACACTGACCCTCACACAAACCCTAACCCTTTTCCTAATCCTAATCCTCACAATCACCCTCAACCTAAACTTAACCCTAACACTAACCCTCATCCTCAACCTCACGGAACACTCACCCTCACCCTAAATATCACCCTAACCCTAACCCTCACCCTAAACCTAACCTCAGCTTAACCCTCACCCTCAACCTAATCCTCACCCTATCTCTAACCCTAACTTAAACAAAACCCTCACCCACACACTAACACTCACCCTCACCCTAGCCCTAACACTAACCCTAACCATAACACTTACCCACACACTAACTCTCACACTCATCCTCACTCTAACCCTAATCGTAACCCTAATCCTAACCCTAATGCTCACCCTAACCCTGTCCCTAACCCTAACTGTAAACCTAACGCTCACTCTCATCCTAAACCTCATGCTGACCCGAGCACTCTCCCTAACCCCAAACCATACTCTCACATTAAACATCACCTTAACCCTAACCCTCAACCTAACCCTAACCCTAACCACCACTCTAACCCAAACCCTCACCCTAACCCTTACCCACAACATAATCCTATCCCTCAAACTCAATCTTACCATCACCCTAACCCTTACCCTCACCCTAACCCTCACAATAACCCTCACCCTAAACCTAACCCTCAGCCTCGCCCTAACCCTCACACTAAACTTTATCCTCACCTTCACCCTAACGCTCACCTTCACCCGAGCCATCACCCTCACCCTAACCCTAACTATAACCCTCAACCTCACCCTCAACCTCAGCCTAAACCAAATCCTAACCCTAACCCTAAACCTCACCCTCACCCTCACCCCAACCCTAACCCTCACCCCAACACTAAACCTCACCCTAACACTAACCCTCACCCTCACCCTCACCCTAATCCTAACCTTAACTCTAATCCTAACTCTCAACCTCACCATAACCCTCACCCTAACCCTTACCCTCACCCTCACCCTAAGCGTAACCCTAAACCTCACAGTAACCCTGACCCTCACCCTAACCCTAACCCTCACCTTAACCCTCATCCTCACCCTAATCCTCAACCTAACCTTACCTTAACCCTTACCTAAACTAAACCGTCGCCCTTACCCTCACCCTAACACTCACCCCCACCCTAGCCCACACCCTAACCCTAACACTAAACCTAACCCTCACACTAAATCAAACCATAACCCTCAGAATAAACCTTATCCTAACCCTAAACCTAAAACAAATCTTCACACTAACCAAACCCTAAACCTCACCCTAACCCTAACCCTCACACTAAACCTAACCCTAACCCTCAGCCTAATGCTCATCCTAATCCTAACACTAACCCTCACCCTAAACCTAATCCTAACCCTAACCCTCACACTAACCCTAAACCTCACCCTCAACCTCAACCTCACCCTCACGCTAAACCTAGTGCTAACCCTCATCCTAACCCTCACACTCACCCTAACTCTAACCCAAAACCAAACCCTCACACTCCCCCTCACACTCACCCTTACCCTCACCCTGACCCTAAGCCTCACCATAATCTTTACCCTCACCATCACCCTAACCCTCACCCTAACCTTTACCCTGACCCTAACCCTAACGCTAAACCTAAACCTAACCCTCACACTAAACCTAAACCTAACCCTCAACCTAACCCTTCTCCTAAACCTAAACCTAACCCTAACCCTCACCCTAACCCTAACCCTAACCCTAAACCTCACACTAACTCAAACCCTAAACCTCAGCCTAACGCTCATCCTAACCCTTACCCTAATCCTAACCCTCACCTTAACTGTAACCCTAACCTTAACACTCACACTAAACCTAAACCTTACCCTCACGCTCAGGCTAACTCTAATACTAACCCTAATACTAACCCTCACCCTCACCCTAACTCTAACACTAAACCTAACCCTAACCCAAACCCTATACCTCACCCTCACCATCACCCTAACCCTAACCCTAACCCTCACCCTAACCCTTATCCTCACCATAAACATAACTCTAACATTAATGCTCACCCTAAACCTAACCCTCACCCACACCTTAACCCAGACCCTCACCCGAACCCTCACCGACACCCAAACTCTCTTCCTAACCCTAACCATAATCCTAATCCTAAACCTAAGCCTCACCCTCAAATTCACCCAAACCCTACACTTAACCCTAAACCTCACCAACACCCTCACCCTAATCTTCACACTCACCCTAACCCTCACCCTCACACTAACCCTACCCTTCCCCCTAACCCTCATACTAAGCCTAACCCTAATCCTAACCGTCAACCTAACCCTATCCCTAGCCCTAACCCTCACCCTAACACTAATCCTAAACCTAACCCTAACACTCAACCTAACACTAATCCTCACCCACACCCTAACTCTCACCCTCACTCGAACCCTTACCCTCACTCGAACCCTCATCCGCACCCTCACACTAAACATCACCCAAACCCTAACCCTCAACCTAACCCTTGCCCTAACTCTCACCATAACCTTAACCCTAACCCTAAACCTCACCCTCACCCTAATCCTCACCATAACACTAAACCTTGGCTAAAAGAAACCCTCACCCTAACCCTCACACTAACCTTCACCCTCACCCTAGCCCTCACCCTAATCCTAACCCTAACCCTAAAACTCACCCTCAGCCTAAAGCTCACTCTAACCCTTCCCCTCACCCTTACCCTAACCCTAAACCTAACCATAACCCAAACCCACAACCTCACCCTACCCCTCACCCTCACCTTATCCTAAACCTTATCCTAACCCTAAACCTAAAAGCAACCTTCACCCTAACCAAACCCTAACCCTAACCCTCAGTCTAATGCTCATCCTAACCCTAACACTAACCCTAACACTTACCCTAAAACTAACCCTAACCCTAACCCTCACACTAACCCTAAACCTCACCCTCAAACTCACCCTAACCCTCAGCCTAAACCTAGTGCTAACCCTAATCCTAACACTCACCCTAAACCTAACTCTAACCCTAAACCAAACACTCCCACTCCCCCTCACCCACACTCTAACCCTCACTCTAACAGTAACCCTCACCCTCAACCTCACCCTCAACTTCAGCCTAACCCTAGTCTATACCCTAATCCTAACCCTCAGCCTACCCCTGACGCTAAACTCAGCCCTAACCCTAACCCTCACCCTAACCCTCACCCTCAACATAGTCCACACCCTAACCCTAAACCTAACCCTCACACTAAACCTAAACCTAACCCTCAGCCTAAACCTTATCCTAACCCTAAACCTAAAACTAACCTTCACCCTAACCAAACCGTAATCCTAACCCTAACCTAACCCTAACCCTCACACTAACCGTAACCCTAATCCTCAGCCTAACCCTCATCCTAACCCTAACCCTAACACTAACATAAACCCTGACCCTCAATTTAACCCTCCCCATAACCCTAACTCTAACCCTAAACCTCACCCTCACCCTAACCCTAATCCTAACACTAACCCTAAACTTCATCCTAACTCTGACCCTAATACTCACCCTCACACTAAACATCACCCTAAACTTAACCCATACCCTAACCCTAAACCTAACCCTCACCCTAACCCTAACCTCAGCTTAATCCTAACCCTGATGTAAACGAAACCCTCACCCTCACCCTCACCCTAATCCTCACGCTAACCCGAACCCTGACTTAAACGAAAGCATCATCCTCAATCTCACACTAACCCTCACCCTCACCTTATGCCTAACCCTCACCCTAACCCTAACACTAACCATCAACCTCACCCTCACCCTCACCCTCAGCCTAAACCTAACCCTACCCTAACCCTAACCCTCACCCTCCCTTGCACCCTAACCCTAACAATAACCCTAACCCTCGCCGTAACACTAAACCTCAACCTCACCCTAACCCTAATTCTAACCCTAAATCTAATCCTAACCCTCACACTCACCCTAACCCTTACCCTCACCTTGACCTAACCCTAACCCTAACCCTCACACTAACGCGAACCCTCACCCTAACGGTAACACTAACCCTAACCCTTACCCTCACAATCACCCTAACCCTAACCCTTACCCTCACCCTAAACCTAAACCTAAGAGTAACCCTAACCCTAAAACTAGTCCTCACACTAACCCTAACCCTCATCCACACCTTAACCCAAACCCTCACCCGAACCCGAACCCTAACCCTAACGCTAAACCTAACCCAGCACTCCTACTAAACCTAACCCTCACCCTAAATGTAACCCTACCCATCAGCCTAAACCTCACCTGAAGCCTAACCCTAAATCTAAACCTCACCCTATCCCTAAACCTAACCCTAACCCTCACACTCACGCTAGCCCTCACCCTAACCCTATCCTAAACCCTAAACCTCACACTAAACATAACCCTCACCCTATCCCTAACCCTAAACCTCAGCCTATGACTGACCCTAACCCCAACCCTAACCCTAACCCTAAACCTCACCCTATCCCTAACCCTAACCCTAACCCTCACACTCACTCTAGCCCTCAACCTAACCTCACCCTAATCCTATCCCTAACCCTAAACCTCACCCTCAACCTAACCCTCACCCTAACCCATCTCCTCACACTAATCCTAACTCGACCCTAATCTTTAACCTAAAACTCACACTAAACCTAACCCTTACTCTAAACCTAACCCTACCCCACAGCCTAACCCTCATCCTAACCCTAACCCTAACCCTAACCCTCACCCTAACCCTCACCCTCACCCTCACCCTCACACTCACCCTCAGCCTTACCATAACCCTAACCCTAATCCTAAACCTAACCCTCACCCACACCCTCACCCTAACTCTAAACCGAACCCTAACCCTAACCCTCCCCCTCAACCGCACCCTACCCTGAACCCTCACTCTCACCCTAATGCTCACCCTCACTCTAACCCTCACCCTAACTCTCATACTAATCCTCACCCTCAACCTCACACTCACCCTAACCCTTACCATCACCCTAACCATAACCATAACCCTCACGCTAACCCTAACCCTAAGCCTCCCCCTCACCCGAACCTTCACCCTCACCCTCACCATAAACATCACCCTAACAATAACCCTCACCCTAATCCTAATCCTAACGCTCACCCTAACCGAAACCCTCACCTTAACCCTCAACCTCATCCTAAACGTCACCCTAATCTTACCCTAAACGTTACCTAAACTAAACCCTCACCTTCACCCTAACCTTAACCCTAAACCTAACCTGCACACTAACCCTAACCCTAACCCTCAGCATAACGCTGATCCTAACCCTAACCATACCCATAATCCTCACCCTAACCCTAACCCTAACCCTACCCTCACTCTAACCCTAACCCCCACCCACATCCTCACCCTCACCCTCACACTAAGCCTAACCCTAACCCTAATCCTAAACCAAAACATCACCCTCACTCTAAACCTTACACTAACCATTACTCTGATCCTCACCCTCAACTTAACCCTAACACTAACCCTCACCATCACCCTAAACCTCACCCAAACCCGAACCCTCACCTCAACCTAACCCTCACTCTCACCCTAACCCTAAACCTAACCTTAATCCTCTGCCTAACCCTAACTATAACCCTATCCCTCACCCTAACCGTTATCCTCAGACTTACCCTAAACCTAACCCTAAACCTCACACTAACCCCAAAACTCATCCTATCCCTGACTTTACCCCTCACCCTAATTCTAACCCTAACCCTAACCCACACCCTAAATCTAACCCTAACCCTCACCCTCACCCTAACCCTCATCCACACCCTAATCCTCACCCTCAGCCAAACCATCACTGTCACCCAAACCCTCACCCTCACCCTAAACATCACCCTAAACCTAACCCTCACCCTAACCCTAAACATAATCCTCACCCTCCCCCCAACCCTAATCCTAACCCTAACACGAACCCTCACCCTAACCCTAACCCTCACCCTCACCCTAAACCTAACCCTACCCCTCACACTACCCCTCACCCTAACACTTAACCTCACCCTAACACAAACCCTAAACGTCACCCTCACCCTAGCCCTCACCTTAACACTAATCCTAACCCTAACCCTAACCCTAAACCTTACCCTCACCCTAACCCTCACCTTGACCCTCACCCTAACCCTAAACCTAACCCTAACCCTAACCCTCACCCTCACCCTCACCCTAACCCTAACTCTAATTCAAACCCTAATATTCACCCAGACCCTAAACCTCACTCTAATCCTTAGCCTCACCCTCACCCTAACCAAAACCTACACCTTAATCTTAACCCTCACTCTACCCCTAACCCTAAACCTCAACCTCACACTCACACTAACCCTAACCCCAAACCTCACCCTCACCCTAACCCTAAACCTAATGCTAACCCTAACCCTCATCCTGACCCTAACATTAACCCTACCCCTCATCCTAACCAAAACCTAACCCTAATGCTAAACCAAACCCTCACCCTCACCATAACCCTCACCCTAACCCTTACCCTCAACCTCTCCCTAACCCTTACCTTAAATATACACATGAGCCTAACCCTCACCTTAACCCTTACCCTCACTATAAACCTAACACTAACCCTAATCCTCACACTAACCCTAAACCTAAGCCTAACCCTAACCCTCACTTTAACCCTCACCCTAATCCTAACCCTGACCCTCACCCTCACTGTAACACTAACACTAAACCTAAACCTCACCCTCACCCTAACCCCCACTGTCACCCTAACCCTCAATGTCAACCTAACCCTAACCCTCACCCTAAACCTCACCCTAACCCTTACCCTAACCATAAACTTAACCCTAACCCACAGCCTAAACCTCACCCGAAACCTCAACGTCACCCTCACCCTCACCCTAACTCTAAGCCTAAGACTCACCCCAACCCTAACCCTCACTCTAACCCTAAGTCTAACCCTCACCCTCAACCTAACCGTAACCCGAACTCTAACCCTATACCTCACCCTAACCCTAAGGCTAAACCTAACCCTAACTCTTACTCTCATCCTAATCCTCACCCTAACCCTTTTCCTCACACTAACCCTAATCCTAACCCTCACACTAAACCTAACCCTCAACCTAAACCTCAGCATCACCCTAACCCTCACCCTAACCCTAACCCTCACCGACACCCTAAACCTCTCCCTCACCCTTACCCTCACCCTCACCCTAAACATCACCTTAACCCTAACCCTCAGCCTAACCCTAACCTTAAACCTCACCTTAACCCTAACCCTCACCTTCAACCTCACTTTCAGCCTAATCCTCACCCTAAACTTAAACCTAACCCTTTCCTACCCGAAAACCGCACCCTCAACCTAACCCTCACCCTAACCCTCGCCCTCACCCTAGCCCTCACCCTAAGCCAAACCCTAACCCTAACCCTCAAACTCAACCTCATCCTCAACTTCAGCCTCACCCTAACCCTAAACATATTCCTAACCCTAACCCTCACCCTCACCCTCACTCTAACCCTAACTGTAAACCTAATGCTAACCCTAAACCTCACGCTCACCTTAACTCTAATTCTAACCCTCAACCTACCCTAACCCTAACCATAATGCTATACCCAACCCTAACCCTCACAATAAGACTAATGCTAACCCTAATACTCAACCACAACCTAAACCTCACCCTAACCCTTACCCTCATCTTAACCCTCAACCTAACCCTAAACCTAAAGCTAAATCTCACCCTAACACTCACCCTAAACTTTACCCTAAACCTCACCCTCACCCTGACCCTCACCCTAACCTTTACCCACACCCTCACCCTAAACATAACCATAACCCTCACACTAAACCTAACCCACACACTAACCCTAACCATAATCCTCACCCTAAACCTCATCCTAACCCTAAACCTAACCCTCAAACTAACCCTAACCTAAAACATTACCCTAACCCTAACCCTCACACTCACCCTCAGCCTAACACTAACCCGAACCATAATCCTAACCCTAACACTCACCCTCACACTCACCTTAAATTGAACCCTAACCGTAAACCTAACCCTCACCCTAACCATAAACCTATCCCTAACGCACACCCTAACCCTAAACATTACCCTAACCCTAACCCTAACCCTCACCCTCACCCTAACGCTAACTCTCACCCTAAAATTCACCTTTATCCTAATGCTAACCCTAAACGTCACCCTCATCCTAAACCTCACCCTAACCCAAACCCTCACCATAGCCCTGAGTAACCCTAACCCTAATGCTCACACTCACCCTAACCCTAACCTTCACCTTATCGCTCACCCTAACCCTAACCCTCACCCTCACCCTAAACCTCACCCTCACCTTAACCCTCACCCTAATCCTAACTCTAACCCTCACCCCAACCCTAACACTCACGCTAACCCTAACTTTAACCCTCACCCTAAAACTTAATCTAACCCTAACCATCACTTTCACCCTAATCCTCAACCTAACCCTGATCCTTACACTAACCCTAACACTAACCCTCACACTAAACTTATTCCTCACCCTAAACCTAAATATAAACCTCATTCTAACCCTAACCATAACACTCACCCTAATCCTAACCCTAAACCTAACCCTCTCCATAACCCTAAACCTACCCCTCACCCTACCCTTCACCTTAAACCTAACCCTCACTCTTACCCTTATCCTAACCCTCAACCTGACCGTAACCCTCACCTTCACCCTAAACCTCACCCTAACCCTACCCCTCCCCAACACCCTAACTCTCACCCTCACCCGAACCCTCACTCTCACCCTAAGCTACACCAACACCCTTAGCCACACCCTCAAACGAATCCTCACTCTCATCCTCACCCTCACCCTAAACATCACCCCAACCCTAACCCTCAACTTAACCCTAACCCTAACCCATCCCCTAACCCTAACCCTAAACTTAAACCTCACCCTCTCCCTAATCCGCACCCTAAACCTAAATCTAAACCTTTCCTAACCGAAAACCTCAACTTCACCCTAAACCTCACCTTAGCCCTGACCCTCACCCTAGCCTTGACCCTAAACCTAACGCTAAACTTAACCCTCACCCTCATGCTCACCCTCACCCTCACCCTCACCCTCAGCCTCACCCTAACCCTAAACCTAATCCTAACCCTAACCCTGACCCTCACCCTCACTCTAAACCTAACCCTAACCTGCAACATAAGCCTAACCCTAACAGTAATGCTAACCCTAACCCTCAAACTCACCCTCACCCTAACCCTAACCCTAACCCTAACACTGAACCTAACCCTAACCCTAACCTTAATGGTAACCCTAACCCTCTCCCTCATCCTAACCCTGACCCTAACCGTTTCCCTAACCCTCACCCTCACCCTATCCGTAACCCTAACACTCACCTTAACCCTACCTCTAACCCTAACCCTAATCCTACCCCTCAGCCTAACACTCATCCTCACCCTAAACCTCACCATCTCCCTAACATTAATGATAAGCCTAAACATCAACCTCACACGAACCGTCGTCCTAACCCTTACCCTCACCATAACCCTATCCCTCAACCTCAACCTAACTGTTACCCTAAACCTTACACTCACCCTAACCCTCACCCAAGCCTAATCCTAAACATAACCCTCACCCTAACCCCCACCCTAACATTCACCCTAACAGTAAGGCTAACCCTACACCTCAGTCTCACCCTAACCCTCACCCTAACTCTTATCCTCACACTAACCCTAACCATAAACCTAACCGTAACCCTCACACTAAGCCTAAACCTAATCCTAAGCCTAACCCTACCTCTCACCCTAATACTCACCCTAACCCTAACCTTAACCCTAACCCGAACCCTAACATTAACCCTAATCCTCCCCTGAACGCTAAAACTCATGGTCACCCTAAGCCTCACCCTCACCCTAACCCTCACCTACACCCTATCCCTTCCCATTCCCTGAAGCCTAACTCTCACCCTGAACCTCACCCTCAACCTAAACATCACCCTAACCCAAACCCAAACCCTCAATCTCACCCACAACCTAACCCTCACCCCCACCCGAAACCTCTCACTCTCCCTAATTTTCACTTTCACCTTAAACATCACCCTAACCCTAACACTCACCCTAACCCTAACCATAACCCTCACCCTCACCCTAACCCTAACCCTAACCATTACCCTAACCCACAACGTAACACTTAGGCTAAACTTAACCCTCACTCTCACCCTAACCCACACCCTAACAATTACCATCACCCTAACCCTTACTCAAAACCTAACCCTCACACTAAACTTAAGCCTCACCCTAACTCTAACCCTAAATCTACCCCTCACCCTAACCCTAGCCGTGAGGGCTAGCGTGAGCCTCACTCATACCCTCAACCTCAGCCTAAACCTAACCCTAACCCTAATGCTAAAACTAACCCTCACACTCACACTCACCCTAAACCTAACCCTAACCCTCATCCTCACACTTAGGCTAACCCTAAACAACCCTTACCCTCACCCTCACCCTAACCCTCACACTAACCCGAAATGTCACCCTAACCCTAACACTAACCCTAACCCTTACCCTCACAATCACCCTAACCGTAACCCTTACCCTCACTCTAACCCTAACCCTAACAGTAACCCTAACCCTAAGCCTAGTCCTCACACTAACCCTAATCCTCACCCACACTTTAATCTGAACCCTCAACCGAACCCTCACCCTAACCCTAACACTAAACCTAACCCAAACACTCCTACTAAACCTAACCCTCACCTTAACTGTAACCCTAGCCATCAGCCTAAACCTCACCCTAACCCAAACCCTAACCCTACCCCAAACCCTAACCCTCACACTAAACCTAACCATCACCCTATCACTAACCCTACCCCTCAGCCTAAGACTCAGTCAAACCCTAACCCTAACCCTAACCCTAAACCTCACACCCACGCTAGCCCTCACCCTAAACTTACCCTAACCCTATCCCAAACCCTAAACCTCACCCTCATCCTAACCCTCACCCTAAACCTTCTCCTCACCATAAACCTAACCCTGAACCTAAACTTAACCCTAAAACTCACACTAAACCTAACGCTCACCCTAACCCTAACCCTACCCCACAGCCTAAACCTCATCCTAACCCTAACCCTAACCCGATCCCTCAGCCTAGACCTAACCCTAACATTAACCTAACTCTCCCCCTAACCCGAACCCTAACCTCACCCTCACACTCACCCTCAACCTAACCCTAAACCTAACCCTAATCCTAAACCTAACCCTCAGCCCCACCCTCAACCTAACTCTAACCCGAACACTAACCATAACCCTCCCCCTCACCCTCACCCTCACCGGAATCCACACTCTCACCCTAACGCTCACCCTCACCCTAACCCTCATCCTCACCCTCACCCTCAACCTCACCCTCAACCTCACCATCACCCTAAACCTAACCCTAACCATAACCCTCATGCTAACCCTAACTCTAAACCTAACACTCACACTCACCTTAACCCTAATCCTCACCTTAACCCTAACCCTAACTCACACCCTAACCCTCACCCTCACCCTCAACCTCAACCTCACACTCAACCTAACCCTCACCATCACCCTAACCCTAACCCTAACCAAAACCCTCACGCTAACCCTAGCTCTAAACCTAAACCTCAAACTCACCTTAACCATAACCCTCACACTCACACTTACCGTAACCCTAACCCTTACCCTAACCCTCACCGTCAACCTCACCCTCACCCTGACCCTCACCCTAAGCCTAACCCTAACCCTAATCCTAAACCTAATCCCCACCCTCACCCTAAACCTAATCCTAACCGTAACATTCACCCTCACCCTCACCCTAACCCTCATCCTAAATCTAACGCTCACCCTCACCCTAAACCTAACCCTAACAATCACCCTCATCCTAACCGTAGCCCTCACCCTCACCCTAACCCTAACACTCACCCTAAACCTAGCCCGCACCCTCACCCTAACCCTAACCCTAAACCTCACCCTAAACCTAACCCTCACCCTCACCCTAACCCTAACCTAACGCCTCACACTAACCCTCACGCTCACCCTAACTCTAACCCTAACCCTAACCTCAAGCTAACCCTAACGTGAATTCTCCCCCTCACCCTAACCTTAACCCTAACCCTCACACTGAACCCTAAACCTAACCGTCAGCCTAACGCTCATCCTAACCCTAAACCTAAATCTCATTCTAACCCTAACATTAACACTCACCCTCACCCTCACCGTTACCGTAACACTAACCCTAAAAATAAACCTGACCCTAACCCTCACCCTAACCATAACACTCACCCTAACCCAAACCCTCACCCTATCACTTACCCTCACACTAACCCTAACCCTAACACTAACACTAACCCTCACACTAACCCTAACCCTTACTCTAACCCTAAACCTCAACCTCACCCTCACCCTCAGCCTAACACTATTACTTACCCTCAACCTATACCTTCCCCTCAACCTAACACTAACCCTAACCCTCACCTTCATCCTCACCCTCACCTCACCATAACCCTATCCCTCACCGTCCACCTAAACCTAACCCTAACACTTGCCCTCACCTTAGCACTCACCCTAACCCTAACCCTGAACCTAACCCTCACCCAAATGCTCACCCTAACACTAACACTAAACCTATCCCTCACCCTCAGTCTAACCCTCACACTAAAGCTTACCCTCACCCTAAACCTAATCCTCACACTAACCCTAAACCTAACCCTAACCCTAACCCTCACCTTAACCCTCACCTTAATCCGGACCCTGATCTTAACCCTCAGCCTAACTCTAACATTAAACCTACATCTCACCCTCACCTAACCCTTACCATCACCCTAACCCTCACCCTAAACCTAACCGTCATCCACACCCTAAACCTCACCCTCACGATCACCCTCGCCCCAAAGCTAACACTAACTGTAAACTTCACCCTCACCATCATACTAACACTAATCCTAAACCTAACCCTCACACTCACCCTGAAACTAACACTAACCCTCACCGTCATCCTCACGCTTACCCTAACCCCAAACTTAGCCATCAGAATAACCCTAACCCTAAACCTAACCCACACCCTAAATCTCACCCTCACCCTAACCTTCAACCTCACCCTAAACCTCACCTTCATCCTAACCCTCACCTTAACCCTAAACATAAGCCTCTCCCTCAACCTAACCCTCACCCAAACCCTAACTCTCACCCTCAAACTCACGCTAACCCTAACCCTCACTCTTACTCTAAACCACACCCTAACCCTTAACCTTATCCTAACCCTAACACTAACCCTAACCCTCACACTAAACCTAAACCTCACCCTCACCCTAACCATAACCCTACCCCTCACATTAACTTTAAACCTTACCCTAACCCTAACCCTAACCCTAACCCTCACCCTCACCCAAACCCGAACCCTCACCTCAACCTAACCCTCACTCTCACGCTAACCCTAAACCTAACCCTAATCCTCTCCCTAACCATCACACTCACACTCAAACTCACCTTAAGCCTAACCCTAACCCTAATCCTAAACCTAACCCTCACACTCATCCTAAAACTAACCCTAACCTTAATCCTAAACCAAACCCTCACCTTCACCATAAACCTAACACTAACCATCACCCTCACACGCACCCTTACCCTAACCCCAACCCTATGCCTTAACCTAACCCTAACCCTCACCCTAACCCTAACCCTAACCGAACCCAAACCCTCACCCTAACCCTTACAATAACCCTATCCCTCACTCTAACCCTTATCCTCACACTTACCCTAAACCTAACCCAAAACCTCACACTAACCCTAAACCTCACACTAAACCTGACCCAACGCCTCACCCTAAACCTCACCCTAATCCTAACCCTAACCATAACCCACACCTTAAACCTAACCCTAACACTCACCCTCACTTTACCCCTCACCTTAATCCTAACCGTGACCCTAACCCTCACTGTAACGCTAACACTAAACCTAAACCTAACCCTCACCCTAACCCTCACTGTCACCCTAAACATCACCCTAAACCTCACCCTCACACTCACGCTAACCCTAACACTCACTCTCACCCTAACCCTCACTCTAACCCTTAACCTTACCCTAACCCTAACCCACACCCTAACACTAAACCTAACCCTCAACCTCATCCCAAACCTAACCCTACCCGTCACCCTAATACTTACCCTCACTCTAACCCTAACCCTAACCCTAACCCTCACCCTCACCTTCACCATAAGCGTAACTCTAATTCAAATCCTAACCCTCAACCACACCCTAAACCTCACCCGAATCCTTACCCTCACCCTCACCCTAATTGGAACCCACACGTTAACCTTAACCCTCACTCTACCCCTGACCCTAAACCTGAACCTAACACTCACCCTAAAACTAACCCTAACCCTCACCCTCAACCTAACCCTAAACCTAATGCTAACCCTAATCTTCATCCTCACCCTAACCCTAACCCTACACCTCACCCTAACACAAACCCTAACCCTAATGCTAACCCTAACACTCAACCTCACCCTAACCCTCACTCTAATCCTTACCCTCACCCTCTCCCTCACACTTACCCTAAACCTACCCATCAGCCTAAACCTCACCTTAACCCTTACCCTCACTATAAACTTAAAACTAACCCTAATCCTCACACTAACCCTAAACCTAACCCTAACCCTAACCCTCACTTTAACCCTCACCCTAAGCCTAACCCTGAACCTAACCCTCACTGTCACCCTAACACTCAACATCACACTAACCCTCAACCTAACCCTAACCCTCAACCTAAATCTCACCCTAACCCTTACCCTCACCACAACCTTAACCCTAATCCACACCCTAACCCTCACCCGAAACCAAACCCTCACCCTCAACCTAACCAACACCCGAACTCTAACCCTATACCTCACACTACCCTTAATGCTAAACATAACCCTAAATCTTAGTCTCATCCTAATCCTCACCTTAAACCTTTTCCTCACACTAACCCTAATCCTAACCCTCACACTAGCCCTAACCATCAACCTAACCCTCACTGTCACCCTAACCCTCACCCTAACCCTAACCCTCACCTAAACCCTAACCCTCACCCTCACCCTAAAAATCACCCTAACCCTAAACCTCAGCCTAACCCTAACCCTAACCCTCACCTTAACCCTAACCCTCACCTTCAACCTCACCCTCAGCCTAATCCTCACCCTAAACCTAACCCTAACCCTTTCCTAACCGAAAACTGCACCCTCACCCTAACCCTCATCCTAACCTTCGCCCTCACCTTAAGCCTAACCCTAACCCTAACCCTCAACCTCAACCTCATCCTCAACCTCAGCCTCACCCTAACCCAAAACCTAATCCTAAACCTAACCCTCACACAAACCCTCACTATAACCCTAACTGTAAACCTAATGCTAACCCTAAACCTCACCCTCACCTTAGCCCTAATCCTAACCCTCACCCTAACCCTAACCCTAAGCCTAATGCCATACCTAACCCTAACCCTCACACTAAGACTAATGCTAACCCTAATACTCAACCACAACCTAAACATCACCCTAACACTTACCCTCATTCTAACCCTCACCTTAACCCTAAACCTGAACCTAATCCTCATCCAAACACTCACCCTAACCCTTACAGTAACCCTATTCTTCACCCTCACCCTAACCCTCACCATATCCCTTATCCTCACACTAACCCTAACCCTAACCCTACACCTCACACTAACGCTAACCCATAACTCAATCCTAAAACTAACCCCCACCCTAACCCTAAACCTGAACCTAATCCTCATCCAAATGCTCACCCTAACCCTAACACTAACCTTATCCCTCACCCTCACCGTAACCCTCACCCTAACGCATACCCTCACCCTAACCCTAACCCTAAACCTAACACTCAACCTAACCCTAACCCTAACACTAATGCTAACCCAAACCCTCACCATCAACCGAACCCACACCCTCACCCTAACACTCACCTAATCCTCACCCTAACCCTAACATTACCTAACCAAGACCCTCACCCTCACACTCACCTTTACCCTAACCCTCCCCCTCTCCCTAGTACTCACCCTAACAGTAACCCTAACCCTAAACCTCACCCTCATCCTCAACCTCAGCCTAACCCTATCCCTATCCCTAATCCTAACCGTAACCCTCAACCTAAGCCAAACCCTAACACTCAACCCTCACCCTAAGCCTCACCCTAACCCTAACTCAAAACCTAACCCTCACCCTCATCCTAGTGGTCAACATAACCCTAACTCTAATCCTAACTCTAACCCTAAACCTCATCTTCAACCTCACCCTCACCCTCACCCTCAGCCTAATCCTAACCCTAACCCTAATACTTACTCTAAACCTCTACCCTAACCCTACCTCTACCCCGAACCCTAGCCCTCACCCTCACTCATACCCTCAACCTCAGCCTAACCCTAACCCTAATCCTAAACCTAACCCTCACACTCACACTCACCCTTACCCTAAACCTAATCCTCACCCTCACCCTAAGTCTAACCCTAAACCTCACCCTCACCCTAACCCTTAACCTCCCCCGAAACCTAACCCTAACCCAAACTCTTAAACTACCCCTCAGCCTAACTCTAACCCTCACCCTTAACCCAAATCTGATGCTAACTCAAATGTTCACTCTCAACCTAAGCCTCAGCCTAACATTTACCCTCACCATAACCCTATCCCTCCCCTCCCCCTAAAACTCACCCTACCCCCTCCCCTCACCCTAACCCTCACCCTAACCCAAAGCCTAACCCTAATCCTAACCTTCACCCTAAGCCTCACCATAACACTCACCCTAACCCTAACCTTAACTCTCACCCTCAAACTCACCCTAACCCTAAACCTAAACTTAACCCTCACCCTCACCCTAACTGTCATCCTAACCCTTACGCTCACCCTAACCCTAACCCTAACCCTAACCCTAACACTCAACCTAAACCAAACCCTAACCTTAATGCTAACCCTAACCCTCACCCTCACCCTAACCTGAACCCTAACCCTTACCCTTACCATCACCCTCACTCTCACCCTAACCCTAACCCTTACCCTCACCTTAACCCTATCCCTCACTATCAACCTAACCCTCACCCTAAACCTTACGCTCAGCCTAACCCTCACCCAACCCTAACCCGAACCCTAAACCACACCCTAACCCCCACACTAACCTTCACCCTAACCCTAACGCTAACCCTAACCCTCACTCTTAACCTAACCCTCATCCTAAAACTTATCCTCACATTAACCCTAATCCTAACCGCAACCCTCCCACTAAGCCTAACCCTCAACCTAACCCTAATCCTCTCCCTCACCATAATTCTCACCCTAAACATAACCCTAACCCTTACCTAACCGAAACCGAAACCTCACCCTCACCCTCACCCACAGGCTAACCCTTACCCTAATCCTAATAGTACCCTAACTCTTATCCTCACCCTAAATCTAACCCTAACCCTAACCCTCATGGTCACCCTCCCACTCATGCTCACCCTCACCCTAACCCTCACGCTCAACCTCACCCTCACCCTAACCCTCACCTTCAACCTAAACATCACCCTACCCCTAACCCTCACGCTAACCCTAACCCTTACCGTACCCTAACCCTAACCCTAACCCTAACCCTAACCCTCGCCCTAAACCTTATGCTAACCCTAACTCTCATCCTCACCCTAATCCTCACCCTAACCCTTATCCTCACACGAACCCTAACCCTAACCCTCAGCATCACCCTATCCCTAAACCTAAACCTAAAACTAACGCTCACCCTGAACCTAACCCTTACCCTTACCCTAAACCTAAACCTCACACTAACCCTCACCCTAACCCTCACCCTAACCCTCACCCTAAACCTAAGCCTCACCCTAACCCTAAACTTTACCCTATTCCTAACCCTACCCCTCAACCTAACCCTCACCGTCACCCTAACCCTAACACTAACTCTCACCCTAAACCTAACCCTAACCCTAACCCTCACCCTAAACCTAAACCTAACCCTCATCCTAACCCTAAACCTTACCTGAAACCTAACCCTAACGCTAAACCTAACCATAACCCTAACCCTTACCCTCAAATTTACCCTCACTCTAACCCTAAACCTAACCCTAACCCTCACCCTAACCCTAACCAGAATCCTAACCCTAACCCTCACAGTCACCATCACCCTCACACTAACCCTCAATCTCAAACTTACCTTCACCCTAACCCTCAAACTAACCCAAACCCTCACCCTAACCCTAACAATCTCCCTAACCCTAACCTTACCTTTCACCCTAACTTTAACCCTAAATATCACCCTAACCCTAACTCTCACCCTCACCCTCACCCTCTGCCTAACACTAACCGTAACCCTAAATCCTAACCCTAACTCTCACCCTCATACTCACCCTAATTCAAACACTAACCCTAACCATAACCCTATCCCTAATTCTAACCCTAATCCTAATCCTCATCCTAACCCTAAACCTAACCCTCTATCTCACCCTAAACCTAACCTTATCCCCCACCATAACCCTAATGCTAACCCTATCCCTCAGCCTCACCCTAAACCGCACCCTAAACCTTACCCTCACCATAACCTTAACCCTAAACCTAATACTCACACTAATTCTAACCATCACCCTCACCCTAACCCTCACTGTCACCTTAAACTTCACTCGAACACTAACCATCACCCACACACTAACCCTCACCAGAAACCGAAACCTCTACCTCACCCTCACCCTAACCGAAACCCTAACACTCACCCCAAACCTAACCCTCAACCTAACCCTAATTCAAACCCTCACCCTCAACTTAACCCTAACCCTAATCCTAAACCTAAACCTCACCCTAACCCTAACACTAAACCTAACCTTAACTCTTACTTTCATCCTAATCCTCACCATAAACCTTTTCCTCACACTAACCCGAACCCTAACCCTCACACTAACCCGAACACTCACCCTAACCCTAACCCTAACCCTCACCCTGAAACTAACCCTAACCCTTTTCCACACCCTCACCCTAACCCTCACCGTCACCCTAACCCTCACCCTAAAACTAACCCTCACCTATACCCTAAAACTCACCCTCACCCTCACCCTCACCCTCACCCTAAACATCACCCTAACCCTAAACCTCACTTTCAACCTCACCCTCACCCTAACCCTCACCCTAAATCTCACCCTCACCCTAGCCCTCACCCTAAACCTAACCCTAACCCAAAAACTCACCCTCAAGCTCATCCTCAACCTCAGCCTCACCCTAACCCTAAACCTAATCCTAAACCTAATCCTCACCCTAACCCTCACTCTAACGATAACCTTAAACCTAATGCTAACCCTAAACTTCACCCTCAACTTTACCCTAATCCTAACCCTCACCCTCACCCTACCCCTAACTCTAATGCTATACCTAATCCTAACACTTACCCTAAGACTAATTCTAAGCCTAATACTCAACCTCACCCGAAAACTCACCCTAACACTTACCCTCAGCCTACCCCTCACCCTAACCCTAAACCAAACCTAACCTTCACCAGTCACCCTAACCCTTACACTCACCCTATCCCTCACCCGCACCCTAACCATCACCCTAACCCTTATCCTCACACTAACCCTAAACGTAACCCTAAACCTCACACTAACTCTAATCCTCTCCCAAAACCTAACACTAAACCTCACACTAACCCTAACCCTAAACTCAACCCTAACCCCAAACCTCACCCTAAATCCAATCCTAATCGTCACCCAAACGCTCACCCTAACCCTAACACTAAACCTATACCTCACCCTCACCCTAACCCTCACCCTAACGCTTACCCTCACACTAACCCTAAAAATCAAACTAAACCTAATCCTCACCCTAACCCTAACCATAATCCTCACCCTAACCCTCATCCTAACCCTAACCCTAACCCTCAAACTATCCCTAACCCTAAACATTACCCTAAACCTAACCCTCACCGTCACCCTCACACACACCCTCAGCCTAACACTAACACAAACCCTAATCCTAACCCTAACGCTCACACTCACACTCACCCTAACTTGAACCCTAACCATAAACCTAACTCTCACCCTATACATTAACCTATCCCTAACCCACACCCTAACCCTAAACGTCACCCTAACCCTAGCCCAAATCCTCACCCTAACTCTAATCCTCACCCTAATCTCAACTTAACCCTAACGCTCACCCTAACCCTCACCCTCACCCTAAATCTCACCCTAACTGATACCCTCACCATAAACCTAAGGGTAACCCTAACCCTAATCCTCACACTCAATCTGACCCTAACCCTCACCCTATCACTCACCCTAACCCTAACACTCACCCTCACATTAACACTCACCGTCATCTTAACCCTCACCATAAACCTAACCGTAACCCACACCCTAACACTCACACTCACCCTCACCCTCATCCTAACCTTCACCCTAGCCCTAACCCTAACCCTAACCCCAACCATGACCCTCACCCTACCCCTAACTTTAACCCTCACACTCACCCTAACCCTAACCCTAACCCTTACCCTAAACCTCAACCTAACCCTTAATCAAATCCTAACCCTCACTCTCACCCTAATCCTCAACCTAACCCTAACCATAACCCTCACCCTAACCCTAACCATAATCCTAACCCTAAACTTAACCCTCACCCTCACCCTAAACCTCACCCTTACCTTAAAACTTATTCTAATCCGAAACCTCACCAACACCCTAACCCTCACCCTCACCCTCACCCTCACTCTCACCCTAACCTTCACCAACACCCTAACCCACACCCTCATCTGAACCCTAACTCTCACCCTCACCCTCACCCTAAACATCACCCTAACCCTAACCCTCACCCTAACCCTAACCCTAACCCTCACCCTAACCCTAACACTCACCTTAAACCTCACCCTCACCCTAATCCTCAACCTAAACCTAACCCTAACCCTCTCCAAGCTGAAAACCTCACCTTCACCCTGACCCTCACCCTAGCCCTCACCCTCACCCTATACCTCACCCTAAACATAACCATAAACTTAACCCTCACCTTCACGCTCACCCTAATGCTCACCCTCACCCTCAGCCTCACCCTAAACTTACACCTAATCCTAACCCTAACCCTGACCCTCACCCTCACTCTAACCCTAACCCTAACCTGCACCCTAACCCTAACCCTTACCCTAATGCTAACCCTAACCTTCAACCTCACCCTAACTGTAACACTCAACCTAAACCTAACCCTAACCGTGATGCTAACCCTAAACCTCACCCTTACCCTAACAGTGACCCTAACCTTTACCCTAACCCTCACCCTCACCCTAACCCTAACTCTAAACCACACCCTACCACTAACCATAAACCAACCCTAAACCTCAGTCTACCCCTCACCCTCACCCTAACTCTCACCCTCACCCTAACACTAATGCTAACCCTAACCCTCAACCTCACCCTAACCGTCGCCATAAACCTTAACCTCACAAAAACCCTATTCCTCAACCTCAACCTAACCCTCACCCTAACCCTTACAATCACCCTAACCCTCACCCAACCCTAACCCTCATACTAACCCTCACCCTAACCCCCATCCTAACCTTAACCCTAACCCTAAGGCTAACCCTAACCCTCAGTTTCACCCAAACCCTCACCCTAACCCTTATCCTCACATAAACCCTAACCCTAACCCTAACCGTAACCCTCACAAAAAGCCTAACCCTCATCCTAAACCTAACCCTACCTCTCACCCTAACACTCACCCTAACCCTAACCCTAACCTGAACCCGAACCCTAACCCTAACCCTAATCCTCCCCTGAAACCTAACCCTCACGGTCACCCTAAGCCTCACCCTTACACTAACCCTCACCTACACCCTAACCCTACCCATTCCCTGAACCCTAACTCTCACCCTAAACCTCATCCTCAACCTAAACATCACCCTAACCATTACTCTCACACCAACCCTCACCCTCAACCAAACCATAACCCTCACTCTCACCCAAAACCTCTCACACACCCTAACTTTCACCTTCAGCTTAAACATCACCCTAAACCTCACTCTCACACTAACCCTCACTCTAACACTTATAATCACCCGAACCCTCACATTAAACCTAAACCTCACCCTAAATCTAACCCTAAACCTACCACTCACCCTAACCCTAGCGGTGAGCTCTAGGGTGAGCCTCACTCATACCCTCAAACTCAGCCTAACCCTAACCCTAAGCCTCACCCTCACCCTCACCCTAAACCTTAATCTCACCCTAACCCAAACCCTACCCCTCACCCTAACCCTAAAACTACCCGTCAGCCTATCCCTAACCCTCACCATCAGCCCAAACCTGATGCTAACACAAATGCTCTCTCAACCTAAGCCTCAGTCTAATACTTATTCTCACAATAACCCTATCCATCACCCTCTCCTTAAACCTCAACCTACCCCTTCCCCTTAACCTAACCCTCAACCTAACCCAAACCCTAACCCTAACCCTAACCTTCACCCTAAGCTTCACTCTAACCCTCACCTTAACCCTGACCCTAACCCTAAACCTAAACCTAACCCTCACCCTCAACGTAAATGTCATCCTAACCCTTACCCTCACCCTAACCCTTACCCTAATCCTAACCCTCACCCTAACCCTAACCCGAACCCGAAACCTCACTCTCACCTTCACCCTCACCCTAAACATCACCCTAAACCTAACCCTCACCCTAACCCTAACCCTAACACTCACTCTAACCTTAACCCTCACCTTAAATTTCACCCTCACAATAGCCCTCACCCTAAAACTAACCCTCATATTAACCCTCACCCTCACCCTCACCCTCAGCCTCACCCTCAGCCCCACCATAACCCTAAACCTAATCCTAACATTAACCCTGACCTTCACCTTCACTCTAACCCTAACCCTAACCTGCACCCTAAACCTAACCCTAACCATAAACCTAACACTCATCCTAACCCTCACCCAACCCTAACCCTAACCCTAACCCTCACCCTAACCCCCACCCTAAACTTCACCCTAACCCTAACTCTAACCCTAACCCTGAATCTCATACTTACCCTCACCCTAATCCTTATCCTCACACTAAACCTAACCCTAACCGTGACCCTCACACTAAGCCTAACACTCAACCTAACCCTATGACTCACACTCAACCTAATCATCACCCTAACCATAACCCAAACACTTACATAACAGAAACGCACACCCTGACCCTCACCGTCACCCTAACCCTCAGCCTAACCATTACCCTAACCCTAATAGTAACCCTAAATCTTACCCTCACCCTAAACCTAACCCTAACCCTAACCCTCACCGTCACCCTCCCACTCACGCTCAGCTTCACACTAACCCTCACGCTCACCTTAACCTCACCCTAACCCTCACCGTCACCCTAAACATCACCCTAACCCTAACCCTCACGCTAACCCTAACCCTCACCCTAACTCTAACCCTAAGCTTATCCCTCACCCTAACCCTAACCCTAACCCTAAGCCTAACACTAAACCTTACCCTAAACCTAACCCTTATCCTAACCCTAACCCTAACCCTCACCCTAAAACTTATGCTAACCCTAACCCTCATCCTCACCCTGAAACTAACCCTAACCCTTTTCCACACACTCAACCTAACCCTCACCGTCACCCCTGCCCTCCCCTTGAACCTAACCCTCACCTATACCCTCATTCTCACCCTCACCCTCACCCTAAACATCACCCTAACTCTAACCCTCAAGCCTAACCCTAACCCTAACCCTCACCTTAAGCCTAAACCTCACCTTCAACGTCACCCTCACCCTAACCCTCACCCTAAACCTCACCTTCACCGTAGACCTCACCCTAAACCTAACCCTAACCCTAAACCTCACCCTCAACCTCATTCTCAACCTCAGCCTCACCCTAACCCTAAATCTAATCCTAACCCTCACCATCAGCCTCACTATAACCCTAACCATAAACCTAATGTTAAACCTAAACCTCACCCTCACCATAACCCTAATACTAACCCTCACCCTAACCCTAATGCTATACCTAACCCTAACTATCAACCTAAGACTAATGCTAACCCTAATACTCAACCTCACCAGAAACCTCACCTTAAAACTTACCCTCAGCCTAACCCTCACCCTAACCTAAAACATAAACCTAACCCTCAGCAAACACTCACCCTAACCCTTACACTAACCCTATCCTTCACCCTCACCCTAACCCTCACCCTAATCCTTATCCTAACAATAAACCTAACCAGAACCCTAAACCTCACAGTAACCCTAACCCTCACCCTTAACCTAACCCTAAATCTCACGCTAACCCTAACCCTAATCTCAAACTTAACCCTAACCCTCACCCTAACCCTAAACCTAACCCTCACCCAAACGCTCACACTAACCCTCACACTATACCTATCCCTAACCGTCACCCTAAACCTCACCCTAACGTTCAACCTCACACTAACCCTAACAATCACACTAAACCTAACCCTCACCCTAACCCTAACCATAATCCTCACCCTAACCCTCATCCTAACCCTAACCCTAACCCTAAACATTACCCTAAACCTAATACTCACCCTCACCCACACCCTCAGCCTAACACTAACCCTAACCCTAATCCTAATCCTAATGCACACCCTCACACTCACCCTAACTTGAACCCTAACCAAAAACCTAACCCTCACCCTAACAATAAACCTATCCCTAACCCACACCCTAACTCTAAACGTCACCCAAACCCTAACCCTAACCCTAACCCTAACCCTCACCCTCACCCTAACCCTCAACCTCACCCTAACTCTCACCTTAACCCTAAAGCTAACCCTAACCCACACTGTAGTCCTCACCCAAAACCTAAACCTCACCCTAACCCTAAACCTAAACCTCACCCTAAACCTCACCCTAACCCTCACCCTCACCCTCACCGTCAACCTCACTGTAACTCTAACCCTAAACCTAACAATAACACTAACCCTAACCCCAACCCTAATCCAGATCCCCACCCTCACTCTCACCCTCAGCCTAACCTAAGCCTAAGGCTAAGGCTAAACCTAACCCTCACCATAATCCTAACCCTAAGCCTAAACCTAAAAATAACCCTAATCCTAAACCTAACACTAAACTTAACCCTAATCCTTAGCCTCACCCTCACCCTTACCCAAACCCTAACCCTCACTCAAACCCTAAGCATATCCCTAACCTTAACCCTCACACTCACCCTCACCATAACCCTAATCCTAAACCTAACCACATCCCTAACCCTAACCCTCACCTAAAACCTCACCCTAACTTTAACCCTAATACTAACTTTCACCCTCACACTAGCCCTCACACTAACCCTAATTCTAACCCTCACCCTCAACCTAACCCTGAACCTCAGCCTCGCCCTAAACCTCACACTAACCCTAAACCTAATACTCAATCTAACCCTCACCCTAACCCTAACCCTAAGCATAAACCTAACCCTAACCCTCACCCTTATCTTAACCCTCACCCTCAGTGTAATGGTCACCTTTACCCTTACCATCATCCTCACCCTGACCCTCCCCTAACCCTAAAACTCATCCTAACAGTCACCCTAATCGTAAACCTAACCATCAACCTAAGCCTAACTTTCACCGTCAATCTCAAGCTCAACCTAACCCTAAGCCTAAGTCTATGCCTTACCCTAACACTTACCCGCACCCGTCCCCTCACCTAACCCTAAACCTAACCATCACCATAAACCGAAACCTCACACCCACCCTCACCCTCAGCCTAAACCTAAGCCTAAGCCTAACCGTAACTCTCACCCTCACTCTCAGCCTAACCCTAATCCTAAACTTAACCCTAACCCTAAACCTCAACCTAACCCTCACCCTAACATTAAACCTAACACCAACCCTAACCCAAACCCTCTACCTAACCCTCCCCATAACCGGAAATCTAACCCTAAACCTAAACCTCACACTAACCCTAACACTTACCTTAAACCTAAACCTCACCCTAACCCTCACCCTCAACCTCACGGTAACTCTAACCCTAACCCTAACAATAACACTAATCCTAAACCTAACCATAACCCTAACCCTAACCCTAACCCTAATCCTAACACGCTCACCCTAAACCTAACTTTCATCCTAGCCCTCACCCTAACCCTAAACCTAACACTCACCCTAACCTTAAACTTAACCCTCACCCTCACCCTCACCCTCAACCTAACCCTAAGCCTAACCCTAACCCTAACCTAACCCTCACACTCACTGTAACCCTTACCCTAATCCTAATCCTAACTCTAAGCCTAACCCTCAACCTCAAACTAACCCTCACCCTAACCCTAAATCTAACAATAACCCTAAACCTAACCCTCACCCTCAGCCTCACTCTAACCCTAACTCTAACCCTAAACCTAACCCTCACCATAACCCTAACCATAACCCTAACCCTAAACCTCAGCTAACCCTAACCCTAAACCTCACCCTCACAATAGCCCTCACCCTAAACCTCATCCTAAACCTAACACTCATCCTAACCCTAACCCTAACACTAACCCTAACCCTAACCCTAACTCTAACCCTAAACCTTACACTCACCCTAAACCAAACTCTAACCCTAAACCTAATCCTAAACCGAATCCTAACCCCAACCGTAAGCCTCACCCTTACCCTCAACGTAACCCTAACGCTAACACTAAACCTAACACTATCCCTAACCCTAACCCTAACCCTCACCCTAACAATAACACTCACCCTAACACTAACCCTAACCCTCATGTTCGGGCTAAGCCTAAGCCTAAGCCTAAGCCTAAGCCTAACCCTCACCCTCACCCTAACCCTAACCCTAACACTAACCCTAACACTAACCCTAAACCTCACCCTCACCCTAACCTAACTCTAACCCCAAACCTAAACCTGAACCTCATCCTAACCCCAACCCTAACCGTCAACCTTACCCTCACCATAACCCTAACCCTCACAATAACCCTAACTCTAACCCTAACACTAACCCTGAACCTCACCCTAACCATAACCCTCACCTTAAGACTAACCCGCACCCTAACATTAACCCGAACCTTAACACTAACCCTCACACCAACCCTAACCATCACTGTAACCCTAAACCTCACCCTAACAATAACCCTAACCCTCACCCTCACCCTAGCCCTCACCCTAACCCTAACCCTCATCCTCGGCCTAACCCTCAATTTTACACTTACCGTCACCCCCACCCTCACCCTCACCCTAATCCTAACCCTCACCCTAACCCCCACCCTAACCCTAAATCTACCCCTAAACCTCACCCTCACCCTAACCCTAAATCTAACCCTAACCCTAACCATAAACCTCACCCTAAACCTAACTCTCAACCTAACAATTACCCTCCCCTAACACTAACCCTAACCCTCACACTAACCCTAACTCTCACTCTAATCCTAAACCTCACCCTAACCCTAACCCTAACCCTAACACTCACCCTCACACTTTCCATCACGCTAACCCTAATTCAAACCCTCACCCTCAGGCTAACCCTAATCCTCATCCTCACCCTAAACCTCACACTAACCCTAACCCTAATCCTCAATTTAACTCTCACCCTAAACCTAACCCGAACCCTTACCCAAACCCTCACCATAAACCTAACCCTCACCCTTATCTTAATCCTCACCCTCAGCCTAACCCTCACCTTTACACTTAATAGTACCCTCAACCTAACGCTCACCCTAACCCTAATCCTCATCCTAACCCTCACCCTCAGCTTAACCCTAAGCCTAAGTGTAACCCTAACCCTAACCGTCACACTCACCTTAACCCTAATGCAAAACCTAACCCTAACCCTAAACCTCAAACTAATCCTCACCCTAACCCTAACCCGAAAACTAACCCTAACCCTAATCCACACCCTAACCCTCCCCCTAAACCTAACTGTAACACTAAACCTCATCCTCAACCTAACCTTAACCCTAAACCTAAAGCTAAAGCTAAAGCTCACCCTAAACCTCAGCCTAAGACTAACCCTCACCCTCACCCTCAACCTATTCATAACTGTAACCCTAACCCTAACAATAACACTAAACCTAACCCTAAACATAACCCTAACCCTCACCGTAACCCTAATAATAACCCTAACCATAAACCTCACCCTAACCCTCACCTTCAACCTCACTTTCACCCTCACCCTCACTGTAAGTCTAACCCTAACATTAATAATAACACTAATCCTAACACTAAACTTAACACTAACCCTAATCTTAAAACTCACCCTCACCCTAACCATAATTCTAATCCTCACCCTCACCCTATCACTAACCCTCATGTCACGGTAACCCTAACTCTCATCCTAACCCTCACCCTAAACCTAAAACTCACCCCAACAGTAAACCTAAACGTCACCATCACCCTAGCCCTCACCCTAACTCTAATCTTAACCCTAATCCTCATACGAACCCTCATCCGAACCCTAACCCTAAATCTCACCCTAACCCTCTCTTCAACCCTAACTCTACCCCTAAACCTCACCCTCACCCTAACCCTAACCCTAACCCTAACCCTAAACCTCACTCTAAACCTCACCCTAACCCTAACCCTCACCCTCACCCTCAAACTACCCTTAACTCTGACTCTAACCCTAAATATAACACTAACCCTAAACCTAACCCTAACCATAACCCTCACCCTCAGCCTCACCCTCACTGCAAACTTAACCATAACAATAAAACTAACAATAACCCTAAACCAAACAACAACCCTAACCCTAACTCTAACCCTAACCCTAACACTAACCCTAACCCTAAACCTCACCCTAACCCTGCCCCTAAACCTAACTCTAACCCTAAACCTCACCCTCACCCTAATCATATGCCTAACCCTAAAACTCAACCTAACACTAACCCCCAAGCTCACCGTAATCGTAACCCTAAACCTCACCTTAACCCTGTCCCTAAACCTAACGCTAACACTAAACCTCACCCTCACCCTAACCCTAACCCTAACCCTAATCCAAAACCTCAACCTAAACCTCACCCTAACCCTAACCCTAACTCTCACCCTAATCCTAAGCCTAACCCTAACCCTCAACCTAACCCTAACCCTCATGCTCACGGTAACCCTAACCCTAACCCTCACCCTAACCCTAAACTTAACCTGAAACCTAACTCTCACCCTAACCCTACCCCTAAACCTTACCCTAACCCTAACCCTCACCTTCACCCTGACCCTAATCCAAAGCCTAACCCTAACCCTCAACCTAAACCTAACAATCACTCTCACAGTAACCCTAATCCTCACACGCACCCTAAGCCTTACCCTAATCCTAATCCTAACACTAAGCCTAACCCTCACCCTCACCCTAACCCTCACTGAAACCCTATATCTAACACTAACACTGAACCTAAAACTCACCCTCAGCCTCACCCAAACCCTAACTCTAAACCTAAACCTCACCATCACCCTATCCCTAACCGTAACCCTAACCCTAAACGTCACCCTAACACTAACCCTAAACCTCACCCTCACCCTAGCTTTCATCCTAACCCTAATTCTAACCCTAAACCTCGTCCTAACCCTCACCATAATCCTCACCCTCAACCTAACCCTCACCTTAAGCCTAACCCTAACATTAATCCTAACCTAAACCCTAACACTAAACCTCACCCTAATACTAACCCTAAACATCACCCTAACCCTAAACCTCACCCTAACACTAACCCTATACCTCATCCTCACCCTAGACCTCACCCTAATCCTAACCCGCATCCTCACCCTAAACCTCACACTAACCCTAACACTAATCCTAAATCTAACCCTAACCCTCACCCTCTCCCTAACCCTAACCCTATCCCTCCCCTAAACCCTAACCCTAACCCTTACGGTAAACCTCACCCTCAGCCTAACCCTCACCTTTACCCTTACCCTCACACCCAACCTAACCCTCACCCTAAGCCTAACCCTCACCCTAACCCTATCTCTACCCCTAAACCTCACCCTTACCCTAATCTTAACTCTAAACTTAACACTAACAATAACACTAACCCTAACCCTTACCATCACACTAACCTTAATCCTCACCCCCAACATCAGCCTCAGTCTAACCCTGAGCCTCACCCTAACCCTCATACTCACCCTCACCTAACCCTAATCCTTAACCTAAACCTATCCCTAAACCTCAACCTAACCCTCACCCTCATCTTAACCCTAAGCCTAAACCTAACCCTAAACCTCCCCTTAACCTTAAGTCTAACCCTAAACCTCACCCTCACCCTAACCCTAACCCTAACCCTAACCCTAAACCTCACCCTAAAACTCACCATAACCTTAACACTCATCCTCATCCTCAACCTAAACTTAAATCTAACCCTAACCCAAACAATAACACTAACACTAACTATAACCATAACCATAACCATAACCCTCACCCGCAGCCTCACCCTCACCGCAAACTTCACCCTAACCATAACACTAACAATAACCCAAACCCTAACCCTAACCGTAACCCTCACCCTAACCTTAACACTAACCCTAACCCTAAACCTCACCCTAACCCTGCCCCTAAACCTAACTCTAACCCAAAACCTCACCCTAAACCTCACCCTAACACTAACCCTAACCGTAACCCTAATCCTAAACCTAACCCTAACCCTCAACCTAACCCTAACCCTCACGCTCACCATAACCCTAACCGTAACCCTCACCCTCACCCTAAACTTAACCAGAACCCTAAATCTCACCCTAACCCTACCCCTAAACTTTACCCTAACCCTAAACCTCACCCTCACCCTCACCCAAACCCTTACCCTAATCGTAATCCTAACATTAAGCCTAAACCTCACTCTCACCCTAAACCTCACCATATCCCTAACTCTAACACTAACCCTAACCCTAACCCTCATCCTCAGCCTCAACCTAACCCTAACTCTAACCCTAAACCTCACCCTCACCCTATCCCTAACACTAAACCTAAACCTAAACCTCACCCTAACCCTAAACCTAAATCTCACCGTCACCCTAGCCTTCACCCTAAACCTAATCCGAACCCTAACCCTAATCCTAAGCCTAACCCTAAACCTCAAACTAACCCTAACCCTCATCCTCACTGTAACCCTTACCCTAATCCTCACTCTAACCCTAAACTTAACCCGAACCCTAACTCTCATCCTAACCCTAAACCTAACCCTCACCCTAACAATAACCCTCACCCTCACACTCACACTCAGCCTAACCCTAAGCCTAACCATAACGCTAACCCTAAACCTCACACTCACCCTAACCCTAACCCTATTCCTAATCCTAACCCAAACCCTAAACCTCACCCTCACCCTAACCCTCACCTTAAGCCTAACCCTAACAGTAATCCTAACCCTAAACCTAACACTAAACCTCACCCTAACACTAACCTAACTATCACCCTAACGCTAAGCCTCACCCTAACACTAACCGTAACCCTCATCCTCACCCTAGACCTCACCATAATCCTAACCCTCATCCTCACCCTAAACCTCACACTAACCCTAACACTAATCCTCAATCTAACCCTCACCCTCACCCAACCCAAACCCTATCCCTCTCCCTAACCCTAACACTAACCCTTAGTGTAAACCTCACCCTCAGCCTAAACCTCACCTTTACCCTTTCTGTCACACCCACCCTAACCCTTACCATCACCATAACCTTAATCCGTACACCCACCATCACCCTCAGCCTAACCCTAAGCCTAAGCCTAAACCTCACCCTAACCCTTACACTCCCCCTAACCCTAACCCTAATCCTAAAACTAACCCTATCCCTAAACCTCAACCTAACCCTCACCCTCATCCTAAACCTAACCCTAAATCGCACCCTAACCCTCTCTTCAACCCTAACTCTAACCGTAAACCTCACACTCACCCAAGCCCAAACCCTAACCCTAACCCTAAACCTCACCCTAAAAATCACCCTAACCCTAACACTCATACTCACCCTCAACCTAACCTTAATTCTAACCCTAACCCTAAAAATAACATTAACACTAACCCTAACCCTAACCATAACCAAAACCCGCACCCTAACCCTAAACCTCACCCTCACCCTCAACCTCAGAATAACCCTAAACCTAAACCTAACAATAATCCTAACCCTAATCCTCACCCTAAACATAACCCTCAACCTAACACAAACCCTCACCCTAACCCAAACCCTCACCCTAACACTAACCCTAATCCTAACACTAACCCTCACAGTAACCCTAACCCTAAGCCTAACCCTAAACCTCAACCTAAACCTCAACCTCACCATAAACCTAACACTAACCCTAACCCTCACCCTCACCCTAACCCTCCCCCTAACCCTATAACTAACCCTAAACCTCACCCTCACAATAACCCTAACAATAACCCTAAACCTAAACCTCACACTAACCCTAACACTAACCCTGACCCCCACCCTCACACTAAGAGTAACTCTAACCCTAACCCTAACAATAACACTAACACTAACCCTTACCATCCCGCGAACCCTAATCCTCACCCCCACCCTCACCCTCAGCCTAACCCTCAGCCTAAGCCTAACCCTCACCCTAACCCTCACACTCAACCTCACCTGAACCCTAATCCTAAACCTAACCCTATCCCTAAACCTCAAGCGAAATCTCATCCTCAACCTAACCCTAAACTTGAACCTCACCCTAACCCTCCCCCTAACCCTAACTCTACCCCTAAACCTCACCCTCACCCTAACCGTAACCCTAACCCTAACCCTAAACCTCAATCTAAACCTCACCCTAAATCTAACCCTCACCTTAACCCTCAACCTACCCTTAACTCTAACCCTAACCCTAACAATAACACTAACCCTAGCCCTAACCCTAACCATAAACCTCACCCTCAGCCTCACCCTCACTGCAAAGTTAACCCTAACCATACCACTAAGAATAACAATAACCCAAACAATAACCCTAACCCTAACCCTCACCCTAACTCTAACACTAACCCTAATCCTAAACCTCACCCTAACCCTGCCCCTAAACCTAACTCTATCCCTAAACCTCACCCTCACCCTAACCCTAACCCTAACCCTAATCCAAAAACTCACCTTAAACCTCACCCTAACCCTGACCCTAACCCTCACAATAATCCTAAGCCTAACCCTAACCTCAATCTGACCTAACCCTCATGCTCACCCTAATCCTAAACCTAATGCTCACCATAACCCTAAACTTAACCCGAAACCTAACTCTCACCCTAACCCTACCCCTATCCCTTGCCATAACCCTAACCCTCACCCTCACCGTCACCCTAATCCTAAGCCTAACCCTAACCCTCAACCTAAACCAAACAATCATGCTCACTGTAACCCTAACCCTCACACTCACCCTAAACCTTACCCTAAACCTAATCCTAACACTAAGCCTAACCCTCACCCTCACCTTAATCCTCACTGTGACCCTATTTCTAACACTAACACTAAACCTAACACTCACTCTCAGCCTCACCCTAACCCTAACAATAACCCTTAACCTCACCGTCACCCTATCAATAACCCTAACCCTAACCCTAAACGTCACCCTAACCCTAAACCTAAACCTCAACCTCACCCTAGCTCTCACCCTAACCCTAATTCTAACCTTAACCCTCATCCTAACACTCACCCTAAACCTCAGCCTCACCCTAACCCTCACCTTAAGCCTAACCCTAACATTAATCCTAACCCTAACCCTAACACTAAACCTCACCATAACACTAACTCTAACCATCACCCTAACCCTAAACCTCACCCTAACACTAACCCTAAACCTCATCCTCACCCTAGACCTCACCATAATCCTAACCATCATCCTCACCCTAAACCTCACGATAACCCTGACACTAATCCTCAATCTAACCAGCACCCTCACCCTAAACCTAACCTTATCCCTCACTCTAACCCTAACACTAACCCTTACCGTAACCATCATCCTCAGCCTAACCCTCACCTTTACCCTTATCCTCATAACCACCCTAAACCTCACCCTAAGCCTATCACTCACCCTAACCCTATATCTACCCCTAAACCTCACACTCACCCTATTCCCAACTCTAACCCTAACCCTAAAATTAACATTAGTCCTAACCCTTACCATCAACCTAACCTTAATCCTCACACCCAACATCACCCTCAGCCTAACCCTAAGCCTCACCCTAACCCTCATACTCACCCTCACTCTAACCCTAATCCTAAACCTAACCCTATGCCTAAACCTCAACCTAACCCTTACCCTCATCCTAACCCAAACCCTAAACCTAACCCTAACCTTCCCCTCAACCTTAACTCTAACCCTAAACGTCACCCTCACCCTAACCCTAACACTAACCCTAACCCTAAACCTCACCCTACAACTCACTCTAACCCTAACACTCACCCTCACCCTCACCCTCAATCTAACTTTAACTCTAAACCTAACCCTAACAATAACATTAACCCTAACCCTAACCATAACCATAACCATGACCATAACCCTCACCCTCAGCCTCACCCTAACCGCAAACTTCACCCTGACCATAACACTAACAATAACCCTAACCCTAACCCTAACCCTAAAATTCACCCTAACCTTAACACTAACCCTAACCCTAAACCTCACCCTAACCCTGCCCCTAAACCTAACTCTAACCCAAAACCTCACCCTAAACCTCACCCTAACCCTAAACCTAACCCTCAACCTAATCCTAAACCAAACCCTAACCCTCAACCTAACCCTAACCCTCACGGTCACCATAACCCTAACCCTAAACATCACCCTAACCCTAAGTTTAACCCGAACCCTAAATATCAAACTAACCCTATCCCTAAACCTTACCCTATCCCTAAACCTCATCCTCACCCTCACCCAAACCCTCATGCTAACCCTTACCCTAATCCTAAAACTAACACTAAGCCTAACCCTCACTCTCACCCTAACCCTCACCGTAAACTTAACTCTAACACTAACCCTAACCCTAACCCTCACCCTTAGCCTCAACCTAACCCTAACTCTAACCCTAAACCTCACCCTCAACCTATCCGTAACCCTAAACCTAAACCTAAACCTCACCTTAACCCTAACCCTAAACCTCACCCTCACCCTAGCCCTCACCCTAAACCTAATCCAAACCCTAATCCTCATCCTAACCTTCACCCTAACCCTAACCCTAACCCTCAACCTAAAACTAACCCTCACCCTTACTGTAACCCTTACCCTAATCCTCACTCTAACCCTAAACTTAAACCAAAACCTAACTCTCACCCTAACAATAACATTAACCCTCATTCTAACAATAACCCTCACCCTCACCCTCAGCCTAACCCTAAGCCTAACACTAACGCTAACCCTAAATAACACACTCACCCTAACCCTAACCCTATTCCTAATCCAAAACCTAACCGTAAAACTCACCCTCACCCTAACCCTCACCTTAAGCCTAACCCTCACATTAATCCTAACCCTAAACCTAACACTTAACCTCACCCTATCACTAACCCTAACCATCACCCTAACCCTAAACCTCACTCTAACACTAACCCTAAACCTCATCCTCACCCTAGACCTCACCCTAACCCTAACCTGCATCCTCACCCTATACCTCACACTAACCCTAACACTAATCCTCAATCTAACCCTAACCCTCACCTTCACCCTAACCCTAACCCTATCCCTCACCCTAACGGTAACCCTAACCCTTACGGTAAACCTCACCCACAGCCTAAACCTCACCTTTACCCTTACCGTCACCCCCACTCTAACACTCACCCTAAGCCTAACACTCACCCTAACCCTATCTCTACCCCTAAAACTCACCCTCACCCTAATCCTAACTCTAAACCTAACCCTAACAACAACACTAGCCCTAACCCTTACCGTCACCCTAACTTTAATCCTCACCCCCACCATCACCCTCAGACAAACCCTAAGCCTAAGCCTAACACTCACCCTAACCCTCACACTCACCCTCACCCTAACCCTAATCCTAAACATAACCCTATCCCTAAACCTCAACCTAACCCTCACCCTCATCCTAAACCTAACCCTAAACCTCACCCTAACCCTCCCCTCAAAACTAACTCTAACCCTAAACCTCACCCTCACCCTAAACCTAACCCAAACCCTAATCCTAAACCTCACCCTAAAACACACCCTAATCCTAACACTCACCCTAACCCTCAACCTAACCTTAACTCTAACCATAACCCTAACAATAACACTAACACTAACCCTAACCATAACCATAACCATGACCCTCACCCACAGCCTCACCCTCACCGGAAACTTCACCCTAAACATAACACTAACAATAACACTAACCCTAACCCTAAACCTCACCCTAACCTTAACACTAACCCTAACCCTAACCCTCACCCTAACCCTGCCACAAACCTAACTCTAACCCAAAACCTCACCCTAAAACTCACCCTAACCCGAACCCTACCCCTCACCCTAATCCTAAGCCTAACCCTAACCCTCAACCTAACAGTAACCGTCACGCTCACCGTAACCCTAACCCTAACTCTCACCCTAACCCTAAACTTAACCCGAACACTAAATCTCAAACTAACCCTACCACTAAGCCTTACCCTATCCCTAACCCTCACCCTCACCCTCACCCTCACCCTCACCCTAACCCTTACCCTAATCCTAATCCTAACACTAAGCCTAACCCTCACTCTCACCCTAACCCTCATCATAAACCTAACTCTAACACTAACCCTAACCCTAACCCTCACCCTCAGCCTAAACCTAACCCTAACTCTAACACTAAACCTCACCCTCACCCTAACCCTAACACTAACCCTAACCCTAAACCTCAACCTAACCCTAAACCTCACCCTCACCCTAACCCTAATCCTAACCCTAACCCTCATCCTAACCCTCACCCTAACACTAAACCTAACCCTCACTGTCACACTCACCCTAACACTAATCCGAACCCTAACCCTCAACCTAACCCTAACCCTCACCCTCACTGTAACCCTTACCCTAAACCTCAACTTAACCCTAAACTTAACCCAAACCCTAACTCTCACCCTAACCCTAAACCTAACCCTCACCCTAACAATAACCTCAACTTCACCCTCAGCCTAACCCTAATCCTAACCCTAACCTTCCTCCTAACCCTCAACCTAACCTAACCCTAACCATCACCCTAACCCTAATCCTCACCCCCAACCTCACCCTCAGCCTAACCCTAAGCCTAAGCCTAACCCTAACCCTAACACTCACCCTTACCGTAAACCTCAACCTAACCCTCAACCTTACCCTAACCCTAACACTAACCCTAACCCTAACGCTCAAATAACCCTCCCCCTAAACCTATATCTAAAACTAAACCTCTCCCTCACCCTTATCCTAATCCTAACCCTAAACCTAAACCTGACCCTAACCCAAACACTAATCCTCACCCTCACCCTCAACCTCACCCTCACCATAACTTTAAACCTAACCCTAACAATAACACTAATCCTAAACCTAAACCTAACCTTAACCGAAATCCTAAACATAATCCTAACACTCACCCAACCCTAACACTAATCCTAACCCTAACCCTCAAGCTAACTCTAACCCTCACCATAACCCTAACCCTCATCCTAAACCTTACCCGAATCCTAATCCTAACCCTAAACCTTACCCTAACACTAACCCTAAACCTCACTCTCACCCTAGTCTTCACCCTAACCCTAAACCTAACCCTCATCCTCACCCTAACCTTAAAATTAACCAAAACCTAACACTCACCCTAAAACTAACCGTAAACCTCACCCTAAACCTAGCACTAACCTTAAAACTTACCCTAACACTAACCCTAATACTAACCCTAACCCTAACCTAACTGTAACCCTCAACCTAACCCTAACCCTCACGCTCACCGTAACCCTAACCCTAACCCTCACCCTAACCCTTAACTTAACCTGAATCCTAACACTCAAGCTAACCCTAAACCTAACCCTCAACCTAAAGCTAACCCTCACCCTCACCCTCTCCCTCAGCCTAACCCTAAGCCTAAGCCTAACCCTAACCCTAAACCTAACACTCACTCTAACCATTACCCTAATCGTAATCCTAACCCTAAGCCTAACCCTCACAATCACCATAACCCTCATCCTAACCCTAACTCTAACACTAACCCTAAACCTAACCCTCAACCTCAGCCACACCCTTACCCTAACTCTAACCCTAAACCTCACCCTCAGCCTAACCCTAATCCTAACCCTCATCCTAACCCTCATCCTAACACTAACCCTAACCCACACCCTCAACCTCACCCTAACCCTTACCCTAAACATAAACTTAACCTGAATCCCAACTCTCAACCTAACGCTAACCCTCACCCTAAACCTAACTCTAAACCTCAACCTCATCATAGCCCTCACCCTAACCATAATCCTAATCCTAACCATTATTCTAACCCTCCCCCTAACCCTTACCCTAACCCTCACCCTAACCCTAAACCTCACCCTCAACCTCACCCTCACCCTAACCCTAACCCTAAGCATAAACCTAAGCCTAACCCTAACACACACACTCACTCTCACCCTAACCCTAATCCTAAACCTTACCCTCACCCTCACCCTCACTCTCAGTGTAAACCTAAGTCTAATCCTACACTAAACCTACCCCTCACACTCACCCTAAACCTTACCCTCATCCTAATCCTAACCCTAACCCTCACCCTCACCTGCAGCCTCACCTTAAGCCTAACTCTAACCCTAAAACTCACCCTTACCCTAACCCTAACCCTAAACCTAAACCTCACCCTCACGCTAGCCCTCACCCTAACCCCAATCCTAACCCTAACCCTCATCCTAACCCTCACCATAATCCTAAACCTCAACCTCACCCTAACACTAACCCTCACTCTCACCCTAAACCTAACCCTAATCCTAATCCTAACCTTAACCCTAACCCTCACCCTCACCCTAACCCTCACCCTCACCCTAACCCTAACCCTAACCCTAAACCTCCTACTAACTTTCTCCCCAACCTTAACCATAACACTAACCCTAACCTAACCCACAACCAAACCCTCACCCTAACCCTAACTCTAACCCTAAACCTCACCCTTACCCAAAACCTAACTCTAACGCTAACGCAAACCCTAACTTCACCCAAACCCTAACCCTAGCCCTCACCCTCAGACTCACCGTAACCTTAATCCCAAACCTAAACCTAACACTAACCCTAACCCTAATCCTAACCCTCAACCTAACCATAACCCTCACTCTAACCCAAACTCTGACCCTAACACTTACCCTCACCCTCACAGTAACCCTAACACTAACCTCACACTAACCCTCATCCTAACAATTACCCTCACCATAACACTAACCCTAACCCTAACACTAACCCTCACACTAACCCTAACCATCACCCTAACCCTAAACCTCACCCTATAACTAACCCTAAACCTCACCCTCAACTTAGCCCTCAGCCGAACCCTAACCCTCATCCTCACCCTAAAACTCACACTAACCCTAAAACTTTTCCTCAATCTAAACCTCACCTTCACTCTAACCCTAACTCTAATGCTCACCCTAACCATAACTCTCACCCTTACAATAACCCTCACCCTCAGTCTAACCATCATCTTTATGATTACCGTAACCCCCACCCTAACCCTCACCCTAACCCTAACCCTCACCCTAACCCTAACTCTACCCCTAAACCTCACCCTCAACCTCACCCTAACTCTAAACCTACCCTAACACTAAATATCACCCTAAACCTAACCCTAACCCTTATCCTCAACCAAACGTTCAGCCTAAACCTAAGTCTAACCTTAACTCTAACCCTATACCTCACCCTCACCCAAAACCTAACTAATCCTAACGCAAACCCTAACTTCACCCTAAACCTAAACCTCACCCTAACACCCTGAACCACAACCTAAGCCTAGCACTAACCCTAACCCCAACACTCATCCTCACGGTAAACCTCAAACTAACCCTAACAATAATCCTCAATCTAACCCTCACCCTCACCCTAATCCTAACACTAACCCTCACCCAAACCCTAAACCTCACCCTTACCCTCAGCATAAACTTCACCTTACCCTTACTGTCATCACCACCCTAACGCTAACTCTAAGCCTAATCCTCACCCTAACACTAACTCTACCCCTAAACCTCACCCTCACCCTAATCCTAACTGTAACCCTAACCCTAACACTAAACTTCACACTAACCCTAACCCTAACACTCACCCTCAACCTCACGCTCAGCTTAAACCTAATCCTAAGCCAAACCCTTACCCTAACCCTCACCCTCACTCTAGCCCTCACCCTAACACAAATACTAACTCTAAACCTAATCCTCCCCCTCCCCCTCAGCCTAAACCTTACCCTAACCCTAACCCTCACCCTAACCTAAACCTAATCTTATCCCTAAACCTCAACCTAACCCTAACCCTCAACCTCACCGTAACCTTTACCCTAACCCACACTCTAACCCTAAACTTAACCTGAATCCTACTCTCACCCTAACCCTAACCCTAACTCTCACACTAACCCTAACATTAAACCTCACCCTCACCCTAAAACTCACCCTCACCCTAACCCTATCCCTAACCCTAAAACGCACCCTAAACCTATCCTTTACCCTCACCCTCAACCTCACCATAACTCTAGCCCTAACCCAAACAATAACACTAACCCTAACCCTAACCCTCACCCTTACCCTCAGCCTCACCCTCACTGCAAACTTAACCCTAAACATAGCACTAACAATAAACCTAAACCTAAGCCTAAGCCTAACTCTAACTCTAATTCTCACCCCCACAGACACCCTCAGCCTAAACCTAAGGCTAACCCTAACCCTTACCCTAACCCTCACCATAACCCTAAACCTAACACTAACCCTAACCCTAAACCTAAACCTAAAACTAACACTAAACCTAACCCTAATCCTCAGCCTCACCTGCACCCTAACCCAAACTCTAACCCTAACCCTCACCCTAACTCTAAGCCTAATCCTAACCCTAACCCTAAGCCTCACACTCACCCTCACCCTAACCCTAATCCTAAACCTAAACCTTTCCCTAACCTTAACCCTCACCCTAACCCTCACCCTAGCCCTCACCCTAACCCTAACCCTAACGCTAAACCTCATCCTAAACCTGACACTAACCATAATCCTAACCCACACCCTAACCCGCACACTAACCCTCACCCTCATGCTCGGCCTAAGCCTAAGCCTAAGCCTAAGCCTAAGCCTAACCCTCACCCTAACCCTAACAGATACCCTAACTCTAACCTTAAATCTCACCCTCACCCTAACCCTAACTCTAAACCTAACCCTAACCCTAACAATAACCCTAACCCTCACCCTAACCATAATCCTCACCCTAACATTAAACATCACACTACCATTTAACCTCACCCTACCAGTAACCCTAACCCTAACACTAACCCTCACACTAATCCTAACCCTAAACTCACCCGAACCCTAACCCTAACCCTAACCATCAACCTAACCCTAACCCTCACGCTCAATGTAACCCTAACCCTAACCCTAACCTTCACCCTAACCATAAACCTCACCCTAACCCTAACCCTCACCCTAACACTTACCCTCACCCTAACACTACCTCTAATACTAATCCTAACCCTAACCCTAACATTAACCCTCACAGTAACAGTAACCCAAACCATAATCCTAACAATAACCCTAACCATAACCATAACCCTCACCCTAACCATTACCCTCACCCTAAATCTAACCCTCACCCTAACAGTTACCCTCACCTTAACACTAACTGCAAACCGAACACTAAGCCTCACACTAACCCTAACCATCACCCTAACCCTAAACCTCACCCTAACACTAACCCTAAACCTCAACCTAACCCTAGCCCTATCCCTAACCCTAACACTGATCCTCACAGTAAACCTCACACTAACTCTAACACTAATCCTCAATCTAACCCTCTCCCTCACCCTAACCCTAACCCTAACCCTCACCCTAACCCTAAACCTCACCCTTACCGTAAACCTCACCCTCAGCATAACCTTCACCTTACCCTTACTGTCAACCCCACCCTATCCCTCAACCTAAGCCTAACCCTCACCCTAACACTAACTCTACCCCTAAACATCACCCTCACCTTAATCCTAACTGTAACCCTAAAACTAACACTAAACCTCACACTAACCCTAACCCTAACCCTCAAGCTCAACCTCACCCTCACCATAACTCTAACCCTAACCCTAACAATAACACTAATCCTAACCCTAAACCTAACCCTAACCCTAACGATAATGCTAAAACTCACCCTCACCCTAACCCTAATCCTAACCCTAACCCTCACCCTAACTCTAACCCTCACCGTAAATCTAAGCCTCATTCTAACCCTCACCCTAAACCTAACCCTAACCTTAAACCTTCCCCTAACACTAACCCTAAACCTGACCCTCACCCTAACCCTCAACTTAACCCTAATCCTAACCCTAATCCTCATCCTAACCCTAACCCTAACCCAAATCCTAACCCTCACCCTAAGCCTAACCCTAACCCTCAAACTAACCCTAAACATCACCCTCACCTTAACCGTAACCCTAACCCTCACCCTAATCCTAAACTTAACCTGAACCCTAACTCTCAAGCTAACCCTAACCCTAACCGTCAATCGAAAGCTAAACCTCACCCTCTCCCTCAGCCTAACCCTAAGTCTAAACCTAACCCTAAACCTCACACTCACATCTAAACATTACCCTAATCCTAAACCTAACCCTAAGCCTATCCCTCACCCTCACCTTAACCCTCAACCTAACCCTAACTCTAACACTAATCCTAACCCTAACCTTCAACCTCAGCCTCACCGTTAACCTAACTCTAAACCTAAACCGCACCCTCACCCTAACCCTAACCCTAAAGCTCACCCTAAACCTAACTCTAAACCTCACCCTCAAGCTAGCCCTCACCCTAAGCCTAATCCTAACCCTCATCCTAACCCTTACCCTAACACTAACTCTACCCCTAAACCTCACCCTAATCCTAACTCTAACCCTAACCCTAACAGTAAAACTCACCCTAACCCTAACCCTAACTCTCACCCTAATCCTAAACCTCACCCTTACCGTAAACTTCAACCTCAGCCTAACCTTCACCTTACCCTTACTGTCAACCCCACCCTATCCCTCAACCTAAGCCTAACCCTCACCCTAACACTAACTCTATCCCTAAACATCACCCTCACCCTAATCCTAACTGTAACCCTAAAACTAACACTAAATCTCACACTAACCCTAACCCTAACCCTCACCCTCAACCTCACCCTCACCATAACTCTAACCCTAACCCTAACAATAACACTAATCCTAAACCTAAACCTAACCCTAACGATAATGCTAAAACTCACCCTCACCCTAACCCTAATCCTAACCCTAACCCTCACCCTAACTCTAACCCTCACCGTAAATCTAAGCCTCATTCTAACCCTCACCCTAAACCTAACCCTAACCTTAAACCTTCCCCTAACACTAACCCTAAACCTCACCCTCACCCTAACCCTCAACTTAACCCTAATCCTAACCCTAATCCTCATCCTAACCCTAACCCTAACCCAAATCCTAACCCTCACCCTAAGCCTAACCCTAACCCTCAAACTAACCCTAAACATCACCCTCACCTTAACCGTAACCCTAACCCTCACCCTAACCCTAAACTTAACCTGAACCCTAACTCTCAAGCTAACCCTAACCCTAACCGTCAATCGAAAGCTAAACCTCACCCTCTCCCTCAGCCTAACCCTAAGTCTAAGCCTAACCCTAACCCTAAACCTCACACTCACATCTAAACATTACCCTAATCCTAAACCTAACCCTAAGCCTATCCCTCACCCTCACCTTAACCCTCACCCTAACCCTAACTCTAACACTAATCCTAACCCTAACCCTCAACCTCAGCTTCACCGTTGACCTAACTCTAAACCTAAACCGCACCCTCACGCTAACCCTAACCCTAAAGCTCACCCTAAACCTAACTCTAAACCTCACCCTCAAGCTAGCCCTCACCCTAAGCCTAATCCTAACCCTCATCCTAACCCTTACCCTAACACTAACTCTACCCCTAAACCTCACCCTAATCCTAACTCTAACCCTAACCCTAACACTAAAACTCACCCTAACCCTAACCCTAATTCTCACCCTAACCCTAAACCTCAACCTTACCGTAAACCTCACCCTCAGCCTAACCTTAACCTTACCCTTACTGTCAACCCCACACTATCCCTCACCCTAAGCCTAACCCTCACCCAAACACTAACTCTAACCCTAAACCTCACCCTCACCCTAATCCTAACTGTAACCCCAAAACTAACACTAAACCTCACACTAACCCTAACCCTAACCCTCACTCTCAACCTCACCCTCACCATAACTCTAACCCTAACCCTAACAATAACACTAATACTAACCCTAACCCTAACCCTAACCCTAACGATAATGCTAAAACTCACCCTCAACCTAACCCTAATCCTCATCCTAACGCTAACCCTAACCCTAATCCTAACCCTCACCCTAAGCCTAACCCTAACCCTCAAACTAACCCTAAACATCACCCTCACCATAACCGTAACCCTAACCCTCACCCTAACCCTAAACTTAACCTGAACCCTAACTCTCAAGCTAACCCTAACCCTAACCGTCAATCTAAAGCTAAACCTCACCCTCTCCCTCAGCCTAAACCTAAGGCTAAGCCTAACCCTAACCCTAAACCTCACACTCACTCTAAACATTACCCTAATCCTAAACCTAACCCTAAGCCTAACCCTCACCCTCACCTTAACCCTCACCCTAACCCTAACTCTAACACTAATCCTAACCCTAACCCTCAACCTCAGCCACCCCGTTTACCTAACTCTAAACCTAAACCGCACCCTCACCCTAACCCTAACCCTAAACCTCACCCTAACCCTAACTATAAACCTCACCCTCAAGCTAGCCCTCACCCTAAGCCTAATCCTAACCCTCATCCTAACCCTTACCCTAACACTAACTCTACCCCTAAACCTCACCCTAATCCTAACTCTAACCCTAACCCTAACACTAAAACTCACACTAACCCTAACCCTAACACTCAGCCTAAACCTCACGCTCAGCATAACCCTAAGCCTAAGCCAAAGCCTTACCCTAACCCTCACCCTCACCCTAGCCCTCACCCTAACAAAAATCCTAAACCTAACCCTAACCCAAAGCCTCACCCTCACCGTAAATCTTACCCTAACCCTAACCCTCACCCTCAACCTAATCCTAATCTTAACCCTAAACCTCAACCTAAACCTAACCCTCAACCTCACTGTAACCCTTAACCTAACATTCAGTCTAACCCTAAACTTAACCCGAATCCTACTCTCAGCCTAACCCTAACCCTAAATCTAACCCTAACCCTAACATTAAACCTCACCCTCACCCTAAAACTCACCCTCACCCTAACACTAACCCTAACCCTAACCCTAAAACTCACCCTAACCCTAACCTTCACCATCACCCTCAACCTCACCATAACTCTAGCCCTAACCCTAACAATAACACTAACCCTAACCCTAACTCTAACCCTCAAACTTACCCTCAGCCTCACCCTCACTGGATACTTAACCCTAACCATTACACTAATAATAAACCTAACCCTAAGCCTAACCCTAAACCTAACTCTAATTCTCACACCCACAGACACCCTCAGCCTAACCCTAAGCCTAAGCCTAACCCTAACCCTAACCTTCACCGTAATCCTACACCTAACAATAAACCTAAGCCTAAGCCTAACCCTAAATCTAACCCTAAACCTAACCCTAATCCTCAGCTTCACCTGCACCCTAAACCAAACTATAACCCTAACCCTCACCCTAACTCTAAGCCTAATCCTAAACCTAACCCTAAGCCTCACACTCACCCTCAACCTAACCCTAATCCTAAACCTCATCCTAAACTTGACACTAACCATAACCCTAACTCTAACCCTAACCCGAACCCTAACACTCACCCTCATGCTCGGCCGAAGCCTAAGCCTAAGCCTAAGCCTAACCCTAACCCTCACCCTAACCTAAAACTAACACTAATTCTAACCCTAAATATCACCCTCACCCTAACCCTAACTCTAACCCTAACCCTAACCCTAACAATAACCCTAACACTCACACTAACCATAATCCTCACCCTAATCCTAAACCTCACACTAACACTTACCCTCACCTACCACTAACCCTTACCCTAACACTAACCCTCACAATAACCCTAAACCTAAACTCACCCTAAACCTAACCCTAACCCTCAACCTAACCCTAACCCTCAACCTCACCCTAACCCTCACCCTAAAACTTACCCTCACCCTAACACTAACCCTAATACTAATCCTAAACCTATCGCTAACACTCACCCTCACAGTAACAGTAATCCTAACAATAATCCTAACAAAAACCCTAACATTAACCCTAACACTCACCCTAACCATTAACGTCACTCTAAACCAAACCCTCACCCTAACACTTACCCTCACCTTAACACTAACCTTAACACGAACACTAAGCCTCACAATAACCCTAACCATCACCCTAACCCTAAAACTCATCCTAACACTAACCCTAAACCTCAACTAAACCCTAGCCCTAACCCTAACCCTAACACTCATCCTCACGGTAAACCTCACACAAACCCTAACACTAATCCTCATTCTAAACCACACCCTCACCCTCACCCTAACCCTAACCCTCACCCTAAACCTAAGCCTAACCCTTACCGTAACCCTCGCCTCAGCCTAACCCTCACCTTACCCTTACTGTCACCCGCACCCTAACCCTCACCCTAACCCTAACCTTCACCCTAACACTAACTCTACCGCTAAACCTCACCCTCACCCTAATCCTAACTGTCACCCTAAAACTAACACTAAACCTCACACTAACCTTAACGCTAACCCTCACCCTCAACTTCATGCTCAGCTTAACCCTAAGACAAACCCTTACCCTAACAATCACCCTCACCGTAGCCCTCACCCTAACACAAATCCAAACCTAACCCTCAACCTAACCCTAACCCTCACCCTCAACGTAACCTTGACCCTAACCCTAACCCTCACCCTAACCTTAATCTTAACCCTAAACCTCAACCTAACCCTAACCCTCAACCTCATCGTAACCCTTACCCTAACCCTCACCTTAACCCTAAACTTAACCCGAATCCTACTCTCACACTAACCCTAACACTAACTCTCACACTAACCCTAACATTAAACCTCAACCTCACCCTAGCCCTCACCCTAACCCTAATCCTAACCCTTACCCTCATCCTAACCCTCCCCCTAACCCTTAAACTAACCCTTAAACTAACCCTAAACATCACCCTCAACCGCAGCATCAGCCTAACCCTGAACCTAACCCTAAACCTAACACTAACACACACACTCACCCTCACCTGAACCCTAATCCTAACCCGAAACCTCACACTCACCCTCAGTGTAACCCTAAGCCAAACCCGAACCCTAACCCTAAGCCTCACAATCACCCAAAACCTCACCTTAATCCTAATCCTAACCCTAACCCTAACCCTCACACTCAGGCTAACCTTAACCCTAACTCTAACCCTAAACCTCACCCTCACCCTAACCCTAAACCAAAACATCACCCTAACCCTAACCCTAAACCTGACCCTCACCCTAGCCCTCACCCTAACCCTAATACTAACCCTAACCCTCATCTATCCCTCCCCATAACCATAAACATAACGCTCACCCTAACCCTAACCCTCACCCTCACCCTAGCCCTCAGCCTAACGCTAAGCCGAACCCTAACCCTAACCCTACCCCTAACCCTCACATTCACCCTAACCCTACCCCTAAACCAAATCCTAAACCTAACCCTAACCCTCACCCTCAGCCTCACCCTCACCCTAATCCTAACCCTAAACTTAATACTAACCCTAACCCTAACCCTCACCATCAGCCTCACCCTAAACCTAACTCTAACTCTAAACCTCACCCTCACCCTAAACCTAAACCTAACCCTAAACTTCACCCTAACGCTAACTCTAAAGCTCACCCTCACCCTAGCCCTTACACTAACCCTAATACTAACCGTAACCCTCATCCCCTAACACTAACCCTCACCCTCATCTTCACCGTAACCATAACCCTAACAACAACGCTAACAATAACACTAACCCTAACCCTAACCCTCACCCTAAACCTAAAACTCACCCTAACACTAACCCTAAACATAACCATCAACTTAGCCCTCACCCTAACCCTAACCTTCATTCTTACCCTAAACCTCACACTAACCCTAACAATTATCCTCAATCGAACCCTCAACCTTACTCTAACCCTGCCCTAACCCTCACGCTAACCCTAACCCTCACCCTTACCATAACCCTCACCGTCAGTGTAAGCTTCACCTTTACACTTACCGTAACCCCCACCCTAACCCTGACCCTAACCCTAACCCTAATCTACCCCTAAACCTCACCCTCACTCTAACCCTAACTCTAACCCTAACCCTAACACTAACCTCACCCTAAGCCTAACCCTAAACCTTATCCTCAACCAAACGCTCAGACTAACCCTAAGCCTAAGCCTAACACTTAAACCGCACCCTCACCCTAAACCTCACCCTAAACCTAAACCTAACCCTCATCCTAACCCTCACCCTAACCCTAACCCTAACCATCACCCTAACTCTAATCCTCAACCCCACAATCACCCTCAGCCTAACCCTAAACCTAAGCCTAAGCCTAACCCTAACCCTCACACTCACCCACACCCTAACCTTAATCCTAACCCTAACTCTAACACTAACTGTAAACCTCAACCTAACCCTCACCCTAACCTTAACCCTAAAATTAACCATAAACCTACCCCTCGACCTAAGCCTACAACTAACCTTAAACCTAAACCTAAACCTCAACCTCACCCTAATCCTAATCCTAACCCTAAACCTAAACCTCACCTTAAACCTAAACCTAACCCTAACCCTCACCCTCACCATAACTCTAACCCTAACCCTAACAATAACACTAATCCTAACCCCAAATCTAACCCTAACACTAAACCTAATGCTAAAACTCACCCCCACCCTAAACCTAATCCTAACCCTAACCCTCACCCTAACCTTAACCCTCACACTAACCCTAAACTTAACCTGAACCCTAACTCTCAAGCTAACCCTAACCCTAACCATCAACCTAAACTAACACTCACCCTTTCCCTCAGCCTAAAGCTAAGCCTAAGCCTAACCCTAACCCTAAACCTCACACTCACCTTAACTATTACCCTAAACCTAACCCTAAACCTAAGCCTAACCCTCACCCTCACTTTAACCCTCACCCTAACCCTACCTCTAACACTAACCCTAAACCCTAACCCTCACCCTCAGCCTCACCCTTACCCTAACTCTAAACATAAACCTCACCCTCACCCTAAACCTAACCCTAACCCTAATCCTCAACCTCACCTTAATCCTAACCCTAAAGCTCACCCTCAGCCTAGCCCTCAACCTAAGCCTAAGCCTAACACTAAACCTAACCCTAACACACACACTCACCCTCAACCTAACCCTAAACCTAACCCTTACTCTCACCCTCACCCTCACCCTCAGTGTAACCCTAAGCCTAATCCTAACCCTAACCCTAACACTCAAAGTCATCCTAACCCTTACCCTAATCCTAATCCTAACCCTAACCCTCACCCTCACCCTCAGCCTCATCTTAAGCCTAACTCTAACCCAAAAACTCACCCTCACCTTAACCCTAACCCTAACTCTAAACCTCACCTTCAACCTAGCCCTCACCCTAACCCTAATCCTAAATCTAACAATCATCCTAACCCTCCCCATGATCCTAACCCTAACCAAAACCCTAACCCTAATCCTCACACTCACCCTCAGCCAAAACCTAAGCCTAACCCTAATACTTACCCTAACCCTACGCCTCACACTCACCCTAACCCTAACCCTAATCCTAAACCTAACACTATCCCTAACCCTAACCCTCACCCTAACCCTCACCGTAACCCTAAATCTAACCCTAAACCTAAACCTAATCCTCAGCCTCACCTGCACCCTAACCGAAACTCTAACCCTAACCCTCACCCTAACTCTAAGCCTAATTCTAAGCCTAACCCTAAGCCTCATACTCACCCTCACCCTAACCCTAAACCTAACCCTAAACCTATCCCTAACCCTAACCCTCACCCTAACCCTAACCCTAGCCCTCACCCTAACCCTAACCCTAAGCCGAAACCTCATCCTTCAACTAACACTAACCATAACCCTAACCCTCACCCTCATGCTTGGCCTAAGCCTAAGCCTAACCCTAACCCTAACACTCACCCTAACCCTAACTCTAACCCTAAATCTTATCCTCACCCTAACTCTAACTCTAACCCTAACCCTAACCCTAACCCTAACAATAACCCTAACCCTCACCCTAAACATAATCCTCACCCTAACCCTAAACCTCACACTAACACTTACCTTCACCTACCACTAACCCTAACCCTAACACTAACCCTCACACTAAGCCTAACCCTAAACTCACCCTAACCCTAACCCTAAACCTAACCCTCAACCTAACCCTAACCCTCATGCTCAATGTAACCCTAACCATAAACCTGACCCTCACCCTAACCATAACCCTCACCCTCACCCTAACCCTCACCCTAACACTTACCCTCATCCTAACACTAACCTTAATACTAATCCTAACCCTATCGCTAACACTCACCCTCACAGTAACAGTAACCCAAACCATAATCCTAACAAAAACCCTAACCTTAACCCTAACTCTCACCCTAACCATTACCCTCACCCTAAACCTAAACCTCACCCTAACAATTACCCTCACCTTAACACTAACCGTAACCCGAACACTAAGCCTCACACTAACCCTAACCATCACCCTAACCCTAAAACTAACCCTAAACCTCAACCTAATCCTAGCCCTAACCCTAACCCTAACACTCATCCTCACGGTAAACCTCACACTAACCCTAACACTAATCCTCAATCTAACCCACACCCTCACCCTAACCCTAACCCTAAGCCTTACTCTAAACCTAAACCACACCCTTATCGTAACCCTCACCCTCAACCTAACCCTCACCTTACCCTTACTGTCACCCCCACCCTAACCCTCATCCTAACCCTAACCCTCAAACTAACACTAACTCTAAACCTAAACCTCACCCTCACACTAATCCTAACTGTAACCCTAAAACTAACACTAAACATCACACTAACCCTAACCCTAATTCTCACCCTCAACCTCACTCTCAGCTTAAACCTAAGCCTAAGCCAAACCCTTACCCTAACCCTCACCCTCACCCTTGCCCTCACCCTAACACAACTCCGAAACCTAACCCTCAACCTAACCCTCAACCTCACCGTAACCCTTACCTAACCCTGACCCTCACATTCACCCTAACCCTAATCTTAACCCTAAACCTCAACCTAACCCTAACCCTCAACCTCACCGTAACCCTTACCCTAACCCTCACCCTTACCCTAAACTTAACCCGAATCCTACTCTCACACTAACCCTAACCCTAACTCTCACCCTATCACTAACATTAAACCTCAACCTCACCCTAGCCCTCACCCTAACCCTAATCCTAACCCTAACCCTCATCCGAACTCTCCCCCTAACCCTTAACCTTACCCTCAAACTAAAACTGAAACTCACCCTCACCCTCAGCCTAACCGTAAACCTAACCCTAAACCTAACCCTAACACACACACTCACACTCACCCGAACCCTAATCCTAACCCTAAACCTCACCCTCACCCTCACCCTCAGTGTAACCCTAAGCCAAGCCCAAACCCTAACCCTAACACTCAAAATCACCCTAAACCTTACCCTAATCCTAATCCTAACCCTAACACTAACCCTCACCCTCAACCTCATCTTAACCTTAACTCTAACCCTAAACCTCACACTCACCCTAACCCTAAACCTAACCCTAACCCGAAACCTCACCCTCACCCTAACCCTAAACCTGACCCTCACCCTAGCCCTCACCCTAACCCTAATACTATCCCTGACCCTCATTCTAACCCTCCCCATAACCATAAACCTAACCCTCACCCTAAACCTAACCCTCACCCTCACCCTAAACCTCAGCCTAAACCTAAGCCTAACCCTAACCCTAACCCTACCCCTAACCCTCACATTCACCCTAACCCTACCCTTAAACCAAATCCTAAACCTAACCCTAACCCTGACCCTCAGCCTAAACCTCACCCTAACCCTAACTCTAAACCTAACACTAACTCTAACCCTAAATCTCACCCTCAGCCTCACCCTAAACCTAACTCTAACTCTAAACCTCACCCTCACCTTAAACCTAACCCAACACCTAAACTTCACCCTAACGCTAACCCTAAAGCTCACCCTCACCCTAGCCCTTAACTAAACCTAATCCTAACCCTAACCCTCATCCTAACACTTCCCCTAACACTAACCCTCACCCTCAACCTCACCCTCACCCTCACCGTAATCATAACCCTAACAATAACGGTAACAATAACCCTAAACCTAACCCTAAGCCTCACCCTAACCACAAGCCTCACCCTAAAACTAACCCTCAGCCTAACAATTACCCTCACCCTAACACTAACCCTAACCCTAACACTAACCCTCAAACTAACCCTAACCATCCCCCTAATCCTAAAGCTCACCCTAACACTAATCCTAAACATAACCCTAACCTTAGCCCTCACCCTAACCCTAACCCTCATCCTTACCCTAAACCTCACACTAACCCTAACACTTATCCTCAATCTAACCCTCACCCTCACTCTAACCCTAACCCTAACCCTCACCCTAACCTTAAACCTCACCCTTACCATAACCCTCACGCTCAGTCTAACCTTCACCTTTACCCTTACCGTAAACCCCACCCTAATCCTGACCCTAACTCTAACCCTCACCCTAACCCTAACTCTACCCCTAAACCTCACCCTCACTAACCCTAACCCTAACACTAAACCTCACCCTAACCCTAACCCTAAACCTTATCCTCAACCAAAAGCTCAGCCTAACACTAACCCTAAGCCTAACACCTTAACCCACACCCTCACCCTAGCCCTCACCCAACCCTAATCCTAATCCTAACCCTCACCCTAACCCTAAACCTAACCATCACCCTAAATCTAATACTCAGCCCCACCCTCACCCTCAGCCTAACCCTAAGCCTAAGCCTAACCCTAACCCTAACCCTCACACTCACCCTCACCATAACCCTAATCCTAACCCTAACTCTAACACTAATCCTAAACCTCAACCTAACCCTCACCCTAACCTTAACCATAAAATTAACCCTAAACCTAACCCTCGACCTAACCCTAAACCTAGCCCTAAACTTCATCCTCACCCTAACCCTAATCCTAACCCTAAACCTAAACCTCACCCTAACCGAAATCTAACCCTCACCCTCACCTCACCCTCACCATAACTCAAACCCTAACCCTAAACATAACACTAATCCTAACCCTAACCTTAACCCTAACCCTAATTCTAACACTCAGCCATAACCAAACCCTAATCCTAACACTGACCCTCACCCTAACCCAAAACCTCGCCCTCACCATAACCCTAACCCTCATACTAACCCTTACCCTAAACCTAACCCTAACCTTAAACCTTACCCTAACACTAACCCTAATCCTCACCCTCACCCTAGCCCTCAACCTAAACCTTATCTTAACCCTAATCTTCATCCTAACCCTCACCCTAACCCTAATCCTATCCCTCACCCTAACCCTAAACCTAACCCTCAACCTAACCCTAAACAGCACCCTCACTGTAACCCTAACCCTAAACTTCACCCTAACCCTAAACTTAACCTGAACCCTAACTGTCAAGCTAACCCTAACCCTAACCGACAACCTAAAGCTAACCCTCACCCTCTCCCTCATCCTAACCCTAAGCCTAAGCCTACCCTAACCCTAACCCTCACCCTAAACCTAACTCTACCCCTAAACCTCACCCTCACTCTAACCCTAACTCTAACCCTAACACTAAACCATACCCTAACCTCACCCTAACCCTTATCCTCAACCAAATGCACAGCCTAACCATAAGCCTAAGCCTAACACTTACCCTAACCCACACCCTCACCCTAGCCCTCACCCTAAACCTAATCCTAACCCTAACCCTTATCCTAATTCACAAACTAACCCTAACCCTAACCATCACCCTAATTCTTATCCTCACCCCCACCCTCACCCTCAGGCTAAGCCTATTCCTAACCCTAACTCTAATAGTAATCCTAAACTTCAACCTAACCCTCACCCTTACTTAACCCTAAACGAAGCCTAAACCTAACCCTCGACCTAAGCCTCCAACTAACCCTAAACCTAAACCTCACCCTAACCCTAAACATATCCCTCACCCTCACACTCACCCTCACCCTCACCATAACTCAAACCCTAACCCTAACAATACCACTAATCCTAACACTAAACCTAACCCTAACCCTAACCCTAATGCTAAAACTCACCCTCAACCTAACTCTAATCCTAACCCTAACCCTCACCCTAACCCTAACCCTCACCCTCACCGTAACCCTAACACTCATCCTAACCCTCACCCTAAACCATCCCCTAACCTTAAACCTTACCCTAACTCTAACCCTAAGCCTCACCCTCACCCCAGCCCTCAACCTAACACTAATCGTAAACCTAATCCTCATCTTAAACCTCACTCTAACCCTAACCCTAACCCTCACCAAAACCTTAACGCAAACTCTCAACCTAACCCTAAACATCACCCTCACCATAACCCTAATCCTAACCCTCACTCTAACCCTAAACTTAACTTGAAACATAACTCTTAAGCTAACCCTAACCCTAACCGTCAACCTAAAGCTAACCCTCACCCTCTCCCTCAGCCTAACCCTAAGCCTAAGGCTAACCCTAACCCTAAACCTCACACTCACCCTAAACATTACCCTAAACCTAAATATAACACTAAGCCTAACCCTCACACTCTCCTTAACCCTCACCCTAAAACTAACTCTAACACTAACCCTAACCCTAACACTCATCCTCAGCCTCACCCTAACCCTAACTAAACCTAAACCTCACTCTCACCCTAACCCTAATCCTAAACCTCACCCTAATCTTAACCCTAAACATCACCCTCAGCCTAGCCCTCACCCTAAGCCTAATCCTAAACCTCATCCTAACTCTCATCCTAACAATAACCCTACCCCTCACCCTACACCTCACCCAAACCCTAATCCTAACCTTAACCCTCAACCTAAACCTAACCCTCACCCTCACCCTCACCGTAACCCTTACCTAACTCTCACCCCAAACATATACTTAACCCAAATCCTAACTATCACCCTAACCCTATCCCTATCCCTAACGCTCACCCTAATCCTAACCCTAAACCTCACCCTCAACCTAGACCTCACGCTAACCCTAATCCTAACCCTAACCCTCATCCTAAACCTCCCCCTAACCCTTACCATAACCCTCACCCTCACCCTAACCCTAAACCTAACCCTTACCCTCACCCTGAACCTCAACCTCAGTATAATCCTAAGCCTAATCCTAACCCTAATCCTAACACTCACACTCACCCTAACCCTTACCCTAAACCTAATCCTAACCCTAACCCTCACCCTCACCCTCAGCCTCACCTTAAGCCTAACTCTAACCCTAAAACTCAACCTCACCCTAACCCTCACCCTAACACTCACCCTAACCCTAACCCTAAACCTAACACTAACCTATCACTAACCCTCATCCTCAACCTCACCCTAACCCTAACTCTAACCCTAAACCTCACCTTCACCATAACCCCAAACTTAACCCTAACCCTAACCCTCACCCTAACCCTAACCCTAACCCTAACTCTAACCCTAAACCTCACCCTCACCCTCACCCTAACCCTAACCCTAAAACTTACCTTAACCCTAAACTTCACCCTCACCCTCAACCTCACTATAACTCTAGCCCTAACCTTAACAATAATACTAACCCTAAACCTAACCCTCACCCTCACCCTCATCCTCACCCTCACCGCAAACTTAACCCTAAACATAACAATAACATTAACCCTAACCATAAACCTAAACCTAATCCTAAGTCTAATCCTCACCCCCACAATCACCCTCAGCCTAACTCTAAACCTAACCCTAACCCTAACACTAACACTAACCCCAAACCTAAACCTAACCCTGAATCTAACCCTAAACCTAACCCTAATCCTCAACCTCACCTGCACCCTAAACCACACCCTAACCGTCACCCTAACTCTAAGCCTAACCCTAACCCTAAACCTAAGCCTCACACTCACCCTCACCCTAACCCTAAACCTAAACCTAACCCTATCCCTAACCCTAACCCTTACCCTAACCCTACCCTTCACCCTCACCCTAACCCTAATCCTAAACTTCATCCTAAACCTGACACTAATCATAACCCTAACCCGCACCTTAACCCGAACCCTAACCCTAACACTAACACTAACATTAACTCTATCCCTAAATCTCACCCTCACCCGCACCCTAAACCTAACTCTAACTGTAATTCTAACACTAACAATAACCCTAACCCTAACCCTAACCATAATCCTCACCCTATCCCTAACCCTCATCCTAAGACTTACCCTCACCATAACCCTAACCCTAACGCTAACAATAACCCTAACCCTCACCCTCACCCTAACCATAACCCTCACCCAAACCCTAAGCTCACCCTAACACTAACCCTAACACTTATCCTCAATCTAACCCTCACCCTCACTCTAACCCTAACCCTAACCCTCACCCTGACCCTAACCCTCACCCTTACATTAACCCTTACCCTCAGTCTAACCCTCATCTTTACCCTTACTGTAACCCCCACCCTAACCCTGACCCTAACCCTAACCCTAACCCTAACTCTACCCCTAAACCTCACCCTCACTCTAACCATAACTCTAACACTAACCCTAACACTAAAACTCACCCTAACCCTAACCCTAACCCTTATCCTCAACCAAATCCTCAGCCTAAACCTAAGCCTAAGCCTAACATTTACCCTAACCCACACCCTCACCCTACCCCTCACCCTAACCCTAATCCTAACCCTCATCCTAACCCTCACCCTAACCCTAACCCTAAACATCACCCTAACTCTAATCCTCACCCCCACCCTCACCCTCAGCCTAACCCTAAGCCTAAGACTAAGCCTAACCCTAACCCTCACACTCACCCTCACCCTAACCCTAATCCTAAACCTAACTCTAACACTAACCCTAAACCTCAACCTAACCCTCACCCTAACCTTAACCCTAAAACTAAGCCTCAACCTAACCCTCGACCTAATGCTCCAATTAACCCTAAACCTCACCCTCACCCTAACCCTAAACCTAACCCCAAACCTAAACCTCACCCTAAACCTAAACTTAACCCTCACTCTCACCATCACTCTCACCATCACCATAAATCTTACCCTAACCCTAACAATAACACTAATCCTAACCCTAAACCTAACTCTAACACTAACCCTACAGCTAACACTCACCCTCACCCTAACCCTAAAATCCTAAACCTAACCCTCACCCTAACCCTAACCCTCACCCTCACCATAACCCTAACCCTCATCCTAACCCTCACCCTAAACCTGACCCTAAACTTAAACCTTACCCTAACACTAACCCTAATCCTCACCCTCACCCTAGCCCTCAACCTAACCCTAATCGTAAGCCTAATCCTCATCCTAACATTCACCCTAATCCTAATCCTAACCCTCACCCTCACCCTAACCTAACCCTAACACTCAACTTAACCCTAATCATCACCCTCACAGATCCCTAAACCTAAACCTCACCCTAACTCTAAACTTAAACTGAAACCTAACTCTCAAGCTAACCCTAAACCTAACCCTCAACCTAAAGCTAACCCTCACCCTCATCCTCTACCTCAACCTAATTCTAAGCCTAAGCCCAACCCTAACACTATACCTCACACTCCCCCTAAACATTACCCAAATCCTAATCCTAACAGTAAGCCTAACCCTCACCCTCACATTAACCCTCACCCTAACCCTAACTCTAACACTAACCCTAAACTTAACCCTCAACCTCAGCCTCACCCTTACCCTAACTCTAAACCTATACCTCACCCTAACCCTAAACCTAACCCTAACCCTAAACCTAAACCTCACCTAAACCTAACCGTAAACCTCATACTCAGCCTAGCAAACCCTAATCCTAACCATCATCCTAACCCTCACCCTAACACTAACCCTAACACTCACCCTCACCCTCACAATAACCCTAATCCTAACCCTAAACCTCAACCTAACCCTAACTCTCACCCTCACCCTCACCTTAACACTTACCCTAACCCTCATCCTAAACATAAACTTAAAACGAATCCTAACTCTCACCCTAACCCTAACCCTAACCCTCAACCTAACCCTAAACCTAAAGGTCACCCTCACCCTAATCCTCACCCTAACACTAATCCAAACCCTAACCCTCATCCTAACCCTCCCTGTAACCCTTACCTTAATCCTGACACTAACCCTAACCATCACCCTCAACCTCACACATCCTAACCCAAAGCCTAACCCTAAACCCAACCCTAACACACACACTCACGCTCACCCTAACCCTAATCCTAACCCTTACTCTCACGCTCAACTTCACTCTCAGTGTAACCCTAAGCCTAATCCTAACCCTAACCCTAACCTTTACCCTAATCCTAATCCTAACCCTAACCTTCACACTCACATTCAGCCTCAACTTAAGCCTAACTCTAACCCTAAAACTCACCCTCACCCTAACCCTAACCCTAACGCTAAACCTCACCCTCACCCTAGCCCTCAACCTAACCCTAATCCTAACCCTAACAATCATCCTAACCCTCCCCATAACCCTAAACCTAACCCTCACCCTAACCCTAATCCTCACACTCACACTCACCCTCAGCCTAACCCTAAGCCTAACCCCAATACTAACCCTAACCCTAACCCTCACACTCACCCTAACTCTAACCCTAATCCTAATCCTAACCTTAACCCTCACCTCACCCTCACCCTAACCCTCACCCTAACACTAACGCTAAACCTAACACTAACCCTAACCCTCACACTCAGCCTCACCCTAACCCTAACTATAAACCTAAACCTAAACCTCACCATAACCCCAACCCTAACCCTAACCGGAAACCTCATCTTAACCCTAACCCTAACCCTAAATCTAACCCTAAATCTCAACCTCACCTAACCCTAATCCTAACCCTAAAACTCAACCTAACCCTAATCGTCACCCTCACCCTCAACCTCACCATAACTCTAGCCCTTACCCTAACAATAATACTAACCCTAACCTTAACCCTAACCCTAAACCTCACCCTCGGCCTCACCCTCACTGCAAACTTAGCCCTAACCATAACACTAACATTAACCCTATCCCTAAGCCTAACACTAACACTAACTATTCCTCACCCCCAGAGTCACCCTTAGCCTAACCCTAACCCTAACACTAACACTAACCCTAACACTAAACCTAACCCTAAATCTAAACCTAAACCTATCCCTAAACCTCAGCCTCACCTGCACCCTAACCCAAACCCTAACCCTAACCCTCACCCTAACCCTAAGCCTAACCCTAACCCTAAAACTAAGCCTCACACTCACCCTCAACCTAGCCCTATTCGTAAACCTAACCCTATCCCAACCATAACACTAACCCTAACCCTCACCTTAGCCCTCACCCTAACCCTAAACCTAACCCTAAAGCTCATCCTAAACCTGACACTAACCATAACCCTAACCCGAACCCTAACCCGAACCCTAACCCGAACCCTCATGTTCTGCCTAAGCCTAAGCCTAAGGCTAACCCTCACCCTAACACTAATCCTAACACTAAACCTAACTCTAACCCTAAATCTCACAATAACCCTAACCCTAACTCTAAACCTAAACCTAACCCTAAATATAACCCCAACCCTCACCCTAATCATAATCCTCACCCTAACCCTAAACCTCAACCTAACACTACCCTCACCCTAACACTAACCATAACCCTAACACTACCCTCACACTAACTCTAACCCTAACCTCAACTTAACCCGAACCCCAACCCTAACCCTCAACCTAGCCCTAACCCTCATGCTCAACGTAACCCTAACCCTAACCCTGACCTTCAACCTAACCATAACCTTCACCGTAACCCTAACCCTCACCCTAACACCCTCAACCTAACACTAACCCTAAACCTAATCCTAACCCTAAACCTAACCCTCACCCTCACAGTAACCGTAACCATAACCCTAAACCTAACAAAACCACTAAACCTAACCCTAATCCTCACCCTAACCATTACCCTAACCCTAAACCTAACCCTCACCTTAACATTTACCCTCACCTTAACAATAACCGTAACCCGAACACTAAGCCTCAAACTAACCCTATCCATCACCCTCACCCTAAACCTCACTCTAACACTAACCCTAAACCTCAACCTAACCCTAGCCCTAACCCTAACCCTAACACTCATCCTCCCTTAAACCTCACTCTAACCCTAACATTAACCCTCAATCTAACCCTCACCCTCACTCTCATGCTCACCCTAACCCTAATCCTAAACCTAACCCTCATCCTAAGACTGCGCCTAAACCTGACCCTAATATTAATCCTAATCCTAACCATAACCCTCACCCTCAGCCTCACCTTAACCCTAACTCAAACCCTAAACCTCACCCTCACCCTACCCCTAAATCTAACCCTAAACCTAAACCTTACCCTAACCCTAAACCTCAACCTCACCCTCCCCTAGCTCTCACCCTAACTCTAATCCTAACCCTAATCCTCATCCTAACCCTACCCATTACCCTAAAATTAACCCTGACCCTAACCCTAACCCTCACCCTCAACCTAACGCTCAGCCTAACCCTAAGCCTAACCCTAACTCTAACCCTAACCCTCACACTCACCCTAACCCTAACCCTAATCCTAATCCTAACCCTAACCCTACCCTCACACTGCCTAACACTCACCCTAACCATAACCCTAAACCTAACACTAACCCTAACCCTAAACCTCACCCTCTGCCTCAACCTAAACCTAACTCTAACCCTAAACCTCACCCTCACCCTACCCTTAACCCTAACCTAACACTAAGCTTCACCCTAACGCTAACCCTAAATCTCACGCTAGCCCTTACCCTAACCCTAATCCTAACCCTAACCCTCATCCTAACCCTTCCCCTAAACCTAACCCTCACCCTCAACCTCACCCTCAGCCTAACCTTAAGCCTAAACCTAAACCTAACCCTAACACACACACTTACCCTCACCCTAAACCTAATCCTATCCCTAACCCTAACCCACCCCTAACTCTCAGCCTAACCTTAACCCTAACAATAACCCTAACCCTAACCCTCAACCCAACCCTCACCCTAACCCTTGCTCTAACCCTAAACCTCACCCTCACCCTAGCCCTAACTCTAACACTAACCCAAACCCTAAACCTCACCCTAACCCTAACCCTAACCCTCACCCTCATTCTCAACCTAACCTTAAACCTAAACCTAATCCTAACAATAACGCTAACCCTAATCCTAAACCTCACCCTAACCATAAACCTCACCCTAACCTATACCCTCACCCTAACACTTACCCTCACCCTAACACTAATCCTAATCCTAACACTAAAACTCACACTATCCCTAACCCTCACCTTAAACCTAAATCTCACCCTAACCCTAACCCCAAACCTCACCTTCACCCTTGCCCTCACCTTAACCCTAATTCAAAAGCTCACCCTCATCCTAACCCTAACCTTAACCCTAAACCCCACCCTAACCCTAAACCTAACCCTCACCGGCACCCTCACCCTCACTGTAACTCTAACCCTAACACTAACAATTACACTAAACTTAACCCGAACCATCACCCTAACCCTAACCAGAAGCCACAGTCTTACCCTCAACGTCACCCTAAGCCTAACCCTAAACCTCACCCTAAACCTCACCATAACCCTAAACTTCACCCTCAACCTCAACCTCACAGTAACTCTAACCCTAACCCTAACAATAACACTAACCCTAACCCCAAACCTCACCCTCAGGCTCACCCTCACCGCAAACTTTACCCTAAACATAACACTAAGAATAACCCTAACCCTAAGCCTAGCCCTAAACTTAACCCTAATCCTAACGCCCAGCCTAACCCTCAGCCTAACCCTCAGCCTAACTCTAACCCTAACCCTAACCCTAACCCTCACTGTAACCCTAACCCTAACCCTAAAACAAACACTAACCCTAAACCTAGCCCTAAATCTTACCCTAAACCTAAACCTAATACTCAGCCTCACCCTCAACCTAACCCAAACCCTAACCATAACCCTCACCTTAACTCTAAGTCTAACCCTAACCCTCACACTCACCCTAACCCTAACCCTAATCCTAAACATAACCCTATCCCTAACCCTAAACCTCACCATATTCCTCACACTAGACTTCACCCAAACCCTAATCCTAACCCTAAACGTCATCCTAACCCTGACAATAACCCTAAACCTAACCCTCAGCCTAACTCAAAACCTAATCCTCACACTCATGCTCAGATTAAGCGTAAGCTTAAGCCTAAGCCGAACCCTAACCCTCCCTAACCCTAACCCTAACCTTAACCCTAAATCTAACCCTAAATCTCACCCTCATCCTAACCCTAACTCTAACCCTAACCCTAACCCTAAAAATAACCCTAACCCTCACCCTAACCATAAGCCTCAGCCTAACCCTAACACTCACCCTAACACTTACCCTCAGCCGAACACTAACCCTTACGCTAACACTATCGCTCACACTAAACCTAAACATCACTCGAACCCTAAGCCTCACCCTAACACTAACCCTAAACCTCACACTCACCCTAGCTCTCACCTTAAGCCTACCCCTCATCCTCACACTACACCTCACACTAACCCTAACACTAATCCTCAATCTAACCCTCACCCTCACCCTAACCCTAAACCTAACCCTCACCCTAACCCTAAACCTCATATTTACCATAACGCTCACACTCAGCCTAACCCTCATCTTTACCCTTACCGTCACCCCCACCCTTACCCTCACCCTAACCCTAACCCTCACCCTAACCCTCACCCTAACCCTAATTCTACCCCTAAACCTGACCTTCACCCTAACCCTAACTCTAACACTAACCCTAACAGTAAACCTCACCCTAACACTAAACCTAACCCTCACCATCACCCTCACCGTAACCGTAACCCTAAACCTAACCCTAACAATAACGCGAACCCTAACCCTCACCCTAATCAAAACCCTCACCCTAACCAAAACCCTTACCCTAACACTTACCCTCACCCTACCACTAACCCTAACCCTAACAATAACACTCACACTAACCCTAACCCTCATCCTAATCCTAAACCTCACCCTAAACCTAACACTAAGTCTAACCCTCACACTCACCCTAACCCTAACCCTCATCCTCACCCTAAACCTCACACTAACCCTAACCCTAACCCTAATCCTCAATCTAGCCCTCACCCTAACCGTAACTCTTATCCTAAACCTAACCCTAACCCTCACCTTTATCTTAACCCTCACGCTCAGCCTAAATCTCACCTTTACCCTTACCATCATCCTCACCCTAACTCTAAACCTCATCCTAACCCACACCCTAACCATAAACCTAACCATCACCCTAACCCTAACCCTCAACCTCATCCTGAGCCTAAACCTAAACCTAAGCATAACCCTTACCCTAACCCTTACCTTAGCCTTCTCCCTTACCCTAATCCTAAACCTAACCCTCATCCTTACCTAGACACTACCCCTAACACTAACCCTAACCCTATCCATCACCCTAACCCTAACCCTAATACTAATCCTAACCCTAACCCTAACCCTCATACTCACCCTAACCCTAATCCTAACCCTAACCCTAACCCTAAACCTAAACCTCACCCTTGGCCTCACCCTAACCCTAACCCTCATCCTAATCCTCACCCTAACACTAACCCTAACCCTCACCCTCACCATCACCCTAACCCTAATCCTAAACCTAACCTGCAACCTAACCCTAACCCTCACCCTCAACATAACCATTACCCTAACCCTAAACCTAACACTAAACTTAACCCTAATCCTAACTCTCACCCTAACCCTAACCCTAAACCTCACCCTAACCCTAACCCTAAAACTCACCCTCACCCTAGACCTCATGCTAACCCTAATCCTAACACTAAAACTCATCCTAACCCTCCCAATAACCCTAACCTTAAACCTCAACATAACCCTAAACCTCACCCTCACCCTAACCTCAGCCTAACCCTAAGCATAACCCCAACCCTAACCCTAAACCTGACTCTCACCCTAACCCTAATCCTAACCCTAAACCTAACCCTAACCCTAAACCTAACCCTAACCCTAACCCAAACCCTCACACTCAGACTCACCCTTATCCTAACTCTATCCCTAAACCTCACCCTCACCCTAACCCTAACCCTAAACCTGCCCCTAAACTTAACCCTGACGCTAACACGAAACCTCACCCTCACACTAGCCCTTATGCTAACCCTAATCCTAACCCTAACCCTCATCCTAACACTTCCCCTAACCCTAACCCTCACCCTCAACCTCACCCCCAGACTAACCGTAAGCCTAACCCTAAACCTAACCCTAACACACACTCACCCTCACCCTAACCCTAATCCTATCCCTAACCCTAACCCTAACCCACACCCTAACTCTCATCCTAACCCTAACCCTAACACTAACCCTAACCCTAAACCTCAACCTAACCCTCAACCTAACCCTAACTCTAACCCTAAACCTCACCCTCACCCTATCCTTAACTCTAACTGTAACCCAAACCCTAAACCTCACCCTAACCCTAACTCTAACCGTAAACCAAACCCAAAACCTCACCCTAACCCTAACCCTAACCCTCACCCTAACTCTCACCGTAAAGTTAACCCTAAACCTAAACCTAACAATAACCCTACCCCTAATCCTAACCCTCACCCTAACCCTAACCCTCACCCTAACAAATACCCTCACCCTAACACTTACCCGCAACCTAACACTAACCCTAACCCTAACACTAACCCTCAAACTAACCCTAACCCTAACCTTAACCCTAAACCTCAACCTAGCCCTCACCCTAAACCTAAACCTAACACTAACCCTAACGCTAACACTCACCCTAACACTCCCGCTAACCCTATACCTAACCCTAACCCTCACCCTCACCCTCAAACTCACCCGCATGCTAACCCTCATAGTTACTCTAACCCTAAACCAAACCGTAACCCTAAACATCACCCCAACCCTACCACTAAAACTCACCATCAACCTATCACTCACCTTAACTCTAATCCTAACCCTAACCATCATCCTAACCCTCCCCAAAACCCTAACCCTATAAACATAGTTGTGCTGGTAGCTTTAGTGTGGTCTTGTTTGTAAACATTTGGGTAAATGCCCAAAAGTGGGATTGCTGGATCATAGGGGAGATCTATGTAAAGTTTTTTGAGGAACCTCCATACTGCTTTCCAAAGTGGTTGAACAAGTTTACATTCCCACCAACAATGAAGTAAGGTTCCTTTCTGTCCACAACCCCTCCAGCATCTGTTGTTATTAGAGTTCTTGATTTTTGCTGTTCTAACTGGAGTGAGGTGATATCTCAATGTTGTTTTGATTTGCATTTCTTTTATGGCTAGGGATGTTGAACATTTCTTCATGTGTCTATTGGCCATCCTTCTTTCTTCTTCAGAGAAGCTTCTCTTTAAGTCTTTCGCCCACTTATTTATTGGGCAGATGCCCCTCAGTAGATGATTGGATCAAGAAAATGTGGTATATATACACAATGGAATTCTATGCCTCCATCAGAAAGAATGACATTTCCCCATTTGTTAGGAAATGGAAAGGTTTGGAAAAAATTATATTAAGTGAAGTAAGCCAGGCCCAAAGAAGCATAGGTCCCATGGTTTCCCTTATTTGCAATATCTAGTATAGGTATGAGTCAAGCGGAAAAGGCCAGATAATGTGATGTTAGGAAAATGAACCCTTAAATATGTATTTTAATGTTTTCGTTTCTTTCATGCATGTGTTTCTAATGCATTTATAAGATTATTTCTTTGTTGCTTTGTATGTCCCTCCCCCACAGTGTAACCCCCGCTTTCAATATATTTGATGTCAGTATAACATGTGGAGGAGATGGGGACAAACAAGTCGTTTAAGGATTCAGGTGGACCTGTTGCAACAATGAGAAGTACAAAATGTCATGTCAAAACCAGCTTTACAATTTCGGTGTGGGGGGGAGGGGGGTATAATTGGGTGGGGGAGGGGGATAAAATTGGGTGGGGGGAGGGGGGAGGCGGGGAAGGGAAGTGAAGGGTAAACAAAGGAGGAGGCTGCAATGCTTGGTAAGAAATGTATGCATTATCCTGCCCATGTAATTGTAGCCCCTCTGTACAGTATGTTCTCAAATAAAATAAAATACAATTTAAAAAAAAAAAAACCCTAACCCTAACCCTCACCCTATCCGTAACCCTCATCCCCACCCTTACCCTCCGCCTAATCCTAAGCCTAATCCTAAACCTAACCCTAAACTTAACCCTTACCCAAACACTCATCCGCACCCTCACCCTCACAGTAACTCTAACCCTAACCCAAACCCTAACCCTAAACTTCAATCTAACCCTAACCCTAAGCCTAACCCTAAACCTCACCCTCACCCTAACCCTAACAATAACCCTAAACCTAACCCTCACCCTAACCCTCCCCCTATACCTATATCTAACCCTAAACCTCACCCTCACCCTACCCATAACCCTAACCCTAAACCCCACCCTAACCCTAAACCTAACCCTCAGCTGCACCCTCACCCTCACAATAACTCTAACCCTAACCCTAACAATAACCCTAAACCTAAACCTAACCAACTCCCTAACCCTAATACTCACCTCCAACCTCACCCTCAGCCTAACCCTAAGCCTCAGCCTAAACCTCAACCTAACCCTCACACTCACCGTCACACTAACCCTAGTCCTAAAGGTAACCCTATCCCTAAAACTCAACCTAACCCTCACCCTCACCCTAACCCTAACACTAACACTAACCCTAAACCTCACCGTAACCCTCCCCCAAACCCTAACTCTAACCATAAACCTCACCCTCACCCTAAACCTAACCCTAAACTTAATCCTAAAACTAACCCTAACCCTAACCCTCACCCTCACCCTCAACCTCACTGTAACTCTAACACTAAGCCTAACAATAACAGTAACCCTAACCCTAACCCTCAACCTAACCATAACCCTCACCCTCAGCCTCACCCTACCTGCAAACTTAACCCTCACCATAACACTAACAATAACCCTAACCCTAACCCTAACCCTAACCCTAACCTTAACCCTAACCCTAATCCTCACCCCAACCCTCACCCTCATCCTAACCCTAACTTAACCCTAACCCTAACCCTAACCCTCACCGTAACCCTAACGCTAACCCTAACCCTAACACAAACCCTAACCATCACTATAACCCTAACCCTATCCCTAACCCTAACACAAACCCTAACCCTAAACCAAACCCTAAACTTAAACCTAATCCTCAGCCTCACCCTCACACTAACCCAATACATAACCCTAACCCTCACCCTAACCCTAAGCCTAACCCAACCCTAACCCTCACACTCACCCTCACCCTAACCCAAATCTTACACCTAAGCCTATCCTAACCCTAACCGTCACCCTAACCCTCACCCTAGCCCTCACCTTAAACCTAATCCTAACCTTAAGCCTCATCCTAACAATCTCGCTAACCCTAACCTTAAACCTCACCCTAACCCGAACCCTAACCCTCCCCCTCATGCTCGGCCTAAGCCTAAGCCTAAGCCTAAGACTAACCCTAACCCTCACCCTATCCCTAACCCTAACTCTAACCCTAAACCTCACGCTCACCCTAACCCTAACTTTAACATGAACCCGAAACCTAAACCTCATCCTAACCCTAAACCTAACCCACAACCTCACCCTCACCGTACCCGTATAAACCTAATCTTAACAATAACCCTAACCCTAACCCTAACCTTCACCCTAAGCCTAACCCTCAGCCTAATATTTACCCTCACCCTGACACTAACCCTAACACTAAGACTACCGCTCACACTAACCCTAACAATCACCCTAAACCTCACCCTACCCTAATTCTACCCCTAAACCTCACCCTCAACCTAACCCTAACCATCCCCCTAACCCTAAACCTCAACCTCACCCTCACCCTCAGCCTAAACCTAAGCCTAACCCTAACCCTAACCCGAACCCTCACACTCACCTAAACCTTATCCTAATCCTAATCCTAACCCTAAGCCTAACCCTCACACTCACCCTAACCCTAAATCTAACACTAACCATAACTCTAAACCTCACCCGTAGCCTCACTCTAACCCTAATCCTAACCCTAACCTTCACCCTAAACCTAACCCTAACCCTCACCCTCACCCTGACCCTAACCCTAACCCTAACCCTAACGCTCAACCTAACCCTAACCCTCACCCTCACAGTAAGCCTTACCCAAACCTTCACCCTAACCCTAAACTTAACCCGAACCATAACTCTCACACTAACCCTAACCCTAACCCTAACTGTAACCCTACCCCTCACCCTCTCCCTCAGACTAAGCCTAAACCTAAACCTAACCCTAACCCTAACACACACACACTTTTCCTCAGCCTAACCCTAAGCCCAAACCTAAACCTAACCCTATCTCATACACTCACATTCTCCCTAACCCTAATCCTAACTCTAAACCTAACCCTCAACCTAATGCTGATCCTAACCCTGACTCTAAACCTAAACCTCACCCTCACCCTCACCCTAACTCTAAACCTAACCCAAACCCTAAACCTTACCCTAACCCTAACTCTAACCCTCAACCTAACCATAACCATAAACATAAACCTTACCCTAATAATAACCCTAACCCTAATCCTAAGCCTCACCCAAACCATAACACTAACCCTAACAGTAAACCTCACCCTAATCCTCCCCCTAATCCCAACTCTAACCCTAAACCTCACCCTCACCCTCACCTTAACACTAACCGTAACCATAACCCTAAACCTCACCGTACACCTAAACCTCACCCGCACCCTCACCCACACAGTAACTCTAACCCTAACCCAAACAATAACACTAACCCTAACCCTAAATATCACCCTAATCTTAATCCTCAACCCCACACTCACCCTCAGCCTTACCCTAAGCCGAAGCCTAACACTAGCCCTAACCCTCACAATCAGCCTCACCCTAACCCTAATCCTAACCCTAAACATATCCCTAAACATCAACCTAACCCTCACCCTAACCCTAACAATAAACCTAAGCCTAACCCTCCCCCTAACCCTCCCCGTAACCCTAACTTTAACACTAAACCTCACCCTAGCCCTCACCCTAACCCTAATCCTAACCCTAAACCTCATCCTAAAACTCACCCTAACCCTAACCCTAACCCTCACCCTCACCCTAACCGCAACCCTAAATCTCACCCTAACCCTAAACCTAATCCTCACCCTCACCCTAACTCTGAACTTAACTCTAACCCTAACACTAACAATAACCCAAACCCTAAACCTCACCCTAACGCTAACCATAAGCCTCACCCTCACTCTAGCCCTCACCCTAACCCTCATCCTAACCCTAAACCTCATCATAACCCTCAGCCTAACCCTAAAACCCTCACCCTAACACTATACCTAACCCTCACACTCAACCTCATGCTTGGCCTTAAGCCTAAGCCTAAGACTAAGACTAACCCTAACCCTCACACTCACCATCACCCTAAACCGAACATTAACCCTAACCCTAACCCTCAAACTAGCCCTCAATCTAATGCTAAATCTAACCCTAAAACTCACCCTCAGCTAACCCTAAACCTCACCTTCACCCTCACCCTTCGCCTAATACTAAGCCTAAGCCTAACCCTAACCCTAACACTAACACTAACCCTAACCGTAACCCTCAGCCTAACCCTCACCCTAACTCTCACCCTCACCCTAACCCACACCCTAAACCTAAGCCTAAGCCTAACCCTCACCCTAAACGTTACTCTAACCCTAACCCCAACCCTCACCCTAACCCTAACTCTCATCCTCACCCTCACCCTAACTCTAATGCTAACCCAAACCCTAATCCTAACCCTCACACTCACCCTCACCTTAACCCTAGTCCTAATCCTAACCTTAACCCTAACCCTCAACCTCACCCTAAATCACAACTTAACCATAAACCTAACACTAACCCTAACCCTAACCCAAACTCTAACCCTAACCCTAAACCTAAACCTCAACCCTGTTCCTCACCGTAACCATAACCCCAATCCTAACCCTAACAATAACCCTAACCCTAACCCTCATCCTAACCATATTCTTCACTCTAAATCTAACCCTCATCCTAATACATACTGTCAGCCTATCCCTAACCCTAACCCTCACACTCACCCTCACCCTAACTCTAATGCTAACCCAAACCCTAATCCTAACCCTCACACTCACCCTCACCTTAACCCTAGTCCTAATCCTAACCTTAACCCTAACCCTCAACCTCACCCTAAATCACAACTTAACCATAAACCTAACACTAACCCTAACCCTAACCCAAACTCTAACCCTAACCCTAAACCTAAACCTCAACCCTGATCCTCACCGTAACCATAACCCCAATCCTAACCCTAACAATAACCCTAACCCTAACCCTCATCCTAACCATATTCTTCACTCTAAATCTAACCCTCACCCTAATACATACTGTCAGCCTAACCCTAACCCTAACCCTCACATTCACCCTAACCCTTACCCTAATCTTAATCCTAACCCTAAGCCTAACCCTCACCCTCACCCTGAATTTCACCCTAACCCTAAACCTCACCATCACCCTCAGCTTAATGCTAAGCCTAATCCTAAACCTAAGCCTAACCGAAGCACTCACCCTAACACTACCCCTAATCGTAATCCTAACCCTAACCCTAACCCTCACCCTCATCCTAACCCTCAACCTAACCATACCCCTAACACTAAGCCTAACCCTAAACCTCACCCTAACCCGAACCCTAACCCTCACACTCACCCTAACCCTAACACTAACCCTAACACTCACCCTCAACTTAATGCTAATCCTAATCCTAACCCTAAACCTCACCTTCACCCTAACCCTCATCCTAACCCTACCCCTAACACTAACACTAACCCTAACCCTAAACCTAACTCTCCCCCTAACCCTAAGTTTAACCCTACCCCTAACCATAACCCTCACACTCACCTTCAATCTAAACCTGATCCTAACCCTAACCCTCACCTTTACCCTTACTGTCACCCTCACCCTAACCCTAGCCCTAACATTATCACTAACCCTAACCCTAACTCTCACCCTAACCCTAAACCTAACCCTCACCCTAACCCTAAACCTAACCCTCACACTCACGCTCTGTCTAAGCCTAAGCTTAACCCTAAGCTTAAGCCTAACCCTAACCCTCACACTGACCCTCACCCTCACCCTAACCCTATCACTAAAGCTAACTCTAACCCTAAACTTCACCCTCACCCTAATCCTAACTCTAATCCTAACCCTAAACATAAACCACAACCTAACCCTAACCCTCACCTTCACCATAAATGTAACCCTAACCCTAACCTAACAATAACCCTAACCCTAACCCTTACCCTCATTCTAACCATAACCCTCACCCTATACCTAACCCTGAAACTAACACTTACTCTCACCCTAACACTAACCCTAACCCTAACACTAACACTCACACTAACCCTAACCATCACCCTAACATTAAACCTCACCCTAAGCCTAACCCTAACCTTCACCTCAACCTAGCCCTCACTCTAACCCTAAACCTCATCCTCATTCTAAAACTCACACTAACCCTAAACTTAAGCATCAATTTTAACCTCACCCTCACCCTAACCCTAACCCTAACCCTAACCCTAGACCTTACCTTAATCTTCACTCTCAGCCTAACCCTCAGCTTTACTCTTACCGTCACACTCACCCTAACACTCACGCTAACCCTAACCCTCATCCTAACCTTCACCCTGACCATAATCCTGAGCATCACCCTAACCCTAACCCTCACCCTCAACCTAACCATCAGCCTAACCCTACAGGCTAAGCCAAACCCTCACACTAACCCTCAACCTCACCCTAGCCCTCACCCTAAGCCTAATCCTAACCCTAACCTTAATCATAACACTAAACCTAACATTAACACTAACCATCACCCAAAAACTAATCCTCATCCCCACTCTCACCCACAGCCTAAACCTAAGCCTAAGCCTAAACCTAACCCTAACCCTCACACTCACACTCACCATAACCCTAATCCTAAACCTAACCCTAACCCTAACCCTAAACCTCAAATTAACCCCCTCACCCTAACCCTAACCCTAACACTAAACTTAACCATAACATTCACCTAACTGTCTCCCTAACATTAACTCTAACCCTAAACCTCACCATCATCCTAACACTAAAAGTCACCCTCACCCTCACCCTCACAATAACTCTAACCCTAACCCTAACAATAACCCTAACCCTAACACTAAACCTAACCCTAACCCTTACCCTAACACTCCCCCTAACCCTTACTCTAACCCTAAACCTCATGCTCACACTAACCCTAAACCTCACCCTCACCCTCACCCTCACCATAACTCTAACCCTAACCCTAACAATAACACTAACCCTAACACTAACTCTAACCCTCACCATCACCATAACCCTAAACCTAACCCTAAGCTCACCCTAACCCTAACCCTAACCCTAATGGTCACCCTCAGCCTCACCCTCACCGAAAACTTAACCATAAAATTAACAATAACCCTAACCCTAACCCTAATCCTAACCCTCACCCTCACTCTAACCCTAACCCTAACCCTAACCCTCACCCTAACCCAAAACCTCAACCTCATCATAACCCTAACCCTAACACTCACCCTAACCCTAAACCTAACCCTAATCCTAAACCTTGCCATAATGCTAACCCTAACCCTCACACTCACCCTTGCCCTCATCCTAACCCTAATCCTAAGCCTAAAGCTCATTCTATCCCTCACCCTAATTCTAACCTTAAACCTCACCCTAACCCTAACCCTCACCCTCACCCTCAGCCTAACCCTAAGCCTACGCCTAACCCTAACCCTCACACTCAACCTCATCCTAACCCTAATCCTAACCCTAAAACTAACACTAACCCTAACCCTAACCCTCACTCTAACCCTCCCCCAAACCTAACTATAAACCTAAACCTCACCCTCACCCTAACGCTAAATCTAGCCCTTAACCTCACACTAAAACTAACCCTAATCCTAACAGTAACCCTCACACTAACCCTAACCACCACCTTAACCCTAAACCTCAACCTATCCCTGTCCCTAACCCTCACCCTCACCTTAGCCCTCACCCTAACCCTAACCCTCATACTCAAAATAAACCTCACTCTAACCCTAAAACTAATCCTCAATCTAACCCTCACTCTCACCCTCACCCTCACCCTCACAGTAACTCTAACCCGAACCCAAACTCTAAACCTCACTCTAGCCCTAACCCTAAGCCTAACCCTAATCCTCACGCTCACCCTAACCGTAACAATAACCATAATCCTAACCCTCAACCTAACCCTCCCCTAAACCTATATCTAACCCTAAACCTCACCCTCACCCTCACCCTAACCCTAACCCTAAACCCCACCCTAACCCTAACCCTAACCCTCACCCACATCCTCACCATAACTCTAACCCTAACCCTAACAATAACCCTAACCCTAACCGTAACCATCACTCTAACCCTAATACTCAACCCCACCCTCACCCTCAGCCTAACCCTAAGCCTCAGACTAACCCTCAACCTAACCCTCAACTCACCCTCACCCTAACCCTAACCCTAACCCTAACCATAAACCTAATCCTCACCCCCACCCTCACCCTAAGCCTAACCCTAACTTAATCCAAACCCTAACCCTAACCCTAACCTTCTCCGGAACCCTAACCATAACCCTAACCCTTAAAAATCCCTAACCCTCACCGTAACCCTAACCGTAACCTTAACCCTAACACAAACCCTATCCCTAAACCAAACCCTAAACCTAAACCTAATCCTCAGCCTCACCCTCACCCTAACCCAAAACATAACCCTAACCCTCACCCTAACCATAAGCCTAACCCAACCCTAACCCTCACCGTAACCCTAACCCTAACCCTATCACAAACCCTAAACCTAACCCTAACCCTCACTGTAACCCTAACCCTAACACAAACCCTAACCCTAAACCTAACCCTAAACCTCAGCCTAACCCGAACACTAACCCTCCCACTCATGCTCGGCCTAAGCCTAAGCCTAACCCTAACCCTCACCCTATCCCGAACCCTAACACTAACCCTAACTCTAACCCTAAACCTCACCCTTACCCTAACCCTAACTCTAACACGAACCCGAAACCTAAACCTCATCCTAACCCTAAACCTAACCCACACCCTCACCCTCACCGTAACCATATAACCCTAACCCTAACAATAACCCTAACCCTAACCCTAACCCTCACCATAACCCTAACCCTCACCGTAATATTTACCCTCACGCTTTCACTAACCATATCGCTAACACTACTGCTCACACTAACCCTAAAAATCACCCTAATCCTCATCCTAACCCTCACCCTAACCCTAACTCAAAAACTCACCCTAACCCTAACCCTAACCCTTACCCTCAACTTAACCCTAACCCTCATGCTCAACTTAAGCATAACGCCAACCCTCACCCTAACAATAAACTTAACCTGAACCCTAACTCTCACCCTAACACTAACCCTAACACTAATCCTAAGCCTCACCCTCACCCTCACACTCACCCGCACCCTCACCCTCACAGTAAGGCTAACGCTAACCCAAACCCGAACCCTAAACATGACCCTAACCCTAAAACTCACCCTCACCCTAGCTCTCACCCTAACTCTAATCCTAACCCTAACCCTCATAATAACCCTCCATATACCCCTAACCAAAAACCTCACCCTATCCCTAACCCTCATCCCCACCCTCACCCTCAGCCTAATCCTAAGCCTAAACCTAAGCCTAACCCTAAACCTAACCCTAACCTGCACACTCACCCGCACCCTCACCCTCACACTAACTCTAACCCTAACCCAAACGCTAACCCTAAACCTCACTCTAACCCTAACCCTAAGCCTAACCCTAACCCTCACCCTCACCCTAACCCTAACAATCACCCTAAACCTAACCGTCACCCTAACCCTCCCCCTAACACTATATCTAACCCTAAACCTAACCCTCATCTTCACCCTAACCCTAACCCTAAACCCCACCCTAACCCTAAACCTAACCCTCACCCCCACCCTCACCCTCACCATAACTCTAACCCTAACCCTAACAATAACCCTAACCCTAACCTAACCCTAACCCTAACCCTAACCCGCACCCTCACCCTCACCATAACTCTAACCCTAACCCTAACCCTAACCCTAAGTCTAACCCTAACCGTAACCCTAACCCTCACCCTAACCATAACCCTCACCCTAACCCTAACCCTCACCCTAATATTTACCCTCACTCTAACACTAACCCTAAAGCTAAAACTACCGCTCACACTTACCCTAATAATCACTCTAAGCCTAAACCTCACCCTAACACTAACCTTAACCCTCAAAATCACCCTAGCACTCTCCCTAACCCTATCATCCTCACCCTAAACCTCACACTAACCCTAAAACTAATCCTCAATCTAATCCTCATCCTCACCCTAACACTAAACCTAATGCTCACCTTCATCTTTATCGTAACGCTCACCCTCAGTCTAACCCTCATCTTTACCCTTACCGCCACCCCCACCCTAACCCTCACCTTAACCCTAACCCTCACCCTAACCCTCACCTAACCCTAATTCTACCCCAAACGTCACCCTAACCCTAACCCTAACTCTAACTCTAACCCTAACCCTAACCCTCACCCTCAACCTCACCGTAACCGTAAACCTAACCCTAAACCTAACAATAACCATTACTCTAAACCTGACCCTCACCTCAGCCTAACCATAACTCTTACCTTAACCCTAACCCTCACCCTAACGCTTACTCTCCCCCAAACACTAACCCTAACACTAACCCTCACACTAACCCTAACCCTCAACCTAATCCTAAACCTAACCCTAATAATAACCCTAACTCTAACCCTAAACCTCACCCTAGCCCTCACCTTAAAACTAAGACCTACCCCCACCCTCACCCTAACCCTAACCCTCATCCTCACCCTAAACCTCACACTAACCCTAACCCTAACCCTAATCCTCAATCTAGCCCTCACTCTAACCCTAACACTTGCCCTAAAACTAACCCTAACCCTCACTTTTATCTTAACACTCACCCTCAGCCTAAATCTCAAATTTACCCTTACCATCATCCTCACCCTAACCATAAACCTCATCCTAACCCCCACCCTAACCATAAACCTAACAATCACCCTAACCCTAACCCTCACCCTCAACCTCATGCTGAGCCTAACCCTAAGCCTAAACCTAACCCTTACCCTAACCCTCAGGAGAGCCCTCTCGCTTACCCTAATCCTAAACCTAACCCTCATCCTAACCTTCACACTATCCCTAACCCTCAGCCTAACCCTGTCCATCACCCTAACCCTAATCCTAATCCTAATCCTAACCCTAACCCTAACCCTCGCACTCACCATAACCCTAACCCTAACCCTAATCCTAACCCTAAACCTCATCCTCACCCTAGCCCTCACCCTAACCCTAATCCTAATCCTAACCCTCATCCTAATCCTCACCCTAACACTAACCCTAAATGTCACCCTCACCCTAACCCTAACCCTCACCCTAAACCTAAACCTAAACCTCACCCTTAGCCTAGCCCTCACCCTAACCTTAATCCGAAACCTAACACTCATCCTACCCCTCCCCCTAAACGTTTCCCTAACCATAACCCTAACCCTAACCCTCACCTACAACCTCACCCACAGCCTAACTCTAAGCCTAACCCTAAACCTAACCCTAACACACACACTCACCCTCACCCTAACCCTAATCCTAAACCTAACCCTAACCCTAACCCTACTACTGTCACCCTAACCCTAACCCTAACACTAACCCTAAACATAACCTTAACCTATTCCTCACCCTAACCCTAACTCTAACCCTAAACGTCACCCTCACCCAAAACCTAACTCTAACCCTAACGCAAACGCTAAACCTCAGCATAAACCTAACCCTATCCCTCACCCTCACCCTCACCGTAACCTTAACCCTAAACCTAACCCTAACAATAATCCTAAACCAAATCCTAACCTTCAACCTAACCATAAACCTCACCCTAACCCAAAACCTGACCCTAACACTTACCCTCACCCTAACACTAACCTAACCCCAACACGAACCCTCAAACTAACCCTAACCCTAAACTCACCCTAAACCTAACCCTAACCCTAACCCTCACCCTAACCCTAACTCTAACCCTAAAACTCACCCTAACACTAACTTTCACCGTCACTCTCAACCTCACCGTAATTCTAGCTCTAACCCTAACAATAACCCTAACCCCAACCCCAACCCTAACCCTCAACCTCAGCCTCACCCTCACAGAAAACTTTACCCTAATCATAACACTATCAATAACCCTAACCCTAAGCCTAACCCTAACACTAATTCTAATCCTCACCCACACAGTCACCCTCATCTTAACCCTAAACCTAAACCTAACCCTCACCATAACCCTAACCCTAACACTAACCCTAACCCTAATCCTAATCCTAAATGTTAACCTAAACCTAACCCTAATCTTCAGCCTCATCTGCAACATAACCCAAACCCTAATGCTAACCCTCACCCTAACTCTAAGCCTAACCCTAAACCTAACCCTAAGCGTCACACTCACCCTCACCCTAACCCTAACCCTAAAACTAAACATAACCCTAACCCTAACCCTAACCCTAACCCTAAAACTCACACTAACACTAACACTAACCCTAACCCCAAGCTAACCCTCACCCTAACCTTAACCCTAACACTAACCCTAACCCTCGACCTAACCCTCCCGCTAAACCTAAATGTAACCCTAAACCTCACCCTAACCCAAACCCTCACGCTCACCATAACTCTAACCCTCATCCTAACCCTAATGCTAACCGTAAACTTCACCCAAACACTAACGCTAACCCTCATCCTCACCCTAGCCCTCATACTAAACCTAATCCTAACCCTAACCCTAACCCTCATCCTAACCCTCACCCTAACCCTAACCCTAACAATAACCCTACCCCTAACCCTAACCAACACCCTACCCCTAATCCTCACCCCCACCGTGACCCTCAGCCTAACCCTAAGCCTCAGCCTAACCCTCAACCTAACCCTCACACTCACCCTACACTAACCCTAGTCCTAAATGTAAATCTATCCCTAAACCTCAACCTAACCTTCACCCTCACCCTCACCCTAACCCTAACCCTAACCATAACCCTGTCCCGCAGCCTCACCCTCACTGCAAACTTAACCCTAACCATAACACTAACAATAACCCTAACCCTAAACATAAACATAACCCTAATCCTCACCCCCACCGTCACCCTCAGCCTAATCCTAACTTAACCCTAACCCTAACCCTCACCATAACCCTAACCCTCACACTCACCCTCACCCTAACTCAAATCCTAAACCTAACCCTGTCCTAACCCTAACCCTCTCCCGCACCCTCACCCTAACCCTCACCCTAAACCTAATCCTAACCCTAAACCTCATCCTAATACTCACGCTAACCCTAACCCTAAACCTCACCCTAACCTGAACCCTAAACTTCCCCTCATGCTCGGCCTAAGCCTTAGCTTAAGCCAAAGCCTAACCCTAACCCTCTCCCTAACCCTAACTCTAACACTAACCCTAACTCTAACCCTAAAACTCACCCTCACCCTCACCCTAACTCTAACACTAACCCGGAAGCTAAAACTCATCCTAAACCTAACACTAAACCACACCCTCACACTCACCGTAACCTTATAACCCTAACACTAAAAATAACCCTAACCCTAACCCTAACACTCACCCTAACCATAACCCTCACCCTAACCCTAATCCTCACCCTAATATTTAGCCTCACCCTAACACTAACCCTAATGCTAACACTACCGCTCACACTAACCCTAAAAATCACCCTTACCCTAAACCTCACCCTAACACTAACCCTAAACCTCAACCTCGCCTTATCACTCACCCTAACCCTAACCCTCATCCTAACCCTAAACCTCTCACTAACTCTAACACTAATCCTCAATCTAACCCTCACCCTCACCCTAACCCTAAACCTAACCCTCACCCTTACCCTAACCCTCATCTTTAGTGTAAAGCTCACCCTCAGCCTAACTCTCATCTTTACCCTTACCGTCACCCCCACCCTAACCCTCACCCTAACCCTAACGCTCACCCTAACCCTAATTCTACACCTAAACCTCACGCTCACCCTAACCCTAACTCTAAAACTAACACTAACACTAAACCAACCTCACTCTAACACTAACCCTAACCCTCACCCTCACCCTCAATGTAACCGTAAAACTAACAATAAACATAACAGTAATCATGACCCTAACCCTAACCCTCACCCTAACCATAACCCTCACCCTAACCATAAACATCAACCTAACACTTACCCTCACACTAACACTAACCCTAACCCTAACACTAATCCTCACACTAACCCTAAACCTCACCCTAATTCTAAACCTAATCCTAAACCTAAACCTAACTCTAACCCTAACCCTCAAACTAGCCCTCACCCTAACCCTAAGTCCTACCCTCACCCTCACCCTAACCCTAACCCTCATCCTCACCCTAAACCTCACACTAACCCTAACCCTAATCCTCAATCTAATCCTCACCCTAACCCTAACCCTAACCCTAACCCTCAACCTAACCCTATCCCTAACCCTAACTCTAACCCTAAACCTCACCCTCACACTTACCCTAACCCTAACCCTAAAACTCACCCTAACACTAAACTTCATCCTCACCCTCAACCTCACCGTAATACTAGCCCTAACACTAACCCTAACCCTAACTCTAACCCTCACCCTCAGCCTCACCCTCACCACAAAATTAACGCTAACCATAACACTAACAATAACCCTACCCTAAGAATAACCCTAAACCTAAATCTAATCCTAACCCCACCTTCACCATGATCCTAATCCTCACACTAACCCTAAAAGTAATCCTCAATCTAAACCACACCCTCACCCTAAACCTAACCATAACCCTCACCCTAACCCTAACACTCACCCTTACGGTAATCCTCACTCTCAGCCTAACCCTCAACTTTACCCTTACTGTCACCCTCACCGTAACCCTCACACTAACCCTAACCCTCATCCTAACCCTAACACTAACCCTCACGCCCTACTAAACCTCACCCGAACCCAAACCCTAACACTAAACCTAACCCAAACCCTAACCCAAAACCTCACCCTAACACTAGCTCTAACCCTAAACCTCACGCTGACCCTAACCCTAACCCTAATACTAAACCTCACCCTAAACCTAAACCTTACCCTAACACTTACCCTCAACCTAACAGTAACACTAATACTAACACTAACCCTCACACTAACGCTAACCATCACCCTAAACCTAACGTCACCCTATCCCTAACCCTAAACCTAAACCTAACCCTCATCCTAACCCTCACCCTAACCGTAACCCTAAACATCACCTTAACCCTAACCCTCACCCTCATTTTAGCCTCACCCTAACCATAAGCCTAAGCCTAAACCTAACCCTAAACCTCACACTCACCGTAGCCCTCACCCTAACACTAATCCTAACTCTAACTCTCATCCTAACCCTCAACCTAACCATAACCAGAACCATCACTCTAAACCTAATCCTCATCCCCACCCTCACCTTCAGCGTAACCCTAACCCTAAGCCTAACCCTAACCCTAACCCTCACATTCACCCTCAGCCAAACCCTAATCCTAACCCTAACACTAACCTTAAACCTAAGCCTCAACCTAACCCTCACACTAACCCTAACCTTAACCCTAACACTCACCGTCAATTTAGTCCTCACCCTAACCATCACCTCAAAACTAACCCACACCTTCACCATAACCCAAACGCTAACCCTGACCCTAACCCTACCCCTAACCCTAACCCTAAACCTGACCCTAATCCTAACACTACCCCTCACCCTCAACTTAACCCTCACCCTAACCCTAATTGTAACCCTAAACCTCATCCGAAACCCCACCCTCATCCTAACACTAACCCTCACGCTAACCCTAAACCTAATTCTAATCCTCACCCTAAACCTACCCGGACCCTCACCCTAACCATAACCCTTAGCTCAACCTCATCCTCAGCCTAACACTAAGCCTAACCGAAACCCTAACCCTAACCATCACACTCACCCTCACCCTAACCCTAATCCTACCACTAACCCTAACTCTAACCCTAAACCTCAACCTAACCCTCACCCTAACCCTAACCCTAACACTAACCCTAACCCTAACCCACACCCTAACCCTCTCCCTAAACATAATTCTAACCCTAAACCTCACACTCACCCTAATCCAAATCCTAACCTTGACCCTAAATCTCACCCTAACCCTAACCCTCAACCTTACCCTCACCCTCACCCTCACAATAACCCTAACCCTCACCCTAACCCTAACACTAAACCTCACCCTAACACTAATTCTAACCCTCACCCTCACCCTAGCCCTCACTCTAACCCTAATCCTAACCCTAAACCTCATCCTAACACTCACCCTAACCCTCACCCTAACCCTCACACTAACCCTAATCCTAAACCTAAACCTCACCCTCAGCCTTACCCTCACCCTCACCCTCACCATAACCCTAAACCTCACCCAAACCTAAACTTAAACTTCACCATAACACTAACCCTAACCCTCACCCTCAACCTAGCCCTCACCCTAACCCTAATCCTAACCCTTACCCTAACCATAACCCTCACCCTCACCCTCACGGTAACTCTAACCCTAAACCTAACAATAACACTAATCCTAACCCTAAACCTAACCCTAACCCTAATCCTATCCCTAATCCTCAACCTCACTGCAAATGCAACCATGCCCATATCACTAACAATAACCCGAAACCTAAACCTAATCCTAACAATCACCCTCACCATAACCCTAATCCTAAACCGAACCCTCACTCTAACCCTAACCCTAACCCTCACCATAACCCTAACCCTCATCCTAACCCTCACCCTAACCCTAAACCTCACCCTAACACTAACCCAAATCCTCACCCTCAACCTAGCCCTCACCCTAACCACCATCCTAAAGCTAATCCTCATCCTAACTCTCACCCTAACCCTAATCCTAACCCTCACCCTAATCCTAATAGTAACCCAAACCTTCAACCTAACCCTACCCCTCACCTTGCTGTAACCCTAACCCTAACCCTCACCCTAACGCTAAAATTAACCCGAACCATAATTCTGACCCAAATGCTAACCCTAAGCGGAACACTTACCCCAACCCTCACCCTCACCCTCAGCTTAATGCTAAGCCTAACCCTAACCCTAAGCCTAACACAAGCACTCACCCTAACACTAACCCTAATCCTAATCCTAACCCTAAGCCTAACCCTCACCCTCATCCTAATCCTCACCCTAACCCTAACACTAACACTAACCCTAACCCTAAACCTAACACTAACACTAACCCTCACCCTAACCCTCACCCTAACCGTAACTCTAACCCTAAATCTCACCCTCACCCTCAACCTAAACCTCACTCTCACCCTCACCCTCAGCTTAACCCAAAGCCAAAGCCTAACGCTAAGCCTAACCCTCACCCTCACACTAGCCCTCAACATAACCCTAACTGTAACACTAACCCTAACCCTAACACTAACACTAACCCTCACCCTAACCCTCACCCTAACCGTAACTCTAACCCTAAGTCTCACCCTCAACCTCACCCTAACCCTCACCCTCACCCTCACCCTCAGCTTAACCCAAAGCCAAAGCCTAACGCTAACCCTAACCCTCACCCTCACACTATCCCTCAACATAACCCTAACTGTAACACTAACCCTAACCCTAACACTCACACTAAACCTAACCCTAACCCTAACTCTAACCCTAAACCTCACCCTGACCCTAACCCTAACTCTAACTCTAGACCTCTTCCTAACCCTAACCCTAACCCTCAACATCACCCTCACCCTTACCCTTACCTTAACCTTAACCCTAACACTAGCCCTAAGAATAACCCTAACCCTAAACCTAACCCTAAACCTCACCCTCACCTTAACTATAACCCTAACACAAACCCACACACTAACCCACACTCTGACACTAAACCTAACGCTAAACGTCACCCTAACCCTAAAATTAACCCTAACCCTAACCCTAGCACATACCCTAACCCTAATCTTAACCCTAACCCTCACTCTAACCCTCACTCTAAACATAAACCATACCCTAACCCTAAATCTAACCCTCAACTTCACCCTCAGCCTCAGCCTAACACTAACCCTAACCCTAACCCTCACACTCACAGTCACAGTAACCCTAATCCTAACACTAACCCCAAACCTAACCCTAAAACTAATCCTAACCCTAACCCTCACCCTAAACCTCACTCTAAACCTAACCCTAACCCTAAACCTCACCCTCACCCTAACCCTAATCCTAACCCTAACCATAACACTAACCCTCACACTCACCCTCATCTTACACTTAATCTTAATCACAACCCTAACCCTAACTGTAACCCTAAATATAACCCTAACCATAACACTAACACTAAACCTAATTCTCAACCCTACCCTCACTCTCAGCCTAACCCTAAGCCTGTCCCTAACACTAACCCTAACTCTAACACTAAACCTCACCCTCACCCTAACCCTATCTCTAAACCTAACCCTAAACCTCACCCTGACCCTAACCCTATCCCTCACCTGCAACCTCAGCCTCACTGTAACTCTAACCCTAACCCTAACAATAACACTAACCCTAAACCTAACGATCACCCTAAAGCTAATCCTCACCCCCACCCTCACCCTCAGCCTAACCCTAAGCCTAAGCCTAACCCTAACACTAACCCTCACCCTCACTCTCACCCTAAACCTAATCCTAACCCTAACCCTATCCCTAAACCTCAACCTAACCCTCACCCTCACCCTAATCCTAACACTAAACCTAACCCTAACCTTCAACCTAACCCTCCCCCAAACCTGAACTCAAAACCTAAACCTCACCAGCACCCTTACACTAACCCTAACCCTAACCCTAAACCTCACCATAAACCTCACCCTAACGTCACCCTCACCCTCACTCTCAATGTGAACGTAACTCTAACCCTAAGCCTAACAATAACAGTAACCCTAACCCTAACAATAACCATAACCCTCACCCTGTGCCTCATCCTCACCGCAAACTTAACACTAACCATAACACTAAATATAACCCTAAACCTAAGCCTAAGCCTAAGCCTAAGCCTAAGCCTAAGCCTAACCCTAAACCTCACCCTAACCTAACCCTAACCCTAAAACTAACTCTAACCCTAACACAAAACCTAACCCTAGCCCTAACCCTAACCCTAAACCTCATCCTAACCCTCACCCTAAACCTAACCCTAATCCTTACAGTCACCCTAACCCTAACCCTCACCCTCACTCTCGGCCTAAGCCTAAGCCTAAGCCTAAGCCTAAACCGAACTCTAAACCTCATCCTAAACCTCACCTTATACCTAACCCTAACACTAACCCTAACTCTAACCCTAAACCTCACCATCACCCTAACCCTAACTCTAACCCTAAACCTAAAACTAAACCTCACCCTAAACCTAAACCTAACCCTCACCCTCAACCTCACCTTAAACCCAACCCTAACCCTAACAATAACCCTAACAATAAACCTAACCCTCACCCTAACCATAACCATCAACATAACCCTAATCCTCAATCTAACCCTCACCCTCACCCTAACCCTAACCCTAACCTTCACCCTAACACTAACGCTAAACGTAACCCTTACCCTCAACTTAACCCTCAGCCTAACCCTAAGCTTAAACCTAACCCTAACCCTTACACTCATCCTCATCATAACACTAATCCTAAACCTAAGCATAACCCTAACCCTAAACCTCAACCTAACCCTCCCCCTAATCCTAACCCTAAAACTAACCCTAGCCCTAACCCTCAACCTAACCCTCCCCCTAACCCTAACTCTAACTCTAAACCTCACCCTCATCCTAACCCACACCCTAACCCTAAACCTCACCCTAACCCTCACCTTCACCGTAACCCTAAACCTAACCCAAACCCTCACCCTACCCCTAATCCTAACCCGAACCCTAAACTTCACCCTAACCCTAAACCTAAACCTCACCCTCAACCTCACCCTAACCGTAAACTTAAGCTTAACCATAACACGAACAATAACCCTAACCCCACCCCGAATCCTAACCCTCACCCTCACCCTAAACTTAACCCTCACCCAAACCCTCACCCTCACCCTAACACTTACCCTCATCCTAACACTAACACTAACCCAAACCCTTACCCTAACCCTAAATCTCAACAGAACCCTCACCCTCACCCTATCCCTAACACTAACCCTAAACCTAACCCTAACCCTAACACTCCACCTACCGCTATATCTAACCCTCAACCTCACCCTCACCTCACCCTAACTCTAACACTAACACTAACCCTAACTCTAACCCTAAACCTCACCCTAAACCTAACACTAACTCTAACCCTAACCTGAAACCTAAACCTAAACCTACCCTAACCCTCACCCTCACCCTCAACCTCTACATAACCCTAACCATAAAAATAACACTAACCCTAACCCTCATCCTAACCATAACCTTCACCCTAACCCTAACCCTCACCCTAACACTTACCCTCACCCTAACACTAACCCCAACCATAACACTAACCCTCACACTAACCCTAACCATCACTCTAACCCTAAACCAAACCCTAACCCTAACTCTCACCCTCACCCTAGCCCTCATCCTAACCCTAACCCTCTTCCTCACCCTTAACCTCACACTAATCCTAACACTAATCCTGAATCTAACCCTCACCCTCACCTTAATCCTAACCCTCACTTGTACCTTAACCCTCACCCTCAGCCTAACCCTCACCTTTACCCTTACAGTCACCCTCACCCTAACCCTCACCATAGCATAAATCCTCATCCTAGCCCTCACCCTAACGGCAACCCCAACCATCACCCTAACCCTAACCCTCACCCTCACCCTCAGCCTAAGCCTAACGCTAAGCCTAAGCCTAAGCCTAAGCCTAAGCCTAACCATCACCCTCACCCTAGCCCTCACCCTAACCATAATACTAACACTAACACTCATCCTAACCCTTAACCTAACCATAACCCTAACCATCATACTAAACCTAATCCTTATCCCCACCCATACCCTCAGCCTAACCCTAAGCCTAAGCCAAACCCTAACACTAACCCTCACATTCACCCTCACCATCAACGTAATCCTAAACCTAACCCTAACCCTAATATTAAAACTCAACCTAACCCTCACCCTAACCCTAACACTAACCCTAACCCTAACACTCAACCTAACCCTCCCCCTAACCTTAATTCTAACCCTAAACCTCACCCTCACCCTAACCATAATCCTAACCCTAAACCTCATCCTAACCCTGATCCTAACCCTCACCCTCACCCTCACCCTTACTGTAACTCTAAACCTAACCTTAGCTATAACACTAACCCTGAACACTAACACTAACCCTGAAACTCACCCTAACTCTAACCCTAACACCAACCCTCACCCTAATCCTAATCCTAATCCTCAGCCTCACCTTAACCCTAACCCTAACCCTAACCCTAAACTTCACCCTCACCATAACCCTAACCCTAACCCTAAACCTCACCACAACGCTAACCCTAAATGTCACCCTAACTCTAGTCCTCCCCCTAACCCTAATGCTAACCCTAAACCTCATCCTAACAGTCACCCTAACCCTAAAACACTAACACTAACCCTTACCCTCACCCTCAAGCTCTTCCTAAGCCTCCGCCTCAGCCTAAGACTAACCCTGACCCTCAAACTCAACCTCACCCTAACCCTAACCCTAACACTAACCCTAACCCTAACCCTCACATAACCCTCACTCTAATGCTAACTATAAAGTTTAACCTCACCCTCACCCTAACCCTAAATCTCACCCTGACCATCACCATCTGCCTAACATTAAGCCTAACCCTAACCCCAACCCTATCCCTAACACTAACCCTAACCCTCACTCTACCCCTCACCCTAACCCTAACCCTAACCCTCACCTTCACCCTAGCCCATACACAAACCCTAAGCCTAAGCCTAACCCTCACCCTAATCCTCACTCTAACTCTAACCCCAACACTCAGGCTAACCTTAACCCTCACCCTCACCCTAACTCTAATTCTAATCCTATCCCTAACCCTAACCCACACACTTACCCTTCCTTAACCCTAACCCTAATCTTAACCCTAACAATAACCCTCAACCCCACACTAAACCTCACCCTATTCCCAACTCTAACCCTAACACTAACTCTAACCCTCACCCTATCCCTCACCCTAACCCTAATCCTAAACATCACCCTCAACCTAGCCCATACCCAAATCCTAAGCCTAAGCCTAACCATCTCACTAACCCTCACTCTAAACCTAACCCCAACACTCACCCTAACCGTAAACCTCACCCTCACCCTCGCCCTAACTCTAACCCTAACCCTAACCCTCACACTCACCCTAACCCTAAACCTAACCCTAATCCTAAACCTCACACTAACCCTAACACTAATCCTCAACCAAAACTTCACCCTCACCCTAACCCTAACACTTACCCTCACCCTAAAACTAACACTAAACCTAACACTAACCCTGAAACTAACGCTAAAAAATCACCCTAAACCTAAACCTCACCCTAACCCTAAAGCTAACCCTCACCTTCACCCTAGCCCTCAACCTAACCCTAACACTCATCCTCACCCTAAACCTCACACTAACCCTAACACTAATCCTCAACCTAAACTTCACCCTCACCGTAACCCTAACCCCGACCCTCACCCTAACCATAACCCTCACTTCAATCTCACCCTCAGCCTAAAACTAAGCCTAAACCAAATGCTAACCCTAACCCTCACACTCACCCTCACCCTAACCCTAATCCTAACACTAACCCTAACCCTAACCCTAAAACTCAACCTAACCCTCCCCCTAATCCTAACCCTAACACTAACCCTATCCCTAACCCTCACGCTAAACCTCCCCCTAACCCTAACTCTAACCCTAAACCTCACACTCACCCTAACCCTAATCCTAACCCTCACCTTCACCCTAACCCTCATCCTAACCCTAACCCTCACCGTAACCCTAAGCCTCACCCTTACCATAACCATAACCCTCACCCTAACCCTAACCCTCTCACCCTAACACTAACTCTAACCCTAAATCTCACCCTCACCCTCACCCTAACCCTCACACTCACCCTGACCCTCAGCTTATCCCAAAGCCATAGACTAACGCTAACCTTAACCCTCACCCTCACACTAGCCCTCACCATAACCCTAACTGTAACAGTAACCCTAACCCTAACATTCACACTAACCCTAACCCTAACCCTACCTCTAACCCTAAACCTCACCCTGACCCTAACCCTAACCCTAACCATAACTCTAAATCTCATCCTAACCCTAAACCTAACCCTCAACATCACCCTCAACCTCACCCTTACCTTAACCTTAACCCTAACCCTAACCCTAAAAATAACCCTAACCCTAAAAATAACCCTAAACCTCACCCTCACCCTAACTCTAACCCTAACCCAAACCCTCACCCTAACCCTAACTCTGACACTAAAATTAATGCTAAACGTCACCCTAACCCTAACCCTCACCCTAACCCTAAGCCTCACCCTTACCATAACCATAACCCTCACCCTAACCCTAACCCTCTCACCCTAACACTAACTCTAACCCTAAATCTCACCCTCACCCTCACCCTAACCCTCACACTCACCCTGACCCTCAGCTTAACCCAAAGCCATAGACTAACGCTAACCTTAACCCTCACCCTCACACTAGCCCTCACCATAACCCTAACTGTAACAGTAACCCTAACCCTAACACTCACACTAACCCTAACCCTAACCCTACCTCTAACCCTAAACCTCACCCTGACCCTAACCCTAACCCTAACCATAACTCTAAATCTCATCCTAACCCTAACCCTAACCCTCAACATCACCCTCAACCTCACCCTTACCTTAACCTTAACCCTAACCCTAACCCTAAAAATAACCCTAACCCTAAAAATAACCCTAAACCTCACCCTCACCCTAACTCTAACCCTAACCCAAACCCTCACCCTAACCCTAACTCTGACAGTAAAATTAACGCTAAACATCACCCTAACCCTAACCCTAACCCTAACCCTCATGCTAGCACATACCCTAAACCTAATCTTAACATTAACCCTAACTCTAACGCTCACACTCACCCTATCCTTAACCTTAATCCTAATCCTAACCCTAACCCTAACCCTAACCCTAACCCTAATCCTCAACCCCTCCCTCACCCTCAGCCTAACCCTAAGCCTGTCCCTAACACCCTAACCCTATCTCTAAACCTAACCCTAAACCTCACCCTGACCCTAATCCTAACCCTCACCCCCACCCTCAGCCTCAATGTAACTCCAACCCTAACCCTAACAATAACACTAACCCTAACCCTAACGATCACCCTAACCCTAACCCTCACCCCCACCCTCAACCTCAGCCTAACCCTCAGCCTAAGGCTAACCCTAACACTAACCCTCACCCTCATTCTCACCCTAACCCTAATCCTAACGCTAACCCTATCCCTAAACCTCAACCTAACCCTCAGCCTTACCCTAATGCTAACACTAAATCTAACACTCACCCTCACCCTAACCATCCCCCTAACCCGAACTGTAAACCTAAACCTCAACAGCACCCTAACACTAACCCTAACCCTAACCCTAAACCTCACCGTAAAACTCACCCTAATCCTCATCCTCACCCTCACTCTCACCATGCCCATAACTATAACCCTAACCCTAACAATAATAGTAACCCTAACCCTAACCCTAACAATAACCATAAACTTCACCCTGTGCCTCACACTCACCGCAAATGTAACACTAACCATAACACCAACAATAACCCTAAACATAACCCTAAGCCTAAGCCTAAGCCTAAGCCTAACCCTAACCCTCACCCTAACCCTAACCCTAACCCTAACCCTAACACTAAACCTAAATCTAACCCTAACCCTAAACCTCATCCTAGCACTCATCCTAAACCTAACCCTAACCCTAACCCTCACTCTCGGCCTAAGCCTAAGCCTAAGCTTAAGCCTAACCCGAACTCTAAACCTCAACCTAACCCTCACCTTAACCCTAACCCTAACACTAACTCTAACCCTAAACCTCACCATCACCCTAAACCTAACTCTAACCCTAACCCTAAAACTAAACCTCACCCTAATCCTAAACCTAAGCCTCACCCTCAACCTCTCCGTAACCCTAACCCTAACCCTAACAATAACCCTAACACTAAACCTAACCCTCACCCTAAACATAACCCTACACATAACCCTAACCCTCAATCTAACCCTCACCCTCACCCTAACCCTAACCCTAACCCTCACCCTCACCCTAACCCTAAACGTAACCCTGACCCTCACCGTAACACTCACCCTAACCCTAACCCTAATCCTAACCCTAACCCTAATTCTAAACCTAAACCTAACCCTAACCCTAACCATCACCCTAAACCTATTCCTCATCCCCACCCTCACCCTGAGCCTAAACCTAAGCCTAAACCTAACCCTAACCCTAACCCCCACATTTACCCTCACCCTAACCGGAACACTAACACTAACCCTAACTCTAAACCTAAACCTCACCCTCACCCTATCCCTAACTCTAACCCTAAACTGAAACCTAAAACTCATCCTAACCCTAACCCTCACCCTCACTCTCAACATAACCCTAACCCTAACCCTAACAATAACCCTAACCCTAACACTAAACCTCATCCTAACCATAGCCTTCACCCTAACCCTAACCCTCACTCTAATACTTACCCTCACCCTAACACTAACACTAACCATTACTCTAAACCTTACACTAACCCTAACCATCACCCGGACCCTAAACCTCACCCTAACCCTAACTCTCACCCTCAACCTATCCCTCAACCTAACCCTAACCCTCATCCTCACCCTTAACCTCACACTAACGATAACACTAATCCTGAATCTAACCCTCAACCTCACCCTAACCCTAAGCCTCACCTTACCATAACCCTCACCCTCAGCCTAACCCTCACCTTTACCCTCAGCCTCAGCCTAAACCTAAGCCTAAGCCTAACCCTAACCATAACCCTCACCCTCACCCTAGCCCTCACGCTAACCCTAATCCTAACCCTAACACTCATCCTAACCCTTAACATACCATAACCCTAACCATCATTCTAAACCTAATCCTCATCCCCACCCATACCCTCAGCCTAACTGTAAGCCTAAGCCAAACCCTAACCCTAACCCTCACACTCACCCTACCGTCAACCTAATCCTAAACCTAATCCTAACCCTAACATTAAACCACAACCTACCCCTCACCCTAACCCTAACACTAACCCTAACACTAAAACTCAACCTAAACCTCCCCCTAACCCTAACTCTAACCCTAAACCTCACCCTCACCATAACCATAATCCTAAAACTAAACCTCACCCTAACCCTGATCCTAACACTCACCCTCACCCTCACCCTTACTGTAACTCTAAACCTAACCTTATCTATAACACTAACCCTAAACCTAACCCAAACCCCGAACTTCACCGTAACTCTAACCCTAACACAAACCCTCACCCTATTCCTAATTCTAACCCTCAGCCTCACCTTAACCCTAACCCTAACCCTAACCCTAACCCTAAACCTCACTCTCAACATAACACTAACCCTAACCCTAAACATCACTCTAACGCTAACCCTAACACTCACGCTAACTCTAGCCCTCCCCCTAACCCTAATTCTATACATCATCCTAACACTCACCCTAACCCTAAAACCCTAACACTAACACTCACCCTCAGCCTCACGCTCCACCTAAGCCTCCGCCTCAGCCTAAGGCTAACCCTGACCCTCACACTCACCCTCACCCTAACCCTAACCATAACACTAACCCTAACCCTAACCTTCACACTAACCCTCCCCCTAACCCTAACTCTAAACCTAAACCTCACACTCACCCTAACCCTAATCCTAAACCTGACCCTAAATCTCACCCTAACCCTAACCCTAACCCTCACCCTTACCCTCACCCTCACCCTCACCGTAACTCTAACCCTAACCCTAACAATAACACTAATCCTAACTCGAAACCTAAAACTAACCCTAATCCTATCCATAACCATCACCCTCAGCCTCACCATCACTGCAAAAGTCACCAGAAACATAACACTAACAATAATCCTAACCCTAACCCTAATCCTAACAATCACCCTCACCCTAAACCTAATCCTAACCCTAACCCTCACTCTAACCCTAATCCTAACCTCACCATAACCCTAACCCTCATCCTAACCCGCACCCTAACAATAAACCTGACCCTCACCCTCACCCTACCCTTCACCCTAACCCTAATCCTAACCCTATCCCTCACTCTATCCCTAACCCTAAACCTCACCATAAACCTCACACTCACCCTAACCCTCATCCTCACCCTAACCCTCACCCTAACCCTAACCCTCACCCTCACCATAACCCTAAACCTCATCCTAACCCTCACCCTAACCCTAACTCTAAACCTAAACCCTACCCTAACAATAACCCTAACCCTCAACCTCACCCTAGCCCTTCCCCTCACCCTAGCCCTCACCCTAAACCTAATCCTAACCCTAATCCTCATCCTAACACTCACCCTAACCCTAACCCTAACTTTCACCCTAACCCTAATCCTAACCCTAACCCTCAAACTAACCCTATCCCTCACCCTCACTGTAACCCGAACGCTAAACCTCATCCAACCCTAAACTAAACACAAACCCTGTCACCCTAACGCTAACCCTAACCCAAACCCTAACCCTAAACCTCAACCTTAACCTCACCCTCAGCTTAACCATTAGACTAACCCTAACCCTAAGCCTAACCCAAACACTCACCCTCATACTAACCCTAATCCTAATCCTAACCCAAACCCTAACCCTCACCCTCATCCTAACCCTCACCCTAACCCTAACACTAACTCTCACCCTAACCATCACCCTAACCCTAAATCTAACCCTAAACCTCAACCTCACCCTAAACCTAACCTAACCCTAAACCGAAACCTCACACTAACCTTAACCCCTACCCTCACCCTCACCGTCAGCCTAACCCTAAACCTAAACCAAACCCTCACCATAACCCTAACCCTAACCCTAACCCTAAACCTCACCCTAACCCTAACCTTAATCCTCACCCTCAGCCTCACTCTCACTGTAAACTTAACCCTAACCATAACACTAACAATAACCCTAACCCTAACCCTAATCTAACCCTCACCTTCACCCTCACCCTCAACATAACCCTAACCTTAACCCTAACAATAAACCTAAACCTATCCCTAACCCTCATCCTAACCATAACCTTCACCCTAAACCTAACCCTCACCCTAACACTTACCCTCACCCTAACAATAACCCTAACCATAACCCTAACCCTAACCATCACCCTAACCCTAAAACTCACCCTAACACTAACTCTCACCCTCAACCTTGCCCTCAACCTAACCCTAAACCTGATTCCCACCCTGAACCTCACACTAACCCTAACACTAATACTGAATCTAACCCTCACCCTCACCCTAACCCTAACTCTCACCCTTACCGTAACCCTCACCCTCAGCCTAACCTTCACCTTTACCCTTATGGTCACCCTCACCCTAATCCTCACCATAACCTAAATCCTCATCCTAACCCTCACCGTAAAGGCAAACCCAACCATCACTCTAACCCTAACCCTCACATTACCCTCAGCCTCAGCCTAACCCTAAGCCTAAGCCTAGCACTAACCCTAAACCTAAACCTCAACCTAACCCTCCCCCTAACCATAACTCTAACCCTAATCCTCACCCTAACAATAATCCTAACTCTAAACCTCACCCTAACCCTGATCCTAACCCTCACGCTCACCCTCACCTCATTGTAACTCTAATCCTAACCTTAACTATAACACTAACCCTAAACCTAACCCAAACCCTGTCCCTCACTCTAACTCTAACCCTAATCCTTACCCTCAGGCTCACCTTAACCTTTACCCTAACCCTAACCCTAAATCTCACCCTAACGCTAACCCTAACCCTCACCCTAACTCTAGCCCTCACCCTAACCCTAATGCTAACCCTAAACCTCATCCTAACACTCACCCTAAACCTAAAACCCTAACCCTAACCCTCACGATCTGCTTAAGCCTCCGCCTCAGTCTAAGACTAACCCTGACCCTCACACTCACCCTCATCCCAACCCTAACAGTAACACTAACCCTAACCCTAACCCTCACACTAACCCTTACCCTAACGCTAACTCTAACCCTAAACCTCACCCTCACCGTAACCCTAACCCTCACCCACACCTTCCCCATCCGCCTAACATCAAGCCTAACCCTAACCCTAACCCTAACACTAACCCTACCCCTTAACCTACCCCTCACCCAAACCCTAACCCTCACCCTCACCCTAGCCCATAACCAAACCATAAGCCTAAGCCTAACACTCACCCTAACCCTCACTCTAACCCAAACCCCAACACTCACCCTAACCATAACCCTCACCCTTACCCTCACCCTAACTCTAAACCTAACCCTAACCCTAACCCTAACCGTAACCCTAACCCTAACCCTCACACTTCCCCTCACCTTAACCCTAACCCTAATCCAAACTAACACTAACCCTCAACGCCACACTAAAACTCACCCTATCACTAATCCTAACCCTAACACTAACCATTACCTTCACCGTACCCCTCACACTAACCCTAACACTAACCCTCCCCCTCAACCTAGCCCATACCCAAACCCTAAGCCTAAGCCTAAACCTCAACCTAACCCTCATTCTAACCCTAACCACAACACTCACCCTACCCGTAACCCTCACCTTCACCCTCACCCTAATTCTAAACCTAAACCTAACCTTAACCCTAACCCTCACACTCACCCTCACCTTAACCCTAACCCTAATCCTTACCCTAACACTAACCCTCACACCCACACTAAACCTCACCCTAACTCTAACCCTAACATTAACCCTAACCCTAACCTTAAACCTCAGCCTCACCCTAACCCTAACTCTAACCCTAAACCTCACCCTCACCCTAAGCCTAACCCTAACGCTAATCCTAAACCTCTCCCTAAACCTAAACCTTACCCTAACAGTTACCCTCACCCTAACATGTACACTAACCTTAATACTAACCCTCACACTAACGCTAACAATCACCCTAAACCTAAACCTCACCCTAACCCAAACCCTAACCCTCAACTTCACCCTAGCCCTCACCCTAAACCTAACACGCATCCTCACCCTAAACCTCACACTAACCCTAACACTAATCCTCAATCTAACCCTCACCCTCACCCTAACCCTAACCAGAACCCTCACCCTAACAATAACTTTCACCTCAGCCTAACCCTCACCTTTACTCTGTCACCCTCATCCTAACCCTCACCCCAAAGCTAACCCTCATTCTAACCCTCACACTAACCGTAACCCTAACCATCACCCTAACCCTAACCCTCACCCTCGACTTCAGCCTCAGCCTAACCCTAAACCTAAGCCTAACCCTAACCCTCATCCTAACTCTCAACCTAACCATTAACGGAAACATCACTCTAAACCTAATCCTCATCCCCAACATCACCCTCAGCCCAACTCTATTCCTAAACCTAACCCTAACCCAAAACCTAAACCTCAACCTAACCCTCACCCTAAACCTAATCCTAACCCTCACCCTCACTTTAGTACTCAACATAACCCTCACCTCAAACCTAACACACACCCTCAATGTAAACCGAAACTTAACCCTCCCCCTAACCCTCCCCCTAAACCTAAACCTCACACTAACCCTAACACTAAACCTCACCCTCACCCTAGCCCTCACCCTAACCCTAATTGTAACCCTAAACCTCATTCTAACCCAAACCCTAACCCTAACCTTAAACCTCACCCTAATCCTAAACCTAATTGTAACCCTCAAACTAATGCTAACCCTGACACTCACTGTAATCCTAACCCTAAACCTCAAACTAACACCAACCCTCACACTCACCCTCGCCCTCAGCCTAAACCTAAGCCAAACCCTAATCATAACCCTAACCCTCATACTCAACCTCACCCTAACCCTAATCCTAACCCTGACACTAAACCTCACCCTAACCCTAACCCTAACCCTCATGCTTACCCTCACCCTCACCTTCACCGGAACTCTAACCCTAACCCTAACAATAACACTAATCCTAACTCGAAACCTAAACCTAACACTAATCCTATCCCTAACCCTCACCCTCAGCCTCACCATCACTGCCAAGGTTACCAGAACCATAACACTAACAATAATCCTAACCATAACCCTAATCCTAACCCTCACCCTCACCCTAACCCTCATCCTCAACCTAACTCTCACCCTAACCCTAAACCTCTCCCTCACCATAACCCTAACCCTCATCCTAACCCTCACCCTAACCCTAACCTTAACCTTTAACCTCTCCCTAACAATAACCCTAATCCTCACCCTCAACCTAGCCATCACCCTAACCCTAATCCTAAACCTAATCCTCATCCTAACACTCCCCCTAATCCTTAACCGAAAACCTAATTCAAAATCATCACCCTAACCCTAAAATTAACCCGAACACCAACTGTCACCCAAATGCTAACCCTAACCTGAAACCTAAACCTAACCCTCACCCTCACCCTCAGCTTAATGCTAAGCCTAATCCTAACCCTAAACCTAACCCAAGCACTCACCCTAACACTACCCCTAATCATAATCCTAACCCTAACCCTAACCCTCACCCTCATCCTAACCCTCACCCTAACCCTATCCCTAACACTAACCCTTACCCTAACCCTCACCCTAACCCTAACACTAACACTGACCCTAACCCTAAACCTCACCCTAACCCTAACCCTAACCCTCAAGCTCACCCTAACCCTAACCCTAACACGAACCCTCACACTCACCCTCAACTTAATCCTAATCCTAAGCCTAACCCTAATCCTCACCTTCACACTAACCCTCACCCTAACCCTACCCCTAACACCAACACCAGCCCTAACCCTAACCCTAACTCTCACCCTAACCCTAAGCCTAACCCTACCCCTAACCATAACCCTCACACTCACCTTCAATCTAAACCTGATCCTAACCCAAACCCTCACCTTTACCCTTACTGTCACCCTCACCCTAACCCTACCCCTAACACTATCACTAACCCTAACCCAGTCCTCACTGTAACCATAAACTTAAACCTCACCCTAACCGTAACCTTAAACCTCACACTCACGCTCGGTCTAAGCCTAAGCCTAAACTAAGGTTAAGCCTATCCCTAACCCTCACACTGACCCTCACCCTAACCCTAACACTATCACTAACGCTAACTCTAACTCTAAACTTAACCCTCACCCTAAACCTAACTCTAACTCTAACACTAAACATAAACCACACCCTGACCCAAACCCTAACTCTCACCCTCACCATAAATGTAACACTAACCCTGACCTAATAATAACCCTATCCCTAACCCTAACCCTCATTCTAACCATAACCCTCACCCTACACCTAACCCTCAAACTAACATTTACCCTCACCCTAACACTAACCCTAACCCTAACACTAACACTCACACTAACCCTAACCATCACCCTAACATTAAACCTCACCCTAAGCCTAACCCTAACCCTCACCCTCAACCTACCCTCACCCTAACCGTAACCCTCATCCTCACTCTAAACCTCACACTAACCCTAAACTTAATAATCAATCTTAACCTCACCCTCACCCTAACCCTAACCCTCACCCTAATCCTAGACCTTACCTTAATCCTCACTCTCAGCCTAACCCTCAGCTTTACCCTTACCATCACCCTCACCCAAATCCTTCACCCTAACCATAACCCTCATCCTAAACTTCACCCTGACCATAATCCTAAGCATCACCCTAACACTAACCCTGACCCTCAACCTCACCATCAGCCTAACCCTAAAGCCTGAGCCTAACGCTAACACTAACCCTCACCCTCACCCTAGCCCTCACCCTCACCCTAAACCTAACCCTAATCCTCACCCTAACCCTCAACTTGACCCTTAATGTCACCATCACCCTAACCCTAATCCTCATCCTCACCCTCACCCTAACCATGAGACTAACCATCATGCTAACCCTAACCCTCAACCTCACCCTCAGCCTCATCTAACACTAAGCCTATGCCTAACTCTACCCTAATCCTCACCCTCACCCTAGCCCTCACCCTAACCGTAATCCTAACCCTGACTCTCATCCTAACCCTAAGCCTAACCGTAAAAATAACCCTAAACCCTACCCTAACCCTCATTCTAACCATAACACTCACCCTAACCCTAAACCTCACCCTAACACTTACCCTCACCCTAACACTAACACTAACCCCAACACTAACGCTAACAATCACCCTAACATTGACACTCACCCTAACCCTAAACCTAACCCTCATCCTCACCCTAGACCTCAACCTAATCCTAAACCTCATCCTCACTCTAAACCTCACACTAACCCCAAAAACGAATCCTCAATCTAAACCACACCCTAACCCTAACCCTAAAACTCACCCTAACCCTAACCCTCACCCTTACTATAATCCTCATTCTCAGCCTAACCCTCACCTTTACCCTTACTGTCACCCTCACCCTAACCCTCACACTAACCCTAACCCTCACCCTGATCATAACCCTAAGCATCACCCTTATCCTAACCCTCATACACAACCTAACCCTAACACTCACTCTCACACTAACGCTCACATTAACACTAACTCTAACCCTAAACCTCACCCTCACCTTAACCCTAAACCTCAACCTCAAACTCACCCTCAGCCTAACCCTAAACCTAACCCTAACCCTCACCCTAACCCTCACACTCACCCTCACAGTAACCCTAAACCTAATCCTAAACATAACCCTAACCCTCACCCTAACCTTAACACTAACAATAACATTAACCCTAACACTAATCCTAACCCTAACCCTCACCCTAACACTAACTCTAAAATTGAACCTCACCCTCAACCTAAGCCTAACCCTAAACCTCACCCTACCCCTAACCCTAACTCTAACTCTAATCCTAACCCTAAACCTCACACTAACCCTAACCCTAACCCTCACCCTCACCCTCACCCTCAACGTAACCCTAAACCTAAAATTAAAAATAATCCTAACACGAACCCTAACCCTCAACCTAACTGTAACCCTCACCCTAACCCTAACCATCACCCTAACACTAACCGTAACCCTAACACTAACCCTCACTGTAAACCTAACACTCACACTCACCCTCACCCTAAACCTCACCCTAACCCTAACCCTAACCCTAACCATCAACCTCACCCTAGCCCTCACCCTAACCCTAATTCTAACTCTTACCCTCACCTAACCCTCAACCCTTATCCTCACCCTAAACCTCACACTAACCCTAACCCTAATCCTCAATCTAACCCTCCCCCTCCCCCTAACCCCTAACCGTCACACTTACCCTAACCCTCACACTAACCCTCACACTTATCTTAACCCTCACCTACAGCCTAACCCTCAACTTTACCCTTACCTTCACCCTCACCTTAACACTAAAACCTCATCCTAACCTTCAAGCTAACCATAACACTAACCATCACCCTAACCCTAACCCTCACCTTCAGTCTCACCCTCACCCTAACCCTAATCCTAACCATAACCCTAATCCTAACCCTAACCCTCACCCTCAGCCTCATGCTCACTCCAAATGTAACCTTAACCATAACACTAACAATAAACCTAACCCTAACCCCAATCCTAACCCTCAACCTCACCCTAACCCTAATCCTAAACCTAACCCTCACCCTAACCCTAACGCTCCCCCTCACTGTAACCCTAACCCTCATCCTAACCCTCACACTAACCCTAATCCTCACCCTCAGTGTAACACTAACCCTTACCCCCAACATCACCCTCAGCCTAAGCCTAAGCCTAAGCCTAACCCGAACCCTAACCCTCACACACAACCTCACCCTAACCCTAATCCTAACCCTAACCCTATCCCTAAAAATCAACCTAACCCTAACCCTCAACCTAACCTTCCCAATAACCCAAACTCTACACCTAATCCTCACTCTCAACCTAACCCTAACCCTAAACCTTACAATAAATCTCACCGTAACCCTAACCCGCACCATCACCCTCACCCTCACCAAACTCTAACCCTAACCCTAACAATAACACTAACCATAACCCTAACCCTAACCATAAACTTCACCCTCAGCCTCACTCTCACTGCAAACTTAAACCTAACCATAACATTAACATTAACCCTTAACCTAACCCTAACCCTAACACTAACAATCACCCTAAACCAAATCCTCAACCCCAGCCTCACCCTCAGCTTAACCCTAAGCCTAAGCCTAACCATAAGCCTCACATTCACCCTCACCCTAACCCTAATCCTAACCCTAACCCTATCCCTAAACCACAACCTAACCCTCACCCTCACCCTAATACTAACACTAAACCTAACCCTAACCCTCACCCTAACCCTCCCCCTCCCCCTAACTCTAACCCTAAACCTCACCAGTACCCTAAACCTAACCCTAACCCTAACCCTAAACCTCACCCTAAACCTCACCCTCACTCTCACCATGACCTTAACTCTAACGCAAACCCTAATTTAAATACTAACCCTAAACCAAACACTAACACTAAACATAACCCTCACCCTGAGTCTCACCCTCGCCGCAAACTTAACACTAACCATAACACTAACAATAACCCTAACCCTAACACTAAGCCAAACCCTAACCCTTACCCTAACCCTAACCCTCACCCTAACCCTAACCCTAACCCTAATCCTAACCCTAAAACTAACCCTAACCCTAAACGTAACCCTAAACCTCATCCTAAACCTCACCCTAAACATAACTCTAACCCTCACCCTAAAGCTAACCCTAACCGTCACTCTAACCCACACCCTAAACCTCACACTAACCCTAACCCTAACACTAACCCTAACTCTAACCTTAAACCTCTCCATCACCCTAAACCTAACTCTAACCCTAACCCTAAACCTAAACCTCACCCTAACCCTAACCTAACCCTCAGCTTTACCCTCAGCTTAACCGTTACCCAAACCCTAAAATAACCCTAACCCAAACCCTAACCCTAACCCTCACCCTCACCGTAAGCCTAACCCTAACCCAAGCCCTCACCCTAAACCTAACCTTAAACCTAACCCGAAACCTCACCATAACCCTAACCCTAAACCTCACCCTGAGCCTCACCCTCACCTTAAATTTAACCTTAATCATAACACTAACAATAACCCTAACCCTAAACCTAATCCTAACACTCACACTCACCCTAACACTAACCCCAACCATAACCCTCACCCTAACCCTAAACCTAACCCTAATCCTAAACCTCGCCATAATTCTAACCCTAACCCTCACCCTCACACTTGCCCTCATGCTAACCCTAATCCTAACACTAAACCTCATCCTAAACCTCACCTTAATCCTAACCCTAACCCAATCCCTCACCCTAACCCTTACCATCAACCTCACACTCAGCCTAACCCTAACACTAACCCTCACACTCTACCTCCCCCTAACCCTAATCCTAACACTAAACCTAACCCTAACGCTAACACTTACAGTCACCCTAACGCTCACCCTAAGCCTAACTCTAAACCTAAACCTCACCCTCACCCTAACCCTAACTCTAACCCTAACCCTAAACCTAAGCCTCACCCTAATCCTAACCCTTACCCTCACCCTCACCTTCACCATAACCTTAACGCTAACCCTAACCCTAACAATAACCCTAAACCTAAAACTAACCCTAACCATAACCATAACCCTCACCCTAAATCTTCCCCTAACCTTAACTCTAACCTGAAACCTCACCATCACTCTAATCCTAAACCTCACCCTCACCCTCACGCTCACCATATCTCTAACCCAAACCCTAAAAATAAACCTAACCCTAACACTAACCCTAACCCTCATTCTCACTGTAACCCTAAACCTAACCCAAGCCCTCACCCTAACCCTAACCCTAACCCTCACCCTCACCCTAACCCTAAACCTCAACCTCACCGTAACCCTAACCCTAACACTCACCCTAACCCTAAACTAACCCTAATACTAAACCTTGCCATAATGCCAACCCAAACCCTCAACCTCACCCTTGCCCTCATCCTAACCCTAATCCTAACCCTAAACCTCATCCTAACCCTCACCCTAACCCTAAACCTCATCATAACCCTTACCCTAACCATAACCCTAACCATCATGCTAACCCTAATCCTCAACCTCACCCTCAGTCTCAGCCTAACCCTAAACCTAACCCTAACCCTAACCCTAAAAATAACACTAAACCTAACCCTAACCCTCATTCTAACCATAAACCTCACCCTATCCCTAACCCCCACGGTAACCCTAACCCTCACCCTTACTGTAATCCTCACTCTCAGCCTAACCCTCACCTTTAACCTTACAGTCACCCTCACTCTAACCCTCATACTAACCCTAACGCTCCTTCTAAACCTCACCCTGACCGTTTCCCTAAGCATCACCCTAACCCTGAACCTCACCCAAAACCTAATCCTAACACTAACCCTCACACTAACACTAACTCTAAACCTAAACCTCTCCCAAACCCTAACCCTCACCCTCACCCTAACCCTCAACCTAACACTAAGCCTAACCATAACCCTAACTGTCACACTCACCCTCACCCTCACCCTAAACCTAATCCTAACCATAACCCTAACCCTCAACCTAACATTAACACTAAACCTAACCCTAACCCAAACACTAACCCTAACCCTAACCCTCACCCTAACCCTAACTCTAAAATTAAACCTCACCCTCACCCTAACCCTAACCCTACACCTCACCCTAACCCTAACCCAAAACCTCACCTTTACCCCAGCAATCACCCTAACCCTTATCCTATCCCTAACCCTCATCCTAACCCTCACCCTTACCTTAATCCTAACACTCAACCTAAACCTAACCCTCACCCTCAACCTCATCATCAGCCTAAACCTAAGCCTAACCCTAAACCGAACTCTAACCCACACACTCACCCTCACCCGAACCCTAATCCTAACACTAACCCTAACTCTAACCCTAACACTCACACTAACCCCCACTCTAACCGTAACATAACACTAACCCTAACCCTAAACCTCACACTAACCCTCACCCTAAGCCTAACTCTAACCCTAAACCTCACCCTAAACCTAACCCTAACTCTAACACTAATCCTAAACCTAAAGCTCACCCTAAACCTAACCCTAACCCACACCCTGACCCTCACCCTATATGTAACCCTAAACCTAAAATTAAAAATAACCTTAACACTAAACCTAAACCTTACCCTAACTGTAACCCTCACCCTAACCCTAACCCTCACCCTAACACTTACCCTCACCCTAACACTAACCCTAACCCTAACACTAACCCTCACACTAACCCTAACACCCACCCTAACCCTAAACCTCACCCTAACCCTAACCCTTACCCTAACCCTCACCCTCACCCTAGCCCACAACCTAACCCTAATTCTAACCCTTGTCCTCACCTAACCCTAACCCTCATCCTCATCCTAAACCTCACATTAAACCTAACCCTCATCCTCACCCTAACCCCTAACCCTCACACTTTCCCTAACCCTCACCCTAACCCTAACCCTCACCCTTATCTTAACCCTTACCCACACCTTAACCCTCAACTTTCCCCTTACCATCACCCTCACCCTAAGACTCACCCTATCCCTAAACCTCATTCTAACCTTCAAGCTAACCGTAACCCTAACCATCAACCTAACCGTAACCCTCACCCTCAATCTCACCCTCAGCCTAAACCTCAGCCTAAGCCTAACCCTAACACTAACCCTCACACTCACCCTAGCCCTCACCCTAATCGTAACCCTAAACGTCATCCTAACGGTCACTTTAATTCTAAACCTAACTATCATCAAACACTAATCTGCACCCACACCCTCACCCTCAGCCTAAGCCTAAGCGTAACCCTAACCGTCACACTCACCCTCACCCAAACCTAATCCTAAACCTAACCCTAACCCTAAACCTCTAACTAACTCTCACCCTAACCCTAACCCTAACACTAACACTATCCCTAACCCTGACCCTAACCCTAACCCTGACCCTAAATCTAACCATAACCCTAACACTAACCCTCACCCTAACCCTAACCCTAACCGTCAACTTCACCCTTAACCCTCAACCTCACCCTAACACTAATCCTAACCCTAAACCTCACCCTCACTTCAAAGGTAACCTTAACCATAACACTAACAATAACCCTAACCCTAAACCTAACCCTAACCCTCAACCTCACACTAACCCTAATCCTAAACCTAACCCTCACCCTAACCCTAAACCTTAACCTCACCATAACACTAACCCTCATCCTAACACTCACCCTAACCCTAATCCTCACCCTCAACATGACACTAACCCTAACCCCCACCCTCAACCTCAGCCTAACCCTAAGCCTAAGCCTAACCCTAACACTAACCCTCACAATCACAGTCACAGTAACCCTAATCCTAACCCTAACCCTAACCATAAACCTCACCCTCAGCCTCACTCTCACTGCAAACTTAACCCTAACCATAACACTAACAATAACCCAAACCCTAACCCTAACCCTAACCCTAACTCTAACACTAAACCTAACCCTAACCCTAATTTTCACCCCCACCCTCAGCCTCAGCCTAACCCTAAGCCTAACCCTAACACTAACCCTAACTCTAATCCTAAACCTCACCCTCACCCTAACTCTATCTTTAAACCTAACCCTAAACCTCACCTTAACCCTAACCCTAAACCTCACCCGCACCCTCACCCTCACCGTAACTCTAACCCTAACCCTAACAATAACACTAACCCTAATAATAACCATCACCCTAACCCTAATCATCACTCCCATCCTCACCCTTAGCCTAAGCCTAAGCCTAAGCCTAAGCCTAACCCTAAGCCTCACCCTCACACTGACCCTAACCCTAACCCTAACCCTAACCCTATCCCTGAACCTTAACCTAACCCTCACTCTCACCCTAATGCTAACACTAAACCTAAACCTAACCCTCACCCTAATCTTCACCCCCACCCTCAGCCTCAGCCTAACCCTAAGCCTAACCCTAACACTAACCCTAACTCTAATCCTAAACCTCACCCTCACCCTAACCCTAACCCTAACCCTAACTCTAACCCTAAACCTAACCCTAACCCTAATCTTCACCCCCACCCTCAGTCTCAGCCTAACCCTAAGCCTAACCCTAACACTAACCTTAACTCTAAACCTAAACCTCACCAGCACCCTAACCCTAACCTTAAACCTAAACCTCACCCTAAAACTCACCCTAACCCTCACCCTCACCCTCACTCTCACTGTGACCTTAACTCTAACCCTAACCCTAACAATAACACAAACCTTAAACCTAATCCTAACCATAACCCTCAAATGAGCCTCACCCTCACTGCAAAATTAACACTAACCATAGCACTAACAATAACCCTAACCTTAACCCTAAGCCTAACCCTAAACCTAACCCTCACCTTAACCCTAACCATAAACCTAACCCTAACCCTAACCCTAACCCTGAAAGTAACACTAACCCTAACCAAAACCAAAAACCTCATCCAAACCCTCACCCTAAACCTAAGGCTAACCCTCACCCTAACCCTAACCCTCACCTTGACAATCCGCATAAGCCTAACCCGAACTCTAACCCTCACCCTAACCCTCACCTTAAACCTAACCCTAACACTAACCCTAACTCTAACCCTAAACCTCATGATCAACCTAACCCTAACTCTAACCCTAACCCTATACCTAAACTTCAACCTAAACCTAACCCTAAACCTCAGATTAACCCTCACCCTAACCCTAACCTAACACTAACCCTAACCCTAACCCTCACACTACCCCTCATTCTAAGCCTAACCCTAACCCTAACCCTAACCCTAACCCTCACCCTAACCCTCACCCTCACCCTCAACATAACCCTAAACATAAAATTGAAAATATCCCTAGCAGGAACCCTAACCCTCAACCTATCTGTAACCCTAATCCTAAACCTAACCCTCACCCTAACCCTCCCCTTAACCCTAACTCTAAACCTAAACCTCAGCAGCACCCTAACCCTAAACTTAAAACTAAACCTCACCCTAAACCTCACCCTAACCCTTACCTTCACCCTCACTCTCACCGTGACCGTAACTCTAACCCTAACCCTAACAATAACATTAACCTTAACCCTAAACCTAACCCTAACACTAACCATAAAACTCAACCTGAGCTTCACCCTCACTGCAAAATTAACACTAACCATAACACTAACAATAAACCTAACCTTAACCCTAAGCCTAACCCTAACCCTAAACCTCACCTTAACCCTAACCATAAACCTAAACCTAACACTAACCCTAACCCTAAAAGTAACATTAACCCTAACCATAACCAAAAACCTCATCCAAAACCTCACCCTAACCCTAACCCTAAAACTCACCCTAATCCTAACCCTCACAATCACAATCCGCCTAAGCCTAACACGAACTCTAACCCTTACACTAAGCATCACGCTAAACCTAACCCTAACACTAACCCTAACTCTAACCCTAAACCTCACAATCAACCTAACCCTAACTCTAACCCTAACCCTATACCTAAACCTCAACCTAAACCTAACCCTAACCCTCACACTAACCCTCATCCTAACCCTAACCTAACACTAACCCTAACCCTATGCCTCACACTAACCCTCACGCTAAGCCTAACTCTAACCCTAAACCGCACCCTAACCCTAACCCTAACTCTAACCTAATCCGAACCTTAAACCTCACCCTAACCCTAACCCTAACATTCACCCTCACCCTCACCCTCAACGTAACCCTAAATTTAAAATTAAAAATCATCCTAGCAGGAAAACTAACCCTCAACCTATCTGTAACCCCAACCCTAAACCTAACCCTCACCCTAACACTTACCCTCACCCTAACCCTAACCCTAACTCTAAACCTAATCCTAAACCTAAATCTCTCCCTAACCCTAACCCTAAACCTCACCCTCACACTCAATCTCACACTCACCCTAACCCTAATCCTAACCCTAACCCTAATCCTAATCATAACCCTCACACTCAGCCTCACCCTCACTCCAAAAATAACCTTAACCATAACACTAACAATAAACCTAACTCTAACCCTAATCCTAACCCTCACCCTCACCCTAACCCTAATCCTAACCCTAACCCTCACACTAAAACTAACCCTCACCCTCACTGTAACCCTAACCCTCATCCAAACCCTCACCCTAACTCTAATCCTCACCGTCACTGTAACACAAACGCTCATTCCCACCCTCACCCTCAGCCTAAGCCTAAGCCTAAGCCTAACCCTAACCCTAACCCACACACTCACCCTCACCCTAACCCTAATCCTAACCCTAACCCTATCCCTAAAAATCAACCTAACCCTAACCCTCACCCTAACCCTCCCACTAACCCTAACTCTAAATCTAATCCTCACTCACAACCTAGTCTAACCCTAAACCTCACCCTAAATCTCACCTAACCCCAACCCTCACCCTCACCCTCACCCTCACCATAACTCTAAACCTAACCCTAACAATAACACTAACCATAACCCTAACCCTAACCATAAACTTCACCCTCAGCCTCACCCTCACTGCAAACTTAAACCTAACACTAACTATAACACTAACATAAACCCTTACCCTAACCCTAACCCTAACCCTAACCCTAAATCTAACCCTAACCCTAAACCTAACCCTAATCCTCACGCCCACGCTCAGCCTCATTCTAACCCTAAGCCTAACCCTAACATTAACCCTAACTTTAACCCTAAACCTCACCCTCACCCTAACCCTATCTCTAAACATAACCCTAAACCTCAGCTTAACCCTAACCCTAACCCTACCCGCACCCTCACCCTCACTTTAACTCTAATCCTAACCCTAACAATAGCACTAACCCTAACCCTAACCATCAACCTAACCCTAATCCTCACCCCCAGCCTCACCCTCAGCCTAAACCTAAGCCTAAGCCTAACCCTAACACTCACCCTCACCCTAACCCTAATCCTAACCCTAACCCTCACCCTCACTCTCACAATGACCGTAACTCTAACCCTAACCCTAACAGTAATACTAACCCTTACCCAAACCCTAACACTAACCATAACCCTCACCCTGAGCCTCACCCTCACCGCAAACTTAACACTAACCAAAACACTAACAATAACCCTAACCCTAACCCTATTTCTAAACTTAACCTTAACCCTAACCCAAACCCTCACCCTAACCCTAACCCTAAAACTAACCATAATCGTAACCCTAAAACTAACCCTAACCATAACCATAACCACAAACCTCATCCTAACCCTCACCCTAAACCTAACCCTAAACCTCACCCTAAACCTAACCCTAGCCCTCACCCCCACGCTCAGCCTAAGCCTAAGCCTAAGCCTAACCCTAACTCTAACCCTCACCCTAACCCTCACAAACCCTCACCCTAACCCTAACTCTAACACTAACCCTAACTCTAACCCTAAACCTCACCCTCACCCTAACCCTAACTCTAACCCTCACCCTAACCCTAAACCTCACCCTTACTGTAACCCTAACAGTAACCATCACCCTAACCATAAACCTAACCCTAATCCTAAACCTCACCATAATGCTAACCCTAACCCTCACCCTCACACTTGCCCTCATCCTAACCCTAATCCTAACCTTAACCTCATCCTAAACCTCACCCAAATCCTAAACCTATCCCTCACCCTCACCCTCAGACTAACCCTAACCCTAACCCTAACCCTAACCTCACCCTAACCCTAATCCTAACACTAATCCTAACCCTAACCCTAACCCTCACCCTAACCCTCCCCTAACACTAACTATAACCTAAACCTCACCCTCACCCTAAACCTAACTCTAACCCTAACCCTAAACCTAAATCTCAACCTAATCCTAAACCTTAGCCTCCCCCTCCCCCTCACCGTAACCTTAACCCTAACCCTAACCCTAACAATAACCCTAAACCTAACATTAACCCTAACCCTAACCATAACACTCACCCTAACGGTAACCCTCACCCTAACACTTACCCTAACTCTCACCCTCAACATAACCTTAACCCTAACCCAAACAATAACCCTAAAGCTAACACTAACCCTAACCATAACCATAACCCTCACCCTAACGCTATAACTCACCCTAACACTAACCCTCACCCTAAAACTAACCCTAGTCCTAACACTAACACTCACAGTAACCCTAATCATCACCTTAAACCTAAACCTCAACCTAACCCTATCCCTAACCCTCACCCTCACCCTAGCCCTCACCCTAACCCTAACCCTCATTATCACCCTAAAACTCACTCTAACCTTAACACTATCCTCAATCTTTTTTTTTTTAATTTTATTTTATTTTATTTGAGAACATACTGTACAGAGGGGCTACAATTACATGGGCAGAATAATGCATACATTTCTTACCAAGCATTGCAGTGTCCTCCTTTGTTTACCCTTCACTTCCCTTGCCCGCCTCCCCCCTCCCCCCACCCAATTATACCCCCTCCTCCCACCCAATTATACCCGCCTCCGCCCCCCACACCGACATTGTAAAGCTGGTTTTGACATGACATTTTGTACTTCTCATTGTTGCAACAGGTCCACCTGAATCCTTAAACGACTTGTTTGTCCCCATCTCCTCCACATGATATACTGACATCAAATATAGTGAAAGCGGGGGTTACACTGTGGGGGAGTGACATACAAAGCAACAAAGAAATAATCTTATAAATGCGTTAGAAACACATGCATGAAAGAAAGGAAAACATTAAAATCCTCAATCTTATCCTCACCCTCACCCTAACCCTATCCTTAACCCTCACCCTCACCTTAGCCCTAACCCTAACCCTAACCCTCATTATCACCCTAAAACTCACTCTAACCTTAACACTATCCTCAATCATATCCTCACCCCCACCATAACCCTAACCCTAATCCTCACTCTAAACCTCATCTTGACCCTTACTGTCACCCTCACCTTAAACCTCACCCTAAACCTAACCCTCATCCTAACCCTCACCCTAACCATGACCCTAACCATCATGCTAACCCGAACCCTCAACCTCACCCTCAGCCTCAGCCTAAACCTAAGCCTAAGCCTAACCCTAAACCTAATCCTCACCCTCACCCTAGCCCTCACCCTAAACCTAATCCTAAACCTGACCCTCATCCTAACCCTAACCCTAACCCTAAAAATAACCCTAAACCTAACCCTAACCCTCATTCTAACCATAACACTCACCCTAACCCTAAACCTCACCCTAACACTTACCCTCACCCTAACACTATCCCTAACACTAACACTAACCCTCACACTAACCCTAACGATCACCCAAAACCTAACACTCACCCTAACCCTAATCCTAACCCTCATCCTCACCCTAGCCCTCAACCCAACCCTAACCCTCATCCTCACCCTAAAACTCACACTAACCCCAAAAACGAATCCTCAATCTAACCCACACCCTAACCCTAACCCTAACCCTAACCCTCACCCTAGCCCCAACACTCACCCTTACCGTAATCCTCACTCTCAGCCTAACCCTCAACTTTACCCTTACTGTCACCCTCACCCTAATCCTCACAATAACCCTAACCCTCATCCTAACCCTCACCCTGACCATAACCCTAAGCATCACCCTAATCCTGACCCTCACCCACAACCTAAACCTAACACTCACTCTCACACTAACCCTCACACTAACACTAACTCTAAACCTAAACCTCAACCTCACCCTAACCCTAACCCTCACCCTCATCATCACCCTCCGCCTAACCCTAAGACCAACCCTGAACCTCACCCTAACCCTCACACTCACCCTCACAGTAACCCTAATCCTAAACCTAACCATAAACCTAACCCTCACCCTTACCATAACACTAACCCTAACCCTAACCCTCACCCTAACACTAACTCTAAAATTAAACCTTACACTCAGCCTAAACCTAACCTTACACCTCACCCTAACCATAAACCTAAACCTCACCCTCACCCTAGCCCTCAGCCTAACCCTAATCCTAACCCTAACTCTCACCCTTACCCTCACCCTAACCCTAATCCTAACACTCACCCTAAACCTAACCCTCACCTTCAACCTCACCCTCAGCCTAATGCTAAGCCTTACTCTAAACCTAAGCCTAACCCACACACTCACCCTCACCCTAACCACAATCTTAACCCTAACCCTAACTCTAACCCTAACCCTCACACTAACCCTCACCCTAAACTTAACCCTAACTCTAACGCTAACCCTCACTCTAAGCGTAACCCTAACTCTAACCCTAATCCTAACCCTATACCTCACACTAACCCTAACCCTCACCCTCACCCTCACCCTCAACGTAACCGTTTACCTAAAATTAAAAATAACCCTAACATGAACCCTAACCCTCAACCTAACTGTAACCCTCACCCTAACCCTAACCATCACCCTAACACATACCCCCACCCTAACACTAACAATAACACTAACAATAACCCTCACACTAACCCTAACACTCCTCCTAACCCTAAACCTCACCTTAACCCTAACCCTAACCCTAACCCCCAGCCTCACCCTAGCACTCACCCTAACCCTAATTCTAACTCTTATCCTCACCTAACCTTAAACCCTTATCCTCAACCTAAACCTCACACTAACCCTAAACCTATTCCTCAATCTAACCCTCACCCTCACCCTAACCCCTAACACTCACACTTACCCTTACCCTCACCCTAACCCTAACCCTGACCCTTTTCTTAACCCTCACCCACAGCCTAACCCTCAACTTTACCCTTACCTTCACCCTCACCCTAACAATCAATCTATCCCTAACCCTCATCGTAACCTTCAAGCTAACCATAACACTAAACGTCACCCTTACCCTAACCTTCACCCTCAATCTCACCCTCAACCTAACCCTAATCCTAACCCTAAACCTAATCCTAACCCTAACCCTCACCCTCAGCCTCACGCTCACTCCAAAAGTAACCTTAACCATAAAACTAACAATAAACCTAACTCTAACCCTAATCCTAACCCTCACCCTCACCCTAACCCTAATCCTAAACGTAACGCTCACCCTAACCCTAACCTTCACCCTCATTGTAACCCTAACCCTCATCCTCACCCTCACCCTAACTCTAATCCTCACCGTCATTGTAACACAAACGCTCATTCCCACCCTCACCCTCAGCCTAACCCTAAGCCTAAGCCTAACCCTAACCCTAACCCTCACACTCACCCTCACCCTAACCCTAATCCTAACCCTAACCCTATCCCTAAAAATCAACCTAACACTAACCTTCACCCTAACCCTCCCACTAACCCTAACTCTAAACCTAATCCTCACCCTCAACCTAGCCCTAACCCTAAACCTCACCCTAAATCTCACCTAACCCTAACCTTCACCCTCACCCTCACCGAAACTCTAACCCTAACCCTAACAATAACACTAACCATAACCCTAACCCTAACCATAAACCTCACCCTCAGCCTCACCCTCAATGCAAACTTAAACCTAACACTAACCATAACACTAACATTAACCCTTACCCTAACACTAACCCTAACCCTAACTCTAACCCTAACCCTAACCTTAACCCGAATCCTCACGCCCACGCTCAGCCTCATTCTAACCCTAAGCCTAACCCTAACATTAACCGTAACTTTAACCCTAAACCTCACCCTCAACTTAACCCTATCTCGAAACCTAAACCTAAACCTCAGCTTAACCCTAACCCTAACCTACCCGCACCCTCACCCTCACTTTAACTCTAACCCTAACTCTAACAATAACACTAACCCTAAACCTAACCATCACCCTAAACCTAATCCTCACCCCCAGCCTCACGCTCAGCCTAACCCTAAGCCTAAGCCTAACCCTAACCCTCACCATCACCCTAACCCTAATCCTAACACTAACCCTATCCCTAAACCTCAACCAAACCCTCACCTTCACCCTAATGGTAACACTAAACTTAACCCTAACCGTCACCCTAATACTCCCCCTCACCCTAATTCTAACCCTAAAACTCACCAGCGCCCTAAACCTTATCCTAACCCAAAACCTCACCCTAAAACTCACCCTAACCGTCACCCTCACTCTCACCATGACCGTAACTCTAACCCGAACCCTAACAATAATACTAACCCTAACCCAAACCCTAACACTAACAATAACCCTCACCCTGAGCCTCACCCTCACAGCAAAATTAACACTAACCATAACACTAACAATAACCCTAACCCTAACCCTAATCCTAAACTTAATCCTAAACCTAACCCAAAACCTCACCCTAACCCTAACCCTGAAACTAAACCTAATCTTAACCCTAAAACTAACCCTAACCATAACCATAACCACAAACCTCATCCTAAACCTCACCCTAAATCTAACCCTAACCCTCACCCTAAACCTAACCCTAAACTTCACCCCCACGCTCAGCCTAAGCCTAAGCCTAAGACTAACCCCAAATCTAACCCTCACCCTAACCCAAACCCTAACCCTCACCCTAACTCTAACCCTAACACTAACCCTAACTCTAACCCTAAACCTCACCCTCACCCTAACCCTAACACTAACCATCACCCTAACCCTAAACCTCACCCTCACTGTAACCCTAACAGTAACCCTCACCCTAACCATAAACCTAACCCTAATCCCAAACCTCTCCATAATGCTAACCCTAAACCTCACCCTCACACCTGCCCTCATCCTAACCCTAATCTTAAACTTAACCTCATCCTAAACCTCACCAAAATCCTAAACCTAACCCTCACCCACACCCTCAGACTAACCCTAACCCTAACCCTCACACTCAACCTCCCCCTCCCCCTAATCCTAACACTAACCCTAACCCTAACCCTAACCCTCACCCTAACCCTCCCCCTAACACTAACTCTAAACCTAAACCCCACCCTCACCCTCACCCTAACCCTAACTCTAACCCTAACCTTAAACCTAAACCTCAACCTAACCCTAAAACTTACCCTCACCCTCACCCTCACCGTAACCTTAACCCTAACCCTAACCCTAACAAAAACCCTTAACCTAACACTAACCCTAACGCTAACCATAACCCTCACCCTAATGGTAACCCTCACCCTAACACTTAACCTCACCCTCACCCTCAACGTAACCTTAACCCTAACCCAAACAATAACCCTAAAGCTAACACTAACCCTAACCCTAACCATAACACTCACCCTAACGCTATAAGTCACCCTAACACTAACCCTCACCCTAAAATTAACCCTAGTCCTAACACTAAAACTCACACTAACCCTAACCATCACCTGAACCCTAAACCTCAACCTAACCCTATCCCTAACCCTCACCCTCACCCTAGCCCTCACCCTAATCCTTACCCTCATCCTAAACCTAAACCTAACCCTCACCCTAACCTTAACGCTAAACCTCACATTAACCCTATCCCTCATCCTCAACATCAACCTCAGCTTAACCCTAACCCTAACCTTAATCCAAACGCTAACCCTCACCCTCACTCTCACCCTAACTCTAAATCTAACCCTAAACAAAACGCTCATCCTAATCCTAACCCTATCCCTGACCTTCACCCTAACCCAAACCCTAATCCTTCCCCTAACCCTCACCCTCACCCTAAACTTTACCCTCACCCTAACCCTAAACCTAACCCTCATCCTAACACTAACCATAACCCTAACCCTCACACTAACCTTAACCCTAATACTATCCCTCACCAAAACCTTAACCCTCAACCTCACCCTCAACCTCCCCCTCACACTCACCCTAACCCTCACCCTCACTCTCACCCTAAAAATAACCATAACCCTAACCCTCACACTAAACCTAACTCTGACACTCACCCTCACCCTCAACCTAAGCCTAAGCCTACACCTAAGCCTAATCCTAAACCTAACTCTCACTCTCACCCTCACCCTAAACCTAAACCTTACCCTAACCCTAAAACTAACCCTAGTACTCACCCTAACCCTTACCCTCACCGTCACCCTAACCCTAAACCTAACCCTCACCCTAACCTTAACCCTAACCCTCACCCTCACCGTAATCCTAATACTAACCCTAACTCTCACCGTAAACCTATCCTTAACCTTAATGCTATCCCTAACCCTCACCCTTCCGCTAAACCTCCCTCTAACCCTTACCCTCACCCTATCCTTCACCCTAACCCTAACCCTAACACTAAACCTAAACCCCATTCTCACCCTAAACCTAACCCTAAGTCTCACCCTCTCCCTCAACCTCACCCTAACCCTAACATAAACCCTCAACTGAACCCTCACCCTAACGCTCACCCTAACCCTCAACTTAACCCTAACCCTCACCCTCACCCTAACCCTCACCTTAAACCTTACCCTCACCCTAAAGCTAACCCTAAACCTAACGATAACCCTCACCCTCACCTAACCTAACCTGGATCCTAACCCTCACCCTAAACCTCAACCTAACTCTAACGCTATACCTAAACCTCACCCTCACCCTAAACCTCATCCTAACCCTTACCCTGACTATAACCCTAACCCTAACCCTAATCCTCACCTTAACCCTCACCCTAAAACTCACCGTAACCCTAACGCTAACACTAAACCTCACTCTCATCCTAACCCTCACACTTATCCTTATCCTCACACTAACCCTAACCCAAACCCTAATCCTCACATTAACCCTAACCCTCACACTAACACTAACCCTACACCTCACCCTACCCCTCACCCTCACCCTCACCCTAACCCTAACCCTCACCCTAACTCTAACGTTATCCCTAAACCTCACCCTCACACTAAACCTCATCCAAACCCTTATCCTCACTATAACCCTAACCCTAATCCTCACCATAACCCTAAACCTCACCCTAACCCTAACCGTCACCCACACCATAAAACTCACCAAACCTGAACCCTCACCCTCACCCTAAACCGATCCTAAACCTCACCCTAACCCTAACCCTCCATCTAAACCTAACGCTAACCCTAAACCTCACTCTCACCCTAACCCTCATTCTTATCCTTATCCTCACACTAACCTAACCCTAACCCTAATCCTCACATTAACCTTATACCTCACCCTAACCCTACCCCTACCCCCTCAACCTACCCTTCACCCTAACCCTAATCCTAATCCTAACTCTGACACTAACCTTATCCCAAACCCTCAACTTCACCCTAACCCTTACCGTCACCGTCACCCTAAACCTCACCCTAAACCTAACCCTCAACTACACCTCACCCTAACCCTAACCCTAACCCTAACCCTCACCCTAACCCTCACCCTAATCCTAACCCTATCCCTAACCCTCATCCTAATCCTAAACCTAACCCTAAACCTAACCCTCACCTTCACCCTAACACTAAAACTAACACTCGGCCTAACCATCATCCTAACCCTCACACTAACCCTAAACCTCACCCTAACCATAACCGTAACCCTCAGCCAAACCCACTTCTTAAACCTAACCCTAACCCTCAAACCAACCCTAACCCTAACCCTAACTCTAACCCTCATCCTAACCCTAAACCTCACCCTCACCCTCACCCTCACCCTCACCCTCAGCCTAACCCTAACCCTAAACCTAAACCTAACCCTAACCCTCACACTCACCCTCACCCTAACTCTAATGCTAACCCTAACCCTGACCCTGACCCTAACCCCAACCCTCTCACTAACCCTCACTATCACCCTAACCTAAACCTCACTCTCACCCTAACCCTAACCCTAACACTCACCCTAAACCTAAGCCTTAACCTAAACCTCACCCTCACCCTAAACCTCACCCTAACCCTTACCCTCACCTGAACCCTAATCATAACCCTCAGCCTAATCCTCATCCTAACCCTCACCCTAAACCTAACCCTCACCCTAACCTTAACGCTAATCCTAACCCTAACCCTCACATTAACCCTAACCCTCAACCTCACCCTCATCTCACCCACATCCTAACCCTAACCCTATCCCTAATCCAAACACTAATCCTAACCCTCACCCTAACTCTAAATCTAACCAAAACCCTCACACTAATCATAAATCTAACCCTAAACCCTCACCCTAACCCTAACCCTAATACAAAACCTAACCCTCACCCTCACTGTAACCGTTACCCTCACTCTAAACCTTACCCTCACCCTAACCCTAAACGTAACCCTCAGCTTAACCCTCATCCTAACCCTAACCGTCACCCTAACATTAACCCTAACCGTAAACCTGACCCTCACCTAAACCCTAACCGTCAACCTCACACTCAACCTCACCCCCATGCTCACACTAACCCTCACTCTAACCCTAACCCTAACCCTAATCCTCACCCTAAACCTAACTCTAACCCTCACCCTAATACTAACCCTAAACCTCACCTTAACCCTCATCCTAAACCTAACCCTAACCCTAACGCTAACCCTAACCCTCACTCTCACCCTAACCCTCACCCTAACACTTATCCTCACAGTAACCCTAACCCTAACCCTAACCCTCACCCTAACCCTAAACGAACCCTCACCCTCACCTTTACCCTAACCCTCACCATCACCCCAACCATCACCACCACCCTAACACTCACCTACACCCTCACCCTCACTCTCAGGCTCACCCCCACCCTAACCATCACCCTCACCCTAAACATCACTCTAACCCTAACCCAAACACTAACGTTAACCCTAATCCTCACCTTAACCCTAATCCTCAACTTAAACCTCACCCTCAACCTAAACCTCAACCTAACCCTAACCCTAAGCCTTTCCTAAGCAAATCCCTCACCCTCACCCTAACCCTAATCAGAACCCTAACCCTAATCCTAAACCTAACCCTAATGCTAACCTTAAACCTCAACCTCTCCATAACCCTCACCCTAACCCTTACCCTCACACTAAACATAACCCTAATCCTAACCCTCACCCTCACCCTAACCGTAATACTCACCCTAACACTACTCCTCAGCCGAAACCTAACTGTCAGCCTAAACATCACCCTAAATCTAACCGTCAACCTAACCCTCACACTCACCCTAAACCTAACCCTAATCCTAGCCCTAACTGTAACACTAACCCTAAACCTCAACCTAACCCTCACCCTAACCTTAACCCTAAAACTAACCTTAACCCTAACCCTCAACCTAACCCTCAAACTAACCCTAAACCTAATCCTAAACCTCACCCTCAGCCTCACCCTAATCCTATCCCTAAAACTAAACCTCACCCTAACCCTAAACCTAAGCCTCAACCTCACGCTCACCCTCACCATAACTCTAACCCTAACACTGACAATAACACTAATCCTTACCCTAAACCTAACCCTAACCCTAACCATAATGCTAACACTCACCCTCACCCTAACCCTAATCCTCACCCTCACAGTAACCCTAACCCTCATACTAACTCTCACCCAAAACCTAACCCTAAACTTAAACCTTACCCTAACACTAACCCTAATCCTCACCCTCACCCTAGCCCTCAACCTAACCCTAATTGTAACCCTAATCCTCATCCTAACCCTCACCCTAACCCTAACCTTAACCCTCACCCTAAACCTAACCCTAAACCTCACCCTAACCCTAAACCTAATCCTCACCCTCAACCTTACCCTCAACTTCACTCTAACCCTATCACTAACAATAAACCTATCCCTAAACCTAACCCTAAACTTCGCACTCATCTTCACCCTTACCTGAATCATAACCCTAAACCTAACCCTTACCCTAACCCTCCCCCTAACTCTCACCCTAATACTAACCCTAACCTTAACCCTGACCCTCACCCTAACGCTAACTCTAACCCTAAACTTCACCCTCACCCTAAACCTAACTCTAACCCTAACCCAAACCCTAAACCTAACCCTAACAATAACCCTAACACAAATCCTAACCCTCACCCTAACCATAAACATCACCCTAACCCAAACCCTCACCCTAACACTTACACTCACACTAACACTAAACCTAACCCTAAAACTAACCCTCACACTAAATCTAACCCTAAACTTAACCCTAAAATTCAATGTAACCCTCACTCTCACCCTAAACCTAACACTAACCCTATCCCTAAAGCTCATCCTCCCCCTCCCCCTAACACTATATCTAACCATAAACCTCACCCTCACCCTCACTCAAACCCTAACCCTAAACCCCACCCTAACCCTAACCCTAACCCTCACCCGAACCCTCATGCTCACTGTAACTCTAACCCTAACCCTAACAATAGCATTAACTCTAAACCTAACCATCACCCTAACCCTAATCCTCACCCCAAACCTCACCCTCAGCCTAACCCTAAGCCTAAACTTAACCCTCACCCTAACCCTCCCACTCAACCTCACCCTAACCCTAATCCTAAACTTAATCCTATTCCTAAACCTCAACCTAACCCTCACCATCACCCTAACCCTAACACTAATCATATCCCTAAACCTCACCCTAACCCTCCCTCTAACAATAACTCTAACCCTAAACCTCACCCTCACCCTCCACCTCACCGTAACTCGAACCCTAATCCTAACAATAACACTAACCCTAACAGTAACACTAACCCTAACCGTAACAGTAACCCTAAGGGTAACCATAAACCTCACTCTCAGCCTCATCTTCAGCCTAACCCTAAGCCTAACCCTAACCCTAACCCTCACCATAAACCTAATCCTAACCCTAACCCTATACCTAACCTTAACACTAAACCTAACCCTGACACTAAACCTAACCCTAATCCTCAGCTTCACCCTCACCCTAATGCAAACCCTAATCTGAATCCTCACCCTAACCCTAAGCCTAACACTAACCCTAATCCTAACCTTCAAACAAACTCTACCCTAAACCTAATCCTAAACCTAACCTTATCCCTAAACCTAACCCTCACTGTAACCCTCACCCTAGCCCTCTTCCTAACCCTAATCCTAGCCCTAAACCTCATCTTAACTCTCACCCTAACCCTAACCCTAACCCTCAAGCTCATGCTCGGCCTAAGCCTAAACCTAAGCCTAACCCTAACCCTAAACCTCACCAGAACCCTAAACCTACCACTAACCTGAACTCTAACCCTAAACCTCACTCTCATGCTAACCCTAACTCTAACCCTAACTCTAAACCTCATCCTAACCCTCACCCTCACCCTCAACCTAACCTGAACCGTAACCCTAACCCTAACCCTAACAGTATCCCTAACCCTAACAGTAACCCTCACCCTAACAATAACCCTCACCCTAACACTAATCCTAACCTCACACTAACTCTCAAACTAACCCTAACCATCACCCTAACCCTAAAACTCACCCTAATCCTAACACTAAACCTCACCCTCACCCAAGCCCTCACCTTAAACCCTAAGCCTCATCCTCACCCTAAACCTCACCATAATCCTAACACTAATCCTCAATCTAACCCTCACCCTACCCCTAACCATCACCCTAACCCTAACTATACCATTAAACATCACCCTCACCCTAACCCTAACTCTAACCCTAACCCTAACACTAAACTTCTCCCTAACCCTAACACTAACCCTCACATTAACCCTAACACTCACCCTCACTCTCACCCTCAGCATTACCCTAAGCCTAAGCCTAACACTAACTCTAACCCTAACACTAACCTTAACCCTAACCCTCAACTTCAACCTCACCCTCAGCCTAACCCTAAACCGAACGCTAAACCTAACCCTAATACACACACTCACCCTCAACCTAACCCTAATCCTAACGCTAACCTTAACCCTAACCCTAACCATCCCCCTAACTCTCACCCTAACCCTAACGCTATCACTAACCCTAACCCTAACCCTCAACCTAACCCTCATCCTAACCCTACTCTAACCCTAAATCTCACCTTCAGCCTAACCCTAACTCTAACCCTAACCCAAACCATAAACCTCACCCTAACCCTAATCCTAAACCGCATCCTTACCCTCACCCTCACCCTACCCGTAACCCTAAACCTAAGCCTAACAATAACCCTAACCCTATTCCTAACCCTCACCCTAACCATAAACCTCACCCAAAACCAAACCCTCAACCTAAAACTTACCCTCACCTTAACACAAACTCTATCCCAAAAATAAACCTTCACCTAACCCTCCCCCTAACCCTATATCTAACCCTCAACCTGACCCTCACCCTAACCCTAACCCTAACACTAAAACCCACCCTAACCCTAACCCTAGCAATCAACCTCATGTTCGGCCTAAGCCTAAGCATAAGCATAAGCCTAACCCTAACCCTAACCCTCACCCTAACCCTAATACTAACACTAACCCTAACTCTAACCCTAAACCTCACACTCACCATAACCCTAACTATAACCCTAACCCGAAACCTAAACTAAGCCTAAACCTAACCCTCACCCTCACCCTCACCATAACCCTAACCCTAAACCTAACTCTAACAATAACCCTCATCCTAACCATAAAATTCACCCTAAACCTAACCCTCACCCTAACACCCACCTTCACACTAACCCTAACTATCACCCTAACCCTAAACTTCACCCTAACCCTAACCCTCACCCTCAACCTAGCCCTCAACCTAACCATAAACCTAACCATCATTCTAAACCTAATCCTCATCCCCACCCACACCCTCAGCCTAACCCTAAGCCTAAGCCAAACCCTAACCCTAACGCCCACATTCACCCTCAATGCAAACCTAATCCTAAACCTAACCCTAACTCTAATATTAAACCTCAACCTAAACCTCACCCTAATTCTAACTGTAACCCTAAGCCTAACCATCCGCCAAACCCTCCCCCTAACCCTAACTCTAACCCTAAACCTCACCCTCACACTAACCATAAACCTAATCCTAAACCTCACCCTTACCCTTATCCTAACCCTCACCCTCACCCTCACCCTCACTGTTACTCTAACCCTAACCCTAACTGTAACACTAACCCTAACCCTAACCCAAACCCTGACCCTCACCGTAACTCTAACGCTAATCCAAACCCTCACCCTAACCCTAATCCTAACCCTCACCCTCACCCTAACCCTCACCCTCACTGTAACCCTAACCCGAATCCTAACCATAAACCTCACCCTAACGCTAACCCTAACCCTCGCCCTAACTCTAACCCTCACCCTCACATTAATGCTAACCCTAAACCTTATCCTAACTCTCACCCTAACCCTAAAACCCTAAACTTAATCCCCACCCTCACCGTCACACTCAGCCTAAGCCTAAGCCTAAGCCCATGATTAACCCTGACCCTCACACTCACCCTCACCTTAACCCTAACATAACACTAACCCTAACCCTAACCCTCAGACTAACACTCACCCTAATGCTAAATCTAACCCCAAACCTCACTCTCACCATAACCCTAACCCTCACACTCAGCCTCAAGCTCCGCCTAACATTAAGCCTTACCCTAACCCCAACATTAACACTAACACTAACCCTAACCCTCACCCTACCCCTCATTCTAACCCTAACCCTAACCCTCACCATCAGCCTAGCCCATACCCAAACCCTAAGCCTAAGCCTAACCCTCACCTTAACCCTCACTCTAACCCTAACCCAAACACTCACCCTAACCATAACCCTCACACTCACGCTCACCCTAACTCTAATCCTAACCCTAACCCTAACTGTAACCCTCATACTCACCCTCACCTTAACCCTAACCCTAATCCTAAACCTAACACTAACCCTCACCCCTACACTAAACCTCACCCTACCCTTAACACTAACAATAAACCTAAGCCTAACCCGAAACCACACCCTAATCCTAACTCTAACCCTAAACCTCACCCTCACCCTAACCCTAACACTAACCCTAATCCTAAACCTCACCCTAAACCTAAACTTTACCCTAACACTTACCCTCAACCTAACACTAACACTGAACCTAACACTAACGCTCACACTAATGCTAACCATCACGCTAAACCTAAAACTCACCCTAATCCTAACCCTAACCCTCAACTTCACCCTAGCCCCACCTAAACCTAACACTCATCCTCACCCTAAACCTCACACTAATGCTAACACTAATCCTCAATCTAACCCTCACCCTCACCCTAACCCTAACACTCACGCTAACAATAAGCCTCATCCTCACCCTAACCGTCATCTTTACTATTACTGTCACCCTCATCCTAACCCTCAGCTTAAACCTAACCCTCATCCTAACCCTCAACCTAACCGTAACCCTAACCATCACCCTAACCCTAACCCTCACCCTGACCTTCACCCTCAGCCTAACCCTAAGCCTAAGCCTAAAACTAACCCTAAACCACACACTCACCCTAGCCCTCACCCTAACACTAATCCTAACCCTAACCCTCATCCTAACCCACAACCTAACCATAATCAGAACCATCACTCTAAACCTAATCCTCATGCCCACCCTCACCATCAGCCTAACCCTAAGCCTAAGCCTAACCCTTAAACAAACCCTGACACTCACCCTCAGCCTAACCCTAACCCTAACCCTAAACCTAAACCTAAACCCCAACCTAACCCTCACCCTAACCCTAACCCTCACCCTCACTTTAGTCCTCACCCTAACCCTCAGGTCAAAACTAACCCACACCTTCACCGTAACCCGAACCCTAACACTCACCCTAACCCTACCCCTAACCCTAACCCTCACCCTCAACCTCACCCTCCACCTAACACTAAGCCTAACCCTAAACCCAACCCTAACCCTAACACTAACCCTAACCCTAACACTAACACTAAACATAAACCTCACCCTGAGCATCACCCTCACTGCAAACTTAAAACTAACCATAACACTAACAATAACCCTAACCCTAACCCTAACCCTAACCCTCACCCAAACCCTAACCCTAACCCTAACCCTAAACCCAAACCTAACCCTAATCCTAAACCTAAACCTAACCCTAAGCCTAACCATAAACCTCATCCTAACACTCACCCTAAACCTAACGCTAACCCTCACCCTAACCCTAAACCTAACCCTCACTATCATGCTCAGCCTAAGCCTAAGCCTAAGCCTAAGCCTAACCTGAACTCTAACCCTCACCTTAAACCTCACCCTAAACCTAACCCTAACTCTAACCCTAAACCTCACCATCACCCTAAACGTAACTCTAACCCTAGCCCTAAACCTCACCATCACCCTAACCCTAACTCTAACCCTAACCCTAAACCTAAACTTCACCCTAACCCTAACCCAAACTTCACCATCAAACTCACCTTAACCGTAACCCTAACCCTAACGCTAACAATAACCCTAAAACTAAACCTAACCCTCACCCTAAACATAACCCTCAATATAACCCTAAACCTCAATGTAAACCTCACCCTCAACCTAACCGTAACCCTCAACCTCACCCTAACCCTCAGCCTAACCCTAACCCTCATCCTCACCTTAACCCTCACCCTAATCCTAACCCTCATCTTTATCCTTACCGTCACCCTCACCCTAACCCACCCCCTAACCCTAACTCTCATCCTAACCCTCACCCTAACCGTAACCCTAACCATCACCCTAACCCTAACACTTATTCTCAACCTCAGTCTCAGCCTAACCCTCATCCTAAGCCTAACCCTAACCCTAACCCTCACCCATACCTTAGCCCTCACCATAACCCTAATCCTAACCCTAACCCTCACCCTAACCCTCAACGTAGCCATAACCTTAACCATCACTCTAAACCTAATCCTCATCCCCACACTCACCATCAGCCTAACCTAAGCCTAACCACACCCCTAAACCTAAACCTAACCCTCACTCTAACCCTAACCCTAACCATAACCCTACCCCTAATCCTCACCCTCACCCTCACCCTAAACCAAATCCTAACCCTAACACTACCCTCATCCTAACCCTCACCCTAACACTAATCCTCACCCTCACCATAACACTAACCCTCACCCCCACCCTCACCCTCAGCCTAACCCTAAGACTAAGCCTAAGCCTATCCCTAACCCTCACACTCACACTCCACCTAACCCTAATCCTAACCCGAGCACTATCCCTAAACCTCAACCTAACACTCACTCTCACCCTAAGACTAACACTAACTCTAAACCTAACCCTCACACTAACTGTCCCACTAAACCTCACTCTAACCCTAAACCTCACCCTCAACCTAACCCAAACCTTAAAGCTCACACTCACCCTAAACATAACTATAACCCTAACCCTATCAACAATAGTAACCCTAACCCTAACCCTAAACCTAACCCTAACCATAAACCTCAACCTCAAACTCACCCTCACTGCAAAATTAACCTTAACCATAACACTAACAATAACTCTAACCCTGAAGCTAACCCTAACCCTAATCCTCACCCCCACCCTCACACTCAGCCTAACCCTATCTCTAACCCTAACCCTAAACCTCACCCTAACCCTAACCCTAACCCTCACCTGCAACCTCACCCTCACCGTAACTCTAACCCATACCCTAACAATAACACTAACCCTAAACCTATCCATCAACCTAACCCTAATCCTCAACCCCACACTCTCCCTCAGCCTAACCCTAAGCCTAAGCCTAACCCTAACCCTCACCCTCACCCTCAATCTCACGCTAACCTTAATCCTAACCCTAACCCTATCCCTAAACCTCAACCTAACCCTCACCCTCACCCTAATGCTAACACTAAACCTAAATATAACTCTTTCCCTATCCCTCCCCCTATCCCTACCTCTAAACCTAAACCTCACCAGCACCCTAACCCTAACCCTAACCCTAAACCTCACGCTAAAACTCACCCTAACCCTAAACCTCACCCTCACTCTCACCCTGACCGTAACTCTAATCCTAACCCAAAAATAATGCTAAACCTAACCCTAACCCTAACACTAACCATAACCCTCACCCTGAGCCTCACCTTCACCCCAAACTTAACCCTAAACATAACACTAACAATAACCCTAAACCTAACCCTAACCCTCACTGTAACCCTAACCCTAACCCTAACCCTAAACCTAACCCTAACCCTAACACTAACCCTAACCAAAATCCTCACCCTCACCCTCACCCAAACCCAAACCCTAACCCTAACCCTCACCCTATCCCTAACCCTAATCCTAAACTTAACCCTAACCCTAAACCTAACCCTAACACTAACCCTAACCCTAACCCTAAACCTCATCCTAACTCTCAACCTAAACGTAACCCTAAACCTAACCCTAACCCTCACCCTCATGCTCGGCCTAAGCCTAAGCCTAACCTGAACTCTAACCCTCACCCTAACCCTCACCGTAACTCTAACCCTAACACTAACCCTAACTCTAACCCTAAACCTCACCCTCACCCTAATCCTAACTCTAACATTAACCCTAAACCTAAACCTCACCCTAACCCTCACCCTGACCCTCACCCTTACCCTCACCTTAACCGTAACCCTAACCCTAATGCTAACAATAACCCTAAACCTAAACCTAACCCTTACCCTAAACATAACCCTCAACATAACCCTAACCCTCAATCTAACCCTCAACCTCACCCTAACCCTAATCCTAACACTCACCCTAACACTCACCCTAACCCTAAGCTTAACACTCACCCAAACCCTCAACCTAACCCTAACCTTAATCCTAGTCCTCACCCTAAAGGTAACCCTAACCATCACTCTAAACCTAACCCTCACCCTCAGCCTCAGCCTCAGCATAACCCTAATCCTAAACCTAACCCTCACCCTAAACCTCACCCTCACCTTAGCAGTCACCGTAACCCTAATCCTAACACAAACCCTCACCTTAACACTCAATGTAACCATAACCCTATCCATCATTCTAAATCTTAACCTCATCCCCACCCTCACCATAAGCCTAAGCCTAAGCCTAAACCTAACCCTAACCCTAACCCTAACCGTCACTCTAACCCTAACCCTAACCCTCACCCTAACACTAACACTAACCCTAATCCTCAACCTCACCCTCTCCCTAAACCAAACCCTCACCATAACCCTAAGCCTAAGCCTAATCCTAACCCTAACCCTAACCGTCAGACTCACCCTCAACCTAACCCTAATCCTAAACCTAGCACTATCCCTAACCCTAACCCTCACACGAAACGTCACCCCAGCGCTCACCCTAACCATAATCCTAACCATAACCCTGATCCTAACCCTCAACCTAACCCTAAGCCTAACCCTCACTCTAAACCTAACCTTCACCCTCAACCTCACCCTTAGCGTAAATCTAAGCCTTACCTTAACCTAACCCTAACCCACAGACACACCCTCACCCTAACCCTAACCCTAACCCTAACTCTAACCCTAAACCTAACCCTCAAACTAACCCTCACCCTAAGCCTAACTCTAACACTAAACCTCACCCTCACCCTCACCCTAACCCTAACTCGAACCCAAATCTTAACCCTAAACCTCACCCTAACCCTAACCCTAACCCTCAACCTCACCCTCACCCTAACCCTAACCCTCACCCACACCCTAACCCTAACCCTAACCCTAACCCTCAACGTCACCCTCACCCTAACCCTCACGCTAAAAATAACCCTAAACCTAATCTTCACCCTCAACCTCACCCCCCCCAGTTTAACCCTAAACCTAATCCTAACCCTAACCCTTACCCTCACCCTCAAGCCCACTCTAACCCTAACCATAACCCTAACCCTAATGCTAACACAATCCCTCACCCTCACCCTAACCCTAATCATAACCCTAACCCTCACCCTAACCCTAAACCTAACCCTAATGCTAACACTAAACCTCAAACTCACCCTAACCCTCATCCTAACCCTTACACTCACCCTCAAACTCAGCCTCACCATAACCTTAACCCTAACCCTAAAACTCACCCTAACCCTCAACCTAACCCTAAACCTAACCCTCAGCTTAACCCTCACCCTAAACCTAACCCTAACCCTTATCCTCAATGTATCCCTAACCATAACCCTAACACTCACCCTAAACCTCTCCCTCACCGTAACCCAAATGCTAACATTAATCCTCAACCTCACACTAAACCTCGCCCTAACCCTTACACTCACCTTAACCCTATCGCTCACCCACACACTAACCCTCAACCTAACGCTTCCCCTCACCCTAACCCTCACTCTAACCTTAACCCTAACCTTCACCCTAACCCTCACCCTAACACTAACACTCAACTACACCCTCACCCTAACCCTCACCCTCACCCTAAACCTCACCCTAACCCTTACCATCACACGAACCCTAACCCTCACCCTCAGACAAACCCTCATCCTAAACCTAAACCTAACCCTAACCCTCACCCTAACCTTAACTCTAACCCTAACCCTAACCCTCACCTTAACCCTAACCCTCGCCCTCACCCTCAACCTCACCCTGAGCCTAACCCTTACCCTAACACTAATCCAAACACAACCCCTCAACCTTACCCTAACTCTAAACCTAACCGTAACCAAAACCCTCACCCTAAACCTAACCCAATTCCCAACCCTCATCCTTAGCCTAACCCTAATCCTAAACCTAACCCTCACCCTCACCCTAACCCTTACCCTCACACTAATCCTAACCTTAACCCTCAGCCTAACTCTCATCCTAACACTAACACTAAAATTCACCCTAACCCTCACCCTAAACTTAAACCTAAACCTAACCCTCACCCTAAAGCTCACCTAACTCTCACCTAACCATAACACTAACCCTAACTCTAACCCTCACCTTCACCCTAATCTAACCCTCACCCTAACCCACACCCTAACTCTAACGCTATCCCTAAACCTCAGCCTCACCCTAAACCTCATACTAACCCTTACCTCACAATAACCCTAAAACCAACCCTAACACTAATCCTCACCGTAACCGTAACTCTCACCCTCACCCTAACCCTCAACATCACCTTAACCCTCATCCTAACCCTAACTGTCACCCACACCCTAAAACTCACACTAATCGAACCCGCACCCACACCCTAACCCTACCCTAAATCTCAACCTAACCCTCATCCTCACCCTACCCTCACCCTAAAACTAACCTTAACCCTAACCTTCACCTTAACCTCAACCCCACCATCACCCTCACCATCACCCTCAGCCTAATCCTCAAACTAACCCTAACACTAATCATTACCCTATCCCTAACCCTCACCCTCAGCCTCACCCTCACCCTTAACGCTCACCATCACCCTAAACCTAACACTAACCCTAACCCTCACTCTAATCCTTAACCTCACCTAACCCTATCCCTTACCATTACCCTAACCATCACCCTAATCATAACCTTCACCCTAATCCTAACCCTACCCCTTATCCTAACCCTCATCCTAACCCTCACCCTAACCCTCACCCTCACCCTCACCCTAACACTAACCCTTACCCTAACCCTCAAAAACACCCTAACCCTCACACTAACCCTAATGCAAACCCGAACCCTAAAACTCACCCTAATCCTAACCCTAACCCTAAACCTCACACTAACCCTAACCATCACTCTAACCCTAAACTTCATCCTATCCCTGACCCTCACCCTAATCCTCACCCTAACCCTAATCTTAACCCTTACCTAACCGAAAAGCTCACCCTCACCCTCACCTTCACCCTAACCCTCAACCTCACATTAGAACTCACCATAAACCTTACCATAAACCTAACAATAACCCTCACACTAACCCTCAACTTCACCCTAAACCTAACCCTAAGCCTTACCCTCATCCTAGCCCTAACCCTAACTCTAACGCTCACACTAACCCTAACCCTCACCCTAACCCTAAACCTAACTCTAACCCTCAAACTAACCTTAACCATCATCCTAGCCATCACTCTAACACTTATCCACAACCTAACCCTAACCCTCACACTAACACTCACCCTAACCGTAACATTAACCCTCCCCCTCACCCTAACCCTCACACTAACCCTAACCCTCACCTTAAACCTAAACCAAACCCTCACCCTCACCCGCAAGCTCACCCTCAGCTTAACCCTAACGCTAACACTAATCCTAACCCTAACCCTCACCTACACCCTCACCCTCACCCGAACCATAATCCTAACCCTCAACCTCACACTCAGCCTCACCCTAAAACTCACCCTCACACTAACCCTAACCCTAAACCTATCCCTATCGCTCACCCTAACCCTAATGCTAACCCTAACCCTCACCCTCACCCTAACCCTACTGCTAACCCTAACACTCAACCTCACCTTAACCCTCACCCTAACCCTAACACTAAAACTAACACCAACCCTAACCCTCACTCTCACCCTCACCCTCACCCTAACCTAACCCTAACCCTCACCCTCATCCTAACCCTAATGCTAACCCTAACCCTCACCCTCACCCTAACCCTCTCACCAACCATAACCCTCATCCTAAACCTAACCCTAACCCTAACCCTCACATGCAACCTAACCCTCACCCTAACACAAAACCTCACCCTAACCATATCCCTAAACCTAACCCTCACTTCACCCTAATCATCACCCTAACCATTATAGTCACCATCACACTAACAATCACACTAACACTAACCCTCAACCTAACTCCAACCCTAACACTCACCCTCACCCTCACCTCAGCCTAACAAAAACCCTAACCCTAAACCTCACACTCACCCTCACCCTAACCCTCACCCTCACACTAAACATCACCCTAAACCTAACCCTCACACTACCCCTAACCCTAACCCTCACCCTAACCATAACCCTCACCGTAACCCTAACCCTCACACTAACCCAATGCCTAACCCTCACCCTCACCCTCACCCTAACCCTAACCCTCATCCTAACACTAACCCTCACCCTCACCCTCATCCTAACCCTAACCCACAAACTCACCATAATCCTCACCCTAAACCTAACCCTAAACCTTACCTAACGGAAAACCTCACCCTCACCGTTACACAAACCCTCAACCTAGCCCTCCCCCTCACACTCACCCTCACCCTAACCCTGAACCTAACCCTAACGCTCACCCTAACCATAATCCTCACACTAAGCCTAACCCTCACACTAACCCTAACCATACTTCTCAGACTAACCCTCACCTTAACCCTAACTCTAACCCTCACAATAACCATAACCCTATCAGTAACCCTCACATTAACCCTAACCCTAATATTGAACCTAACCGTCACCCTCTCCCTCACCATAACCCTAACACTCACCCTAACCCTAACCCTAACCCTAGTCCTCACAATAACACTTACCCTCACCCTCACCCTAACCCTAAACCTCAACCTCACCCTAACCCTCACCCTAAGCCTTACCCTCACCCTAACTCTAATCCTAACCATAACCCTAACCCTCAACCTAACCCTAAACCTATCCCTAACTTTCACCCTAACCCTAACCCTCACCCTACTTCACACTCACCCTAACCATCACCCTACCCCTTACCGTCACCCTAACCCTAACCCTAACCCTCACACTAAACCTAACCCTCACCCAAATTCTAATGTTACCCCTCAACCTAACACTCACCCTCGACCTAACACTAACCCTATTCCTCACCCTATCCATAACCTTAACCCAAAACTTCACACTAACCCTCAACCTCACCCTCACCCTAATGCTAACCCTAAACCTCAGCCTCACCATAACCCTCACCGTAACACTTACCTTCACCCTAAACCTCACCCTCAGCCTAACCCTAACCCTAAACCTCACCCTAATACTAACCTTCACCCTCTCCTTCACCCTAACCCTAACACTCATCCTAACCCTAAGGCTAAACCTAATGCTAACCCTAATCCTCACACTAACCCTAAACCTCACCCTAACCTTTACCGTCACTCTAACCCTAACTCTAACACTAACACTAAACCTAACCCTCACCCTAACCCAAAGGATACCATTCTGCCTAACACTCACCCTAAACCTAAACCTAAACCTAATCCTCACCCTATCTTTAACCTTAACACAAACCCTCACATTAACCCTCACCCTCACCCTAACCTTAATGCTAACCCTAACCCTCACCCTCACCCTAACCCTCACCCAAACACTTACCTACACCCTAACCTTCACGCTAAGCCGAAACCTAAACCTAACCTTCACCCTAACCGTCACCCTAACCATAACCCTCACACTCACCCTAAGCGTCACCCTAAACTTTACCCTCACCCTAACCCTAAACCTAACCCTCACACTAAGCCTAACCCTAAGCCTCAGCCTAACACTTATTCTAACCCTAAACCTAGCCCTAAAACTCACCCTAACCCTAACCCTAACCCTCAGCCTAAACATCATCCTAACCCTTACCCTAATCTTAACCCTCACCCTAACCCTAACCCTCACTATCACCCTAAACCTCACCCTAACCCGTACCCTCAACATAACCCTAACCCTAACACTAATCCTCACACATAAACTCACCCGAACCATAACCCTAAAGCTCACCGTAACCGTAACCCTCCCCCTCCCACTCAACCTAACCCTAACACTGTCCCTAACCCTACCTCTAACCCTCACCCTCACCCTAACATTAACCCTAACACTAATCCTCACCTAAACCTTCACCCTCATCCTAACCCTCACCCTCACTCTAAACGTAAACCTAACCCTCACCCTAACCCTAACCCTAATCCTTCCCCTTACACTAATCCTCACCCTAAACCTCACCCTCACCCTAAACATCAACCTTACCCTAACCCTCACCCTAACCCTAACCCTCACCCTCACCCTAACCCTCAACGTCACCTTAACCCTCACCCTAAAAATAACCATCACATATACCCTAAAACTCACCCTCATCATAACCCTCACCTTCACCCTAACCCTAATCCTAACCCTAACCCTAACACTAAACCTAACCCTAATGCTAACACTAAACCTCAACCTCACCATAACCCTCACCCTAATCCTTACCCTCACCCACAACCTCACCCTAAACCTAACCCTAACATTAACCCACACCCTAATCCTCACCCTAACACTAACCCTAACCCTTACCCCTCAGCCTCACTGTCACTCTAACCCTAACCCTAACCCTAATCCTCACCCTATCCCTAACCCTAACCCTAACCTTCAACCTAACACTCGCCCTCACCGTACCCCTAATGCTACATTAACACTCAGCCTCACCCTAAGCCTCGCTGTAACCCTTACCCTCACCTTAACCCTATCCCTCACCATCATCCTAAACCTCACCCTTAGCCTTACCCACACCCTAACGCTCAATCTAACCATAACGCTAACCCTAAAACTAAACTTCACCCTAAACGTCACCCTAACCCTAAGCCTAACCCTAACCCTCACTCTCACCCGAACCCTTACCCTTACCCGAAACCTAACCCTAACCCTCAGCCTAACCCTCATCCTAACACTAACACTAACCCTAACCTTCACCCTAACCGTCACCCTCACCCTCACCCTCAACCTCACACTCAGCCTAACCCTAACCCTAATCAAAAACCTAAACCTAATTTTCAACCTCACCCTAACTCTAAACCTAACCCTAACCAAAACCCTCACCCTTACCCTCACCCTAAAATTAACCCTAACCCTAATCCTAACCCTCACCGTCACCCTAACCCTTACTCACACCCTAACCCTAAACCTAACCCTCAGCCTAACCCTCATCCTAACCCTAACCCTAACCCTCAACCTAACATTAACCCAAACCCTAAACTTAACCTTCACCCAAATCCAAAACCTCACCCTCACCCTCAACCTCACCGTCAAGCTCACCGTAACCCACACCCTCACACTCACCCTAACCATAACCATAAGCCTATCCCTCCCCCTAAATCTAACCCTCACCCTCACCCTCACCATCACCCTCACCGTAACCCTCATCCTCACCCTAACACTATCCATAAACCTAACCCTCACCCTAAACTAACTCTGACCCTCACCCTCACTCTCACACTAAATCTAAACCTCACCCTAACCCTAAACCTAACCTTAGCCCTCACCCTAACCCTAACCCTCACATAAACCCTAACCCTCACCCTCACCCTCACCGTAACTGTAACCCTAACCCTAACCCTAACAATAACCCTGAACCTAATACTAACACTAACCCTATCTATAACCCTCACCCTAACGCTAACCCTCACCCTAACATTTACCCTCACCCTAAGTCTAAACCTAGTCCTAACACTAACCCTCACACTAACCCTAACCTTCACCTTAACCCTAAACCTCAACCTAACCCTATCCCTAACCCTCACCCTCACCCTAGCCCTCACTCTAACCCTAACCCTCATCCTCACCCTAAAGCTCACTCTAAACTTAACACTAATCCTCAATCTAATCCTCATCCTCAACTTAACCCTAACCCTAATCCTCATCCTAAACCTCTCCTTTACCCTTACTGTCACCCTAACTCTAACCTTCACCCTAACTGTAACCCTAACCCTACCCCTCAAACTACCCCTCACCAGAAACCTAATCCTAACCCTAATCCTCACCATATCCCAAAACATAACTCTAACTCTCACCCTAAACCTCACACTCACCATAACCCTAATGCTAACATTAGCCCTCAACCTCACCTGAAACCTCGCCCCTAACCTTCCCCTGACCTTAAGCCTATCCCTCACCCTCACCCAAAACTACACCCTAACCCTTACCCTCACCCTAACCCTAACTCTAACCCTAACACTAACCCTCACCCTAACCCTAAGCCTAACCCTAACCCTCACCCTCATCCTAACCCTCACCCTAACACTTACGCTCATCCTAACCCTAACCCTAACCCTCACCCTAACCTTAAAGCTAACCCTAACTCTAACCCTCACATTAACCCTAACCCTCACGCTCAACATCAACCTCAGCCTAACCCTAACCCTAATCCAAACGCTAACCCTCACCCTCACCTTCACCCTAACTCTAAACCTAACCCTAAATAAAACCCTCACCCTAATCCTAAACCTATCCCTCACCCTCGCCCTAACCCTAACTCTAATCTTAACCTAACCCTCACCCTCACCCTAACACTTACCCTCACCCTAACCCTAAACCTAACCCTCAGCCTAATCATAATCCTAACACTAACACTAACCCAAACCCTCACCCTAAACTTAACCCTAACCCTAACACTCACCCTAACCCTCACCCTAATCCTAACCCTCACCCTAATCATAAACCTAATCCTAAACCTAAACCTCAGTCTCACCCTAACCCTTACCCTCACCCTAACCCTAACACTAACACTCAGACTAACCTTCATCCTAACCCTCACACTAACCCTAAACCTCACCCTAACCATAAACATAACCCTCAGCCAAACCCACTTCCTAACCCTAAACCTAACCCTCAACCCAACCCTAACCCTAACCCAAAATCTAACCCTCATCCTAACCCTAAACCTCACCCTCACCCTCACCCTCACCCTCAGCCTAACCTAACCTAACCCTAAACCTAACCCTAAACCTCACACTCACCCTCACCCTAACTAACCCTAACTCTAACCCTAAACTTCAACCAAAACCCAACCCTATCCCTAACCCTCACCTAAACCTAACCCTCACCCTCACCGTCACCCTAAACCTCACCCTCACCCTAACCCTAACCCTAAACCTCACCCTAACCCTAAGCCTTAACCTAACCCTCACCTTCACCCTAAAACTCACCCTAAACCTTACCCTCACCTGAAACGTAAACCTAACCCTCAGCCTAACCCTCATTCTAACCCTAAACCTAAACCTAACCCTCACCCTAACCTTAAAGCTAATCCTAACCCTAAACCTCACATTAACCCAACCCTCACCCTCACCCTCAACCTCACCCTCAGCCTAACCCTAATGCTAACACTAATCCAAACACTAACCCTAACCCTCACCCTAACTCTAAACCTAAACCTAACCAAAACCTTCACACTAATCATAACCCTATCCCTAACCCTAACCCTAATCCAAAACCTAACCCTCACCCTCACCCTAACCCAAAACTTAACTCTCAGCCTAACCCTCATCCTAACCCTAACCCTCACACTAACTCTCACTCTAACCCTAACCCTAACCCTAACCCTCACCCTAAACCTAACTCTAACCCTCAACCTCATACTAACCCTAAACCTCACCTTAACCCTCATCCTAAACCTAACCCTAACCCTAACGCTAACCCTAACCCTCACTCTCACCCTAACCCTCGCCCTAACCCATATCCTCACACTAACCCTAACCCTAACCCTCACCCTAACCCTAACCGAACCCTCACCCTCACCTTTACCCCAACCCTCACCATCACCCCAACCATCAACATCACCCTAACCCTCACCTACACCCTCACCCGCACTCTCAGCCTCACCCTCACCCTAACCATCACCCTCACCCTAAACATCACCCTAACCCTAACCCAAACCGTAAAGTTAACCCCAATCCTCACCCTAACCCTAATCCTCAACTTAAACCTCACCCTCTCCCTAATCCTCACCCTAACCCTAACCCTAAGCCTTTCCTAACCAAATACCTCACCCTCACCCTAACCCTCAAACTACCCTCTCCCTCACCCTAAACCTCACCCTCACCTTAACCCTAATCCTAACCCTAATGGTAACACTAGCCCTCAACCTCACCCTAACCCTAATCTTAACCCTAACCCTAACCCTAACCCTAATGCTAACCCTTAACCTCAACCTCACCATAACCCTCACCCTAACCCTTACCCTCACCCTCAACCTCACCCTAACCCTAAACCTAACATTAATCCACACCCTAACCCTCACCCTAACACTAACCCTAACCCTACCCCTTAGCATAACCGTCACCCTAAACCTAACCCTAACCCTAATAGTCACCCAATCCCTAACACTTATGCTAAGCCTCACCAAAACCCTCACCCTCACCGTACACCTAATGCTACATTAACCCTCAGCCTCACCCTAAAACTCGCCCTAACCCTTACCCTCATCTTAACCCTATCCCTCACCATCACCCTAACACTCATCCTAACCCTTACCCTAACGCTAACACTCACACTAACCCTAAACCTAAACCTAACACTAAACCTCACACTAACTGTCACCCTAACCCTAAGCCTAACTCTAAACCTCACTCCCACCCTAACACTTATCCTTTCCCGAACAATAACCCTAACGCTCAGCCTAACCCTCATCCTAAACCTAACCCTAAACCTAACCCTCACCCTAACCGTCACCCTCACCCTCAACCTCACCCTCAGCCTTACACTAACTCTAAACCTAATACAAAACCTAACCCTAACCCTCACCCTCACCCTCACCCTAACTCTAAACCTACCCCTAACGCTCACCCTCAGCCTAACCCTAACCCTATCACTTACCCTCACCCTAAAACTAACCGTAATCCCAATCCTAACCCTCACCCTCACCCTAAACCTCACCCTAACCCAAACCTTAACCCTAACCCTCACCCTCACCCTAACCCGAACCATAACCTTAAACCTCACCCTAAACCCTAACTCTGACCCTCACACTAAGCCTAACCCTACACCTAAGCCTAATCCTATACCTAAACTTCACCCTCACCCTCAAGCTAAACCTTAACCTCACTCTAACCATAACCCTAACCCTAGCCCTCACCCTAAACCTAACGCTCACCTACCCCCTAACCCTCACCCTCACCCTCACCCACACCCTAAACCTTACCCTCACCCTAAACATCACCCTAATTCTCACCCTTAACCTAACCCTAACCCTAATCCTCACCCTAACCCTAATCCTCAACTTAAACCTCAGCCTCACCCAAATCCTCACCCTAACCCTAACTCTAAGCCTTTCCTAACCGAAACCAATACCCTCACAATATCCCTCACCCAAACCCTCACCCTCACCCTAGCCCTCACGCTAAAACTAACCCTAACCCTAACCCTCACCCTCACCCTCACCCTAACCCTAACCTTTAACCTCATCCTTACCATAAGCCTATCCCTAACCCTCACACTAAACCTAATCCTAAAATAACCCTATTGCTAACACTAGCCCTCACCCACACCCCAACCCTAATCCTAACCCTAAAACTTAGCCTAAGGCTAACTCTAAACCTAATGCTAACCCTAAACCTCAACCTCACCCTAACCATCACCCTAAACCTTACCCTCACCCTCAACCTCACCCTAACGCTAACCCTAACCCTTACCCTAACCCTCACCCTAACCCGAAACCTACCCTTCAGCATAACACTCACCCTAAACTTAACCCTAACTCTAATCCTTACCCTATCCCTAACCCTAACCCTACACTTCAGCCTAAACCTCACACTCATCCTCAACCTCACCCTCACCCTAATCCTAACGCTAAAACTCAGCCTAACCCTAACCCTTATCCTAATGCAAACCCTAAACCTCAAACTCACCCTAACACTCACCCTAAACCTCACCCTCACTTTAACCATAACCCTAACCCTCACCCTATACCTAACCCTCAACCTCACCCTCACCCTTATCATCACCCCAACCCTCACCCTCACCATAACCCTAACCATAACACTAACCCTCACGCTAAACCTAACTCTTCCCCTCAACCTCACCCTCACCCAAAGCCTAACCCTAAACCTAAGCCTCATCCTAAACCAAACCCTCAACCTCATACTCACCCTAAACATTAACCTCAACCTAACCCTAACCCTAAACCTAGCCCTCCCCCTAACCCTTACCCTCACCATCACCCTAACCCTAACCCTCACCTTAAACCTAACCCTCACCCTAAACCTAACCCTAACCCTCACCCTCACCCTCATCCTAACCCTAACCCTATCCCTAAACCTCACCCTAAACCTAACCCTAACCGTAAGGATAACCATAACGCTCACCCTCAACCTAATCCCAAATCTAAGCCTAACCTTAACTGTAAACCTAATCCTAACCCTTACACTATCCCTAACCCTCAACCTCTCCCTAACCCTCACTCTAACCCTGAATCTCCCCCTAACGCTCACACTAACCCTAACCCTAACACTAACACTAAACCTCACCCTAACCCTCACTCTAACCCTAAACCTAACCCTAACCCTCACTGTAATGTCAACCTAACCCTCAACCTAACCCTAACCTAAACCCTCACCCTATACCTAAACCTCACCCTAACCCTATCCCTAAACCTACCTCTCAAACTAAACCTCACCCTAACCCCCACACTAACCCTAACCCTCACCCTAACCCTAACCCTAACCCTCAACCAAACCCTCTTCCTAATTCTAACCCTAACCCTCAACCTGACCCTTACACTAACCCTAATCCTCAACCTATCCCTATCCCTCACCCTCAGACTCACCCTCAGCCTAACCCTAACCCTAACCCTAATCCTAACCCTAAACCTCACCCTCACACTCAACCTAACTCTAACCCTCACCATAACTCTGACCCTCACCCTAAACCCAAACCTATCCCGAACACTCACACTAACTCCAACCCTCATAACCCTAAACCTCACTGTAACATCACCCTAACAATAAAACTAACCCTAAACCTCACCCTCAACCTCACCCTAAACCTCACCCTAACCATTACCATCACCATAACCCTAACCCTAACCCTAATCCTCACACATACCCTAATCCTAACCCTCACCCTAATGCTCACCTTAACCGTAACTCTCACCCTCACCCTAACCCTAACCGTCAACTTAACCCTCAACCTAACACTAACCATCACCCACACCCTAACACTCAAGCTCACCTGAACTCTAACCCTCACCCTAAACCTAATCCTAAACCTCACCATAACCCTAACCCTCACTTAACCCTAACTCTAACCCTCATCCTCAACCTAAGCCTCACCCTCATCCTAACCCTCACCCTAACACTAAAGCTAACCCTAATCCTCAGTCTCACCCTAAGCCACACCCTAACCCTTATCCTCACCCTAACCCTAACCCTACCCCTCACCCTATCCCTCAGCCTAAACCTAACCCTAACCCTCACCCTAAACCTAACCCTAACCATCACCTTCACCCTAAACCTCACAATCACCGTTACCCTCACCGTAACCCTAAACCTCACCTACACCTTCACAATTACGCTCATCCTCACCCTCACCCTAACCCTTACCCTCACCCTAAACATAACCCTAATCCTCACCCTCACCCTCACCCTAACCGTAATCCTCACCTTAACACTAATACTCAGCCGAAACATCATTGTCAGCCTAAATATCACCCTAACCCTAACCCTCAACCTAACCTTAACCCTAACCCTCACACTAACCCTACCGCTAACCCTAACCCTCACCCTCACCCTAAACATAAACCTAAACCTAACCCTCATCCTAACCCTAACTGTAATCCTCCTCCTTACACTAATCCTCACCCTAAACCTCACCCTCACCCTAAATATCACCCTAAACCTAACCCTCACCCTAACCGTAACCCTCACCCTAACCCTCACCATCACCTTAATCCTCACCCTAACCCTAACCATCACATACACCCTAAAACTCACCCTCATCCTAACCCTCACCCTCACCCTAACCCTAATCCTAACCCTAACCCTAAACCTAACCCTAATGCTAACACTAAACCTCAACTTCACCATCACCCTCACCCTAACCCTTACCCTCACCCTCAACCTCACCCTAACCCTAACCCTAACATTAACCCACACCCTAACACTAACACTAACCCTACCCCTCAGCCTAACCATCACCCTAAACCTAACCCTAAACTTAATCCTCACCCTATCCCTAACCCTAACCCTATCCTTCACCCTAACCCTCACCCTCACCATACCCCTAATGCTACATTAACCCTCAGCCTCACCCTAAGCCTCGCAGTAACCCTTACCCTCTCCTTAAACCTATCCATCACCATCATCCTAAACCTCACCCTAACCCTTACCCACACCGTAACGTTCAATCTAATCCCAACCCTAACCCTAAATCTAACACTGAAGCTCACCCTATCCTTCACCCTAAACCTAAGCCTAACCCTCATCCTAAGACTAACCCTCACCCTACCCCTCACCCTAACCGTCACCCTCACCCTCAACCTCACACTCAGCCTAACCCTAACCCTAATCCAAAACCTAACCCTAAACCTCACCCTCACCCTAACTCTAAACCTAACCCTAATCAAAACCCTCACCCTCACCCTAATCTTATCCCTTACCCTCACCCTAAAACTAACCCTAATCCTAATCCTAACACTCACCCTCACCCGAAACCTTACCCTCACCCTAACCCTAAACCTAACATTCACCCTAACAATCATCCTAACCCTTACCCTAACCCTCAACCTAACCTTAACCCAAACCCTAAAATTAACCTTCACCAAAACCCTAACCCTCATGCTCACCCTCAACTTCACAATCACCTTCACCGAAACCCACACCCTCACCCTCACCCTAACAGTAACGATAACCCTATCACTCACTCTAAACCTAACACTCACCGTCACCCTCAACATCACCCTCACCCTAACCCTCACCCTCACACTAACCCTATCCATAAACCTAACCCTCACCCTAAACCTAATTCTGACCCTCACCCTCAACCTCACCCTAAGCCTAACCCTACACTTAAGCCTAAACCTAAAGCTAACACGCACCCTCTCCGTCACACTAAACCTAAACCTCACCCTAACCCTAAACCTAACCCTAGCCCTCACCCTAACCCTAAAACTCACCTAAACCCTAACCCAAACCTCACACTCATCCTCACCCTAAACCTCACCCTCACCCTTAACATCACCCTAATCCTAAACCTCAACCTAACCCTAACCCTCAGCCTCACCCTCACCCTAACCATCACCTTAAACCTCACCTTAACCCTAATCCTCACCCTAACCCTAACCCTCACCCTAACCCTCACCCTAATCTTAAACCTATTCCTAAACTACACCCTAACCCTAACCCTAATCCTAAAACTATCCCTCACCCTCACCCTAACCCTTAACCTCACCCTAATCCTAACCCTAACCATCAGCCTAACTCTCATCCTAACCCTCACAATAACCCTAAACCTCACCCTAACCATAAAACTAACCCTCAGCCAAACCCTCTTCCTAACGCTAACCCTAACCCTTAACCCAACCCTAACCCTAAACCCAAACTTAACCCTCACCCTAACCCTAAAACTCACCCTCACACTCACCCTCACCCTCAGCCTATCCCTAAACCTAACCCTAAACCTAACCCTAACCCTCACATTCACCCTCACCGTAACTCTAACCCTAACCCTAACCCTGACACTAACCCTAATCCCCACCCTATCCCTAACCCTCACCTAACCCTAACACTCACACTAACCCTAACCCTAACCCTCACTCTCACCCTAACCATAACCCTCACTTTAACCCTAAGCCTAAACCTAACCCTCACCCTCACCCTAAACCTCACCCTAACCCTTACCCTCACCCAAATCCTAACCCCAAGCCTCAGACTAACCCTCATCCTAACCCTAACCCTAAACCTAACCCTCACCCTAACCTAAACGCTAACCCTAACCCTAGCCCTCACTTTAACCCTAACCTCACCCTCACCCTCAACCTCACCCTCAGCCTATCCCTAATCCTCATCCAAACACTAACCCTAACTCTAAACCTAACCCTAACCAAAACCCTCATCCTTATCCTAACCCCAAACTTAACTCTCAGCCTAACCCTCATCCTAACCCGAACCCTAACCCTAAACCTCACCCTTACCCTAACCCTAACTCTAACCCTATTCCTAAAACTTAACACTCACTCTCACCCTCAACCTCACCCTCACACTCACCCTCACTCTTACCCTAATCATAACCCTATCCCTCACCCTGAACCTAACCCTTACCCTCACCCTCACCCTCACCATAACCCTCACCCTAACCCTCACCCTCATCCTCAACCTATCCGTAACCATACCATAACCCTAATCCTAAACCTAACTCTGAACCTCACCCTCACCATCACCCTAAGCCTAACCCAACATCTAAGCCTAAACCTAAACCTAACCCTCACCCTAAAGTTAACCAAAACCCTCACCATAAGCCTAACCCTCACCGTAAACCTAACCCTAAGCCTCACCCTCATCCTCAACCTAACCCTAAACCTCACCCTTACGCTAACCCTAACCCTAATGCTAACCTTAACCCTCACTCTCACTGTAACCCTAACCCTAACCCTCACCCTAAAACTAACCTTAACCCGAATGCTATCCCTAACACTCACCCTCACCCTAACCCTCACTCTAAACCTTCCCCACACCCTAACCCTTACCCACACCCTAACCCTTATCCACACCCTAAACCTCACCCTAACCCCAACCCTAACCCTAACACTAACCCACACCCTAACCCAAGCCTAAAACTAAACCTCACCCTCACCCTAACCCTCACCCTAACTCTTACCCTCACCCAAACCTAACCCTAACTCTCAGTCTAACCCTCATCCTAACCCTAGCACTAACCCTCACCCTCCCATTAACCCTAACCCTCACCCTCACCCTCAACATAATCCTAAGCCTAACCCTAACCAAAACGTTCACCCTAAAACTAACCCTATCCCTAACCCTCACCCTAACCCTAAACCTAATCCTAAACCTAACCCTCACACTGACCCCAAAACTTACCCTCACCCTTACCCTAAACCTAACCCAAGCCTAACCCTCATCCTTACCCTAACCCTAACCCTAACCCTCACCCTAACCTTAACCCTAAACCTAACACTCAACCAAACCCTAACCCTCAACCTCACCTTCAAATTCACACTCACCCTCACCAAAATGCTCACCCACACCCTATACCTAACTCTGGCACTCACCCTCACGCTCACCCTAAGACTAACCCTACAGCTAAGCCAAATCCTAAACCTAACTCTCACACTCACACTTACCCTAAACCTAAACCTTACCCTAACCCTAACCCTAACCTTAGTTCTCACCCTAAAACTTACCCTCACCATCACCCTAACCCTAACACTCACCCTAACACTAACCCTAACCCTAAACCTCACTCTAACCCTCACTCTAACCCTAAACCTAACCCTAACCTTAACCCTCACCCTAACACTAACTCTAAACCTAAACGTCACCCTAACCCTAAACCTCATCCTAACACTTACCTTCACACTAAACCTAAACTTAACCCGAACACTAACCCTCACACTAACCCTAACCATCACCCTAAACTTAAAATCCACCCTAACCCTAACCCTAACCTTCAACCTCTCCCTAACCCTAACCATGACCCTAACCCTAACCCTCACCCTAACCGTAACCCCCACCCTCAACCTGAAGCTGGGCCTTAGCCTAAGCATAAGCTTAAGACTAACCCTAACCCTCAAAATCAACCTCACCCTAACCCTAACCGTAACCGTAACCGTAACCCTAACCCTCACACTAACCCTCACCCTAACGCTAACCCTAACCCTAACGCTAAACCTAACCCTCACCCTAAACCTCACCCTAACTCTAAACTTCAACATTACCTTAACACTCACACTCAGCCTATCCCTCACCTTAACCCTTAATGTCCCCCTCACCCTAACCCTCACTCTAACCTTAATACTCATCCTAACCCTCACCCTAACTGTAACCCTAACCATCACCCAAATCCTAACCCTCAACCTCACCTTCAGCCTCAGCCTAACCCTAAGCCTAAGCCTAATCTTAACCCTAACCCTCACCCTCATCCTAGCCCTCACCCTAACCCTAATCCTATCCCAAACCCTCATCCTAATCCCCAACATAACACTAACCCTCAACCTCAACCTAACCCTAACCCAAACCCTCAACTGAACCCTCACCCTCACCCTCACCATAACCTTCACCCTCACCCTAAAAATTACCCAAACCCTAACACTCACCCTTAGCATTAGCCTAGCCCTAACCCTCAAACTAACCCTAACCTCACCCTAACCTAACCCTCAACCTAACCCTTACCCTCACCATAACACTAAGCCTAAACCTAACATGAACCCTCACAGTAACACTAAACCTCACCCTAACCGTAACCCTCACACTATCCCTAACCCTCACCATAACCCTAACCCTAACCCTCACCCTAACCCTAACACTCACCCTCATCCTAGCCGTCACCCTAACCCTAATCCTAACCCTAACCCTCATCCTAACCCTCAACCTAACCATAACCCTAACCATCACTCAAAAAGTAATCCTCATCCCCACACTCACCCTCAGCCTAACTCTAACCCTCAGCCTAACCCACACACTAACCCTAACCCTAATCGTAACCCTCACCCTCAGCTTCACCCTCACTGTAAACTTAACCCTAATCATAAAACTAACAATAACCCTAACCCTAAACCTAATCCAAACCATCACCCTCAGCCTAACCCTAACCCTAACATTCACCCTAACTGTAACCCTCACCCTCAACGTAACCCTAACCCTAACCCTAAACCTCACCCTAAGGCTAATCCTAACACTCACCCTCATCCTAACCCACACCCTAACCCTAAAACCCTAACCCTCATCCTAACCCTAAACCTCTCCCTCACACTCATGCTCAGCCGAAGCCTAAGCCTAAGTCTAAGACTAACTGTAAACCTCACACTCACCCTAACCCTAACACTAACCCTCACCCTCAGCCTAGCCCATATTCTAACCCTAAGCCTAAGCCTAACCCTAACCCTAACACTCACCCTCACCCTAAGTCTAATCCTAAACCTATCCCTCACACTCACCCTCACCCTAACCCTAATTGTAACACTAACCCTAACCCTAAGACTAACCCTTACCCTAATGCTAACTCTAACCCTAAACCTCATCCTCACCCTAACCATAACCCTCACCCTCACCCTCACCCTCCGCCTAACACTAAGACTATCCCTAACCCCAAACCTAACCCTAACACTAACCCTAAACCTAACCCTCACACTAACCCTCACCTTAACCCTGAGCCTAAACCTCACCCTCACCCTAGCCCATAACTTAACCCTAAGCCTAATCATAACCCTCACCCCGACCCTCTCTAACCCTAACCCCAACCCTCACCCTAACCCTAACCCTCACCCTCACCCTCACCCTCAGCCTTAACCTAAGCCTAACCCTAACCTAAACATCACACTCACCCTAACCTTAATCCTAACCCTAAACTTAACACTCACCCTCACCCTAACCCTAACTCTAACACTAAGCCTAACCCTAACCCTCACCCTCAACCTCACCCTCAGCCTAACTCTAAGCCTAACTCCAAACCTAACCATAAACCACACCCTCACATTCACCCTGACCCTAATCCTAACCTTAACCCTAACCCTAACCCTCTTCCTAACTCTCACCATAACACTAACCCTAACACTAAAACGAACACTAACCCTTAACCTCATCGTAACCCTAACCCTAATCCTCACCCTCACCGTTATTCTAACCCTAACCCTAATGATAACACTAACCCTAACCCTCACCCTCAGCCTCACCCTAACCCTAACCCTCACCCTCAACCACACCCTCAGCCTAACCCTAAGCAGAACCTCAACCATAACCCTAAACCACATCCTCACACTCACCCTAACGCTAATCCTAATCCTAACCCTAACACTAACCCTCCTCCTAACTCTCACCCTAACACTAACACTAATACTAACCCTTAACCTCATCCTAACCCTAAACCTAAACCTCACCCTCATGGTTATTCTAACCCTAACCCTAACCCTAACCATCACCTTCAACCTAACCCAAACCCTCCTCCTAACCCTAACCCTAACCCTAACCCTAAACGTCACCCTAACAATAAGCCAAACCCTCACCCTCAGCCTCACCCTCAACATAAGTTTAACCCTAATCATAACACTAACAATAACCCTAGCCATATCCCTAATCCTAACCCTCACCATCACCCAAACACTAACCCTAACCCTCACCCTAACCCTAAACCTCACCCTCAATGTAACCCTGACCCTAACCCTAACTTCACCCTAATGCTAACCCTAACACTCACCCTCACTCTAACCCTCACTGTAACCCTAATCCTAACCCTAAACCTCATCCTAATCCTCACCCAAATCTTAACACCCTAAACCTCACCCTAACCCTAACCCTCAACCTCACCCTTAAGCTCGGCCTAAGCCTAAGCCTAAGACTAAGACTAACCCTAACCCTCACACTCAACTTCACCCTAACCCTAACCATAACACTAACCCTAACCCTAACCCTCACACTAACCCTAACCGTAAAACTCACCCTTATGCTCAGCCTAAGCCTAAGCCTAAGCCTAAGCCTAAGCCTAAGCCTAACCCTCACCCTAACCCTAACACTAACCCTAACTCTAACCCTAAACCTCACCCTTACCCTAACCCTAACTCTAACCCTATTCCTAAACCTAAACCTCACCCTATCCCTAACGCTAACCCTCACCCTCAGAGTAACATTCAACCTAACCCTAATCTTACCAATAACCCTAACCCTAACGCTAACCCTCAACTTGTCCATAACCTTACCCCTAAACCTAACCCTAAACCTCACCCTTAGGCTCAGCCTAAACCTAAGCCTAAGCCAAAGACTAACCCTTACCCTCACACTCACCCTCACCCTAACCCTAACAGTAACACTCACCCTAACCATAACCCTCACACTAACCCTCACCCTAATGCTAACACTGACCCTAAACCTCACCCGCACCCTAACCCTAACCCTCACCCACACCCTAACCCTAACCCTCACCCTCACCCTCACCCTCCGCCTAACACTAATCCTATCCCTAACCCCAACCCTAAACTTAACACTAACGCTAAACCTAACCCTCATCATAACCCTCAACCTCACCCTAGCCGATAACCTAACCCTAAGCCTAACCCTAACCCTAACACTAAACCTAACCCTAAACCTAACCATAAACCTCACCCTCAGCCTCACCCTCACTGTAAACATAACACTAACCTAACACTAACAATAACCCTAACCCTAACCCTAACCCTCATTGTATTCCTAACCTTAACCTTTAGCCTTACCCTCACCATAACACTCACAATAACCCTAACCCTCAACCTAACCCTAACCCTAACCGTCACTCTCACCCTCACGCTCACCCTCAGCCTAACTTTAAAACTAACGCTGCTCCTAACACTAACCCTCAAGTTCAACCTCACACTAACACTAAACCTAACCCTAAGCCTAACCCTCACACTCACCCTCACCCACACCTAAGCCTCACTGTCACCCTCACACTCATCCTCACAGTAACCCTAACCCTAACACTAAACCTAACTCTAACCCTAAACCTCACCCTTACCCTAACCCTAACTCTAACCCTATCCCTAAACCTAAACTTCACCCTAACCCTAACCCTAACCCTCACCCTCACAGTAACTTTCAACCTAACCTTAATCCTACCAATAACCCTAACCCAAACGCTAACCCTCACCCTGTCCATAACCCTCACCCTAACCCTAACCCTCACCCTCACCCTTAGGCTCAGCCTAAACCTAAGCCTAAGCCTAAGACTAAAACATACCATCACACTCACCCTCACCCTAACCCTAACAGTAACACTCTCCCTAACCCTAATCCTCACAATCACCCTCCCACTCTGCCTAACACTAAGCCTATCCCTAACCCCAACCCTAAACTTAACAATAACCCGAAACCTCACCCTCACCCTAAACCTCACCCTCCCCTAGCCCATATCTTAACCCTAAGCCTAATTCTAACCCTAAGCCTAATCCTAACCCTAACCCTAAACCTAACCATAAACCTCACCCTCAGCCTCACCCTCACCCCAAAATTAACACTAACCTAACACTAACACTAACCCTAATCCTAACCCTCACCCTTACTGTAACCCTAACCTTAACCTTTAGACTTACCCTCACCATAACCCTCACAATAACCCTAACCCTCAACCTAACCCTAACCCTAACCGTCACTCTCACAATCACGCTCACACTCAGCCTAAATTTAAACCTAACGCTACTCCTAACACTAACCCTCAACTTCACCCTCACACTAAACCTAACCCAAAACCTAAGCCTAACACTCACACTCACCCTCACCCACACCCTAAGCCTCACTGTCACCCTCACACTCATCCTCACCCTAAACCTAACCCTAACACTAAACCTAACTCTAACCCTAAACCTCACCCTTACCCTAACCCTAACTCTAACCCTATCCCTAAACCTAAACTTCACCCTAACCCTAACCCTTACACTCACCCTCACAGTAACTTACAACCTAACCTAATCCTACCAATAACCCTAACACTAACGCTAACCCTCACCCTGTCCATAACCCTCAACCTAACCCTAACCCTCACCCTCACCCTTAGGCTCAGCCTAAACCTAAGCCTAAGCCTAAGACAAACCTTACCCTCATACTCACCCTCACCCTAACTCTAACAGTAACACTCTCCCTAACCCTAACCCTCACCCTCAACCTCACCCTCCGCCTAACACTAAGCCTATCCCTAACCCCAACCCTAAACTTAAAACTAACCTGAAACCTAACCCTCACCCTAACCCTCACCCTCACCCTAGCCCATACCTTAACCATAAGCCTAATCCTAACCCTAACCCTAACCCTAACCCTAAACCTAACCATAAACCTCACCCTGAGCCTCACCCTCACCGCAAAATTAACACTAACCTAACACTAACAATAACCCTAACCCTAAGCCTAACCCTCACTGTAACCCTAACCTTAACCTTTAGCCTTACCCTCACCATAACCCTCAAAATAACCCTAACCCTCAACCTAACGCTAACCCTAACCGTCACCCTCACCCTCACGCTCAACCTGTCTAAATTGAAACCTAATGCTACTCCTAAAACTAACCCTCAACTTCACCCTCACCCTAACCCTAACCCAAACCCTAAACCTAACCCTCACACTCACCCTCACCCACACCCTAAGCCTCACTGTCACCATCACACTCACCCTCACCCTAACCCTAACCCTCACCCTCACACTAAACCTATCTCTCACCCTAACCATAAACCTCACAATCACCCTCACCCTCACCTCACCCAAAACCTAAACCTAATCCTAATCCTCACCCTAAACCTCACCCTAACCCTAATGCTAACTGTAACCCTCACACTCATCCTAAACCTCACGTTAAACCTAACTCTCACCATAAATCTAACCCTAACCCTAACCCTCACCCTGACCCTAACTCTCACCCTAACCCTAACCCTAACCATAACCTTCACCAGAACGCTGACCCTAACCCTAACCCTAACCCTAAACCTCACCCTAACCCTAACCCTATCCCCAACCCTAACGTTAACCCTAATGCTCATCCTAACCATAACCGTACCCCTCAAACTATCTCTCATCCTAAACTTAACCCTAACACTAACCCTCACCCTAACCGTAACCATACACTCAACCTAACCCTAATCCTCACCCACACCCTCAGACTCATCTTCAGCCTAAACCTAACCCTAACCCTAATCTTAAACTAATCCTCACCCTCATCCTAACTGTAACCCTAAACTTCACCCTCAACCTTACCCCCACCCTCACCCGAACCCTAACCCGAACCCTAACACGAAACCTCACCCTAACCCTCATCCTAACCCTCTCCCAAACCCTCATCCTTACCCTAACCCTAACCCTTATCATAACCCTAAACCTCAACTTCACCCTAACCCTAACCCTAACACTAACTCTCACACTCACCATAACCCTCACCCTAAACCTTACACTCACCCTAACCCTCATCCCAACCCTCAACATATCCCTAAACCTAACCCTCAACCTAACCCTTACACTCACTCTAACACTAAGCTTAACCCTAACACTAACTCTCACAGTAACCCTCACCGTAAATATCACCCTATCATTAACCCTAATCATAACACTCACCCTAACCCTAAAGCTCACCCTCACCCTCAGCCTAAAACTCAGCCTAAAGCCTAACCCTAACACTAACCCTAAGAGTCACCCTCACCCTCACCCTAACCCTAAGCCTCACCCTCACCCTCAACCTCACCCTAAACCTAAAGCAAACACTCAAACTAACCCTCACCCTCACCATAAACATCACCGTAACTCTAACACTCACCCTAATCCAAACCATAACCCGAACCCTCACCCTAACGCTAACCCTCACCCTCACCCTAAACCTAACCCTCACCCTAACCCTAACCCTGACCCTCATCTATCCCTCACCCTAAACCAAACCCTAACCCTCACCCTAACCGTCAACCACACCCTCACCCCAAACCTAACCCTAATGTTCACACTCAACATAACCCTAAACCTCACACTCACCATCACCCTCAGCTTAAATCTAAGCCTAACAATAAACCTAACCCTAACCCTCACACTCACCCTCACCCTAAACCTAGTCCTAACCCTAAACCTAACACTCTCACTCACCGTCACGCTCAACCTAAACCTAACCCAAACCCTCAACCGAACCTTCACCCTCACCCTAACCCTAACCCTCACCCTCAACCTAAACATCACCCTAAACCTAACACTCACCCTAACCCTTAGCTTAACCCTCACCCTAAACCTAACCCTCACCCTCACCCTAACCCTCAGGCTCACCTTAATCCTAATCCTAACCCTAACCCTCACCCTCACCCTCAACCTAACCCTACCCCTAACGCTAACCCTCACCCTAACACTAACCTCCAACCTAACCCTAAACTTAACCCGAACCCTAACCCTCACCAAACCCTAACACTCACCCCAACCCTTACGCTCACCCTAACCCCAAACCTAATTCTCACCATAACCCTAACCCTCAAGCTCACAATCACCCTCCGCCTAACCCTAAAACTAAGCCTAACCCTATCCCTAAACCTCACACTCACCCTCACCCTAACCCTAATCGTAAACCTATCCCTAACCCTAACGCTCCTCCCAACTCTCACCCTAACCCTAACCCTAACACTAACATTATCCTAAAACTCACCCTAACCCTAACCTAATCCTCACCCTCACCCTTATTCTAACTCTAACCCTAATGATAACACTAAACCTGACCCTAACCCTAAAACTCATCCTCACCCTAAACCTAACCCTAAGTCTCAAACTCACCGTAACCCTAACACAAACCCTCAACTGAACCCTCACCATTAGCCTCACCCTAACCCTCACCCTCACCCTAAACATCACCCTAACCCTAACCCTCACCCTTACCCTCACCCTAGCCCTAACCCTCATACTAACCCTAAACCTCACCCTAACCTAACCCTCAACCTAATGCTTACCCTCACCCTAACACTAAGGCTAAACCTAACATGACCCCTCACAATAACCCTAAACCTCAGCCTAACCCTAACCTTCACACTATCCCTAACCCTCACCCTAAAGCTAACCCTCACCCTCACCCTAACCCTAACCCTCACCCTCATCTAACCCTCAACCTAAACCTCACCCTAACCCTCACCTTAACACTCAACCACAACCTCACCCCAAACCTAACCCTAATGCTCACACTCAACATAACCCTAAACCTCACACTCACCCTCACCCTCAGCTTAAACCTAAGGCTAACAATAAACCAAACCCTAACCCTCACACTCACCCTCAACCTAACCCTAATCCTAACCCTAAACTTAACCCTCTCACTCACCCTCACCCTCAACCTAAACCTAACCCAAACACTCAACCGAAACTTCACACTCACCCTAACCCTAACCCTCACCCTCATCCTAGCCCTCACCCTAACCCTAATCCTAACCCTAATCCTCATCCCAAACTTCAACCTAACCATAACCCTAACCATCACTCAAAAGCTAATCCTCATCCCCACACTCACCCTCAGCCTAACCCTAACACTCAGCCTAACCCACACCCTAACCCTAACCCTAATCCTAACCCTCACCCTCAGCCTCACCCTCACTGTGAACTTAACCCTAACCATAATACTAAAAATAGGCCTAACCCTAAACCTAATCCTAACGCTCACCCTCACCTTATCCCTAAACTTAACCCTCACCTTAACCCTAACCCTCACCCTCAATGTAATCCTAACCCTAACACTAAACTTCACCCTAACGCTAACCCTGATCCTCACCCTCACTCTAGCCTTCAAACTAACAATAATCCTAACCCTAAACCTCATCCTAACCCTCACCCTAACCCTAAAACCCTAACCCTCTTCCTAACCCTAACCCTCTACCTCATACTCATGCTCAGCCTAAGCCTAAGCCTAAGACTAAGACTACCTGTAAACCTCACACTCACCCTAACCCTCACCCTAACCCTAACACTAACCCTCACCCTCACCCTAGCCCATACTCTAACCCTTAGCCTAAGCCTAACCCTCACCCTAAGTCTAAACATAACTCTAACCCTCACCCTCACCCTAAGTCTAAACATAACCCTAACCCTCACACTCACCCTCACCCTAACCCTAACTCTAACACTAACCCTAACTCTAACACTAACCCTCACCCTAATGCTAACTCTAACCCTAAACCTCATCCTCACCCTAACCCTTACCCTAACCCTCACCCTCAACCTCACCCTCCGCCTAACACTAAGACTATCCCTAATCCCAACCCTAATCCTAACACTAACCCTAAACCTAACCCTCACACTAACCCTCACCCTAACACTGACCCTTACACTCACCCTCACCCTAGCCCATACCTTAACCCTAAACCTAATCCTAACCCTCAACCTAACGCTCACCCTCAGCCTAAACCTAGGCCTAACCCTAACACTAACCCTAAAACTCACACTCACCCTAACGCTAATCCTAACCCTAAACTTAACCCTCACCCTAACCCTAACCTTAACTCTAACACTAAGCCTAACCCTAACCCTCAAACTCAGCCTCACCCTCAGCCTAAACCTAAGCCTAACCCCAACCTTAACCCTAAACGACACCCTCACCTTCACCCTAACCCTAATCCTAACCCTAAGCCTAACCCTAACCCTCCTCCTAACTCTCACCCTAACCCTAACCCTAACCCTAACCCTAACACTAAAACTAACCCTTAACCTCATCCTAACCCTAACCCTAATCCTCACCCTCACTGTTATTCTAACCCTAACCATAATGATAACACTAACCCTAACCCTAACCCTTACCCTCACACTCACCTTAAACCAAACCCTCCTCCGAACCCTAACCCTAACCCTAACCCTAAACGTCACCCTAACCCTAACCCTAAAGTTCACCCTCAGCTTCACCCTCAAAATAAGCTTAACCTTAACCATAACACTAACAATAACCCTAACAATATCCCTAATTCTAACCCTCACCATCACCCTAACCCTAACCCTAACCCTCACCCTAACCCTAAAACTCATCCTCAATGTAATCCTAACCCTAACCCTAACCCTAAATTCACACTAATGCTAACGCTAATCCTCATCCTCACACTAGCCCTCACCCTAACCCTAATCCTAACCCTGAACCTCATCCTAACCCTCACACAAATCCTAACACCCTAACCCTAACCATAACCCTAACTCTCACCCTCTCCCTCACCCTCCACTTAACACTAAGACTATCCCTAACCCCAACCTTAACCCTAACACTAACCTTAAACCTAACACTCAAACTAACCCTCACCCTAACCCTGACCTTAACCCTAACCCTCACCTTCACCCATATGCTCGGTCTAAGCCTAAGACTAAGACTAGCCCTAAACCTCACACTCAATTTCACCCTAACACTAACCCTCACACTAAACCTAAACCTAAAACTCACCCTCATGCTAGGCCTAAGCCTAAGCCTAAGCCTAAGCCTAACCCTAAACTTAACCCTCACCCTAACCCTCACCCTAACCCTAACACTAACTCTAACTCTAACCCCAAATCTCACCCTTACCCTAACCCTAACTCTAACCCTGTCCCTAAACCTAAATCTCACCCTATCCCTAACCCTAACACTCACCCTCACAGTAACTTTCAACCTAAACCTAATCCTACCAATAACCCTAACCCTAACGCTAACCCTCAACTTGTCCATAACCCTCACTCTAATCCTAACCCTCACCCTCACCCTTAGGCTCAGCCTAAACCTAAGCCTAATCCTAAGACTAACCCTTACCCTCACACTCACCCTCACCCTAACCCTAAAAGTAACACTCACCCTAACCCAACCCTTACACTAAACCTCACCCTAATGCTAAAACTAACCCTAAACCTCACCCGCACCCTAACCCTAACCCTCACCCTCACCCTCACCTTCCGCCTAAAACTAAGCCTATCTCTAACCCCAACTCTAAACCTAAAACTAACCCTAAACCTAACCCTCACCCTCACCCTAGCCCATACCCTAACCCTAAGCCTAATCCTAACCGTAACCCTTAGCCTCACTCTAACCCTAACCCCAACCCTCACCCTAACACTAACCCTCACTCTCACCCTCACTATAACTCTAATCCTAACCCTAACCCTAACCCTCACCATAAACCTCACACTAACCTTAACCCTAACAAAAACCCTAACCCTAAACCTAACCACAAACTTCACCCTCAGCCTCACCCTCACCGCAAACTTAACACTAACCTAACACTAAAAATAACCCTAACCCTAACCCTAACCCTCACTGTAACCCTAACCTTAAACTTAACCCTGACCCTCACCATAACCCTCACACTAACCCTAACCCTCAACCTATACCTAACCCTAACCCTAACCGTCACCTTCACCCTCAAGCTCACCCTCAGCCTAACTTTAAACCTAACGCTACTCCTAAAACTAACCCTCAACTTCACCCTCACACTAACCCTAACCCTAACCCTAACCCTCACACTCACCCTCACCCACACCCTAAGCCCTCAGGCTCATCCTCACCGTAACCCTAACCCTAACCCTCACGCTAAACCTATCTCTCACCCTAACCATAAACCTCACAATCACCCTCACCCTCACCTCACCCTAACCCTAAACCTCACCCTAACCCTCACCCTAAACCTCACCCTAAACCTAATGCTAACTCTAACCCTCACACTCACCCTAAACCTCACGCTAACCCTTACTCTCACCATATAGCTATCACTAACCCCACCCCTCACCCTGACACTAACCCTCACCCTAACCCTAACCCTAACCATCACCCTAACGCTCATCTTAACCGTAACCATACCCCTCAAACTAACTCTCATCCTAAACTTAACCCTATCCCAAACACTCACCATAACCCTAAACCTAACTCTCAACCTAACGCTAATTCTCACCCACACCCTCAGCCTCATCCTCAGCCTAAAACTTACCCTAACCCTAATCCTAACCCTAAACTTCACCCTCATCCTAAATCTAAACATAAACTTCACTCTCATCCTCACCCCCACCCTCACCCTAACCCTAACCCGAACCCTAACCCGAACCCTCAACCTAACCCTCATCCTAACCCTTTCCCTAACCCTCATCCTAACCCTAACCCTAGCCCTTACCATAACCCTAAACATCACCCTCAACCTAATCCTAACCCTAACCCCAACCCTCACCCTAACAGTAGCCTGAACCCTAACCCGAACCCTCACCCTAACTTTCATCCTAACCCTGTTCCTAACCCTCATCCTAACCCTAACCCTAGCCCTTACCATGACCCTAAACCTCACTCTCACCCTAACCCTAACCCTAACCCTAACCCTCACACCCACCATAACCCTCACCCTAAACCTTACCCTCACCCTAACCCTCATCCCAACCCTCACACTATCACTAACCCTAACCCTCAACCTAACCCTTACACTCACTCTAACGATAAACCTAACCCTAACACTAACTCTCACACCAACCCTCACCCTAAATATCACCCTATCATTAACCCTAAACCTAACCCTCACCCTAACCCTAACCCTCACCCTCACCCTCAGCCTAACCCTCAGCCAAAACCCTAAGCCTAACCCTAACCCTCAGAGACACCCTCACCCTAAGCCAAACACTGAGCGTCACCCACACCCTCAACCTCACCCTAAACCCAACGCAAAACCTCAAACCAACCCTCACCCTCAACATAAACATCACCGTAACTCTAACACTCACCCTAATCCGCACCATAACCCGAACCCTCACCCTAACGCTAACCCTCACCTTCACCCTAACCCTAACCCTGACCCTAACCCTAACCCTCACCCTCATCTAACCCTCACCCTAACCCAAACCCTAACCCTCACCCTAACCCTCAACCACACCCTCACCCTAATCCTAACCCTAATTCTCACATTCAACATAACCCTAAACCTCACACTCACCCTCACCATCAGCTTAAACCTAAGCCTAACAATAAACCTAACCCTAACACTCACACTCAACCACACCCTAAACCGAATCCTAACCCTAAACCTAACCCACTCACACACGCTCACCCTCAACCTAACCCTAACACAAACCCTCAACTGAAACTTCACCCTCACCCTAACCCCAACCCTCACGCTCAACCTAAACATCACCCTAAACCTAACCTTCACTCTAAACCTTAGCCTAACCCTCACCCTAACCCTAACCCTCACCCTCATCCTCATCCTCAGGCTCACCTTAAACCTAATCCTAACCCTAAACTTCATCCTCACCCTCAACTTAAACATACCACTAACGCTAACCCTCACCCTAACACTAACCTCCAACCTAACCCTAACCCTAAACCTAACGCTAACACTCACCCAAACCCTAACACTCACCCCAACCGTTACCCTCACCGTAACCCCAAACCTAATGCTCACCATAACCCTAACCCTCAAGCTCACAGTCACCCTCAGCCTAACACTAAACCTAAGCCTAACCCTATCCCTAAACCTCACCCTCACCCTCACTCTAAACCTAATCCTAAACCTAATCCTAAACCTAACCCTAACCCTAACCCTCCTCCTAACTCTCACCCTAAACCTAACCCTAACACAATCAATAACATTAAGCCTAAAACTCACCCTAACCCTAACCCTAATCCTCAACCTCACCGTTATTCTAACCCTAACCCTAACGATAACACTAACCCTAACCCTAACCCTCACCCTCACTCTAAACCTAAACCTAAGTCTCAACCTCACCCTAACCCTAACCCAAATATTCAACTGAACCCTCATCCTCACCTTCTCCCTCACCCTAACCCTCACCCTCACCCTAACCCTAACCCTCACCATTACCCTCACCCTAGCCCTAACCCTCATACTAACCCTAAACCTCACCCTAACCTAACCCTCAACCTAACCCTTACCCTTACCCTAACACTAAGGCTAAACCTAACATGAGCACTTACAGTAACCCTAAACCTCACCCTAAACTTAACCCTCACACTATGACTATCCCTCACCCTAACCCTAACCCTAACCCTCACCCTAAACCTAATCATCACCCTCACCCTCACCCTCAGCCTAACCCTCAGCCTAAAGCCTAACCCTAACCCTCACAATCACCCTCACCCTAAACCTAAACCTAAGCGTCACCCTCACTCTCAACCTCACCCTAAACCTAACGCAAACCCTCAAACCAACCCTCATCCTCACCATAAACATCACCGTAACCCTAACACTCAACCTAATCGGCAACATATCCCTAACCCTCACCCTAACGCTAACCCTCACCATCACCCTAACCCTAACCCTCACCCTAATCTTAACCCTCACCGTCATCTAACCCTCACCCTAAACCAAACCCTAAACCTCTCCCTAACCCTCAACCTCAACCTCACCCTAAAACTAACAGTAATGCTCACATTCAACATAGCCCTAACCCTCACACTCACCCTCACCCTCAGCTTAAACCTAAGCCAAACATGAACCGTAACCCTAACCCTCACACTCACCAACACCCTAAACCTAACGCTAACCCTAATCCTAACCCTCTCTCTCACCCTCAGACTCACCCTAACCCTAACCCAAGCCCTCTACCTAAACATCACCCTAAACCTAACCCTTAGCCTAACCCTCACCCTAACCCTAACCCTCACCCTCACCGTCACCAACAGGTTCACACTAAACCTATTCCTAACCCTAACACTCACTCTCACCCTCAACCTAACCCTACCCCTAATGCTAACCCTCACTCTAAACCTAACCTCCAATCTAACCCTAAACCTCACCCTAAACCTAACCCTCAACCTAACCCTAACCCTAACCCTCATGCTCACAGTCACCCTCAGCCTAACCCTAAAACTAAGCCTAACCCTATCCCTAATCCTCACACTCACCGTCACCCTGAATTCAACCTTAAGTTTCACCCTCACCCTCAACCTCACCCTAACCCTAAACCAAACCCTCAACTTATCCCTCACCATCACACTCACCCTAACCTTCACCCTCACCCTAAACATCACCCTAACCCTAACCCTCACCCTTACCCTCACCCTAGCCCTAACCCTCATACTAACCCTAAACCTCACCCTAAACCTAACACTCAACCTAAACTTTACACTCACCCTAAAACTAAGCCTAAACCTAACATGAAACCTCACAGTATCCCTAAAACTCACCCTAACCCTAACCCTCACATTAACCCTAACCCTCATCCTAACCCTAACCCTATCCCTCATCCTAACCCTCACTCTAACCCTAACCGTAACCCAAACCCTCACCCTCTCAGTAACTTTAAACCTAACCCTAATCCTAACAATAACCCTAACCCTGACCCTAACCCTCACCCTGTCCATAACCCTCACCCTAACCCTAACCCACACCCTAACCCTAACCCTCACCCTCTCCCTTAGGCTCCGACTAAGCCTAAGCCTAAGCCTAAGACTAACCCTTAACCTCAAACTCACCCTCACCCTATCCCTAAAAGTAACAGTAACCCTAACCCTAACCCTCACACTAACCCTCACCGTAACACTAACACTAACCATAAACCTCACCCAAACCCCTACCCTAACCCTCACCCTCAGCCTCACCCTCCGCCTAACACTAAGACTATCCCTAAACCCAAACCTAACCCTAAAACTAACCGTAAACGTGACCCTCACCCTAACACTCACTCTAACCCTGAAGGTAACCCTCACCCTCACCTAAGCCCATACCCTAACCCTAAGCCTAAACCTAACCCTCACCCTAAACCTCACTCTAACCCTAACCCCAACCCTCACCCTAACCCTAACCCTCACCTCACCCTCACCATAACTCTAATCCTAACCCTAAACCTAAACCTAACCCTCACACTCACCCTCACTTTAACCCTAATCCTAATCCTAACCCTAACCCTAACAATAACCATTACCCTAACCCTGACCCTACACTAAATATAACCCTAAACCTCACCCTAAACCTCACCCTAACACTTACCTTCACACTAAAACTCACCTTAACCCGAACACTAACCCTCACACTAACCCTAACCATCACCCTAAACTTAAAACTCACCCTAACCCTAACCCTAACCCTCAACCATGCCCTAACCCTAACCATTACCCTAATCCTAACACTCACCCTAACCGTAACCCCCACCCATAACCTCAAGCTGGGCCTAAGCCTAAGCATAAGCCTAACACTAACCCTAACCCTCACACTCACCCTCACCCTAACCCTAATCGTAACCCTAACCCTAACCCCAACCATCACACTAACCCTCACCCTAACGCTAACCCTAACCCTCACCCTCACCCTAACCCTCACCCTAACCCTGAACCTTCACCATTACCATAACACTCACCCTCAGACTATTCCTCACCTTTACCCTTACTGTCACCCTTACCCTAACCCTCACCCTAACCGTAATCCTCATCCTAACACTCACCCTAACTGTACCCCTAACCATCACCCTAACCCTAACCCTAACCCTCACCTTCAGCCTCAGCCTATCCCTGAGCCTAAGCCTAACCCTAACCCTAAACATCACCCTCATCCTAGCCCTCACCCTAAACCTAATCCTAACCCTAACCCTCATCATAACCCTCAACCTAACTATAACCCTAACCATCACTCATAAGCGAATTCTCATCCCCATTATCACCCTCAGCCTAATCCTAAGCCTAACCCTAATCCACACACTCAACCTCACTGTAACCCTTATCCTAAACCTAACCCTAACCCTAAACCTAATCCTAAACCTCACCCTCACCCTAACCCTAACCCTAACCTTCACCCTAACCCTAACCCTCACCCTCAACTTAACCCTAAACCTAAAACTCACCCTAACGCTAATCCGAAACCTCACCCTCACTCTAGCCCTCACTTAACCCTATTCCTAACCCTAAACCTCATCCTAACCCTCACCCTAACACTAAAACCCTAACCCTCATCCTAACCCTAACCGTCTCCCTCACACTCATGCTCGGCCTAAGCCTAAGCCTAAGACGAAGACTCACCGTAACCCTCACACACACCCTAACCCTCACCCCAACCCTAACACTAACCCTCACCCTCATCTTAGCCCATACTCTATCCGTAAGCCTAAGCCTAACCCTCACCCTTACCCTCACACTCACCCTCATCCTAAACCTAATTGTAACACTAACCCTAACCCTAACACTAACCCTCACCATAATGCTAACTCTAAACCTAAACCGCATCCTCACCCAAACCCTACCCCTCACCCTCACCTTCACCCTCTGCCTAACACTAAGCCTATCCCTAACCCCAACCCTAACCCTAACAGTAACACTAAACCTAACTCTCACACTACCCCTCATCCTAAACCTGACCTTAACCCTCAACCTCACCCTCACCCTAAACCTAACCCTAATTCTCACACTCAACATAACCATAAAGGTCACACTCACACTCACCCTCAGCTTAAACCTAAGCCTAAAAATAACCCTAACCCTAACCCTCACCCTCACCCTCACCCTAAACCTAATCCTAACCATAAACTTAACCCTCTCACTCATCCTCAACCTCACTCTAACCCTAACCGAAACCCTTAACCGAACTCTCACCCTCAACCTCACCCTCAACCTCACCCTCAACCTAACCCTAACACTCACCCCAACCCTCAACCTAACCCTACCCCTAACGCTAACACACATCCTAACCCTAAACTCCAACCTAATCCTATCCCTAACCCTAACACTCAACCTAACCCTAAACTCCAACCTAACCCTAACCCTCACCCTAACCCTAATGCTAACCCTCACCCTAACCCTAACACTCACCCCAACCCTTACCTTCACCCTAACCCTAAACCTCACCCTAACCCTAACCCTCACGCTCACAGTCACCCTCAGCCTAACCCTAAACTTAAGACTAACCCCATACCAAACCCTCACACACATCCTCACACTAAACCTAACCCTACGACTCACCCTCAACCTCAACCTCACCCTAACGCTAACCCAAACTCTCAACTTAACCCTCACAGTCACCCTAACTCTAACCCTCACCCTCACCCTAAACATCACCCTAACCCTAACCCTCACCCTTACCCTCACCCTCAAACTAACCCTAAACCTCACCGTAAACCTAACCCTCAACCTAACCGGAACCCTAACCCTAACACTAAGCCTAAACCTAACATAAACCCTCAAAGTAACCCTAAACCTCACCCTAACCCTAACTCTCACACTAACCCTAACCCTCACCCTAACCCTAATACTAAACTTACCCTTCACCCTACCCCTCACTCTAACCCTTAACCCAACCTGAAACCTCATCCTCACCGTCACCCTAACACTCACCCAACCCTAACTCTCAACCAAACCCTAAACCTCATACTCTCCCGAACCCTAACCCTCACTCTAACACTCACACTCATCCTCACCCTAAACCTCACCCTAACCCTAACCCTCACCCTAACCTCACCTTTACCCTCAACCTAACCCTCACCCTCAACCTAAACCTAACTGTAACCCTAACCCTAAACCTCACCCTAACCCTAAGCCTAACCCTCACCTTCACCCTACCCTTTAACATTACGCTCACCCTAACCCTCACACAAACCCTAACCCTCAACCTAACCCTAACTCTAACCGTCACCCTCACCCTCAGTCTAACTGTAAACCTAACCATATTCCTAACACTAACCTTCACCTTCACCCTCACACTAAACCTAATCCTAAACCAACCATAAGTCTAAGCTTCACACTCACCCTCACCCTCACCCTGAACCTAAGCCTCACTGTCACACTCACGCTCACCCTCACCCTAACCCTAAACATAACTCTAACCCTAAACCTCACCCTAACCCTAACCCTAACACTCACCCTCACTCTAACCTTTAACCTTACCCTCATCCTAACCCTCACACTAACCCTAACTCTCACCCTAACCCTAACCCTCACCCTAACTCTCACCCTCCCCATAGCCTTCACCCTAACCCTAATCCTAACCATAACCCTCACCCTAAATCTAAAACTCAACCTAACCCTAACCCTCACCCTCATCAAACCCTCACCCTAACCCAAACCTAACCCTCACCCTAACCCTCACCTTAACCCTAAGCCTCACACTAACCTAACCCTAACACTCACCCTAACCCTCACACTAACCCTAATGCTAACCCTAATCCTAACCATAACTCTCACCCTAAACCTCACCCTCCACCTAACACTAACCCTCACACTCATCTAACCCTCACCCTAAACCAACCCTAACCCTCAGCCTAACCCTCACCCTAACCCTAACCCTCACCCTAACCTAACCCTAACACTCACCCTAACCCTCACACTAGCCCTAATGCTAACCATAACCCTCACCCTCACACTAACCCTCAACCTAACCCTAAACCTCACCCTAACCCTCACCCTAACCCTAAACCTAACCCTCACCCTCTCGCTAAACTTTAGCCTTACCCTCACCCTAACACTCACACTAAACCCAACCCTCAGCCTAACCCTAAACGTCACCCTCACCCTCACGCTCACACTCAGCCTAACTTTAAACCTAACACTACTCCTAACACTAACCCTCAACTTCACCCTCAAACTAACCCTAACCCTAACCCTAAGCCTAACCCTCACACTCACCCTCACCCACAACATAAGCCTCACTGTCACCCTCACGCTCACCCTCACAATAACCCTAACCCTAACCCTAACCCTCACGCTAAACCTATCTCTCACCCTAACCATAAACCTCACAATCACCCTCATCCTCCCCTCAACCTAACCATAAACCTAGACCTAACCCTCACCCTAAACGTCACCCTAATCCTAATGCTAACTCTAAACCTCACACTCACCCTAAACCTCACGCTAACCCTTACTCTCACCGTAAATCTAAACCTAACCCTAACCCTCACTCTGACCATAACCCTCACCTGAAACCTAATCCTAACCCTAGCCCTCACCCTCACCCTCAACCTAACCCTAACCCTAACGCTAACCCTCACCCTAAACCTAATCTCCAAACTAAACCTAACACTAACAAAATCTCTAACCCTCACCCTAAACCTAACCCTCATCCTAACCCTAACCCTCACCCTCACAGTCACCCTCAGCCTAACCCTAAACCTAAGCCTAACCCTATCCCTAATACTCACATTCACCGTCACCCTAAACCTTACCCTAAGTCTCACCCTCACCCTCAACCTCACCCTAACCCTAAACCAAACCCTCAACTGAACCCTCACCCTCACCCTAACACTCACCCTAACCCTAACCCTCACACTCACCATAACCTTCAAATTAAAACTTAACCTCACCCTAAGCCTGACACAACCCTCACCCTATCCCTAACCCTAACCCTCAACCTAACACTTACACTCACTCTAACACTGAGCCTAACCCTAACACTAACTCTCACACTAACCCTCACCCTAAATATCACCCTATCATTAACCCTAACCCTAACCCTATCCTTCAACCTCACCCTCAGCCTAACCCTCAGCCTAAAGCCAAACCCTAAACCTAACCCTCAGAGTCACCCTCACCCTAACCCTAATCCTAAGCCTCACCCTCACCCTCAACCTCAACCTAAACCTAACGCAAAACCGCAAACCAACCCTCACCCTCACCATAAACAGGACCGTAACCGTAACACTCACCCTAATCCGCACCATAAACCTAACCCTCACCGTAACGCTAACCCTCACCGTCACCGTCACCCTAACCCTCACCCTAACCCTAACCCTAACCCTCATCTAACCCTCAACCTAACACAAACCCTAACCCTCACCCTAACCCTCAACCTCACCGTCACCCTAAACCTAACCCTAATGCTCACACTCAACATAACCCTAAACCTCACACTCACCCTCACCCTCAGCTTAAACCTAAGCCTATCAATGACACGAACCCTAACCCTCACACTCACCCTCACCCTAAACCTAACCCTAACCCTAATCCTAACCCTCTCACTCACCCTCACACTCACCCTAAGCCTAACCCAAACTCTCAACCTAAACATCACCTTAAACCTAACCCTCACACTAAACCTTAGCCTATACCTCACCCTAACCCTAAACCTCACCCTCACCCTCACCCACAGGCTCACCCTAAACCTAATCCTAACCCTAGCCCTCCCCCTCCCCCTCAACCTAACCCTACCCCTAACGCTAACCCTCACCCTAAACCTAAAATCCAACCTAAACCTAACCCTAACCCTACAGCTAACCCTCACCCTAAACCTAACCCTCACCCTAACCCTAACCCTCACGCTCACAGTCACCTTCAGCCTAACCCTAAACCTAAGCTTAACCCTATCCCTAATCCTCACACCATCACCCTAAACCTAACCCTGAGTCTCACCCTCACCCTCAACCTCACCCTAACCCTAACACAAACCCTCAACTGAACCCTCACCCTTACCCTCACCCTCACCCTAACCCTAAACCTAACCCTCACTCTCACCATAACCCTCAACCTAAACCTTACCCTAACCCTAACCCTCATCCGCACCCTCACCCTATCCCTAAACCTAACCCTCAACCTAACCCTTACACTCACTCTAACACTAAGCCTAATCCTAACACTAACTCTCACACTAACCCTCACCCTAAATATCACTCTATAATTAACCCTAACCCTAACACTAACTCTCACCCTCAACCTCAGCCTAACCAACAGCCTAAAGCCTAACCCTAGCACTAACCCTCAGAGTCACCCTCACCCTAAAACTAACCCTAAGCCTCACCCTCACCCCCAACCTCAACCTAAAACTAACGCAAACCCTCAAACCAACCCTCACCCTCACCATAAATATCAGGGTAAAAACACTCACCCAAATCTGCACCATAAGCCTAACCCTCACCCTAACGCTAACTCTCACAGTCACCCTAACCCTCACCCTCACCCTAACCCTAACCCACACCCTCATCTAACCCTCACCCTAAACCAAACCCTAAACCTCACCGTAACCCTCAAACACACCCTCACCCTAAACCTAACCCTAATGCTCACACTCAACATAACACTAACCCTTACACTCACCCTCACCCTCAGCTTAAACCTAAGCCTAACCATAAACCGAACCCTAAGCCTCACACTCACCCTCACCCTAAATCTAACCCTAACACTAATCCTAACCCTCTTACTCACCCTCACACTCACCCTAACCCTAACCCAAACCCTCAACCAAAACATCACCCTAAACCTAACCCTCACCCTAACCCTTAGCCTAACCCTCACCATAACCATAACCCTCACCCTCACCCTCACCAACAGGCTCAACCTAAACTTAATCCTAACCCTAGCCTTCACCCTCACCCTCAACCTAACCCTGCCCCTAACGCTAACCCTCACCCTAATCCTAACCTCCAACCTAACGATAACCCTAACCCTAATGCTAACACTCGCCCTAAACCTAAACATCACCCTAACCCTAACCCTCACGCTCACAGTCACCCTCAGCCTAACCCTAAACCTAACCCTAACCCTATCTCTAAACCTCACACTCACCCTCACCCTAAACCTAACACTAAGTCTCAACCTCACCCTAACCCTAACCCAAACCCTCAACTGAACCCTCACCTTCACCCTCACCCTAACCCTCACCCTCACCCTAAACATCTCCCTTACCATAACCCTCTCCCTTACCCTCACTTTATCCCTAAACCTCATACTAACCCTAAACCTTACCCTAAACCAGACCCTCAACCTAACCCTTACCCTCACACTAACACTAAGCATAAACCTAACATGAACCCTCACAGTAATCCTAAACCTCACCCTAACCCTAACCCTCACACTATACCTAACCCTCAAATTAAATCTAACCCTAACCCTCACCCTAATCCTAACCATCACCCTCATCCTCACCCTCAGCCTAACACTCAGACTAAAGCCTAACCCTAACCCTAACCCTCACAGTCACCCTCACCCTAACCCTAGCTCTAAGCCTCACCCTCCCGCTCAACCTCACCCTAAACCTAATGCAAATCCTCAAACCAACCCTCACACTCACCCTAAACATCACCCTAACCCTAACCCTCACCCTAATCCGCACCAGAACCCTAACCCTCACCCTAACGCTAATCCTCACCCTCACCCTAACCTTAACCCTCACCCTAACCCTAACCCTCACCCTCATCTAACCCTCAACTAACCCAAACCCTAACCCTCACTCTAACCCTCAACCTCCCCCTCATCCTAAACCTAAGCCTAATGCTCACACTCAACATAACCCTAAACCACACACTCACCCTAACCCTCAGCTTAAACCTAAGCCTAACAATAACCTTGACCCTAACCATCACACTCACCCTCACCCTAAACCTAACCCTAACACTAATCCTAACCCTCTCACTAACCCTCAAACTCACCCTAACCCGAACCCTAACCCTCAACCTAAACATCACCGTAAACCTAACCCTCACCCTAACCCTTAGCCTAACCCTCACCCTAACACTAACCCTCACCCTCACCCTCAGGCTCACCTTAAACCTAATACTAACCCTAACCCTCACCCTCAAGCTAACCCTAGCCCTAACGCTAAACCTCACCCTAACCCTAACCTCCTAATTAACCCTAACCCTAAACCTAATGCTAACCCTCAACCAAACCCTAACACTCACCGCAACACTTATTCCCACCCTAACCCCAACCCTAATGCTCACCATAACCCTAACCCTCAAACTCATAGTCACCCTCAGCCTAACCCTAAACCTAAGCCTAACCGTATCCCTAAACGTCACACTCAACCTCACCCTAAACCTAACCCTAACCACAACCCAAACCCTCAACTGAACCCTCACCCACACCCTAACCCTCACCCTCACCCTAGCCCTAACCCTAAAACTAAACCTAACCCTAACCTTAAACCTGACCCTCAAACTAACCCTGACCCTCACCCTAACACTAAGGCTAAACCTAACATGAACCCTCACAGTAACCCTAAACCTCACCCTACCCCTAACCCTCACACTATCAGTAACCCTCACCCTAACGCTAACCCTCACCCTCACCCTAACCCTAACCCTCACCCTCATCTAATCCTCACCCTAACACAAACACTAACCCTCACCCTAACCCTCAAATACACCCTCACCATAAACCTAACCCTAATGCTCACATTCAACATAACCCTAACCTTCACACTCAGCCCTCACCCTCAGCTTAAACCTAAGCCTAACAATAACCCTAACCCTAACCCTCACACTCAACCTCACCCTAAAACTAATCCTAACCCTAAACCTAACCTTTTCACTCACCCTCACTCTCAACCTAACCCTAACCCTCAACCTAAACATCAGCCTAAACCTAACCCTCAATCTAACCCTTAGCCTAACCCTCACCCTAACCCTAACCCTCACCCTCACCCTCACCCTCAGGCTCACATTAAACCTAATCCTAACCTTAACCCTCACTCTCACAATCTACCTTACCCTACCTCAAGCGCTAACCCTCACCCTAACATAACCTCCAATCTAACCCTAACCCTAAACCTAACGCTACCCCTCACCCAAACCTTAACACTCACCCCAACACTTACCATCACCCTAACCCCAACCCTAATGCTCACCATAACACTAACCCTCAAATCACAGTCACCCTCAGCCTAATCCTAAAACTAAGCCTAACCCTACCCCTAAACCTCACACTCACCCTCACCCTAAACCTAAACCTAAGTCTCAACCTCACCCTAAACCTAACACAAACCTTGAACTGAACCCTCACCCTCATCCTCAACCTAACCCTCACCCTCACCCTAAACATCACCCTAACCCTAACCATCACCCTTACCCTCACATTAGCCCTAACCCTCATACTAACCCTAAACCTCACCCTAAACCTGGCCCTCAACCTAACCATTACCCTCAACCTAACACTAAGCCTAAACCTAACATGAACCCTCACAGTAACCCTAAACCTGACCCTAACCCTAACTCTCACACTATGCCTAACTATCACCCTAACCCTAACCCTAACCCTCACCCTAACCCTAACCATCACCCTCAACCTCACCCTCAGCCTAAAGCCTAAATCTAACCCTAACCCTCACAGTTACCCTCACCCTAACCCTAACTCTAAGCCTCACCCTCACCCTCAACCTCACCCTAAACCCAACTCAAAACCTCAAACCAACCCTCACCCTCACCCTAAACATCACCCTCACCCTAACCTCACCCTAATCCGCACCAGAACCCTAACCCTCACCATAACGCTAATCGTCACCCTCACCCTAACCCTAACCCTCACCCTAACCCTAACCCTCACCCCATCTCACCCTCACCCTAACCCAAACCCTAACCCTCACCCTAACCCTAAACCTCACCCTCACCCTAAACCTAACCCTAATGCTCACACTCAACATAACCCTAACCCTCACTCTCACCCTCACCCTCAGCTTATACCTAAGCCTAACAATAACCCGAACCCTAACCCTCACACTCACCCTCACCCTAAACCTAACCCTAACACTAATCCTAACCCTCTCACTCACCCTTACACTCACCCTAAACCTAACCCAAACCCTCAACCTAAACATCACCCTAAACCTAACCCTCACCCTAAACCTTAGCCTAACCCTCACCCTAACCCTAACCCTCACCCTCACCCTCAGGCTCACCTTAAACCTAATCCTAACCATAACCCTCACTCTCACTCTCAAGCTAACACTACCCCTAACACTAACCCTCACCCCAACCCTAACCTCCAACCTAACCCTAACCCTAAACCTAATGCTAACCCTCACCCAAACCGAACACTCACCCGAACACTTACGCTCACCCTAACCCCAACCCTAATGCTCACCATAACACTAAACCTCAAGCTCATAGTCACCCTCAGCCTAACCCTAAACCTAACCCTAACCCTATCCCTAAACCTCACCCTCACCCTCACCCTAAACCTAACCCTAAGTCTCAACCTCACCCTAAACCTAACCCAAACCCTCAACTGAACCCTCACCCTCACCCTCACCCTCACCCTAAACATCACCCTAACCCTAACCCTCACCCTTAACCCCACCCAAGGCCTAACCCTCATACTAACCCTAAACCTCACCCTAAACCTGACCCTCAACCTAACACTTACCCTCACCCTAACACAGAGCCTAAACCTAACATGAACCCTCACAGTTACCCTAACCCTCACCTGAACCCTAACCCTCACACTATCCCTAACACTCACACTAACCCTAACCCTAAACCTCACCCTAACCCTAACCATCACCCTCACTCTCACCCTGAGCCTAAACCTCAGCCTAAAGCCTAACCCTAACCCTAACCCTCACAGACAACCTCACCCTAACCCTAACTCTAAGCCTCACCCTCACCCTCAACCTCACCCTAAACCTAAAGCAAACTCTCAATCCAACCCTCACACTCACCCTAAACATCACCCTAAACCTAACCCTCACCCAAACGCTATTCCTAACCCTCACCCTAACCCTAACCCTCACCCTCATTTAACCCTCACCCTAAATCAAACCCTAACCCTCACCCTAACCCTCAACCTCACCCTAAACCTAAACCTAACCCTCACCCTAAACCTCACCCTAATCCTAATGCTAACTCTAACCCTCACACTCACTCTAAACCTCACGCTAACCCTTACTCTCACCGTAAATCTAAACCTAACCCTAACCCTCACTCTGACCATAACCCTCACCCAAAACCTAATCCTAACCCTAGCCCTCACACTCACCCTCAACCTAACCCTACACATAACGCTAACCCTCACCCTAAACGTAACCTCCAACCTAACCCTAACCCTATCCCTATCGCTAACCCTCACCCTAAACCTAACCCTCACCCTAACCCTAACCCTCACCCTCACAGTCACCCTCAGCCTAACCCTAAACCTAAGCCTAACCCTATCCCTAATCCTCACACTCACCGTCACCCTAAACCTAACCCTAAGTCTCACCCTCACCCTCAACCTGACCCTAAACCTAACCCAAACCCTCAACTAAACCCTCACCCTCACCCTAACACTCACCATAACCCTAACCCTCACACTCACCATAACCCTCAAATTAAACCTTACCCTCACCCTAACCCTGACCCAACCCTCACCCTATCCCTAAACCTAACCCTCAACCTAACACTTACACTCACTCTAACACTGAGCCTAACCCTAACACTAACTCTCACACTAACCCTCACCCTAAATATCACCCTATCATTAACCCTAACCCTAACGCTATCCCTCAACCTCACCCTCAGCCTAAGCAACAGCCTAAAGCCTAACCCTAACCCTAACCCTCAGAGACACCCTCACCCTAAACCTAAACCTAAGCCTCACCCTCACCCTCAACCTCACCCTAAAACTAACACAAACCCTCAAACAAACCCTCACCCTCACCATAAACATCATCGTAACCCTAACACTCACCCTAATCCGCACCATAAACCTAACCCTCATCGTAATGCTAACCCTCACTGTCACCCTAACCCTAACCCTCACCCTAACACTAACCCTCACCCTAACCCTAACCCTCACCCTCATCTAACCCTCAACCTAACACAAACCCTAACCCTCAACCTCACCCTCACCCTAAACCTAACCCTAATGCTCACACTCAACATAACACTAACCCTCACACTCACCCTCACGCTCAGCTTAAACCTAAGCCTAACAATAACCCTAACCCTAACCCTCACACTCACCCTCACCCTAAACCTAACCCTAACCCTAATCCTAACCCTCTCACTCACCCTCACACTCATCCTAACCCTAACCCAAACTCTCAACCTAAACATCACCTCAAACCTAACCCTCACCCTAAACCTTAGCCTAACCCTCACCCTAACCCTAAACCTCACCCGCACCCTCACCCACAGGCTCACCCTAAACCTCATCCTAACCCTAGCTCTCCACCTGCCCCTCAAACTAACCCTTCCCCTAATGCTAACCCTCACCCTAAACCTAACCTCCAACCTAAACCTACCCCTAACCCTATCTCTAACCCTCACCCTAAACCTAAACCTTACCCTAACCCTAACCCTCACGCTCACAGTCCCCTTCAGCTTAACCCTAAACCTAAGCTTAACCCTATCCCTAATCCTCACACCATCACCCTAAACCTAACCCTGAGTCTCACCCTCACACTGACCCTCACCCTAACCCTAACCCTAAAACTAACCCTCACACTCACCATAACCCTCACCCTAAACCTTACCCTCACCCTAACCCTCATCCCAACCCTCACCTTATCCCTAACCCTAACCCTCAACCTAACCCTTACACTCACTCTAACACTAAGCCTAATCCTAACACTAACTCTCACACTAACCCTCACCCTAAATATCACTCTATAATTAAACCTAACCCTAACACTAACCCTCACCCTCACCCTCAGCATAACCAACAGCCTAAAGCGTAGCCCTAACACTAACCCTCAGAGTCACCCTCACCCTAAAACTAACCCTAAGCCTCACCCTCACCCCCAACCTCAACCTAAAACTAACGCAAACCTTCAAACCAAACCTCACCCTCATCATAAACATCAGGGTAACCCTAACACTCACCCAAATCTGCACCATAAGCCTAACCCTCACCCTAATGCTAACCCTCACCGTCACCCTAATCCAAACCCTCACCCTAACCCTAACCCTCACCCTCATCTAACCCTCACCCTAACTCAAACCCTAACCCTCAAACACACCCTCACCCTAAACCTAACCCTAATGCTCACATTCAACATAACCCTAACCCTCACACTCACCCTCACCCTCAGCTTAAACCTAAGCCTAACAATAACCCTAACCCTAACCCTCACACTCACCCTCACCCTAAACCTAATCCTAAACCTAAAGCTAACTCTCTCACTCAACCTCACCCTCACCTTAACCTTAACCCTCAACCTAAACATCACCCTAAACCTAACCCTCACCCTAACCCTCACCCTAACCCTAACCCTCACCCTCACCCTCACCCTTAAGCTCACATTAAACCTAATCCTAACCCTAACCCTCACTCTCACAATCAACCTTACCCTACCTCAAGCGCTAACCCTCACCCTAACCTAACCTCCAATCTAACCCTAACCCTAAACCTAACGCTACCCCTCACCCAAACCTTAACACTCACCCCAACACTTACCATCACCCTAACCCCAACCCTAATGCTCACCATAATACTAACCCTCAAATCACAGTCACCCTCAGCCTAAACCTAAAACTAAGCCTAACCCTATCCCTAAACCTCACACTCACCCTCACCCTAAACCTAAACCTAAGTCTCAACCTCACCCTAAACCTAACCCAGAGCCTCAACTGAACCCTCACCCTCACCCTCACCCTAACCCTCACCCTCACCCTAAACATTACCCTAACCCTAACCCTCACCCTTACCCTCAACTTAGCCCTAAGCCTCATACTAACCCTAAACCTGACCCTAAACCTGACCCTCAACCTAACCCTTACCCTCACCCTAACACTTAGCCGAAACCTAACATGAACTCTCACAGTAACCCTAAACCTCACCCTAACACTAAAACTCACACTATACCTAATCATCACCATAACCCTAACCCTAACTCTCACCCTAACCCTCACCATCACCCTCACCCTCACCCTCAGCCTAACCCTCAGCCTAAAGCCTAACCCTAACCCTAACCCTCAGAGTCACCCTCACCCTAACCCTAAATCTAAGCCTCACCCTCACCCTCAACCTCACCCTAAACCTAACGCAAACCCTCAAACCAACCCTCACCCTCACCCTAAACATCACCCTAACATTAACCCTCACCCTACTCGGCACCAAAACCCTAACCCTCACCCTAACGCTAATCCTCAACATCACCCTAACCCTAACCCTCACCCTAACCCTAACCCTCACACTCATCTAACCCTCACCCTAACCCAAACCCTAAACCTCACCCTTACCCTCAACCCCACCCTCACCCTAAACCTAACCCTAATGCTCACACTCAACATAACCCTAACCCTCAAACTCACTCTCTCACCCTCAGCTTAAAACTTAAGCCTAACAATAACCGGAACCCTAATCTTCACACTCACCCTCACCCTAAACCTAACACTAACCCTAATACTAACCCTCTCACTCACCCTCACACTCACCCTAACCCTAACCCCAACTCTAAACCTAAACATCACCCTAAACTTATCCCTCACCATATATCTTAACCTAACCCTCACCATAACATTAAACCTCACCCTCACCCTCATTGACAGGCTCAACCTAAACCTTATCCTAACCCTAGCCCTCAACCTCACGCTCAACCTTACCCTACCCCTAACGCTAACCCTCACCCTAAACCTAACCTCCAACCTAACGCTAATACTAACCCTAACGCTAACCCTCACCCTAAACCTAACCCTCACCCTAACCCTAACCCTCACGCTCACAGTCACCCTCAGCCTAACCGTAAAACTAAGCCTAACCCTATCCCTAAACCTCACACTCACCATCACCCTAAACCTAACCCTGTCTCACCCTCACCCTCAACCTCACCCTAACCCTAACCCAAACCCTCAACTGAACCATCACCCTCACTCTCACCCTCACCCTAACCCTAACTCTCACACTCACCATAACCCTCACCCTAAACCTTACCCTCACCCTAATCCTCATCCCAACCCTCACCCTATCCCTAACCCAAACCCTCAACCTAACACTTACACTCACCGTACCACTAAGCCTAACCCTAACACTAACTCTCACACTAACCCTCACCCTAAATATCACCCTTTCATTAACCCTAACCCTAACATTAAACCTCACCCTCACCCTCAGCCTAACCCTCAGCCTAAAGCCTAAACCTAACACTAACCATCAGAGTCACCTTAAAACTAACCCTAAATCTAAGCCTCACCCTCACCCTCAACCTCACCCTAAACCTAACGCAAACCATCAAATCAACGCTCACCCTCACCCTAAACATCACCCTAACATTAACCCTCACCCTAATCCGCACCAAAACACTAACCCTCACCCTAACGCTAATCCTCACCCTCAACCTAACCCTCACCCTCATCTAACCCTCAACCTCACCCTAACCCTCACCCTCATCTAGCCCTCACCCTAACCCTAACCCTCACCCTCATCTAACCCTCCCCCTAAACCAAACCATAACCCTCACCCTAAACCTCAAACACTCCCTCACCCTAAACCTAACACTAATGCTCACACTCAACATAACACTAACCCTCACACTCACCCTCACCCTCAGCTTAAACCTAAGCCTAACAATAACGCGAACCCTAACCCTCACACTCACCCTCACCCTAAATCTAACCCTAACACTAATCCTAACCCTCTTACTCACCCTCACACTCACCCTAACCCTAAACCAAACCCTCAACCAAAACATCACCCTAAACCTAACCCTCATACTAACCCTTAGCCTAACCCTCACCATAATCTTAACCCTCACCCTCACCCTCACCCACAGGCTCAACCTAAACTTAATCCTAACCCTAGCCGTCACCCTCACCCCCAACCTAACCCTACCCCTAACGCTAACCCTCACCCTAAACCTAACCTCCAACCTAACGATAACCCTAACCCTAATGCTAACCCTCACCCTAAACCTAACCCTCACTCTAACCCTAATCCTCACGCTCACAGTCACCCTCAGCCTAACCCTAAACCTAAGCCTAACCCTATCCCTAAACCTCACACTCAACCTCACCCTAAACCTAACACTAAGTCTCAACCTCACCCTAACCCTAACCCAAACCCTCAACTGAACCCTCACCCTCACCCTCACTCTAACCCTCACCCTCACTCTAAACATCTCCCTTACCCTAACCCTCACCCTTACCCTCACCTTATCCCTAAACCTCATACTAACCCTAAACCTCACCCTAAACCTGACCATCAACCTAATCCTTACCCTCACCCTAACACTAAGCCTAAACCTAACATGAACCCTCACAGTAATCCTAAACCTCACCCTAACCCTAACCCTCACACTATAACTAACCCTCAAATTAACCCTAACCCTAACCCTCACCCTAACCCTAACCATCACCCTCACCCTCACCCTGAGCCTAACCCTCAGCCTAAAGCCTAACCCTAACCCTAACCCTCACATTCACCCTCACACTAACCCTAATTCTAAGCCTCACCCTCACGCTCAACCTGACACTAAACCAAATGCAAATCCTCAAACCAACCCTCACCCTCACCCTAAATATCACCCTCACCCTAACCCTCACCCTAATCTGCACGAGAACCCTAACCCTCACCCTAACGCTAATCCTCACCCTCACCCTAACCCTCACCCTAACCCTAACCCTCACCCTCATTTAACCCTCACCTAACCCAAACCCTAACCCTCACCCTAACCCTCAAACTCACCCTCACCCTCATCCTAAACCTAACCCAAATGCTCATACTCAACATAACCCAAACCCTCACACTCACCCTAACCCTCAGCTTAAACCTAAGCCTAACAATAACCTGAAACCTAACCCTCACACTCACCCTCACCCTTAACCTAACCCTAACACTAATCCTAACCCTCTCACTCACCTTCACACGCACCCTAACCCTAACCCTAACCCTCAACCTAAACATCACCGTACACCTAACCCTCACCCTAATCCTTAGCCTAACCGTCACCCTAACCCTAACCCTCACCCTCACCCTCAGGCTCACCTTAAATCTAATCCTAACCCTAACTCTCACCCTCACCCTCAACCTAGCCCTACCCCTAACACTAACGCTCACCATAACCCTAACCTCCAACCTAACCCTAATCCTAAACCTAATGCTAACCCTCACCCAAACCCTAACACTCACCCCAAGACTTACCCTCACCCTAACCCCAACCCTAATGCTCACAGTACCCTAACCCTCAAACTCATAGTCACCCTCAGCCTAACCCTAAACCTAAGCCTAAACCTATCCCTAAACCTCACACTCAACCTCACCCTAAACTTAACCCTAACCCCAACCCAAACCCTCAACTGAACCCTCACCCTCACCCTCACCCTAACCCTCACCCTCACCCTCACCCTACCCCTAACCCTAATACTAACCCTAAACCTAACCCTAAACCTGACCCTCAACCTAACCCTTACCCTCACCCTAACACTAAGGCTAAACCTAACATGAACCCACACAGTAATCATAAAACTCACCCTAACCCTAACCCTCACACTATCCCGAACCCTCACCCTAACGCTAACCCTCACCCTCACCCTAACCCTAACCCTCACCCTCATCTAACCCTCACCCTAACCCGCACACTAACCCTCACCCTAACACTCCACCACAACCTCACCCCAAACCTAACCCTAATGCTCACACTCAACATAAACCTAAACCTCACACTCACCCGCACCCTCAGCTTAAACCTAAGTCTAAAAATAAACAGAACCCTAACCCTCACACTCAACCTCACCGTAACCCTAATCCTAACCCTAAACTTAACCCTCTCACTCACCCTCACCCTCAACCTAAACCTAACCCAAACACTCAACCGAAACTTCACCCTCACCCTAACCCTAACCCTCACACTCATCTAACCCTCAACCTAACCCTCACCCTAACCCTAAACCTCACCCTAACCCTAACCCTCATGCTCACAGTCACCCTCAGCCTAACCCTAAACCTAAGCATAACCCTATCCCTAATCCTCACATTCACCGTCACCCTAAACCTAACCCTAAGTCTCACCCTCACCCTCAACCTCACCCTAACCCTAACCCTCACCCTCACCATAAACATCACCCTAACCCTAACCCTCACCATTACCCTCACCCTAGCCCTAACCCTCATACTAACCCTAAACCTCACCATAATCCTAACCCTCAACCTAACCCTTACTCTCACCCTAACACTAATCCTAAACCTAACATGAACCCTCACAGTAAATGTAAACCTCACCCTAACCCTAACACTCACACTAACCCTAACCCTCACCCTAACCCTAACCATACCCCTCACCCTAACCCTCACTCTGACCCTAAACCCAACCCTAACCCTCACCCTCACCATCATCCTAACACTCACCCAACCCTAACCCTCACCCAAACCCTAACCTTCATACTCTCCCGAACCCTCACCCTCACTCTAACTCTCACCCTCATCCTCACCCTAACCCTCACCCTAATCCTAACCCTATCAATCACCCTCACTCTCACCCTCACCCTCAGCCTAACTCTAAACCTAACACTACTCCTAAACCTATACCTCACCCAAACCCTCAACTTAACCCTAAACCTAACCCTCAACTTCACCCTAACCCTAACCCTCACTGACAAGCTAGTATTCACCAAAACCCTAATCCTAACCCTAACCCTCACCCTAACCCTAACCCTCACCCTAACACTCACCCTTACCCTCACCCTAACCCTCACCCTCACCCTAACCCTAGACCTCACCCTAACCCTAACCCTAAACCTCAACCTAACCTTTAACTTTACCCTCACACTAACTCTAACCCTCAACTTAATGCTAACCCTAACCATCACCCTCACCCTCACCCTCACCCTAAGCCTCACTGTCACCCTCACGCTCACCCTCACCCTAAACCTAACCCTTACCCTAAACCTATTCCTCACCCTAACAATAAACCTCACAATCACCCTCACGCTCACCTCACCCTAACCCTAAACCTAACCCTAACCCTCAAGCTAAACCTACCCTAACCCTAATGTAACTCTCTCACACTCAAGCTAAACCTCATGCTAACCCTTACTCTCAGCATAAATCTAACCCTAACCCTAACCCTCGCACTGACCCTATCCCTTACCCTAACCCTAACCCTAATCATTACCTTCACCCTAACCCTCACCCTAAACCTCACGCTAACCCTAACCCTCATCCTAAACCTCACCCTAACCCTAACCCTATCCCTAACCCTAACGCTAACCCTAATGCCCAATCTAACTGTAACCATACGCCTCAAACTAACTTTCATCCTAAACTTAACCCTAACCCAAACCCTTACGTTAACACTAACCCTAACACTCAACCTAACCCTAATCCTCACCCACACCCTCAGGCTTATCCTCAGCCTAAACCTAACCCTAACCCTAGTCCTCACCCTCATCCTAACTCTAACCCTAACCTTCACTCTCACCCTCACACCCACCCTCACCATAACCCTAACCCGAACCCTAAACTGAAACCTCACCCTAACCCTCATCATAACCTTCTCCCTAACCCTCATCCTAACACTAACCCTAACCCTTACCGTAACACTAAACCTCATCCTAAACCTCACCCTAACCCTAAACCTATCCCTAACCCTAACGCTAACCCTAATGCTCACACTAACCATAACCGTACCCCCCATCTAACCCTCATCCTAAACTTAAGCCTAACCCAAACGCTCACGCTAACCTTACCCCTAAAACTCACCCTAACTCTAATCCTCACCCACACCCTCACCATCACACTCAGCCTAACACTCAGCCTAAGCCTAAACCTAACCCTAACACTCACACTAACCCTCACACTCACCCTAAACATAAGCCTCACCATCACCCTCAACCTCACCCTTACCGAAAACCTAACCCTCACATTACCCCTAACACTCACCCTAATGCTAAGCCTCAACCTAACCATTACACGCACCCTAACACTAAGTGTAACCCTAAAACTTAATCTCACAATAACCGTCACGCTAAACATCACCCTATCCCTAACCCTAACCCTAACCCTCACCCTAACCCTAACCCTCACACTAACCCCTACCCTCAGCCTAAGCCAAAGCCTAAGACTAACCCTAACCCTAATCCTCACACTCACCCTCACCCTCAACCTCACCCTAAACCTAACGCAAAACCGCAAACCAACCCTCAAACTCACCCTAAACATCACCCTCACCCTAACCCTCACCCTAATCTGCACCAGAACCCTAACCCTCACCATAACGCTAATCCTCACCCTCACCCTTACCCTAACCCTCACCCTAACCCTAACCCTCACCCTCATCTAACCCTCACCCTAACCCAAACCCTAAATCTCACCCTAACCCTAAACCTCACCCTCACCCTAAACATAACCCTAACCCTCATTCTCACCCTCACATTCAGCTTAAACCTAAGCCTAACAATAACCCGAACCTTAACCCTCACACTCACCCTCACCCTAAACCTAACCCTAACACTAATCCTAACCCTCTCACTCACTCTCACACTCACCCTAACCCTAAGCCAAACCCTCCACCTAAACATCACCCTAAACATAACCCTCACCCTAACCCTTAGCCTAACCCTCACCCTAACCCTAACCCTCACCCTCACCCTCAGGCTCACCTTAAACCTAATCCTAACCCTAACCCTCACCCTCACGCTCAACCTAACCCTACCACTAACGCTAACCCTCACCCTAACCCTAACCTCCAACCTAACCCTAACCCTAAACTTAACGCTAACCCTCACCCAAACCCTAACACTCACCCGAACAATAACCTCACCCTAACCCCAACCCTAATGCTCACCATAACAATAAACCTCAAGCTCATAGTCACCCTCAGCCTAACCCTAAACCTAACCCTAACCCTATCCCTAAACCTCACACTCACCCTCACCCTAAACCTAAACCTAAGTGTCAACCTCACCCTAAACCTAACCAAACCCTCAACTGAACCCTCACCCTCACACTCACCTAACCCTCACCCTCACCCTAAACATCACCCTAACCCTAACCATCACCCTTAACCTCACCCAAGCCCTAACCCTCATACTAACCCTAAACCTCACCCTAAACCTCACCCTCAACCTAACCCTTACCCTCAAGCTAACACTAAGCCTAAACCTAACATGAACCCTCAAACTATCCCTAACCCTCACCCGAACCCTAACCCTAAACCTGACCGTAACACTAACCATCACCCTCACTCTCACCCTGAGCCTAACCCTCAGCCTAAAGCCTAACCCTAAACCTAACCCTCACAGTCAACCTCACCCTAACCCTAAATCTAAGCCTCACCCTCACCCTCAACCTCACCCTAAACCTAACGCAAACCCACAAACCAACCCTCACACTCACCCTAAACATCACCCTAAACCTAACCCTCACCCTAACCCTTATCCTAGCCCTCACCCTAACTATAACCCTCACCCACAGGCTCACCCTAAACGCAATCCTAAACCTAACCCTCACCCTCACCCTCAACCTAACCCTCACCCTAAACCTAACCCTCACCCTAACCCTAACCCTCACGCTCACAGTCACCCTCAGCCTAACCCTAAAACTAAGCCTAACCCTATCACTAATCCTCACATTCACCGTCACCCTAAACCTAACCCTAAGTCTCACCCTCACCCTCAACCTCACCCTAACCCTAACCCAAACCCACAACTGAACCCTCACCCTCACCCTCATCCTAACCCTCACCCTCACCATAAACATCACCCTAACCCTAACCCTCACCATTACCCTCACCCTAGCCCTAACCCTCATACTAACCCTAAACCTCACCATAAACCTCACCGTCAACCTAACCCTTACTCTCACCCTAACACTAAGCCTAAACCTAACATGAACCTTCACAGTAACTGTAAACCTCACCCCAACCCTAACACTCACACTAACCCTAACCTTCACCCTAACCCTAACCATACCCCTCACCCTAACCCTCAATCTGACCCTAAACCCAACCCTAACCCTCACCCTCACCATCATCCTAACACTCACGCAACCCTAACCCTCACCCAAACCCTAACCCTCATACTCTCCCGAACCCTCACCCTCACTCTAACACTCACCCTCATCTTCACCCTAACCCTCACCCTAACCCTAACCCTATCAGTCACCCTCACCCTCACCCTCAACCTTAGTCTAACTCTAAACCTAACACTACTCCTAAACCTATACGTCACCCAAACCCTCAACTTAACCCTAAACCTAACCCTCACCTTCACCCTAACCCTAACCCTCACTGACAAGCTAGTATTCACAATAACCCTAATCCTAACCCTAACCCTCACGCTAACCCTAACCCTCATCTTAACACTCAACCTTACCCTCACCCTAACCCTCACCCTCACCCTAACCATAAACCTCACCCTAACCCTAACCCTAACCCTCACACTAACCTTTAACCTTACCCTCACCCTAACCCTCACACTAACTCTAACCCTCAACATAACCCTAACCCTAACCATCACCCTCACCCTCACACTCACCCTCAGCCTAACTTTAAACCTAACCCTACTCCTAACACTAACCTTCACCTTCACCCTCACACTAACCCTGACCCTAAAACTAAACCTAATCCTAACCCTCACACTCACCCTCACCCTCACCCTAAGCCTCACTGTCACCCTCACGCTCACCCTCACCCTAAACCTAACCCTCACCCTAAACCTATTCCTCACCCTAAAAATAAACCTCACAATCACCCTCACGCTCACCTCACCCTAACCCTAAACCTAACCCTAACCCTCAAGCTAAACCTACCCTAACCCTAATGTAACTCTAACCCTCACACTCACGCTAAACCTCACGCTAACCCTTACTCTCAGCATAAATCTAACCCTAACCCTAACCCTCGCACTGTCCCTATCCCTTACCCTAACCCTAACGCTAACCATAACCTTCACCCTAACGCTCACCCTAACCCTCATCCTAAACCTAACCCTCATCCTAAACCTCACCCTAACCCTAAATCTATCCCTAACCCTAACGCTAACCCTAATGCTCAATCGAACTGTAACCATACCCCTCAAACTAACTCTCATCCTAAACTTAACCCTAACCCAAACCCTTATGTTAACACTAACCCTAACACTCAACCTAACCGTAATCCTCACCCACACCCTCAGCCTTATCCTCAGCCTAAACCTAACCCTAACCCTAACCCTAATCCTCACCCTCATCCTAACTCTAACCCTAACCTTCACTCTCACCCTCACCTCCACTCTCACCATAACCCTAAACCGAACCCTAAACCGAACCCTCACCCTAACCCTTATCCTAACCTTCTCACTAACCCTCATCCTAACCCTAACCCTAACCCTTACTGTAACCCTAAACCTCATCCTAAACCTCATCCTAACCCTAAACCTATCCCTAACCCTAACGCTAACCCTAACGCTCACACTAACCATAACCGTAATCGTCAACCTAACCGTCATCCTAAGCTTAAGCCTAACCCAAACCCTCACGCTAACCTTAACCCTAAAACTCACCCTAACTCTAATCCTCACCCACACCCTCACCATCACACTCAGCCTAACCCTCAGCCTAAGCCTAAACCTAACCCTAACACTCACACTCACCCTCACACTCACCCTAACCCTAAGCCTCACAATCACCCTCAACCTCACCCTTACCGAAACCCTAACCCTCACATTAACCCTAACCTTCACCCTAATGCTAATCCTCAACCTAACCCTTACACTCACTCTAACACTAAGTGTAACCCTAACACCTACTATCACAACAACCTTCACCCTAAACATCACCCTACCCCTAACCCTAACCCTAACCTTCACCCTAACCCTAACATTCACACTCAACACCAGCCTCAGCCTAACCCAAAGCCTAAGCCTAAGCCTAACCCTAACCCTCACACTCATCCTCACCCTAACCGTAAGCCTAATCCTCACCCTCACCCTCAACCTCACCCTAACCCTCACCCTTAAGATCACCCTAACCCTAAACCTCACCCTAAACCTCACCCTATCGCTAACCCTCACGCTGACCCTAACTCTCACCCTCAACCTAAACCTCAATCTAAACATTACCCTCAACCTAACACTAAGCCTATCCCTAACACTAACCTTCACTAACCCTAAACCTCACCCTAACCCTAACCCTCACCCTAACTTAACCCTAACACTCACCCTAACCCTCAACCTAACCCTTAATCTCACCCTAACACTAAACCTAACACTAAACCTCAACCTCACCATAAACCTCACCCTAACCCTAACCCTAACAGTAACTCTCAACCTCACCCTCAACCTCACCCTAACACTAACCATCACCCCAACACTTACCTTCACCAAAACCCTCACCCTAACGCTAACCCTAATGCTAAACCTCACCTCACCCGCAACCTCACCTTAACCGTAACCCTAACCCTAACCCTAACAATAATCCTAACCCTAACCCTAAACCTAATCCTTAACCTAACCCACACCATCACCCTCACCTTCACCCTAAACGGAACCCTAATCCTCTCCATAAACCTAAATCTCTACCTAAACGTAACCCTCACACTCACCCTAAACCTCATCCTAAAACTTACCCTCACCCTAACCCTCAGCCTGACCCTAAACTTATCCCTAACCCTCACCTTAACCTTCACCCTAAACCCAACCGTAACGGTCACTCTCAAACTAACCCTGAACCTCACCATAACCTTAAACCCGCCCCTCATCCTAACCATCATCCTAACCCTCACCCTAACCCTAAATCTAAACCTAAAACTTACCCGCACCCTAACACTCACCCTCACCCTCACCCTAAGCCTCACCCTCACCCCCACCTTAACCATGACCCTATCCCTCACCCGCACCATCACCCTAAGCCTAAGCCTCACACTAACCCTAACCCTAACTCTCACACTCAACCTCACCCTCAGCGTAATCCTAAGCTTAATATTAACCCTAACCCTAACCCTCACACTCACTCTCACCCTAAACCTAACCCAAACACTCAACCAAAACCTCACCCTCACCCTCACCCTAACCATCACACTCACCCTAAACATCACAATAATCCTTATCCTCACCCGCACCCTAACCTTAACCCTAACAATAACCCAAACCCTAACCCTAAACCTAACCCTCACCCTAACCCTAAACCTCACGCTAACCCTCGCCCTCACCCTCACCCTCATCTTAACCCTAAGCCTAACCCTAACCCTCACCCTTACACTCACCTTAACACTAATCCTAACCCTAAACCTCACCCTAACAGTAACCCTAACCCTCACCATTACTTTATCCTCACCCTAACCCTAACCCTCACAGTAAGCTTTATGCTCACCCTAACCCTAACCCTACCCTTCACCCTAACCCTCACCCTAATTCTAACCTTAAACCCTAACCTAATCCTCTCTCTAACCCTAACCCTCACCCTCACCCTCACCCTAACCCTCACCCTAATTCTAACCTTAACCCCTAACATAACCCTCTCTCTAACCCTAACCCTAACCCTCACCCTCACCCTCTCACCTAATCCTCACCCTAACCCTAACCTCTACCTAACCGAGACCCTCACCCTCAACTTCGCCCTCATCTTTACACTAACACTCACCCTCACACTACCCCGCACGCTAAACCTAACCCAAATCCTAAACCTCACACTCACCCTCACTCTCACCTTCAGCCTAAACCTAACTCTAAAGCTAATCCTAAACATAACCCTCAGCATTACTCTAACCCTCACCCTTAACCCTAAACCTCACCCTCACCCTAACCCTAACCGTAACCCTCACACTAAACCTAACCCTCACTGTAAACCTAAACCTAAACCTCACCGTATCCCTCACCCTAAACCTAACCCTAACTCTCACCCTAACCCTAATCATCACACTAATCTAGCCATCCCCCATAAACCTAACCCACACCCTAAACCTCACCCTCACCCCACCCTCAAATTTACACTAAGGTTAACTCTCACCCTAACCCTAACCCTCACCCTAAACCTAACCCTCACCCTATCCCTCAACCTAACCCTAACCCTAAGCATCACCCTCACCCTCACCTTAACCACAACCCTAATCCTAACCCTCAACCTATTCCTAACCCTCACCCTAACCCTAATCCTCACCCTAACACTTTCCCTCACCCTAACACCAACCCTAACCCTAACACTAAGCCTCACACTAACCGTAACAATCACCCTAAGCCTAACATTAACCCTAACCCTAACCCTCACCCTCACCCTAAACCTATCCCTAACCCTAACCCACACCCTCACCCTCACCCTCATCCTCACCCTCACCCTAAATCTAACCCTAACAATAACCCTAAACCTAACCCTAAACCTAACCCTCACCCTAATGCTAACCCTCACTCTAACCCTCATCCTCACCATCACCCTCACCTTAACCCTAAGCCTAACACTAACCCAAACCATCATCCTCACCTTAAAACAAAAGCTAACTCTAACCCTCACCCTAACAGTAACCCTAACCCTCACCCTCACCCTAACCGTCACTCCAACTTTATCCTCACCCTATCCCTACCCCTCAAATTAACCCTAATGCTTACCCTAACCTTAACAGTACACCTCACCCGAACCCTCACCCTAACTCTAATCCTAACCCTAAACCTAACACTCATCTAAACCTAACCCTAATTTTCAACGTTACCCTAACCTTTACCATCACCCGAACCCTCACACTAACCCTAACACTCACCCACACCCTAATCCTCAAGCTCACCCTAACCCTAACCCTCACCTAATCCTCACACTAACTTAACCATTATCTAACAAAGACCCTCACCCTCAACCTCACCCTAAACTTCACCCTAATCCTCAAGCTCACCCTAACCCTAACCCTCACCTAATCCTCACACTAACCTTAACCATTATCTAACAAAGACCCTCACCCTCAACCTCACCCTAAACTTCACCCTAACCCTCACCCTCACCCTAGCCCTCACCCTAAACGTAACCCTTACTCTAAACCACACCCGCACCCTCACCCTCATGCTCAGCCTTACCTTACCCTACCCCTAATCCTAACCCTAACCCTCAACCTGATCATAACACTCACCATAACCCTTACCCTCACCCTCACAATATCCCTAACCTTAACCCTCACACTAAACCTAACCCTCACCCTAAACCTAACCCTACCCCTCACCCCAAAACTCAACCTAAACCTAAACCTAATCCTCACCCTAACGCTAACCCTCACCCTCACCATAGCCCTCACCCTAATCCTAACCCTCATCTTAAACTTCACCCTCACACCACCCTCAAACTAACCCTAACCCTAACACTCACCCTAACCCTAACCCTAACCCGCACACTAGCCCTCACCTTAAACCAAACCCTAACCCTCCCCCTCACCCAAACCCTAAACTTAACCCTAACCCTAACCCTCACCCTAACACTAACCTTAACCCTAACCCCAACCCTAACAATCACCCTCAAGCTCACCTTATCCCTAACCCTAACCCTTACCCTAACCTTCACTCCAACCCTGCTGCTAACTCTAACACTCACCCTAACCCTCACGCTATCACTTACCCACACCATAAACCTAAACCTAACCCTCACCCTGACACTCACCCTAAATCTCACCCTAAACTTAACCCTAACCCAAACACGAAACCCTAACCCTAACCTGAACCCTAACCCTCACCCCAAACCTTAAACCTAACCCTAAACCTAACCCTCAAGCTAAGTGTCACCCTATCCCTAACCCTATCCCAAACCCTAACCCACACCCTAAACCTTATACTCACCCTCACCCTAACCCTAACCCTAACGCTGACGCTTACAATAACTCTAATCCTCACCCTAAACCTAAACTTACCCCTCACCCTAACCCTCATCCTAACCCTAAATCTAACTCAAAACCTATCCCTAACACTAATTCTAACCCTAACCCTCACCCTCATCATAACTCACCCTAACCCTAATACTCTCAACCTCACCCTCAACCTCAGCCTAACCCTTACCCTCACACTAACCCTAACCATCACGCTAACCCTTAACCTAATCCTCGACACTAAACCTAACCATAACCCTTACACTAACCCTAACCCTAAACATCACCAAAATCCTCAATAACCCTAAATCTAGTCCTAACCCTAACCCTTACCCTCACCCTTACCCTAACACTCACCCTAACCCTAACCTTCACCCTAACACTAAGCCTAACCCTAACACAAACCCTCACACTAAACCTAACCCTCAGCCTAAACCTAACCCTCAACCTAAACATAACCCTAACCCAAATCCTCACCCTCAACTTTTCCCTCACACTAACCCTTTTCCTATCACTAACCCTAACCCTCACCCTTTAAGTAACCCTAACCCTCACCAAAAACCTCACCCTTACCCTTACCTTACCATCACCCTAACCCTCACTCTAACCCAAAACCTCAACCTAACCTAATCAAAACACTCACACTAAACCTCACCTTAAACCTAATGCTAACCCTAACACTCACCCTCACCCTAACCCTCATCCTAAACCTGAACCTCACTCTAACCCTAACCCTAACCCACAACCTCACCCTAAACCTCACCCTAACCCTAACCCTCACCCTAATCCTTACCGTCACCCTAACCCTCACTCTACACCTAACCCTAAGCTAACCCTAAACCTCACCCTAACCCTCACCCTCACCCTAACCCTAACCTTCACCCTAACACTAAGCCTAACCCTTACACAAACCCTCACACTAACCCTAAACCTCAGCCTAAACCTAACCCTCAACCTAAACCTAACCCTAACCCAAATCCTCACCCTCATCTTATCCCTCACACTAACCCTTTTCCTATCCCTAACCCTAACCCTAACCCTAACCCTCACACTTTCTGTAACCCTCACCCTCACCAAAAACCTCACCCTTACCCTTACCTTACCCTCACACTAAAACCCACCCTAAGCCAAAACCTCAACCTCACCTAATCAAAACATTCACACTAAACCTCACCCTAACCCTAATGCTAACCCCAACACTCACCCTCACCCTAACCCTCACCCTAAACCTGAATTTGACTCTTACCGTAACCCTAACCCACAATCTCAGCCTAAACCTCACCCTAACCCTAACCCTCAAACTAATCCTTACCTTTACCCTAACCCTCACCATAAACCCAACCCTAAGCTAACCATAAACCTCACTCTAACCCTCACCCTCATCCTAACCCTAATCCAAACCCTAACCCTCAGCCTAAACCTCACCCAAACCCTAACCTTAACCTTCACACTAAACCTAACCCTCACCCTAAGCTTAACCCTACCCCTCACCCTAACCCTAACCCTCATGCTCACCCTAAACCTAACCCTAACCCTATCCCACACCCTCACCCTCACCCTCATCCTCACCCTCACCCTAAACCTAATCCTAACAATAACCCTAATCGTAAACCTAACCCTCACCTTAACCCTAACCCTCAAGCTAACCCTCATCCTCACCCTCACCCTCACCTTAACCCTAAGCCTAACCCTAACCCTCACCCTCACCCTCAACTTAACTCTAAAGCTAACCCTAACCTTCACACTAACAGTAACCCTAACCCTAACTCTCACCCGAACCGTCACTCTAACATTAACCTCACCCTAACCCTAACCCTCACATTAACCCTAATGTTCACCCTAACCTTAACAGTATCCCTCACCCAAACCCTCATCCTAACTCTAACCCTAACCCTAAACCTAACCCTCACCTAACCCTAAATCTCAACCTTACCCTAACACTCAACATCACCTGAACCCCCACCCTAAACCTACCACGCACCCACAACCTATCCCTAAAGCTCACCCTCTCCCTCACCCTCACCTAATCCTCACCCTAACTCTAACCATTATCTAACAAAGGCCCTCACCCTCACCCTCACCCTAAACTTCACCCTAACCCTCACCCTCACCACAGCCCACACCCTAAATGTAACCCTACCCTTAAACCTCACCCGCACTCTCACCTTCATGCTCAGCCTTACCCTAACCCTACCCCTAATACTAAACCTAACAATCAACCCCATCATAACCCTCACCATAAACCTTACCGCCACCCTCACCCTAACCCTAACCATAACACTCTCACTAAACCTAACCCTCACCCTAAATCTAACCCTACCCCTAACCCCAAACATCAACCTAAACCTAACCCTAACCCTCACCCTAACGCTAACCCTAACCCTCACCCTAGCCCTCATCCTAATCCTAACCATCATCCTATACCTCACCCTTACACCACCCACAAACTAACCCTAACCCTAAACCTCAACCTAAGCTTAACCCTCACCCTAACCCTAACCCGCACCCTAGCACTCACCCTAACCCTAACCCTAAACCTCCCCGTCACCCTAACCCTAAACCTAACCCTAACCTTCACCCTAACCCTCACCCTAACAGTAAACCTAACCCTAACCCTCACCTTTACCTTAACCCTCACCCTAACCCTTAACCTCATCCTTACTCTAAACCTCACACTAAACTAACCCTCACCCTAACTCTAACCCTAACCATCACCCTCACCCTCACCCTCACGCTAACCCAAACCTTAACCCTCTCCCTCACCCTCACCCAAACCCTACTATTAACTGTAACACTCACTCTAACCCTCACACTATCACTTAAACACACCATAAACCTAAACATAACCCTAACCCTCACCCTCACCATAAACCTCACCCTAACCCTAACAGTAACCCAAACACGAAACCCTTAACCTAACCCTAAACTGAGCCCGAACCCTCATCCGAAACCTTAACCCTAAACCTAAACCAAACCCTCAAGCTAACGGTCACCCTAAACCTAACCCTATCCCTAACCCTAACCCTCACCCTTACCCGCACCCTAAACCATATCCTCACCCTCAACCTAACCCTAAACCTAACGCTAACCCTCACAATAAATCTAACCTCACTCTAAACCTAAATTTACCCCTCACCCTAACCATCATCCTAACCATAAACCAAACCCAAAACCTCTCCCTAACACTAATCCTAACCCTAACTCTCACCTTCACCCTCACCCTCAGCCTAACCCTAACCCTCACACACCCTAACCGTCAAGCTAACCCTCAACCTAATCCTCACAATAACCCTAACCCTAACCCTTACACTAACCCTAATACTAAACCTCAACAAAACCCTCAGTAACCCTAAACCTAGACCTTACCTTAAAACTTACCCTCACCCTAAACCTAACCCTCACCCTCACCCTAACCCTAAAACTCACCCTAATCCTCACCCTAACGCTCACTCTCACACTCACCCTCACCCTAACCCTCACCCTAACCCTCACCCTAACCCTAATGCTAACTCTAACACTCACCCTAACCCTCATGCTATCACTTGCCCACACCCCAAACCTAAGCCTAACCTTAAACCACACCCTCACATTAAACCTCACCCTAACCCTAAACCTAATCCTAACCCTCACCCTCACCCTATTCCTAACCCTAACCCTAACACTCACCTACCCCTAACCCTAACCTTCAACGTCACCCTAACCCTAACCATTACCCGAACCCGAACCCTAACCCTAACCCTCACCCACACCCTAACGCTAAAGCTCACCCTCACCCTCACCCTAAACCTAACCCTCACCCTAACCCTTAACCTCACCCTAATCCTAACACTAAGCCTAAATTAAAACTCACAATAACCCTCACCCTCACCCTAACTGTAACCCAAAACCTAACGATCAACCTAACCCTCACCCTAACCTTAACTCTAAACCTAACCCTAAACCTCACATTAACCCTAACTCTCACCCTAACCCTAACCCTACCCTTCACCCTAACCCTCATGCTAACTCTAAACCTCAACCTTAGCAGAAACCTAAACATATCCCTAACCATAAACCTCACCTTAAGGCTAACTCCAACCCTAAACCTAACCTAACCCGTACCCTAACCCTAAGTCTAACCCTTTCCCTAAACTTAAACCTTACCTTCACCCTCTCCCTCAGCATAACCCTAAACCTAACCCTAACCCTCACCCTCACCCTAGCCCTCCCACTAAACCTAATCCTAACAATAACCCTCATCTTAATCCTCACCCTAACCCTAACCCTAACCATCACCCAAAACCTATTCCTCACCCCCACCCTACCCTTCAGCCTAAACCTAAGTCTAAGCCTAACCCTAACCGTAAACCTCACCCTCAACCTAGCCCGCACCCTAACCCTAATCCAAACGATAACCCTCAACCTAACCCTCACCCTAAACCTAACCCTAAACCTCACACTAAACCTAAACCTAACCCTCAACCTAAACCTAACCCTCATCCATACAGTAACTCTAACCCTAACCCTCACCCTAACACTAAACCTAACCCGAACCCTAAACCTCACACTAAACCTAACCCTAAACTTAACCCTCAAGCTAGCCCACAACCTAACCCGAATCCTAACCCTATACCTCATCCTAACCCTCACCCTAAACCTAACCCTAAACCTCATACTAACCCTAACCCTCACCCTCACCCTCAGCCTAACCCTAAGCCTAAGCCTAACCCTAACCCTAACCCTGACCCTCACCCTCACCCTAGCCCTCACCCTAACCCTAATCCTAACCCTAACCCTAACCCTAACCCTCACCCTCACCCTAAGGCTAAACATCACCCTAAGCTTATTCCTCTCCCCAACCATCACCCTCAACCTTACCCTAAGCCTAAGCCTAATCCTTATCCTAACCCTCACACTCACCCTCACCCTAAACCTAATCCTAACCCTAAACCTAACACTAACTTCACAGTAACCCTCACCCTAACCCTAACTCTAACCCTAATCCTCACCCTCAACCTAACCCTAAACCTCACCCTCACCCTCAGCTTAAACCTAAGCCTAACTCTAACCCTAACACTAATCCTCACACTCACCCTCACCCTAACCCTAAACTTAATCCCAGCCCTAACCCTAACCCTCACCCTAACCCTAACTCTAACCCTAAACCTCACCCTCACCCTAACCCTAAACCGCACCCTCACCCTCAGCTTAAACCTAAGCCTAACTCTAACCCTAACCCTAAACCTAACACTAACGCTAACCCTAACCCTCACACTAACACTAAATCTAAACCTAAACCTCAACCTCACCCTAACCCTAACCCTAAACCTAAACCTCACCCTAACCCTAAACGTCACCCTCACACTAACCCTAATCCTAATCCTAAACCTAACAATAACCCTAAACCTAACACTAACCCTCACCCCAAACATAAACCTCACCCTAATCCTAACCCTCACCCTAACACTTACCCTCAAGCTAACACTTAACCTCACCCTAACACTAACCCTCACACAAACCCTAACCTTCACCCTAACCCTAAACCTCACCCTAACTCTAACCCTAAACTTCACCCTCACCCTAGCACTCAACCTAACCCTAATTCTAACCCTAACCCTCAACCTCAACGTCATCCTCATTCTCACTGTAACCATAACCCTAACACTAACAATTACCCTAACCTTACCCCTAAACCTCACCCAAAACAAAACCATCAACCTAACACTAAACCTCAACCTAACACTTACCTCACCCTAACACTAACCCTCACACTATCCCTGAACCTCAACATAACCCTAAACCTAAACCTATCCCTAATCCTAACCCTCACCCTAACCCTAATTCTAACCCTAAACCTAACCCTAACACAAACCCTCACCCTAAACCTCACCCTAGCCATAATCCTAAACGTCACACTCACACTATCCCACACCCTAACCCTAATCCTAAACCTAAACCTCACCCTAACACTAACCCTAACACACACCCTCACCCGAACCCTCACCCTCACCCTAACCCTAACACTAACCCTAAACCTAACTCTCACCGTAAACCTCAACCTAACACTAAATTCTAAACCTAAACCTCAAACTCAAACTGATCCTAACCCTAACCCTAACCCTAAACCTCACCCTAACACTAACCCTAAACCTCACCCTCACCCTAGCCCTCACCCTAAACCTAATCCTAACCCTAACGCTCACCCTAACCCTAAACTTCACTGTCAACCTAACCCTCAGCCTAACCATAAGCCTAACCCTAAACCTAACCCTAACCCATACACTCACCCTCACCCTAACCCTAATCTTAACCATAACCCTAACAATAAACCTCACCCTAACCTTAAACCTAAAACTAACCCTAAACCTAACCCTCATCCTAACCCTCACCTGATCCCTAATTCTAACCCTAAACCTCACCTTCACCCTAACCCTAACTCTAACCCTAAACCTAACTCTAACCCTAACCCTTACCCTAAACTTCACACTAACCCTAACCCTCAACCTCACCCTCACCATAACCCTAATCCTCACCCTAACCAAAACCTTCATTCTAACCCTAACCCTCACCCTAACCACAACCCTCACCCTAACCCTAACCCTCACCCTAACAATTACCCTCACACTAACAATAACCCTAAATCTAACACTAACCCTCACAGTAACCCTAACTCTCAACCTAACCCTAAACTGAACCCTAAACCGAACCCTAAACCTCAGCCTCGCCCTAGCCCTCACCCTAACCCTAATTCTAATCCTAACCCTCAACCTAACCCTAACCCTCATCCTCGCCCTAAACCTTAAACTAACCCTAACAATAATGCTCAACCTAACCCTCACCCTCATCCTAACCCTCACCCTAACCCTTACCCTAACCCTTACCCTAAACCAAACCCTCACCCTTAGGGGAACACTGAACCTCAGCCTAAGCCTCACCTTTATTCTTACCGAAACGCTCACCCTAATCCTCATTCTAACCCTAACCGTCAACCTAACACTCACCCTAACCCAGACCCAGTACATCACCCTAACCATAACTCTCACCCTCACCCTCAACCTCAGCCTAAACCTAAGCCTAAGCCTAATATTAACCTTAACCCTCATCCTAAACCTCACCCTAACCCTAACCCTAACCATCACCCAAAACCTATTCCTCACCCCCAACCTCACCCTCAGCCTAACCCTAAGCCTAACCCTAACCCTCTCCCTCACCCTAGCTCTCACCCTAGCCCTAATTATAACCCTCACCCTCACCCTAACCTTAATCCTCATTCTCACCTTAAAACTCACATTAACCCTAACCCTAATCCTCAATTTAACCCTCACCCTAACCATATCCCGAAACATTAGCCTAACCCTCACCCTAACCCTAACACTCACCCTTATCTTAACCCTCACCCTCAGCCTAACCCTAATCCTCATCCTCACGCTAAACCTCACACTAACCCTAACACTAATCCTCAATCTAACCCTCACCCTAACCATAACCCGAAACCTTACCCTAAACCTCACCCTAACACTAAACCTAACAGTAACTCTAACTCTAAAACTAACCCTAAACCTCATCCTATCCCTACCCTAAACCTCACCCTCACCATCACCCTCTGCCTAACCCTCAGCCTAATGCTAACCCGAACCCTAACCCTCACACTCACCCGCACCCTCACCCTCACCATATCTCTAACCCTAAACCTCTCCCTAACCCTAACCCTAAACCTCAACCTAAACCTCACCCTCACCCTAACCCTAACACTAACCCTAACCCTAAACCTCACACTAACCATCCCCCCTAACCCTAACCCTAACAATAACACTAACCCTAACACTAACCCTAACCCTAACCCTAACTATAACCCTCACCCTCAGCCTCACCCTCACCACAACTTAACCGTAACCATAACACTAACAATCAACCTGCCCCTAACCCTAACCCTAACCCTAACCCTCAACTCACCCTCACCGTAACGCAAATCCTAAACCTAACCCTATCCCTAACACTAAACCTCACCCTAACCCTCACCCACCCCTCACCCTAAACCTAATCCTAACCTTAAACCTCATCCCAACACTCACCCTAACCCTAAACCTAATCCGAACCCTAACCTGAACCCTAACACTTACCCTCATGCTCGGCCTAAGCCTAAGCCTAAGCCTAATCCTACCCCTAATCCTAACCCTCTCCCTAACCCAAACCCTAACACTACCCCTAATTCTAACCCTAAATCTCACCCTCACCATAACCCTAACTCAAACCCTAACCCTAAACTGAACCTCATCCTAACCCTGACCCGAACTCTCATCCTCACACTAACCATAAACCTCACCCTAATCCTAACTCTCACCCTAAAACTTAACCTCACCCTAACACTAACGGCAATGCTAACACTAACGCTCACACTAACCCAAACATCACCCTAACCCTAAACCTCACCCTAATACTAACCCTAACCCTCAACCTCACCCTAGCCTTCACCCGGACCCTAACCCACATCCTCACCCTAAACCTCACACTAACCCTAACTCTAATACTCAATCTAACTCTCACCCTCAACCTAACCCTAATCCTAACCCTCACCCTTACCATAACCCTCACCCTCAGCCTAATCCTCACCTTTACGCTTAGCATCACACTCACCCTAACCCTCAACCTAACCATCACTCTAAACTTAACCCTCACCCTAATCCTAACTCAACCCCTAAACCTCACCCTCACCTTATCCTAATTCCAACCCTAACGCTAACACTAAACCTCACCCTAACGCTAAACCTAACCCTAACCTTCCCCCTAAACATAACCCTGACCCTAAACCTAACCCTCACACTAACACTTACCCTCACCCTAACCCTAACCCTAACCCTCACATTAATCCAAACCCTCACCCTAATCCTAAACCTCACCTTAACCCTAACTCTAACCCTCACCCTCACACTAGCCCTCACCCTAACGCTAATTCTAACCCTCACCCTCACCATAACCCTAACCCTCATCCTCACCATAAACCTCACACTAACCCTAACCCTAACCCTAATCCTCAATCTAACCCTAAACGTAAATATAACACTAACCCTTACCCTAACCATAAACCTAACCATAACCCTCAACATTATATTAACCCTCACCCTCAGCCTAAACCTCATCTTTACACTTAACATCATCCTCACCCTAAACCTCACCCTAAACCTAAACCTCATCCTAACACTCACCATAACCGTAAACCTAACGATCACACTAACCCTAACCCTCACCCTCAATCTCACAGTCGGCCTAACCCTAAGCCTAAGCTTAAACCTTACCCTAAACCTCACCTTCACCCTAGCACTCACCATAACCCTAATCCTAACCCTAACCCTCATCCTAACCCTCACCCTAACCCTAACCCTAACCATAACACTAACCCTAATCCTCACCCCAAACCTCACGCTCAACCTAACCCTAAGCCTAAGCTTAACCCTAACCCTAACCCTCACACTCACCCTCAACCTAAACCTAATCCTAACTCTAAACCTAACCCCAATCCTAAACCTCAACCTAACCTGCAACCTAACCTTAACCCTAACACTAACCCTAACCCTAAACTTAACCCTGGACATAAATCTCCCCCAAACCCTAAATGTAAACCTAAAACTAACCCTCACCCTAACCCAAATCCTAACCCTAACCCTCAACCTAACCCTAACCCTCCCCCTCACTGTAAATCTAACACTCATCCTAACCCTCACCCAAACCATAACCCTAACCCTAAACCTTACTCAATCACTAACATTAACCCTCACCCTCACCCTAGCCCTCACCATAACACTAATCCTAACCCTAATCCTCATCCTAACACTCACCCTAATCCTAACAATAACCCTCACCCTAATCCTAAGCCTAACCCTAACCCTCAACCTAAACCTAACACTCACGCTAACCGTAACCCTAACCCTAAACCTCACCTTAAACCTAAACCTAACCCGAACCCTAATTCTCACCCAGACTCTAACTCTAACTCTAACACTAACCCTAACCTTAACCCTCATCCTCAGCCTCACCCTAAACCTAACCCTAACACTAACTCTCACATTAACCCTAACCCTAAGACACACCCTAACCTTAACACTAAAAACCTCACCCTAAATCTAACACTAACCCTCAACCTCACCCTCTCAGTAACCGTAACCCTAACCCTAACCCTAACAATAACCCTAACCCTAACCCTAATCCTAACTCTCACCCTCACCCTAAACCTAATCCTCACCCTTACCATAACACTATCCCTCATCCTAACCCTCACCCTAAACCTAAACCTCACCTTAACACTAACCCTAACCCTCACCCTCAACCTAGCCCTCATCCTAACCCTAATCCTAACCCTAATCCTCATTCTAAACCTCACCCTAACCCTAACCCTAAACCTCACCCTAATCCTAAGCCTAACTCTAAACCTCATCCTAACCCTAACACTCAGCTCAACTTAACCCTAACCCTAACCCTCACCCTAACCCAAAACATAACCTGAACACTAACTCTCACCCTAATCCTAACCCTAAACCTCACCCTAACACTAAAACTCACCCTCAGTGTAACCCTAAGCCTAACCCTAAACATTACGCTAACCATCACACTCACCCTAAACCTTACTCTAATCCTTTTCCTAACCCTAACACTAACCCTCACCCTCAGCCTCAAATTAACCCTAACTCTTATCCTAAACCTCACCCAGAAACTGACCCTAAACTTAACAATAACCTTAAACCTCACCTTAACCCTCACCCTAAACGTAACCCTCTCCCTAGCCCTCACCCTAACCCTAATCCTAACCCTACCCTCAATCTAACCCTCACCATAACCCTAAAACTAACTCTCACCCTAAACCTAACCCTCACACTCAGCCTAACCCTAAGCATAACCCTAAGCATAACCCTAAACCTAAACCTAACTCTCACACTCACCCGCACACTCACCCTAACTCTAAACTTAACCCTAACCCTAACCCATACCCTAACGCTCCCCCTAACTCTATATCTAACCCTAAACCTCACCCTCACCCTAACCCAAACCCTAACTGTAACCCTAAACCCCACCCTAACCTTAACCCTAACCATCACCTAAACCTAATCCTCACCCACACCCTCACACTCAGCCTAACCTTAAGCCTAAGCCTAACCCTAACCCTAACCCTCACACTCACCCTCACCTGAACCCTAACTCTAACCCTAACACAAACCCTAAACCTCACCCTAACCCTAACACTAACCCTGACCCTCACCCTCACAGTAACCTTAAACCTGAACCTAACCGTAAAAATAACCCTAACCCTAATCCAAACCCTCACCCTATCCATAACCCTCAACCTAAACCATTCCCTCACCCTAACACTTACCCTCACACTAACACTAACCTTAACCCTAACCCTAACCCTCAGACTAACCCTAACCCTAACCCTAAACCTCACCCTCAACCTAACCCTAGCATTAACCCTAAGCCTCACCCTAACCCTAACCCTCACCCTAACCTTAACTCTACCCCTAAACCTCACCCTCTACCCCTAACTCTAACCCTAACCCTAACACTGAACCTCACCCTAAACCTAACCCTAACCCTCACCCTCAGACTCATGCTCAGCCTAAGCCTAAGCCTAAGCCTAACCCTTACCCCAAAACTCACCCTCACCCTAACCTTTACCCTAATCCTGATCCTAACCCTAAGCCTAACCCTAACATTCACCCTAACCCTAAACTTCACACTCACCTTCATCCTCAGTGTAATCCTAAACCTAAGCATAACCCTAACCCTAATGCTCACATTCACCCTAAACTTTACAATAATCCTAATCCTAAACCTAAGCCTAACCCTCACCCTCACCCTCACCTTCACCCTATCCCTAACACTAACCCTAACCCTAATTCTCACCCTCAGCCTCACCCTAAAACTAACTCTAACACTAACCCTTACCCTCACCCTAATCCAAAACTTAAACGTAACCCTAAACCTCACCCTAACCCTAACCCTAAACCTCACCCTCACCCTAACCCTAATCCTATCCCTAATCCTCATCCTAACCCTCCCCCTAACCCTAAACCTAACCCTCACCCTAACCCTAATTCTAATCCTAACCATAACACTAAAAACCTCACCCTAAACCTAACCATCATCCTTACCCTCACCGTAACCATAACCCTAACCCCAACAATAACATTAACCCTAACACTAATCCTATCCCTCTCCGTCATCCTCACCATAACCATAACCCTAACCCTAACAATAACATTAACCCTAACCCTAATACTAACCCTTACTCTAACCCTAATCCTAACCCTAACCCTCAACTTAACCCTAACCATCACCTTTACCGTAACCCAACCCTCATCCTAACCCTCACCCTAAAACTAACCCTAACCCAAAACCTCACCCTAACACTAACCCTAACCTTCACCCTCACCCTAGCCCTCAAGCTAACCCCAATCCTAACCCTAATCCTCATCCTAACCCTCACCCTAACCCTAATCCTAAACCTCACCCTAACCCTAAACCTAACCGTAACCCTCAAACTAACCCTAACCCTAAACCTCACCCGAACCCAAACCGTATACCTCACCCTAACCCTAAACTTAACCTGAACCCTAACTCTCACCCTAAAACTAACCCTAACCCTCACCCAAACCCTAAACCTCACCCTCACCCTCAACTTCAGTGTAACCCTAAGCAGAGCCCTAATCCTAACCCTAACCCTCACACTCACCCTAACACTTCCCCTAATCCTAATCCTAACCCTAACTCTAACCCTCACCCTCAGCCTCACCTTAACCCAAACTCTAACTCTAAACCTCATCCTCACCCTAACCCTAACCCTAAACCTCACCCTAACCCTAACCCTAAACCTCACCCTCACCCTAGTCCTCAACCTAACCCTAATCCTAACACTAACCCTCATCTTAACCCTCCCCATACCCCTAACACTAACCCTCACCCTAAACCTAATCCTCACCCACACCATCACCCTCAGCCTAACTCTAATCCTATCCCTAACGCTAACACTCACACTAACCCTAACCCTAAACCAAAACCTCACTCTAACCCTAAAGCTCACCCTCACCCTTACCTTCAGCCGAACTCTAAGCCTAATCCTTACCCTAACCCTAACCCTCACACTCACCCTAACCCTAACCCTAATCCTAATCCTAACCCTAACCCTAACCCTCACCCTCAACCTAACCCTCAACTTAAGCCTAACCCTAACATTAATCCTAACCCCAACCCTCGACCTAACCCTCCAACAAACCCTAAATATAACCCTAAACCTCACCCTCACCCTAACCCTAACCATAACCCTAACCCTAAACCTCACCCTAACCCTAACCCTAACCCTCACCCTCACCGTCACCCTCACCATAACTCAAATGCTAACTCTAAAAATAACACTAATCCTAACCCTAAACCTAACCCTAACCCTAACCCTAACCCTAATGCTAACACTCACCCTCACCCTAACCCTAATCCTAACCCTAACCCTCACTTTAATGTAACCCTCAACCTCAACATAATCCTAACCCTCATCCTAACCCTCACCCTAACCCTAAACCTAACCCTAAAACTTACCCTAACACTAAACCTAATCCTCAACCTAGCCCTCACCCTAACCCTAATCATAACCCTAATCCTCATCCTAACCCTCACCCTAAACCTTAGCCTAACCCTCACCCTAAACCTAACCCTTACCCTCAGCCTAACCCTAACCCCACCCTCAGCCTAACCCTAAGCCAAACCCTAACCCTAAACTTAACCCTCACACTCACCCTAACCCTTAACCTAATCCTAATCCTAACGCTAATCCTAACCCTCACCATCACCCTAAAACCCACCCTAACCCTAACAATAACACTAAACTTAACCCTAACCCTCAATCTGAGCCTCACCCTTACCCTAACTCTAACCCTAAATCTCACCCTCAACCTAAACCTAGCCCTAACCCTAAACCTCACAATAACCCTAACCCTAAACCTCACGCTCACCCTAGGCCTCACCCTAACCCTAATCCTAACCCTCATCCTAGCCCTCACCCTAACACTCACCCTAACCCTCACCCTAACCCTAATCCTAACCCTAACCCTCACTCTACCCCTAACCCACACCCTGACCTTAACCCTAACCCTCATCCTAACCCTAACCCTAAACCTTACCCTAACACTAACCCTAACCCTCAAATTCAACCTCAGCCTCACCCTTACCCTAACTCTAAAACTAAACCTCATGCTCACCATAACACTTACCCTAATCCGAATCCTAACCCTAAGCCTAACCTTAACATTCACCCTAACCCTAAACTTCACCCTCACCTTCACCATCAGTCTAATCGTAAGCCTAAGCCTAACCCTAACACTAACCCTCACACTCACCCTAACCTTTACCATAATCCTAATCCTAAGCCTAAGCCTAACCCTCACCCTCACCCTCACTCTCAACCTAACCCTAACACTAACACTAACCCTAACCCTCACCCTCAGCCTCACCCTCACCCTAACTCTAATACTAACCCTAACCCTCACCTTAACCCTAACCATCACCCTTATCGTAACCCTAACCCTCATCCTAACCCTCACCCTAAACCTAACCCTAACCCTAAACCTCACCTTAACACTAACCCTAAACCTCACCCTCACCCTAGCCCTCATACTAACCCTAATCCTAACCCTAATCCTCATCCTAACCCTCACCATAACCCTAACCCTAAACCTCACCCTAAACCTAAACCTAACCCTCAACCTAACCCTAACCCTCAAGCAAATGTAACCCTAAACCTAACCCTCACCCTAACCCTAAACTTATCCTGAACCCTAACTCTCACCCTAAACGTAACCCTAACCCTCACTCAAACCCAAACCCTCACCCTCATCCTCAACCTCAGTGTAACCCTATGCTGAACCCTAAACCTAACCCTAACCCTCACACTCACCCTAACCCTTACCCTAATCCTAATCCTAACCCCAACTCTAACCCTCACCCTCAGCCTGACCTTAACCAGAACTCTAAACCTAAACCTCAACCACACCCTAACCCTAACCCTAAACCTAAACCTCACTCTAACCCTAAAACTCACCCTCACCCTCACCCTCAGCCGAACCCTAAACCTAATCCTAATCCTAACCTTAACCCTCACACTCACCCTAAACCTAACCCTAATCCTAATCCTAATCATTACCCTAACCCTCACCCTCAACCTAACCCTCACCTTAAGCCTAACCCTAACATTAATCCTAACCCCAACTCTCGACCTAACCCTCCAACTAACCCTAAATATAACCCTAAACCTTACCCTCACCCTAAACCTAATCCTAACCCTAACCCTCAACCTCACCCTAACCCTAACCCTACCCCTTCACCCTCAACGTTATCCTCACAATAACTCAAATGCTAACCCTAAAAATAACACTAATCCTAACCCTAAACCTAAACCTAGCCCTAACCCCAAACCTAATGCTAACACTCACCCTCACCCTAACCCTAACCCTCACCCTAATGTAATCCTCACCCTCACCATAACACTAACCCTCATCCTAACCCTCACGCTAACCCTAAACCTAGCCCTAAACCTTACCCTAACACTAAACCTAGTCATCACCCTAGCCCTCACCCTAACCCTAATCGAAAACCTAATCCTCATCCTAACCCTCACCCTAACCCTAACCCTAACCCTCACCCTAACGCTAACGCTAAACCTCAACCTAACCCTAACCCTCACGCTCACCGTAGCCCTAACCCTCACACTCACCCTAATCCTAATCCTAACCTTAAGACTAACCCTCATCATCACCCTAAACCTCACCCTAACCCTAACAATAACACTAACCTTAACCCTAACCCTCAACCTCAGTCTCACCTTTACCCTAACTCTAACCCTAAATCTCACCCTCACCCTAAACCTAACCATAACCCTAAACCTCACACTAACCCTAACCCTAAACCTCACCCTCATACTAGGCCTTACCCTAACCCTAATCCTAAACCTTATCCTAAACCTCACCCTAACACTAACCCTAACCCTCACCCTAACCCTAATCCTAACCCTAACCTTCGCTCTACCCCTAACCCTCACCTTGACTGCAATCCTAACCCTCATCCTAACCCTCACCCTAAACCTAAACCTAAACCTTACCCTAACACTAACCCTAAACCTCATCTTCAACCTCAGCCTCACCCTTAACTTAACTCTAAAACTAAACCTCACCCTCACCCTAAACCTTACCCTAATCCTAATCCTAACCCTAAGCCTAACCCTAACACTCACCCTAACCCTAAACAATACCCTCACCTTCACACTCAGTATAATCCTAAGCCTAAGCCTAACCCTAACCCTAACCCTCACACTCACCCTAACCTTTACCGTAATCCTAATCCTAAGCCTAAGCCTAAACCTCACCCTCACCCTAAACCTCACCCTCACCCTCACCCTCACCCTAACCCTAACACTAACCTTAACCCTAACCCTCACCCTCAGCCTCACCCTAAAACTAACTCTAACACTAAACCTTACCCTCACCCTAACCCAAACCCTAAACGTAACCCTAAAACTAACCCTAACCCTAAACCTCACCCTCACCCTAGCCCTTACCCTAACCCTAACCCTAACCCTCACCCTCACCCTAACCCTAACCCTAACACTAACATTAACCCTAACCCTAATCCTAACCCTACTCTTCACCCTAACCCTCACCTTAAACTTAACCCTATCCCTAACCCTCACCCTCACGCTAGCCCTCACCCTAACCCTAATTCTAACCCTAACCCTCATCCTCAACCTAAACCTCACAGTATCCCTAACCCTAATCCTCTATCTAATCCTAACCCTAACCCTTACCCTAACCCTCACCCTAGCCCTAACCCTCACCCTTACCGTAACCCTCAACCTCAGCCTCACCCTCACCTTTGCTCTTACCCTCACTCTCATCCTAACCCTCACCCTAACCCGAACCCTCATCCTAACCCTCACCCTAACCCTAACCCTATCCATCACCATAACCTTAAGCCCCACCATCACCATCACCCTCATCCTAACCCTATGCCTAAGCCTAAACCTAACCCTAACCCTCACCCTCACACTAGATCTCACCGTAACCCTCACCCTAAACCTAAACCTCACCCTCACAGTAACCCTAACACTAACCGTTACCCTAAACCTAAACCTTTCGCTAACCCTCACCCTAATCCTTAACCTCACCCTAACCCTAAACCTAACCTTCACACTAACCCTAATCCTCACCCTAAACCTAACCATACCCCTCAGCCTAACCCTCATCCTAACCCTAAACGTTAGCCAAACCCTCAACCTAACCCTAACCTTTACTCTAACCCTAAACCTCATACTAACACTAACACTCACCCTCAACCTCACCCTCACCCTCACCCTAACCCTAACCCTCACACGAACCCTCACCCTCACATTAAACCTAACCCTAACCCACACCCTCACCCTCACGCTAATCCTAACCATAACCCTAAACCTAAACCTAACGGTAACCCTCACCCTCACCCTAAACCTAACCCTAACCCTAACCCTAACCCTAAAAATAACCCTATCCCTAACTCTAATCCTAATTCAAACCCACACCTTAACCCTAACCCTAACCCTAAACCTCACCCTAAACCTAACCCTCGACCTCACTGTAACCCTAACCCTAACCCTCACCCTCACCCTCACCCTAACCCTAACCCTAAACCTAACCCTAAAACTCACCCTCACCTTAACCCTTACCCTAAACCAAACCCTCACCATAACCCTAACTCTCACCGTCAGCGTAAACCTAACCCTAACCCTAAACCTAACTCTCAACCTAACCATAACCCTAACCTTAATCCTAAATTCCACCCTAGCCCTAGCCCTCACCCTAACCCTAACCCTAACCCTAAAGCTCACCCTAACCCTCACCCTCAACTTAACCCTAATCAAAACCCTAACACTCACCCTAACCCTCACCATAACCCTAACACTCATTCTAACCGTCACACTAACCCTAACCCTGACCCTAACCCTAACCCTAACCCTCACCATAAACTTCATATTAACACTAACCCTAACTCTAACTCTAAACCTCACCCTAACCCTAACCATAACCCTCACTTTCACCCTCACCCTAAACTGAACTGTAACCCTCACTCTAACCCTAACAATAACCCTAAACCTAATCTTAAACCTCAACCTCACCCTAACCCTCAGCCTCACCCTCAACCTCAACTTCACCCTAACCCTGACCCTCACCCTAGCCCTCACCCTCACCCTAACCCTAAACCTAAACCTCACCCGCACCCTCACTCTCACCCTCAGCCTAAACCTAACCCTATCTCTAATCATAACCCTAACCTTCACCCTCACCTGAACCCTCACCATATCCCTTACCCTCAACCTCAACCTAACCTTAACCGTAAACCTCACACTAAACCTAACCCTCACCCTAAACCTAACGCTAACCCTCATCATAACCCTAATGTTCACCCTCAACCTAGCCCTCACCCTAACCCAAAGCCTCACCCTAAACCTCACCCTCACACCACCCTCAAACTAAACCTAACCCTTACCCTCACCCTAACCCTAGCCCTCACCCTAACCCTAACCCTCACCCTAGCCCTCACCCTAACCCTAAACCTAACGCTCACCCTCACCCTCATCCTCATCCTCAGCGTAACACTAACCCTATCCCTATTCCTAAACCTAAACCTCACCCTCACCATAACCATCACCCTAATTCTTTCCCTCACACTAATCCTAACCCTAACCCTAACCTTTACTCTCACACTAAACGTAACCCTCACCCTAACCGTAACCTGACCCCTTACCCTAACCCTCACCTTAAGCCTAAACATAACCCTCACTCTAAACCTTACCCTAAACATCAAAGTCACCCTAACCCTGACCCTAACCCTAATCCTAACCCTAAGCCTCACTCTAAACCTAACCCTCCCTCTCCCCCTAACCCTCACCCTAAACCTCACCCTAATACTAACCCTAACCCTCAGCCTAACCCAAAACCTAACCCTCACCCTAACCCTAATCCTAACCTCCAATCTAACCCTAATATTCAGCCTAACCTTAAACCTAACCTAAAACCTCACACTCACCATCACCCTCTCCTTAACCCTAAGCCTAAACCTAACCCTCACCCTCACCCTTACCTTAACACTAAACCTAACCCGAACCCTCACTCTAACAGTAACCATAAACCTCACCCTCACCCTAACCCTAACCCTTACTTTATCCTCACCCTAACCCTAACCCACACATTAACCCTAATACTCACCATAACCGAAACCCTACCCCTAACCCTAACCCTAACCCTAATTTTAACACTAACCCTAACCCTCACCCAAACCTCACCCTCATACCACCCTCAAACTAACCCTAATCCTAACCCTAACCCTAACCCTAACCCTCAGCCTAACCCTCACCCTCACCCTAACCCTAACCCTCATCATAGCCCTCACCCTAACCCTAACCCTAAAACTCACCCTCACCCTCACCCTCACCATTACCCTCAGCGTAACACTAACGATAACCCAAATCCTAACCCTAAACCTCACCCTCACCCTAACCGTCACCCTAATTCTTAACTTCACACTAATCCTAAACCTAACCCTAAACCAAACACTCACACTAAACCTAACCCTCACCATAACCTTCACCCTAACCCTAATGCTAACTCTAACACTCACCCTAACCCTCACGCTATCACTCACCCACATGATAAACCTAATCCTAAACCTAAACCTCACCCTCACCATAACCCTCACCCTAGCCTTAAACCTAACTCTAACACTAATCCTAACCATAACCCTCACCCTAACGCTAACCCTTACCCTAACCCTAATCATAACCTTCACCGAAATCCTCAAACTAACCCTAACCATAATCCTAACCCGAAACCCTCATCCTAACCCTAACCCTAACTGTAACACTAACCCTAACCCTCACCCTAACCCTAACCCTAACCCTAACCCTCACCCTAACCTTAACCCTACCACTCATCCTAAACCTCATCCTATCCCTAACCCTAAACCTAACCCTAATCCTAAACCTCACCATAACCTTAACCCTCACCCTCAACATAACCATAAACCTAAACATAAATCTAAAAATAACCCTAACCCTAAACTTTATCCTAACCCTCACACTCACCCTAACCCTAACCCTAACTCTAACCCTCACCCTAAACCTAACCCTCTCCCTCACCGTAAACCTAAACCTAACCCTAACACTTACCCTCACCCTAACAGTAACCCTAACCCTAAACCTCACACTCACTCTAACCCTCACCCTAAACCTTACCCTCATCCTAAACGTCATCCTAACCCTCACCCTATCCCTAACCGTAACCCTCAAACTAACCCTAACCCTCACCCTAACCTTAACCATACCACTCACCCTAAACCTCATGCTAACCCTAACCCTAAAACTAACCCTAATCCTAAACCTCACCCTAACCCTAACCCTCACCCTCAACATAATCATAAGCCTAAACATAACCCTAAAAATAACCCTAACCCTAACCTTTATCCTAACCCTCACCCTCACCCTAACCATAACCCTAACCCTAACCCTCGCCCTAAACCTAAACCTCACCCTCACCGTAAACGTATACAAAACCCTAACACTTACCCTCACCCTAACACTAACCCTAACCCTAAACCTCACACTCACTCTAAACCTCACCCTAAACCTAATCCGAACCCTCAACCTTATCTTACCCTCACCCTAACCCTAACCCTTACCCTCACCCTAAACCTCAATCTCACCCTCACCCTAATCGTAAACCTCACCCTAAACCTCACCCTCATCATAACCTTCACTCTTACCGTAACTCTCAAACTCACCCTAACCCTCCCCTTTACCCTTATTCTTACCCTCAAACTAATCCTCACTCTAACCCTAACCCTCACGCTAACCTAAACTTATCCCTCACCCTAGTCCTCAACCCAACCCTAATGCTAACCCTAACCCTCACCCTAACCCTTAACCTCACCCTAACCCTAACCCTCACTCCAACATTTACCCTCACCCTAACCCTCACCCTAACGCTAACCCTAACGCTACACCTCACCTCACCAACAACCTCACTGTAATCGTAACCCTAACCCTAACAATAACACTAACCCTAACCCTAAAACTAATCCCTAACCCACACTCTCACCCTCACCTTCATCCTAAATCTAACCCTAAACCACTCCATAAGCCTAACCCTATACTCACACTCACCCTAACCCTCACCCTAAAACTTACCCTCACCCTAACCCTCACCTTAACCCTAAACCTAACCCTAACCCTCACCTTAAACCTCACCCTAACCCTAACCCTAACGTTAACACTTAATCTTACCCTAAACCTCACACTAACCCTAACCCTACCCCTCATCCTAATCATCATCCGAACCCTAACACTAAACCCTCACCCTAAGCCTAAACCTCACCTGCACCCTAACAGTCACGCTCACCCTCACCCTTACCCTAACTCAAAACCTCACCCTAACCATCAAACTATCCCTAACCCTCACACTAACCCTACGCCTAACACTCGCCCTAACCCTAAGCCTCACCCTCATCTAACCCTCAGCCTATCCCTAACCCTAACCCTAATGCTCACACTCACCCTCAGCTTAAACCTAATCCTAAAAATAACCCTAACCCTAACCCTCACAATCACCCTCACCCTAAGCCTAACCCTAACTCTAAACCTAACCCTCACCCTCACCCTCACCCTAACCCAAACCCTCAACCGAAACCTCACCCTCAACCTCACCCAAACCCTCACCCTCAACCTAAACATCACCCTAAACCTAACCCTCACTCTAACCCTTAGCCTAACCCTACCGTAACCATAATCCTCACCCTAACCCTCACCCTCAGGCTCACCATAACCCTATTCCTTACCCTAACCTTAACCCTAACCCTCACCCTCAGCCTCACCCTAAAACTAATTCTAACACTAAACCTTACCCTCACCCTAACCCAAACCCTAAACGTCACCCTAAACCTCACCCTCACCCTAGCCCTTACCCTAACCCTATTCCTAAGCCTAATATTAACCTTAACCCTCATCCTAACCCTCACCCTAACCCTAACCCTAACCATCACCCAAAATCTATTCCTCACCCCCAACCTCACCCTCAACCTAACCCTAAGCCTAACCCTAACCCTCTCCCTCACCCTAGATCTCACCCTAGACCTAATTATAACCCTCACCCTCACTCTAACCGTAACCTCCAACCTAACCCTAACCTTCACCATAACCCTAACGCTAACCCTAACCCTAACCCTAAACCTCACCCTCACCCTCACCCTCAGGCTAAGACTAACTCTATCCCTAACCCTCACACTCAACCTCACCCTAAAACTAACCCTAAGCCTCACCCTCACCCTCAACCTCATCCTAACCCTAACCCAAACACTCAACCCAAACTTCACCTTCACCCTCACCCTAACCCGCACCCTCACCCTAAACATCAACCTAACCCTAACCCTCACCCTAAACTTAACCCTCACATTAACCCTAACCTTCACCCTAACCCTAATCCTCAACCTAACCCTTACCCTCACCCTAACACTAAGCCTAACCCTAACTTGAACCCTCACAGTAACCCTAAACCTCACCTTAATGCTAACCCTCACAGTAACCCTAACCCTCACCCTAAACTTAACCCTACCCCTCACCCTACCCCTCATTCTAACTCTAATCCCAACCCTAACACTCACCCTCACCGTCACCCTAACAATCACACTAACCCTAACCATCACCCAAACACTAACCCTCACACTCTCCAGAACCCTCATCCTCACTCTAACACTCACCCTCACACCAACCCTCACCCTTACCTTATCTTCACCCTAACCCTAACCCGCAGACTAACCCTAAACTTAACTTTAACCCTACCCCTGAACTTACCCCTCTCCCTAACTCTAACCCTAACCCTAACACTAACCCTCACCCTAATCCTAACCCTTACACTCACCCTCACCCTCACCCTAAACCTTACCCTTACATTAAATCTCACCCTAACGCTAACCCTCATTCTACACATCACCCTAACAATAACCCTCACTCTAACCCTAACCCTATCACTCACACGAAACCTAACACTCACCCTAACCCTCAACCTAACCCTAACCTCCAACCTAACACTAACCCTCACCCTAACCCTAATGCTATCCCTCACCCTATCCCTAACCCTCACCCTAACCCTTATCCTCACTCTAACCCTAACCCTCACAGTAACCCTAATCCTCACCCTAACCCTAATCTACCATTCACCCTAACCCTCACTCTAACCCTAACCCCAACCCTAAACCTCACCCTGACCGTCACCCTAACACTCAGCCTAACCCTCAACCTTATCCTCACCCTAACCCTAACCCTAACCCTCACCCTAAACCTTAACCTCACCCTCACCCTAAACCTAAACCTCACCCTAACCCTAAACCTAACCCTAAACCTCACCCTAGCCCTCACGCTAACCCTAATTCTAACCCTAACCCTCACCCTAATCCTAAACCTCACCCTAAACCTAACCCTATCTCTAACCCTCACCATCACCCTAGCCCTCACCCTAACCATAATTCTAACACTCACCTTCACCCTAACCCTAACCCTCATCCTCACCCTAAACCTCACATTAACCCTAACCCTAATAATCAATCTAACCCTTACCCTAACCCTAACCCGAAACCTTACCCTAACCCTCACCCTAACACTAAACCTCACGCTTATATTAAACCTCACCCTCAGCCTAACCCTCACCTTTACCCTTACCATCACCCTCACCCTAACCTCACCCTATCCGTAACCCTCACCCTAGCCCAAATCCTAAACCTAACCCTAACCCTCACACTCACCCTCAGCGTAACACTAACCCTATCACTATTCCTAACCCTAAACCTCACCCTCACCCTAACCATCACTCTAATTCTTACCCTCACACTAATCCTAACCCTAACCCTAAACCTAACTATCACACTAAACCTAACCCTCACCATAACCATAACCCTAACCCTTATCCTAACACTCACCTTAACCCTAACCCTAAACCTCACCCCAACCCTCATCCTAAACCTCACCGTCACCCGAAACCTGACTCTAACCCTAATAATAATCCTAACCCTCACCCTCACCCTAACTCTCACCCTCACCCTAAACCTCACCCTAACCTACACCCTAATCCTAAGCCTAACCCTCAGTCTAACCCTCACCCTAACCCTAAGGATAACCCTAATCATAACACTCACCCTAACCCTAACCCTCACCTTAACCTTAAACCTCACCCTAATCCTCACCCTAACCCTCACTCTCACCTGCACCCTCACCCTAACCCTAATGCTAACTCTAACCCTCACACTAACCCTCATGCTATCACTTACCCACACCACAAAGCTATCCCTAACCTTAAAACTCACCCTCACCCTAAACCTCAACCTAAACCTAAACCTAATCCTAACCCTCACCTAAAACTTACCCTCACCCTAACACTAACACTCATACTAACCCTAAGCCTCATCGTAACCCTAAAACTCACCCTCACCATAAACCTAAACCTAACCCTAACACTCACCCTAACCCTAAACCTAACACTAACCCTAACACTAACTGTCACCCTAACCCTAACTCTAAACCTAAACCTCAACCTCAACCTAACCCTAACCCTAACCCTAATCCTAAACCTCACCCTAAACATAACCCTAAACCTCAACTTCATCCTAACCCTCATCCTAACCCTCACCCTAACCCTAACCCTAACCATCACCCTAAACCTAATCCTCAAGCTCAACCTCACCCTCAGCCTAACCCTAAACCTAAACCTAAACCTAACCCTAACCCACACACTCACCCTCACCCTAACCCTAACCCTAATCATAACCTAACCCTAACACTAACCCTCACCCCAAACATAACCCTCACCCTAACACTAACCCTCACCCTAACACTTCCCCTCACCCTAACACTAACCCTAACTCTAACACTAACCCTCACACTAACCCCTACACTCACCTTAACCCTAAACCTCACCCTAACCCTAAAGCTAAACTTCACCCTCACCCTAGCCCTCACTGTAACCTTAATTCTTAACCTAACCCTCAACCTAATCATAACCCTCATCCTCACCCCAAACCTCACACTAACCCTAACCCTAATCCTCAATCTAACCCTCACCCTATCCCTAACCCTTAACCTAACCCACACCCTAACCCTAACCCTCACCCTTATCTTAACTCTCACCCTCAGCCTAACCCTCATTTTACCCTTACAATCACCCTCACACTAACCCTCCCCCATACCCTAACCCTCACCATAGCCCTCACCCAACCCTAAACCCAACCCTCACCCTCACGCTCACCCTCAGCGTAACACTAACCCTATCACTATTCTTAACCATAAACCTCACCCTCACCCTAACCGTCACCCTAATTCTTAACCTCACACTAATCCTAACCCTAAACCTATCCATAACCCTACCCCTTATACTAACACTCACATTAACCCTAACACTAACCCTCACCCTAACCCTCACCCTAAACCTCACCGTCACCCTAAACCTATCCCTAACCCTAATAATAACCGTAACCCTCACCCTAACACTAACCCTCACCCTCATCCTAACCCTCAACCTAACCCTCAACCGAATCCTAATCCTAACCCTCTGCCTAACCCTCAAATTAACCCTAAGCATAACCCTAACCCTAACCCTCACACTAACCCTCACCCTAACCCTAACCCTAACCCTAACCCTCACACGCACCCTAACCCTCACACTAACACTTAACCTCATCCTCTCCCCAACCTCACACTTAATCGAACCCTCACGATAACTCTAACCTTAACCGTCACCCTCACCATCACCCTCACACTAACCATAACCCTAACCCTCACCCTAACCCTAAATCTCACCCTAATCCTCACCTTAAACCGCACTCTCACCCTCACCCTCACCCAAACCCTAAACCCAACACTCATCCTAACCCTCACCCTAACCCTAATGCTAACTCTAGCACTCACCCTAACCCTCATACTATCACTTACCCACACCACAAACCTAACCCTAACCTGAACCCTCACCGTCCACCAAAACTTCACCCTAACCCTAAACCTAATCATAACCCTAACCCCCACCCTCAACCTAAAACTCACCATAACCCTTACCGTCACCCTCACCCTCACCCTAACCATAACCCTCACACTAAACCTAACCCTCACCCTAAACCTAACCCTACCCCTCACCCTAACCCTCACCCTAAACTTAGCCCTAACCCTAACCCTCACCCTCATGCTAGCCCTCACCCTAACCCTAATTCTAACCCTAACTGTAATCCTAACCCTAAAACTAACCCTAACCCTAACTCTAACCTTCAATCACAGCCTCACCCTCACTGCAAATGTAACAGTAATTATAACACTTACAACAACCCTAACCATAATCCTAACCATCACCCACTCCCTAACCCTAATCCTAACCCTAACCATCACGCTAACATTAACCGTCACCCTCACTGAAACCCTAACCCTCATCTTAACTCTCACCCTAACCCTAAGCCTAACTCTCACCATAAACCTTAACCTCACCCTAATCCTAACACTAAGCCTAACCTAAACCTTACCCTAACCCTCACCCTCAGCCTAATCCTAACCCAAACCCTAACCCTCAACCTAACCCTCACTCTAACCCTAACCCTAACCGTAAACCTCACATTAACCCTAACACTCACCCTAACCCTAACCCAAACCCTCACACTAACCCTGATGCTAACTCTAACCCTCATCATTACCAGAACCCTAAACCTAACCATAAACCTCACCTTAAGGCTAACTCTAACCCTAAACCTAACCCTAACCCGCACCCTCACCCTAACCCTCACCTTCACCCTCACCCTCAGGCTAACCCTAAGCCTAACCCTAACTCTAACCCTAACCCTCACACTCACCCTCACCATAACCCTAATCCTAAACTTACCCTATCCGTAAACCTAACCCTCACCCTAAGCCTAACCCTAACAGTAACCCTAACCCTCACCCTCATCTTAACCCTCACCCTAACCCTAACTCTAAACCTAAACCTCAACTTCACCCTAACCCTAAATCTAACCCTAACCCTAACCCTAAATCATACCCTAACCCCAACTCTAAACCTCACCCTCACCCTCAACATCACCATAAACATAAACCTAACCCTAACCCTAACAATAACCCTAACCCTAACCCTAAACCACACCCTAACCATAACCCTCACCCTAACGCTAAACCTCACCCTAACATTTACCCTCACCCTAACACTAACCCTCACACTAAACCTAACTCTCACCATAACCCTAAACATCACCCTAACCCTAATCCTAACCCTAACCCTCACCCTAACCCTAATTCTAACTCTAACCCTCACCCTAACCCTAAACCTCATCCTCACCCTAACACTCACCCTAACCCTAAGCCTCACCCTTACCGTAACACTCGCCCTCAGACTAACCCTCACCTTTAACCTTAACGACACCCTCAAACTAACCCACACACTAACCATAAACTTAACCCGAACCCTAACTCTCACCCTGACCCTAACCCTAACACTCACCTAACACTAACCCTCATCTTCATCCTCACCCTCAGCCTAACCCTAAGCCTAAACCTAACCCTAACCCTAATCGTCACACTCACCCTCTCCCTAACCCTAATCCTAAACCTCACCCTCAACCTAGCCCTCACCCTAACCCTAATCCTAAACCTAACCCTCACCCTAACCCTAACACACATCCGCAGCCTAACCCTCACATTAACTCTAACCCTAACACCAGCCCTAACAGTAACCCTCAGCCTAACCCTCACCCTAACTCTATCTCTAACGCTAAACCTCAAACTCACACTGACCCTAACCCTAACCCTAAACCTCACCCTAACACTAACCCTAAACCTCACCCTCACCCTAAACCTAATCCTAAACCTAACCCTCATCTTAAACCTCACCCTCACCCTAACCCTAACCCTCACCCTAATCCTAACCCTTACCCTCAACCTAAGTCTCAGACTAACCCTAAGCCTAAACCTAAACCTAACCCTAACCCACTCACTCACCGTCAACCTAACCCTAATCCTAACCATAACCCTAACCCTAAATCTCACACTAACCCTAAACATAAGATTAACCCTAACCCTAACCCTCATCCTAACCCTCACCAGAACCCTAACTCTAACCCTAAACCTCAACCTTACTCTAACCCTAACACTAACGGTAACCCTAAAACTCTCCCTAACCCTAACCCTCACTCAAACCCTCACCGTAACCCTGACCCTCACCCTAACCTTAACCCTCACTCTAACCCTAACCCTCAACCTAACCCTTACCCTGACCCTAAACATAACCCTCAACCTAACCCTAACCCTCAACCTAACCAAAACCCTCATCCTAATCCTAACCCTCTCCCTAACACTTACCATCACCCTAACACTATTGCTCATTATAACACTAACCATCACACTAACCCTAACTCTCACCCTAACCTTAAACCTCACCCTAACCCTAACCGTCAGCCTCACCATAGCCCTCACTCTAACCCTATTCTAACCCTAACCCTCACCCTAATCCTAAACCTCATCCTCACCCTAAACTCACACTAACCCTAACCGTAATCCTCAATCAAACCCTCACCATTACCCTAACCCTCACCCTAACCCTTACCATAACTCTCACCCTAATCCTAACCCTCACCCTTAGGGGAACACTCACCCTCAGCCTAACCCTCACCTTTACTCTTACCGTCACGCTCATCCTAACCCTAATCCTAACCCTAACACTCATCCTAACACTCACCCTAAACCTAACCCTGTCCATCACCTTAACCCTAACCCTCACCCTCACCCTCAGCCTAACCCTAGGACTAAGCCTAACCCTAAACCTAACCCTCACCCTTACCCTAGCCCTCAGCCTAAACCTAATCCAAACCCTAAACCTCATCCTAACCCTCACCCTAACCCTAACCCTAACCATCACCCAAAACCTCTTCCTCACCCCCACCCTCACCCTCAGCCTAACCCTAACCATAACCCTCACCCTCATTCTCACCCTCACCGCAAACAACCCAAACCAAAACACTAACAATAACCCTAATTTTAACCCTAACCCTAACCCTAATCCTCACCCCCACCCTCACCCTCAGCCTAAACCTAAGCCTAACAATAGGCCTAAACCCTAACCCTCAACCTAACCCTAACCCTAACCCTAATCCTAAACCTAACCCTAATGCTCAGCCACACCCTCATCCTAACCCAAATCCTAACCCTAACCCTAAATCCTAACCCTAAACCTAATCCTAAACCTAACCCTAATCCTCAGCCACACCCTCATCCTAACCCAAATCCTAACCCTAACCCTCACCCTAACCCTAAGTCTAAGCCTAACCCTAACCCTAAAGCTCACACTCTCCCTCACCCTAACCCTGATCCTAAACCTAACCTTATCCCTAACACTAACCCTCACCCTAACACTAACCATAGCCCTCACCCTAACCCTAATCCTAACCCTAACCCTCACCCTCATGCTCCGCCTAAGCCTAAGCCTAAGCCTAACCCTAACCCTAACCCTCACACTTACCATAACAATAACACTAACCCTAACTCTAACCCTAAAACTAACCCTCACCCTACCCCTAACTCTAACCCTAACTCTAACCCTAATCGTCACCCTCACCGTCACCCTCACGCTAACCCTAACCTTAACCCTCACCCTAACCCTAAACCTCACCCTAATCCTGACCTTAAACCTCACTCTCACCTGCACCCTCACCCTAACCCTAAACCTAACCCTCAGCCTAACCCTAGTGCTAACTGTAACACTCACCCTAACCCTCACGCTATCACTTACCCACACCACAAACCTAACCCTAAACTTAACCCTCACCCTCACCCTATACCTCACCCTAACCCTAAACCTAATCCTAACGCTCACCCTCACCCTAACCCTCACCCTCATCCTAACACTCACCATAACCCTTACCCTCACCCTCACCCTCACCCTAACCGTAACCCTCACACTAACCCTAACCCTCACCCTAAACCTAAACCTACAGCTCACCCTAACCCTCAACCTGAACTTAACCCTAACCCTAACCCTCAACCTCACGCTAGCCCTCAACCTTACCCTAATTCTAACCCTAACCATCACCCTAACCCTCATCATCACCCTAAACCTCACACTACCCCTAACCCTAATCCTCAATCTAACCCTAACCCTAACCCTTACACTAACCCTCAACCTAAACCTTACCCTCACCCTTACTGTAACCCTCAGGCTTTTACTAACCGTCAGCCTAACCCGAACCCTCATCCTAACACTCACCCTAAACCTAAACATATCTATCACCATAACACTAACCCTTACCCTCACCATCAACCTCAGCCTAAACCTATGCCTAAGCCTAACCCTAAACCTAACCCTCACTTTCACCCTAGTCCTCACCCTAACCCTACTCCTAAACCTACCCCTCATCCTAACCCTCACCCTAACCCTAAGGCTAACCATCACTCTAAGCCTAATACTCACCCCCACCCTCACCCTCACCCTAACCCTAAGCCTAACACTCACCCTAACCCTAACCCTCACCCTCATCTAACCCTCATCCTATCCCTAACCCTAACCCTACTGCTCACAGTCACCCTAACCCTAACCATCAAACTCACCTCAACCTCAGCTTAAACCTAAGCCTAACCATAACCCTAACCCTAACCCTCACAATCACCCTCACCCTAAGCCTGACCCTAACCCTAAACCTAACCCTCACACTCACCTTCACCCTAACCTTAACCCTAACCCAAACCCTCAACCGAAACCTCACCCTCAACCTCACCCTAACCCTCACCCTCAACCTAAACATCACCCTAAACCTAACGCTCACCCTAACCCTTAGCCTAACCCTCACCCTAACCCTAAACCTCACCCTCACCCTCACCCTCAGTCTCATCCTAACACTAATCCTAACCCTAACCATCACCCTCATCCTCAACCTAAACCTATCCCTAACCCTAACCCTAACCCTAACACTCACCCTCACCCTAAGCCTAAGACTAAGCATATCCCAAACCCTCACACTAACCCTTACCCTAAAATTAACCCTAAGCCTCACCCTCAACCTCAACCTCAACCTAAACCTAACCCAAACACTCATCTGAACCGTCACCCTCACACTCACACTAACCCTCAACCTCACCCTAAACATCACCCTAACCCTAACCCTCACCATAACCCTAACCCTCACATTAACCCTAACCCTCACTCTAACCCAAACCTTCAACCTAACCCTTACCCTCATCCCAACACTAAGCCTAATCCTAACTTGAACCCTCAGAGTAACCCTAAACCTCACCCTAACCCTAACCCTCACAGTAAACCTAACCCTCACCCTAACCCTAACCCTACACCTCACCCTACCCCTCACTCTAACCCTAACCCCAACCTTAACCCTGAACCTCACCATCACCCTAACACTCACGCTAACCCTAACCCTCACCCAAACCATAACTCTCACACTCTCAAGAACACTCATCCTAACTCAAACACTCACTGTCAAAATAAACATAACCCTAACCCTAAACTTCACCATAACCGTAACCCTAACCCTCACACTAACAGTAACCCTAACCCTCACCCTCACTCCAACCCTCACACTTACCTTATCCTCACCCTAACCCTAACCCTCACACTAAACCTAACATTAACTCTAACCCTACCCCTCCCCCTACCCTCACAGTAACTCTAACCCTAACCCTCACCATAAACCTAACCCTTATCCTCACCCTCACCATAACCCTCACCGTAACATTAACCTTCACCCTAACACTAACCCTCATCCATAACTTAACCTTCACTGTCACCCTCACCCTAACCCTCAACCTCATTCTACACATCACCCTAAACATAACCCTCACCCTAACCCTAACCGTATCACTTACCTTAACCCTAACACTCACCCTAACTCTCACCCTAACCCTAACTTCCAACCTAATATTAACCCTGACCCTAACCCTAATGCTAACCCTCACCCTAACCCTAAACCTCACCTGACCCTTACCCTCACTCAAACCCTAACCCTCACAATATCCTTAATCCTCACCCTAAACCTAACACTACCCCTCACCCTAACCCTCACTCTAAACCTAACCCCAACCCTAAACCTCACACTCACCGTCAACCTAACACTCACCTTAACCCTCAACCTTACCCTCACCCTAACCGTAACCCTAACCCTAAACCTCACATTAACCCTAACACTCACCCTAACCCTAACCCAAACCCTCACCCTAACCCTGATGCTAACCCTAACCCTCACAATTACCAGAACCCTAAACCTAACCATAAACCTCACCTTAAGGCTAACTCTAAACCTAAACCTAACCCTAACCCGCACCCTAACCTTAACCCTCACCTTCACCCTCAACCTCAGCCTAACCCAAAGCCTAAACCTAGCCTTCACACTCACCCTCATCCTAACCCTAAACTTAATCCTAACCCTATCACTAACCCTAACCCTAACCCTAAACCTCACCCTAACCCTAACATTAACACTAACCCTAACCTTCATCATAAACCTCATCCTAACCCTAACTGTAACCCTAAACCTCAACTTCAACCTAACCCTAAATCTAACCCTAACCATAACCCTAAATCTCACACTAATCCTAACCCTAAACATTACCCTCACCCTAACCCTCACCATAACCGTATCCCTAACCCTAACCCTAACAATAAACCTAACCCTAACCCTAAAAATCACCCTAACCATAACCCTCACCCTAACCCTAAACCTCACCCTAAAACTTACCGTCACCTTAACACTAAACCTCGCACTAAACCTAAACCTCACCATAACCCTAAACCTCACCCTAACCCTAAACTTAACAGAACCCTCCCCCTAACCCTAATTGTAACCCTAACACTCACGCTAACCCTAACCCTCATCCGCACCCTAACTCTCACCCTAACCCTAAACTTAACCCTAAACCTCACCCTAACCCTAACCCTCACCCTCAGCCTAACCCTAAACCTAACCCTAACCCACAAACTCACCCTCACCCTAACCCTAATCCTAAACCTATCCCTAACCCTAACCCTCCCCCTAAGTCTCACCCTAACCCTAAACCTAACCCTCAACCTTACCATCACCCTAACCATAACTCTAACCCTAAACTTCACCCTAACCCTAAACCTAATTCTAACCCTAACCCAAACCCTAAACCACACCCTATCCATCACCCTAACCCTAATCCTCACACCCATCCTCACACTCAGCCTAACCCTAAGACTAAGCTTAACCCTAAACCTTACCCTCACAGTCACTCTCAACCCAAGCCTAATCCTAACCCTAACCCTTAACCTCAACCTAACCCTCACCCTAACCTTAACCCTAACACTCACCCTAACCCTAACCTACGAACTAACCCTCCCCCTAACCCTAAAGCTAACCCTAAACCTCACCCTACCCCTAACCCTTATCCTAACCCTAACCCTAACACTCACCCTAAACCTAACCCTCACCCTCACCATCACCCTCACCGTAACTCTAACCATTACCCTAACAATAACACTAATCCTAAAGCTAAACCTAAACCTAACCCTAACCCTAACCCTAATCCTAACACTAACACTCAGCCTAACCCTAACCCTCGCCCTCACCATAACTCTAACCCTCATCCAAACACTCACCCTAACCCTAACCCTAACCCTAAACCTCAGCCTAACACTAAACCTAACTGTAACCCTCACCCTAAGCCTAAACTTAACCCAAACCCTAACTCTCACCCTAAACGTAACCTTAAACCTCAACCTAACCCTAACCCTAAACCTCATCCTCAACCTCAGCCTAACCCTAAGCCTAAGCCTAACCCTAACCCTCACACTCACCCTATCCCTTACCCTAATCCTAATCCTAACCCTAAGCCTAACCCTCACCCTCATTCTAACCTTCACCCTAATCCTAACTCGAACATTAACCCTAACCGTAAACCTCACAAACAGCCTCACCCTAATCCTAACTCTAACCATATAGCTCACCCTCACCCTAACCCTAACCCTAAACCTCACCCTAACCCTAACCCTAAACCTCACCCTAACCCTAATCCTCACCCTAACCCTAATCATAAACCTAACCCTCATCCTAAACCTCACCTTAACACTAACCATAAACCTAACCCTTACCCTCACTGTAACCCTTACCCTAACGCTCACCCTAAACCTAAACTTAACCCGAACCCCAACTATCACCCTAACCCTAAACCTAACCCTCACCCTAACCCTCACCTTCACCCTCACCCTCAGCCTCAGCCTAATCCTAAGCCTAAACCTAAACCTAACCCTCACCCTTACCGTCACCCTCACCATAACTCTAACCCTAACCCTAACAATAACACTAATTCTAACCCTAAACCTAACCTTAACCCTAACCCTAATCCTAATCCTAAGACTCACCCTCACCCTAACCCTAATCTAACCCTAACCCTCACACTAACCCTCACCCTCACCCTCATTGTAACCCTAACCTTCATCCAAAACCTCACCCTAACCCTAAACCTAACCCTAAACCAAAACCAAACCCTAACACACACACTCACCCTCGCCCTAACTCTAATCCTAACCCTAACCCTATAACCCTGAACGTCCCCCTAACTCTCACACTAACCCTAACCCTAACATTAACCCTAATCCCAACCCTCAACCTAACCCTCACCCTAACCCTAACTCTAACCCTAACCCTAACCCTCACCCTCACCTTCACTGTAACTTTAACAGTAACCCTAACCCTACAATAAACGTAACCCAAACCCTAACCCTCACCCTAACCATAACCCTCACCCTAGCCCTAAAACTCACCCTAACCCTAACCCTAAACCTAACCCTCAACCTCACCCTAGACCTAACCCTAATTCTAACCCTCACCCTCACCCTAACCCTAACCCTTACCTGAACCCTAAACCTAACCCTAACCCAAACCCTTATCTTAACCATCACCCTTAGCCTAAACCTCACCTTTAACATTAACATAATCCTCACCCTAACCCTCACAGTAACCCTAAACCTCATTCTAACCGTCAACCTAAGCATCACCCTAAACCTAACCCTCAACCTCAAACACACACTCAGCCTAAGCCTAAGCCTAATACTAAGCCTTACCCTAACCCTCACCCTAGCTTTCACCGTAACACTAACACTAACCCTAACCCACAAACGTTAGTTTGTGGTTAACCTTAACCTTAACCTTAAGGTTAACCCTAACCTTAACCATCACCCTAGCCCTAATCCTCACCCCAACCCTCACCCTCAGCCTAACCCTAGGCCTAAGCCTAAACCTATCACTAACCCTAACACTCACTCTCACGTTAACCCTAATCCTAACCCTAACCCTAACCCTAACCCTAAACCTCAACCTCACCCTCACCCTAACCCTAATCCTAACCCTAACCCTAAACCTCACCCTAACCCTAACACTCACCCTCAACTTCAACCTCACCGTAACTCTAAACCTAACCCTAATCCTAAACCTAACCCTAAGACTAACCCTAAACCTCAACATAACACTCACCCTAAGCTTAATCCTAACACTAAGCCTAACCTTAACCTTCGACCTAACCCTCCCCCTAACCCTAAATCTAACTATAAACCTCACCTCACCTTACCCTAAACATCACCCTAACCCTAACCCTAACCCTCACCCTCACCATCACCCTCACGGTAACTCTAACCCTAACCCTAACAATAACACTAATCCTAACCCTAAACCTAACCCTAACCTTAACCCTAACCCTAATCCAAAAACTCACCCTCACCCTAAACCTCACCCTAACCCTAACCCTCACCCTCACCGTAACCCTAACCCTCACCCTCACCGTGACCGTAACCCTAATCGTAACCCTCACCCTAACCCTAACCCGAACCTTAAACCTCTTGCTAACACTAACCCTAACCCTCTCCCTCACCCTAGCCCTCACCCTAACCCTAATTTTAACCCTAATCCTCATCCTACCCCTCACCTTAACCCTAACTCTAACTCTCATCCTAACTCTAAACTAACCCTAACCCTCAACCTAACCATAACACTCATCGTCACACTAAATGTAACCCGAACCCTACCACACACCCTAACCCTAGCTCTAACCCTCACCCTAACCCTAAACCTCACCCTCAGCCTAAACCTAAGCCTAAACCTATCCCTAACACTAACCCTCACACTCACCCTAACCCTTTCCCTAATCCTAATCCTAACCCTAAGCCTAACCCTCACCCTCAACCTAACCCTCAACCTAACGCTAACTCTAATGCTAACTCTAACCCTAACCCTCACCTCACCCTCACCCTTACCCCAATTCTATCCCTAAACCTCACCCTCACACTAACCCTAAACCTCACCCTCACCCTAGCCCTCATCCTAACCCGAATCCTAACACTAACCCTCCTGCTAACCCTCACCCTAACTCTAATCCTAACACTAACCCTCACCCTCACCCAAACCCTAACCCTAACCCTAAACATAACCCCAACCGTCACCCTCACCGTAGCCCTAACCCTAACTTACAACCTAACCCTAAACTTAACCCGAACCCTAACTCTCACCTTAAACATAGCTCTAACACTCAACCTAACCCTAACCCTCACCATCACCCTCACCCTCAACCTAAGCCTAAGCCTAACCCTAACCCTCACACTCACCCTAACCCTAACCCTAATCCTAACCCTAATCCGAAACCTAACATGATCCCTCACCCGAACCCTCACCTTAACCCTAACCCTAACATTAACCCTAAACCTAACCCACACCCTCAGATTCACCCTAACCCTAACAATAAACGTCACCCTGACCCTCACCCTAACCCTAAACTTAAACCTAAACCTCACCCTAACCCTAAAATTCAACCTCACCCTCAGCCTAGCCCTCACCTTAACCCTAATCCTAACCCTAAACCTCATCCTAAACCTCCCTATAATCCTAAGCCTAACCCTCACCCTAACCCTAAATTTCTCACCCTCAACCTCACCCTCAGCCTAACCCTAAGCCTAATCCTAATCCTAACCCTCACCCTCAAACTCACCCTCAGCCTAAACCTAACTCTAACCCTAACCCTCACCCTAACACTAACCCTCATCCTCACTCTCACCCTAACTCTAAACCTAACCCTAACCCTAACCCTTACCTTCACACGCACCCTCACTTTAACCCTAATCCTAATCCTAACCCTATCACTAACCCTCACCCCCACACTAACCCTAACTCTAACCCTTAACCTCACCCTCACCCTAACCCTAACCCTAACCATAATCCTAAACCTCACCCTAAGCCTAAACCTTACCCTAACACTTACCCTCACCCTAACACTAACACTAACCGTAACACTAACACTCACACTAATGCTAACCATCACCTTAAACCTAAACCTCACCCTAACCCTAACTCTAACCCTCAACTTCAACTTAGCCATCACCCTAACCCTAACCCTCATCCTCACAATAAACCTCACACTAACTCTAACAATAATCCTCAATCTAACCCTGTCCCTCACATTAACCATAACCCAAAACCTCACCCCTACCATAAACTTCACCCTCAGCCTAACACTCACCTTTATTCTTATTGTCACCCTCATCCTAACCCTCACACTTACCCTAACACTTATCCTAACCCTCACCCTAACCATAACCCTAACCATCACCCTAACCCTAACCCTAACCCTCACCCTCACCTTCAACCTCAGCCTAACCCTAAGTCTAAGCCTAAACCTATCCCTAAACCTCACACTCACCCTAGCCCTCACCCTAACCCTAATCCTAACCCGAACCCTCATCCTAACACTAAACCTAACCATAAACTAAACCAGGACTCTAAACCTAATCCTCATCCTAATCCTCACCCTCACCCTCAGTCTAACCCTAAGCCTAAGCATAAGCCTAACCCTATCCCTAACCCTCACACTCACCCACATCCTAAACCTAATCCTAACCCTAAACCTAAACCTCAACCTAACCCTCACCCTAAACCTAACACTAACCGTAAACCTCACCCTTACCTTAGTCCTCACCCTAACCCTCACCCCAAACCTAAGCCTCACCCTCACCCAAACCCGAACCTTAACCCTCACCCTAACCCTATGCTTAACATTAACCCTAAACCTCACCCTAACCCTAACAATAACCCTCACAATCACCCTAGCCCTCACCCTAACCCTAATTATAACCCTAAACCTCATCCTAACCCTCAGCCTAACCCTAACCCTAACCCTCACCCTAACCCTAAACCTAATTCTAACCCTCAAACTAGACCTAACCCTGACCCTCACCATAACCCTAACCCTAATCCTCAGCCTAAATCTAAACCTAACCCGAACAATAAACCTCACCCTAACCCTATCCCTAATCCTCACGCTCACCCTAGCCCTCATCCTAAACCTAATCCTAACCGGAACCCTCAAGCTAACCCTCACCCTAACCCTAACACTAACCCTAACTTTAAACCAAGCCCTAATCCTATCCCTCACCCTATTCCTAAACTTAACCCTAACCCTAATCCTCACCCTCACAATAGCCCTCACACTAACCCTAATCCTAAACCTAACCCTCATCCTAACCCTCACCCTCACCTTAACCCTAACCCTCACCCTCACCCTCAGCCTAACCCTTAAGCCTAACCCTAACATTAACCGAACCCTAACCATCACACTCATCCTCACCCAAACCTTAATCCTACACCTAACCCTATCCCTAACCCTAAACCTCACCCTAAAACTCACGCTCAACCTAACCCAAACACTAACCCTAACACTAACCCTCACACTAACCCTCACCTTAACACAAACTCTAAGCCTAAACCTCACCCTCACCCTAAACCTAAACCTCACCCTTAACCTCTCCCTCAGCCTATCACTATGCCTAACCCGAACCCTAACCCTAACACTTACACTCACCCTCACCCTAACCCTCAGCCTTACCCTAAGACTAAGCTTAAGCATAACGCTTACACTAACCCTCAGCCTAACCATAACCCTCACCCTAACCCTAACACTCACTCTAAGCCTAACACTAACCCTCACCCTCACCCACACCCTCACACAAACCCTAACCCTCACCCTGACCCTAACTCTAAGCCTCAACCTCATGCTCTGCCTTAGTTTAAGTCTAAGCCTAAGCCTAACCCGAACCCTCACCTAACCCTAACCTGAACACTAATCCTAACTCTAACCCTAAACCTCACCCTCAGCCTAACCCTAACCCTAACCCTAACTGTAAACCTCATCCTAACCCTAACCCTCACCCTCACCCTAGCCTTCACCAAAACCCTAATCCTAACATTAAATCTCATCCTAACCTTGACACTAACCCTAACCCTAACCCTCACCCTAACCATAGCCCTAACCCTAACCCTAACCCTCAACTTAATCCTAACCCTCACTCTCACCGTAAACGTAACCCTAACCCTCACCCTAACCCTAAACTTAACTGGAAAGCTAACTCTCACCCTAGCCCTAAACCTAACCCTCAGCATATCCCTAACCCTCACCCTCAACATCATCCTCAGCCTAACCCTAAACCTAATCCTAATCCTCACACTCACCCTAACCCTTGCCCTAATCCTAATCCTAACCCTAAGCCTAACGCTCACACTAACCCTCACCCTAACCCTAAATCTAACGCTAACCCTAACCCAAAACCTCACAATCAGCCTCACCCTAACCCTAAATCTAAACCTAAACCTCACTCTCACCCTAATTCTAACCCTAAACCTCACCCTAACCCTAACCCTGACCCTAAACCTCATCTTCACCCTAGCCCTCACCCTCACCCTAATCCTAAGCCTAACCCTCATACTAACACTCACCCTAACCCTAACCCTAACCCAAACCCTCATCCTATGCCTATCCCTCACCATCACCCTCAGCCTCAGCCTAAGCCTAAGCCTAAGCCTAAGCCTAAAAGTAACCCTCACACTCACCCTAACACTTACTCTAATCCTAATCCTAACCCTAACCCTAACCCTCACCCTCACCCTATCCCTCACCTTAACCCTAACACTAACACTAACCCTAAACCTAAACCTCACCCTCAGCCTCAACCTAACGCTAACACTAACCATAATCTCACCCTCAACCTAAACCTAATCCTACACCTGAACCTAACCCTAAACATAAACCTCACCCTCACTCTTCCCCTAACCCTAAACCTCACCCTAACCCTAACCCTCACCCTTTCAGTAACCCTCACGCTCAGCCTAACTCTCACGTTTACCCTGACCGTCAACCCCACCCTAAACCTCACCCTAACCCTTAATCTCACCCTCATGCTCAGCCTAAGCCTAAGCCTAAGCCTAAACGTAAACCTGACCCTCATTCTAACCCTAACCCTAACACTAACTCTAAATCTAAACCTAAAACTCACCCTCACCCTCACCCTCAGCCTGAACCTAAGGCAAACCCTAACCCTAACATTAACCCTCACACTCACCCTAACCCTCACCCTAACCCTAACCCTAACACTAACACTAACCCCCTAAGCCTCACCCTCAGCCTCACCCTAACCCTAATTATAACCGTAAACCTCACCATCACCCTAACCCTAACCCTAAACCTAACCCTAAACCTAACCCTAACCCTCCCCCTAACACTCAACTTAACTCTAACACTAAACCTCACCCTAATCCTAATCCTAACCCTCACCCAAACCCTAACCCTCAACCTCACCCTCACCCTCAGCCTAACCCTAAGCCTAACAATTACCCTAACACTAACCCTCACACTAATCCTAACAATAACCCTAATCCTAATCCTAACTCTAACCCTATCCCTCACCCTCACCCTAACTCTAACCCTATCCTTCACCCTCACCCTAACCCTAACCCTAACACTAAACCTAACCCTAACCCTCACCTTCAACCTCACCCTCAGCCTAACTTTAAGCCTAACCCTAAACCTAACCCTAACACACACACTCACCCTTACCCTAACCCTAATCCTCACCCTAAACCTAACCCTAACCCTAACCCTCCCCCTAACTCTCACCCTCACCCTAACCCTAACACTAAGCCTAAACCTAACCCTCACCCTAACCCTAACTCTAACCCTAAATCTCACCCTCTCCCTAAGCCTAACTCTAACCCTAAACCAAACCGTAAACCTCACCCTATCCCTAAACCTAACCCTAACCCTAACATTCACCCTAACCGTATCTCTAATTCTAAACCTCCCCCTCCCCCTAACCCTAACCCTAAGCCTGATGTAAACGTCACCCAAAACCTAAACCTTACCCTAACACTTACCCTCACCCTAACACTAACAGTAACAATAACCCTCCACTTAACCCTAACCATCACCCTTACCGTAACCCTAACCGTCATTCTCACCCTCACCCTAAACCTAACCCTAAACCGAAACCTCACCCTAACACTAACCCTAACGCTCACCCTCACCCTAGCTCTCACCCTAACCCTATACCTAACCCTAACGCTCAAACTAAACCTAACCCTCAAGCTCAACGTAAACATAACCCTAACCCTCACTCTAACCCTAAACTTAACCTGAACACTAACTTTCACCCTAAACATAACCCTAACCCTCACTCAAAACCTAACCCTCACCCTCAACCTCACCCTCAGTGTAACCCTAAGCCGAACCCTAACCCTAACCCTAACCCTCACACTCAACCTAACCCTTACCCTAATCCTAATCCTAACCCTAACTCTAACCCTAAACCTCAACCTCACCCTAACCCTAACCCTAAACCTCACCCTATCCCAAACCCTAAACCTCACCCTCAATCTAGCCCTCACCCTAACCCTAATCCTAACCCTAACCCGCATCCTTACCCTCAAACTAATGATAACCTGAACCATCACTCTAAACCTAATCCTCAACCCCACCCTCACCCTCAGCCTAACCCTCAGCCAAAGACTAACCCTAAACCTAACCCTCACACTCACCCTCACCCTAACCCTAATCCTAACCCTAACCCTAATCCTTACCCTAAACCTCAACCTAACCCTCACCCTAAGCCTAACCCTAACCCTCACGCTCACCTTAGTCCTCACCTTAACCCTCACTCCAAACCTAACCCTCACCCTCACCCAAACCCTACCCCTCACCCTCACACTCATCCTAACCCTACCCCTATCCCTAATCCTAAACCTCACCCAACCCTAACACTAACCCTCACAATCACCCTAAGCCTAACCCTAACTCTACCTCTAAAATTCATCCTAACCCTAAACCTGACCCTCAACATCACGCTCATGCTCAGCCTTACCTTAACCTTAACCCTAACACTAAACCTAAGAATAACCCTAACCATAAACCTAACCCTAAACGTCACCCTAACCGTAACTCTAACCCTAACCCAAACCTTCACCCTAACCCTAACACTGACTCTAACCCTAACCCTAAACCTCATCCTAACCCTAAACCTAACCCTCACCCTAGCATATATCCTAACCCTAATCCTAACACTAACACTCACACTAACCCTCACTCTAATCCGAAACCTCACACTCAGCCTCAGACTCAGCCTAAACCTAAGGGTAACACTAACTCTAACCCTCACACTCACCATTACCTTAACCCTAATCCTAACCCTAACCCCAACCCTAAACCTAAATCTAACACTAACACTAACCCTCAACATCAACCTAACCCTAAACCTAACACTCACCCTAGCACATAGCTTAACCATAATCCTAACCCTAACACTCACCCTAACGCTAACCCTCAACCTACCCCTACCCCTACCCTCATACTAACCCTAAACCTCACCCTAACCTCACCCTAACCCTAAATCTAAACCTAAAACTCACACTCTCCCTAACCCTAACCATAACCCTAAACCTCAAACTAACACTAACCCTAAACCTCACCCTCACCCTAAACCTCACCCTCACCCTAATTCTAAACCTCACCCTCACCCTATTCCTGACCCTAAACCTAACCCTAGCCCTAACACTCACCCTAACCATAACCCTCAACATAACCCTAACACTCACACTAACCCTAACCCTAACCCTCACCCTCACCCTCACCCTAACCCTAACCCTAACCCTCCCCCTCACCCTAAACCAAACCCTAACCCTAACTCTCACCCTAACCCTAAGACTAACCCTAACACTAACCCTAACCCTCACACTCACCCTCAACCTACACCTAATCCTAAACCTAAACCTAACCCTCACAGTAACCCTCAAACTAGCGCTCACACTAACCCTAATCCTAACCATAAAACTCATCCTAACCCTCACCCTGACCCTAACCCTAACCCTCACCCTAACCCTAACCCTAACCCTAACCCTCATGCTCGGGCCTAAGCCTAACCCTAAGCCTAAGCTTAAGCCTAAACCTAACCTTCACACTAACCCTCAACCTAACACTAACCCTAACACAAAAGCTAACTCTAACCCTAAACCACACCCTCACCCTAACCCTAACTCTAACCCTAACCCTAAACATAAACCTAACCCTCACCCTAACCCTAAACCTAACACTCAACTTAACAGTAAACCTAATCCTAATCCTAACAGTAACCCTAACCCTAACCCTCATTCTAACCATAACACTCACCCAAAACCTAACCCTCACCCTAACACATAAATTCACCCTAACACTAAACCTAACCATAACACTAGCACTCACACTAACCCTAACACTCCCCCTCACAATAAACCAAGTCCTAACCCTAACCCTCACCCTAAACCTAAGCCTAACCCTAAACCTAACCCTCACACTCACTCTCAACCTACACCTAATCCTAAACCTAACCCTAACCCTCACAGTAACCCTCAACCTAGCGCTCACCCTAACCCTAGTCCTAACCCTAAACCTCATCCTAACCCTCACCCTAACCCTAACCCTAACCCTCACCCTCATGCTTGGCCTAAGTCTAACCCTAAGCCTAAGCTTAAGCCTAAACCTAACCCTCACACTAACCCTCAAACTAACCCTAACCTTAACACAAAAGCTAACTCTAACCATAAACCTCACCATCACCCTAACACTAACACTAACCCTAACAGTAAACATAAACCTAATCCTCAACCTAACACTAAACCTCACACTCAACAGTAAAACTAATCCTAACCCTAACAGTAACCCTAACCCTAAACCTAACCCTCATTCTAAACATAACACTCACGGTAACACTAACCCTCACCCTAACACTTAAATTCACCCTAACACTAAATCTAACCCTAACACTAGCACTCACACTAACCCTAACCCTCACCCTCACCCTAGCCCTCACCCTAACCCGAACCCTCATCCTCATCCTAAACTCACACTAACCCTAAAACTAATCCTCAATATAAACCTCACCCTCAACTTAACCCTAACCCTAACCCACACCCTAACCCTAACCCTCACCCTTAACTTAATCCTCACTCTCAGCCTAACTCTCACCTTTACCCTTACCTGCACCCTCACCCTAACCCTCACCCTAAGCCTAACCCTCATCCTAACCATAACATTGACCGTAACCCTAAGCCTAACCCTAACCCTAACCCTCACCCTAACCCTAGACATCATCCTAACCCTAATCCTAACCCTAAACCTAACCCTAACCCTCACCATCAACCTTAACCTAATCCTCAACCCCACACTCACCCTCAGCCTAACCCTAAGCCTAAGCCTAATCCTAACCCTAACCCTCACACTCAGCCTCATCATAACCCTAATCCTAAACCCAACCCGAACACTAACCCTAAACCTCAACCTAACCCTGCCCCTAACCCTCCCTCTAACTCTAACTCTAACCCTAAACTTCACCCTCACCCTCACCCTAACCCTCACCCTAAACCTAAATCTAACCCTCACCCTCACCGTAACTCTAACCTTAACCCTAACAATAACAGTAACCCTAACCATCACCCTAACCCTAACCGTAACTCTAAAAGTCACCCTAACCCTAAACCAAACCCTAAACGTCAGCCTCACCCTAACCGTAAACTTAACCTTAACCATAACACTAACAATAACCCTAACCCTAAACCTAACCCTGAAACTCACCCTAACCCTAACCCTCACACTCACCGTAATCTAACCCTAAACCTCACCCTAACCCTCACCCCCAGGTTAACTCTAAGCCTTAACCCTATCCCTAAACCTAACACAATCACTCACCCTAACATTAACCCTAATCCTAAACCTAACCCTAACCCTAAAACCCTCACCCTAACCCTAACCCTAACACTAACCCTAACCCTAACACTCAACCTAACCCTAAACCTCACCCTCACCTTCACCCTAACCCTAAACGTCACCCTTACCCTCACCCTCACTGTAACTCTAACCCTAAACCTAACAATGACACTAACCCTAACACTAACCCTCACCCTCACCCTCACCGTAACCCTAACCCTAACCCAAACCCTCACCCTAACCCTAACCTTAACCCTAACCTAAACCTCACCCTAACCCTAACCCTAACCGTCACCCTGAGCCTCACCCTCACCACAAACTTAAACTTAACCATAACACTAACAATAACCCTAACCCTAACCCTAATCTAACCCTCACTCTCACCCTAACCCTAACCCTAATCCTCACCCTAACCCTAACCCTCACCCTAACCGTAACCTTCACACTAACACTCACCCTAACCCTAAACTTAACACTAACCCTAAACGTCACCCTAACGCTAACCCTAACCCTCACCCTCACCCTAGCCCTCACCTTAGCCCTAATCCTAAACCTAAACCTCACCCTAACCCTCACCCTAACCCTTAAACTCTAACAATCACTGTAATCCTAACCCTTAACCTCACCCTCACACTCGGGCTAAACCTAAGACTAAGGCTAACCCTAACCCTAACTTCACACTCACCCTCACCCTCATCCTCACAGTAACTCTAACCTTAACCCTAACAATAACACTAACCTTAAACCTAATCCTAACCCTCACCCTAACAGTAAACCTCAACCTAAACCAAGCCCTCACCCTAACACTAACAATAATCCTAACCATAAATCGCATCCTGACCCTAACCCTAAACTTCACCCTCAGCCTCAACCTCACTGTAAAGTTAACCTTAATGATAACACTAACAATAACCCTAACCATAACACTAATACTAACCCTCACCCTCACCCTAACACTAAACCTCCCTCTCACAGTAACCCTAACCCTAACCCTCACCCTAACACTAAACCTAACCCTAATCCTAAACCTCGCCATAATGATAACCCTAAGCTCACGCTCACCCTTGCCCTCATACTAACCCTAAACCTAACCCTAAACCTCATCCTAACCCTCACTCTTACAATAACCCTAACCATCAACCTAACCTTAACCCTAACCTTGAATCTAACCCTAACACTCACCCTCACACTCAGCCTCAGCCTAAACATAAACCTAAGTCTAACCCTAACCCTCACACTCACCCTCACCTTAACCCTAATCCTAATACTAACCCTCACCCTAACCCGCAACCTAACCGTCCTGCTAATCCTAACCCTAAACCTAAACCTCACCCTCACCCTAACCCTAACTCTAAACCTCACCCTAAACCTAAACCTCACCCTAAACCTAACCCTAACCCTCATCCTAACCTAACAGTTACCCTAACCCTAACAATAACCCAACCTTAACGCTAACACTAACTCTAAACATAAACCTCACGCTAATGCTAACCCACACCCTAAAACTAACCCTAATACTAACACTAACCGTCACACTAACCCAAAACATCACCTTCACCCTAAACCTCAACATAACCCTAAACCTAAACCTCACCCTCACCATAGCCATCACACTAACCCTAACCCTCACCTTTACCCTTACTGTCACCCTCACCCTAACCCTCACCCTACCCCTAACAATCATTCTAACCCTCACCCTAAACATAACCCTAATCACCAAGCTAACCCTAACCCTCAACCTCACACTCAGCCTCATTCTAAACCTAAGCCTAACCCTAAACCTAACCCTAAACCTCATCCTCACCCTACCCCTCACCCTAAACCTAATCCTAACCCTAACCCTAAAAATAACAGTAACCCTAACCCTAACCCTCATTCTAACCCTAACCCTCACCCTAAACCTTACCCTCACCCTAACACATACCTTACCCTAACAATAACCCTAACCCTAACCTGAACCCTCATTCTAACCCTAACCCTCACTCTAACCCTTACCCGCACCCTAACACTTACCTTACCCTAACAATAACACTAACCCAAACACTAACCCTCACACTAACCCTAACCATCACCCTACCGTAACCCTAACGCTAAACCTCACCCAAACCCTAACCCTAACCCTCACCCTCACCCTCACCCACACCATAACTCTAACCCTAACCTTAACAATAACACTAATCCTAACCCTAAATCTAACCCTAATCCTAATCCTAACCCTAATACCCACCTTCAGCCTCACCCTAACCACAAACTTAACCTGAAACATAACAATAACAATAACCCTAACCCTCACCCTAACCCTATATCTAACACTAAACCTCAAACTCTAGCCCTCACCATAACCATAATCCTAAAACTAACCCTCTTCTTAACCCTCATCCTAACCCTAACCCTAACTCTCACCCTAACCTAATCCTAACCATAACCCTAACCCTATACCTCCCCCTAACCCTAAACCTAAAACTAACCCTAACCCTAACCCTCATCCTAACCCTCACTTGAACCCTAACTGTAACCCTAAACCTCACCCTCATCCTCACCCTAACTCTAACCCTAACCCTAAACCTAAACCTCACCCTAACCCTAAACCTCACCCTCACCCTCAACGTAACCCTAACTCGAAACTTAACAATCACCCTAAACCTAACCCTAACAGTCACCCTAACCATAAAACTAACCCTAACCCTAACCCCCACCCTAACACTTACCCTCACCCTAACACTAACCCTAACTCTAACACTAACCCTCACAATAACCCTAACTCTCACCCGAACCCTAAACCTCACCTTAACCCTAACCCTAACCATAAGCCTCACCCTAGCCCTCACCCTAACCCTAATTATAACCCTAACCCTCACCCTAACCCTAACCCTCATCCTCACCTTAACCTCACACAAACCCCAACCCTGATTCTCAATCTAACCCTCACCCTCACCCTAACCCTCATCCTACCCCTTACCCTAAACCTCAACCTAATCCTAACCCTCACCCTTAGGGGAACACTCACCCTCAGCCTAACCCTCACCTTTACTCTTACCGCCACATGCATGCTAACCCTCACCCTAACCCTAACCCTCATCCTAACACTCACCCTAACCCTAACCCTATCCATCACCCTAACCCAAACTCTCAAACTCACCCTCACCCTAAGCCTAACCCTAAGCCTAAGCCTAACCCTAACCCTAAACCTCACCCTCACCCTAGCCCTCACCCTAAACTTAATCCTAATGCTAAGCCTCATCCTCACCCTCAACCCAACCCTAACCCTAACCATCACCCAAAACCTATTCCTCACCCTAATACTCACCCTCAGCCTAACCCTAAGACTAAGCCTAACCCTAACCATAACCCTCAACCTCAGGCTCGCCCTCACCGCAAACTAAACCCAAACCATAACACTAACAATAACCTGAATTTAAACCGAAACCCAAACCCTAATCCTCACCCCCACCCTCACCCTCAGCCTAACCCTAATCCTAAACCTAAACCTAAACCTAACACTAAACCTCACCCTAATCCTCAGCCTCACCCTCACCCTAACCCAAACACTAATATAAAACCTCACCCTAACCCTAAGCCTAACCCTAAGCCTTACACTAACTCTCAAACTCACCCTCAATCTAAACTTAAACCTAACCCTAAAACTCACCCTAAACCTCAACCTAAACCTAACACTCACCCTCAACCTTAACCTCACCGCAAACTTTACCCTAACCATAAAAATACCAATAAACCTAACTCTAACCCTAAACTTAACCCTAAACCTCACCCCCACCCTCACCCTCAGCCTAATCATAAGCCTAATCCTAAGCCTAACCCTAAGCCTCACCATAACCCCAAACCTAACCCTCACCCTAACCCTAACCCTAACACTAAACCTCACCTTAAGGCTAACTCTAAACCTAACCCTAACCCTAACCCACACCCTAACTCTCACACTTACACTCTACCTCAGCCTAACCCTAAGCCTAAACCTAACCCTAACCCTAGCCCTCACACTCACCCTCACCCTAACCCTAATCCTAAATCTAACACTATCCCTAACCCTAACCCTCACCCTAACGCTCACCCTAACCCTAACCCTAACACTAACCCTAAACCTAACCCTCACCCTAACCCTCCTCCTAAACCTATCTCTAAACCTGAACCTCAAACTCACCCTGACCCTAAACCTAAACCTAACCCTAAACCACACCCTAACCCTAAACCTCAACCTCACCCTAGCCCTCACCCTAACCCCAATCTTAAACCTAACCCTCATTCTAACCCTCACCTTAACCCTAAACCAAACCCTCACCCTAACCTACACCCTCACCCTAACCCTCAGCCTAACACTAAGCCTAACCTTAAACCTAACCCTAACACAAACCCTCACACTCACACTCACGCTAACCCTAATCCTAAATCTAATCCGATCAATAACCATAACATTCACCCAAACCCTCACCCTAACACTAACCTTAACACCAACCCTAACGCTAACCCTCACACTAACCGAACTCTAACCCTAAACCTCACCCTCACCCTCACCTTAACCCTCACCCCCAACCTCAGCCTAAACCTAAGCCTAACACTAACCCTAACCCTCAAAATCACACTCACCCTCACAAAAACACTTATCCTAATCCCAGGCCTGACCCTAAAACTCACCCTAATCCTAGCCCTCACCCTAACCCTAAACCTAAGACTAACCCTAACCCTAACCGTCACCCTAACCCTAATTCTAAACCTAAACTTCACCCTCACCTTAACCGTAACCCTAACCTTAACCCTAACCCTATACCTCACCCAAAACATAACCCCAAAACTCACCTTCACCCTAGCCCTCACCCAAACCCTAATCCTAACTCTAACCCTCATCCTAACCCTAACCCTAACCCTAACCATAACCATCACCCTAACCCTAACCCTCAGCCTCAACCTCACCCTCAGCCTAAATTTAACCCTAAACCTAAACCTAACCCACACACTCACCCTCACCCTAACCCTAATCTAATCCTAAACCTAAAAATAACCCTAACCCTAAACCTAACCCTCAAACTAAACATAACCCTCACCATAACCCAAACTCTCACTCTAACACTTACCCTCACTCTAACAGTAACCCCCACACTAACACTGAAGCTCACACTAACCCTAAACCTCTCCCAAACCTTAACCCTAACACTAACCTAAACCTCACCCTCACCCTAGCCCTCACCTTAACCCTAATTCTAACCCTAACCCTCAACCTAACCCTATCCCTCAACCTCACCCTAAACCTCACACTAACCCTAACCCTAATCCTCAATCTAACCCTCACCCTAACCATAACCCGAACCCTTAACCTAACGCTCACCCTAACCCTAACCCTCACCCTTATCTTAACCCTCACCCTCAGCCTAAACCTCACATTTACCCTTACCATCACTCTCACCCTAACCCTCAATCTTAACCTAACCCTAACCAAAGCCCTCACCCTAACCCTAACCCTAAACCTCACCCTCACCCTCAGATTTACACTAATCCTATCACTATTCCTTACCCTAAACCTCACCCTCACCCTAGCCATGACCCTAATTCTTACCCTCACACTAATCCTAACCCTAACCCTAAACCTAACTCTCACAATAAACCTAACCCTCACCCAAAACCTCACTGTCACCCTAAATCTGACCTTAACCCTAATAACAACCCTAACCCTCACTCTCACACTAACCCTCACCCTAACCCTGACCCTAAACCTCACCCTAATCATAACCCTAAACCTTAGCCTAACCCTCACCCTAACCCTAAGCATAACCCTAACCCTAACCCTCACCCTAACCCTCACCCTAACCCAAATCTTAACCCTAACCCTCACCCTCACCCTAAACCTCATCCTAACACTTAGCCTCATCCTCACCCTAAACCTCTCACTTAACCGAATCCTCACCGTAACTCTAACCCTAACCTTCACCCTCACCGTCACCCTGACGCTAAGCCTAACCCTAACCCTCTCCCTAACCATAATGCTAAGTCTAACACTCACACTAACCCTAATGCTATCACTTATCCACACCACAAACCTAACCCTAACCTTAACCCTCACCCTCACCCTAAACCTCACCCTAACCCTAAACCTAATCCTAACCCTCACCCTCACCTTAACCCTAACAATAACACTCACCTAACCGTAATCCTAACCTTCTACCTCACCTGAACCCTCACCCTAACACTAACGCTCACCCACACCCTAAACCTCAAGCTCACCCTTACCCTAACCCTCAACTAATCCTCACCCTAACCCTAACCATTACCTAACTGAGAGCCTAACCCTCACTTTCACCATAACCATATCCCTAACCCTAAACCTCACCCTCACCCACACCCTCTACCTCAGCCTATCCCTAACCCTATCCCTAATCCTAACCCTAACCCTCACCTTCACCCAAACCCTCACCATAACCCTTAGCCTCACCCTCACTCTCACCCTAACCTTAACCCTCACACTAATCCTAACCCTCACACTAAACCTAAACCTGCCCCTCACCCAAAACCTCACCATAAACTTAACCATAACCCTAACCCTCACCCTCACGCTAGCCCTCAACCTAATACTAATTCTAACCCTAACCCTCACCCTAACCCTCATCCTCATCCTAAACCACACACTAACCCTAACCCTAATCCCCAATCTAACCCTAACCCTAACCCTTACCCTAACCCTAACCCTAACCCTAACCCTCACCCTCACCGTAACAGTAACCCTAACCCTAACAATAACCCAACCCTAACGCTAACACTAACCCTAAACATAAACCTCAACCTAATGCTAACCCTCACCCTGAAACTAACCCTAATACTAACGCTAACTGTCACACTAACCCTAAACATCACCTTAACCCTAAACCTCAACATAACCCTAAACCTAACCCTCACCCTCACCATAGCCCTCACACTAACCCTAACCCTCATCCTCACCCTAAACCTCACACTAACCCTAACACTGATACTCAATCTAAACCTCACCCTCACCCTAACCCTAACCCTAATCCTCACCCTAACTCGCACCCTAATCCTAACCCTCACCTTCACCCTTACTGTCACCCTCACCCTAACCCTCACCCTACCCCTAACAATCATTCTAACCCTCACCCAAAACATACCCTAACCATCACGCTAACCCTAATCCTCAACCTCATACTCAGCCTCATTCTAATCCTAAGCCTAACCCTAACCCTAACTCTAAACCTCTTCCTCAGCCTACCCCTCACCCTAACCCTAATCCTAACCCTAACCCTAAAAATAACACTAACCCTAACCCTAACCCTCATTCTAACCCTAACCCTCACCCTAACCCTTACCCTCACCCTAACACTTACCTTACCCTAACAATAAGCCTAACCCTAACCCTAACACTCATTCTAACCCTAACCCTCACCCTAACCCTTACACTCACCATAACACTTACCTTACCCTAACAATAACCCTAACCCAAACACTAACCCTCACACTAACCCTAACCATCACCCTACCCTAACCCTAACCCTAAACCTCATCCTAACCCTAACCCAAACCCTCACCCTCACCCTCACCATAACTCTAACCCTAACCTTAACAATAACACTAATCCTAACCCTAAATTTAACCCTAATCCTAATCCTAACCCTAATACCCACCTTCAGCCTCAACCTAACCACAAACTTAACCCTAACCATAACACTAACAATAACCCTAACCCTCACCCTAACCCTAACATTAACCCTCACCTTAACCCTAACCCTAATCCAAATCCTAACGCTATACCTCATCCTAACCCTCACCCTAACCCTAACCCTAAACCTCAACCTAACCGTAACCCTCACCCCCACACTCAGCCTAACCCTAAACCTAACCCTAACACTAACCCTCACACTCACACTCAAGCTAACCTTAATCATAGATCTAACCCGCTCCCTAAACATAACCCTCACCCTAAACCTCACCTAACCCTAACCCTAACACCAATCCTAACACTAACCCTCACAATAACCCTAACTCTAACCCTAAACCTTACCCTCACCCTCACCTTAACCGTGACCGTCAACCTCAGCCTAAACCTAAGCCTGACCCTAACCCTAACGCTCACACTTACACTCACACTCACCCTAACACTAATCCTAATCCCAGCCCTAACCCTAACCATCACCCTAACCCTAACCCTCACAATAATCCTAAACCTAACACTAACCCTAACCCTAACACTCACCCTAACTGTAACTCTAAACCTAAACCTCACCCTCAACTTAACCCTAAGCCTAACCCTAACCCTAACGCTAATCCTCACAATAATCCTAAACCTAACCCTAACCCTAACCCTAACCCTAACCCTAACCCTAACCCTAACCCTAACCCTAACCCTAACCCTAACATTTACTCTGACCCTAACACTAACCCTAACCATCACCCTAATGTTCACACTTACCCTAACCCTCACAGTAACCCTAAACCTCATCCTAACCTTAACCCTAACCCTAACTTAAACCTCACCCTCATCCTAGCCCTCACCCTAACCCTAATTCTAACCCTAACACTCACCCTCAACCTCACCCTAAACCTCACACTAGCCCTAACCCTAATCCTCAATCTTACCCTCACCCTAACTGTAACCCGAACTCTTAACCTAACCCTCACCCTAACCCTAACCCTCACCCTTATCTTAAGCCTCACCCTCAGCCTAACCCTCACCTTTACCCTTACCATCACTCTCACCCTAACCCTCAACCTTACGCTAACCCTCACCCAAGCCCTCACCCTAACCCTAACCCTAAACCTCACCCTCACCCTCAGATTTACACTAATCTTATCACTATTCCTAACCCTTAACGTCACCCTCACCTAACAGTCAGCTAATTCTTACCCTCACACTAATCCTAACCCTAACCCTAACTCTCACACTAAACCTAACCCTCACCCTAACCGTAACCCTACCCCTTACCCTAAACCTCATCTTAACCCTAACTCTAACCCTCACCCTAACCCTCACCCAAAACCTCACTGTCACCGTAAATCTGACCCTAACCCTAATAACAACCCTAACCCTCACCCGAACCCTAACCCTCACCCTCACCCTAACCCTCACCCTAACCCTCACCCTAATCATAACCCTAACCCTCAGCCTAACCCTCACCCTAACCGAAACCTTAACCCTAAGCCTCACCCTCACCCTAACCCTCATCCTAACACTTAACCTCATCCTCACCTTAAACCTCACACTTAACCGAATCCTCACCGTAACTCTAAACCTAACCGTCACCCTCACCGTCACTCTCACGCTAAGCCTAACCCTAACCCTCACCCTAAACCTAAAACTCACCCTAATCCTCACTATAACTCTAATGCTAAGTCTAACACTCACCCTAACCCTCATGCTATCACTTATCCACAGAACAAACCTAACCCTAACCTTAACCCTCACCCTCACCCTAACCCTAATCCTAACCCTAACCCTAACCCTCATCCTAACCCTCACCCTAATCCTAAGGTTAACCATCACCCTAAGCCTAATCCTCACACTCACCCTCACCCTCAGACTAACCCTAAGCCTAAGACTAATCCTAACCCTAACCCTCACACTCACCCTCAACCTAAACCTAATCCTAACCCAAAACCTAACCCTAACCCTAAACCTCAACCCTACCCTCACCCTAAACCTAACGTTAACCCTAACACTAACCCTAACCCTAACACTCAGCCTTACCCTCCCCCTCAACTTAACTCTAACCCTAAACCTCTCACTCACACTATCCCTAATCCTAACCCTAACTCTAAACCTCAGCCTAACCCTAACCCTAACCCTCCCCCTCCCCCTCACCCAAACCGTATGTCTAACCCTAACCCTAACATTAACACTAATCCTAACCCTAAAACTAAACCTAACCCTAAGCCTAACCCTAATGCTAACACTCACCCTCACCATAATCCTAATCCTAACCCTAACACTCAAACTAACCCTAACCCTCAACCTCACTGTAACCCTAACCCTCTTCCAAAAGCTCACCCTAACCCTAACCCTAACCCTAAAACTCACCCTAACACTAACCCTAACCCTCACCTTCACCCTAGCCCTCACCCTAACCCTAAGCATAACCCTAATCCTCATCCTAACCCTCACCCTAACCCTAACTCTAACCCTAAAACTCACACTAACCCTAACCCTAACTAAAACCCTAACCCTAACCCTAAACCTCACCCTAACCCTAACACTCACCCTCACCCTCACTGTAACCCTAACCCTAAACCTAACAATATCCCTAAACCTAACCCTAACTCTCACCCTAAACATAACACTCACCCTAACCCTAACCCTCACCCTAACACTTACCCTAAACCTTAACCTAACCCTAACTCTAACACTAACCCTCACAGTAACCCTAACTCTCACCCTAATCCTAAACCTCACCCTAACCCTAACCCTAACCCTAACCCTCACCCAAACCGTAGCCCTCACTCTCACCAAAATTCTAACCATAACCCTCACCCTAACCCTAACCATCATCCTCACCATAAACATCACCCTAACCCTAACCATAATTCTCAATCTAACCCTGACCCTCACCTTAACCCTCACCCTCACCCTAACCCTTATGCTAACCCTCACATTAATCCTTACCCTCACCCTTAAAGGAACACTCACCCTCAGCCTAAACCTCACCTTTACTGTTACCGTCATGCTCACCCTAACCCTCACCCTAACCCTTACACTCATCCTAACACTCACCCTAACCCTAACCCTATCCATCACCCTAACCCTATCATTCACACTCACCCTCACCCTCAGCCTAAACCTATGCCTAAGCTGAACCCTAACCCTAACCCTCACCCTCACCCAAGCCCTCACCCTAAAACTTATCCTGACCCCAACACTCATCTTAACCCTCACCCTAACCCTAACCTTAACCATCACCCAAAACCTATTCCTCATCCCCACCCTCATCCTCACCCTATCCCTAATCCTAATCCTAACCCTAAAAATAACCCTAACACTAAACCTAACCCTCAACCGAAACATAACCCTCACCCTAAACCAAAACCTCACCCTAACACTTACCCTCAACCTAACACTAACCCTAACTCTAACCCTAATCCTCACACTAACCCTAACCCTCACAGTAACCCTAAAACTCACCCTAACCTTAACCCTAACCCTAACCTAAACCTCACCCTCATCTTAGTCCTCACCCATACCCTATTTCTAAACCTAACCCTAAACCTAACGGTAACCCTCAATCTCACCCTAAACCTCACACTAACCCTAACCATAATCCTCAATCTAACCCTCACCCTAACCGTAACCCGAACCCTTGTCCTAACCCTCACCCTAACCCTTACCCTCACCCTTATGTTAAGCCTCACCCTCAGCCTAACCCTCACCTTTACCCTTACCATCACTCTCACCCTAACCCTCAACCTTACCCTAACCCTCACCCAAGCCCTCACCCTAACCCTAACCCTAAACCTCACCCTCACCCTCAGATTTACACTAATCCTATCACTATTACTATCCCTAAACCTCAACCTCACCCTAATTCTTACTCTCAAACTAATCGTAACCCTAACCCTAACCCTAACTCTCACACTAAACCTAACCCTCACCCTAACCGTAACCCTACCCCTTACCCTAAACCTCACCTTAACCCTAACTCTAACCCTCAACCTAACCGTCACCTAAAACCTCACCGTCACCCTAAATCTGACCCTAAGCCTTATAACAACCCTAACTCTAACCCTCACCCTAACACTCACCCTAAACATAACCCTAAACCTCAGCCTAACCCAAACCTTAACCCTAACCCTCACCCTCACCCTAACCCTCATTCTAACAGTTAACCTCATCCTCACCCGAAACCTCACACTTAACCGAATCCTCACCGTAACTCTAACCCTAACCGTCACCCTCACGCTAAGCCTAACCGTAACCCTCACCCTAACCCTAAAACTCACCCTAATCCTCACTCTCACCCTCACCCTAACCCTAATGCTAAGTCTAACATTCACCCTAACCCTCATGCTATCACTTACCCACACCACAAACCTAACCCTAACCTTAACCCTCACCCTCACCCTAAACCTCACCCTAACCCTAAACCTAATCCTAACCCTCACCCTAATCCTATCCCTAACACTAACCCTCACCTAACCCTAACCCTAACATTCTACCTCACCCTAACCCTCACCATCACCCGAACCTTCACCCTAAACCTAACGCTCACCCACACCCTAAACCTCAAGCTCACCCTTACCATAACCCTCAACTAATCCTCACCCTAACCCTAACCATTACCTAACCAAGACCCTCACCCTCACCCTCACCTTCATCTAACACTCACCCTCACCCTAGACCTCAACCCTAAACATAACCCTAACCCTAAACCTGACCCTCACCATCACCCTCAACCTCAGCCTATCCCTAACCCTATCCCTAATCCTAACCCTAACCCTTAACCTCACCATCACTCTCACCCTAACCGTAACCCTCACACTAAATCTAACCCTCACCCTAAACCTAAACCTACCACTCACCCTAAACCTCACCATAAACCTAAGGCTAACCCTAACCCTCACCCTCACGCTAGCCCTCACCCTAACCCTAATTCTAACCCTAACCCTCAACCTAACCCACATCCTCCCCCAAAACCTCACCCTAACCCTAACCCTAATCCCCAATCTAACCCTAACCCTAACACTTACACTAACCCTCACCCTAACCCTAACCCTCACCCTTACCCTAACTCTCACCCTTAGCCTAACCCTCAACTTTACTCTTACCATCACGCTCATCGTAACCCTCACCCTAACCCGAACCTTCATCCTAACCCTCACCCTAACCCTAACCCTATCCATCACCATGACCCTAACCCTCACCCTCACCATCATCCTCATTCTAAACCTATGCCTAAGCCTAACCCTAACCTCAACCCTCCCCTCACCATAGCCCTCACCCTAACCCTAATCCTAAACCTAACCCTCATCCTAACCCTCACCCTAACCCTAAGGTTAACCATCACCCTAAACTTAATCCTCACACCCACCCTCACCTCAGCCAAACCCTAAGCCTAAGCCTAATCCTAACCCTAACCCTAACACTAACCCTAACCCTAACCCTCACCATAAACCTCCCCCTCAACCTAAGTCTAACCCTAATCCTCAACCTCACCCTATCCCTAATCCTAACTCTAACCCGAAACCTCATCCTAACCCTAACACTAACCCTCAACCTCACCCTCACCCAAATCGTAAGTCTAACCCTAACCCTAACATTACCACTAATCCTAACCCTAAAACTAACCCTTACCCTAACCCAAACCTTCACTCTCAGCCTCACCCTCACTGCAAATGAAACCCTAACCATTACATTTACAATAACCCTAACCCTAATCCTAACCATCACCCTCACGCTAACCATAATCCTAACCCTAACCCTCGCCCTAAACTTAAGCCTCACTCTCATTGAAACCCTAACCCTCACCCTAACCTAACCTTAACCCTCACCCTAACCCTTTACCTCACCCTAATCCTAACACTAAGCCTGACCTAAACCTCCCCCTAAACCTCCCCCTCACCCTAACCCTAACTCAAACCCTAACCCTCAAACTAACACTCAACCTAACCCTAAACCTAACCCTAACCCTAAACCTCACATTAACCCTAACCCTCACCCTAACCCAAACCCTACCCCTCACTCTAACCCTCAAGCTATCTCTAACCCTCACCCTCACCAGAACCCTAAACCTAACCCTAACCCTAAACCTCACCTTAAGGCTAATTCTAACCCTAACCCTAACCTTAACCGGCAACCTAACACTAATCCTCACCTTCACCCTCACCCTCAGCCTAACCCTAAGCCTAAGCCTAACCCTAACCCTAACCCTCACACTCATCCTCACCCTAACCATAAATCTAAAACTAACCCAAGCCCTAACCCTTACCCTCAACCTAACCCTCACCCTAACCCTAACCCTAACACAAACCCTAAACCTAACACTAACAAACACCCTAAACCTCAACCTAACCCTAACCCTCACCCTCACCCTAACCCTCACCATAACCCTTAGCCTCACCCTCACTCTCACCCTAACAGTAACCCTCACACTAATCCTAACCCTCACCCTAAACCTAAACCTACCCCTCACCATAAACTTAACCCTAACCCTAACACTCACCCTCACGCTAGCCCTCAACCTAATCCTAATTCTAAACCTAACCCTCACCCTTACCCTCATCCTCACCCTAAACCTCACACTAACCCTAACCCTAATCCTCAATCTAACCCTAACCCTAACCCTTACCCTAACCCTAACCCTAACCCTCACTCTCACCCTCACCCAAATCGTAAGTCTAACCCTAACCCTAACATTACCTCTAATCCTAACCCTAAAACTAACCCTTACCCTAACCCTAAACTTTACTCTCAGCCTCACCCTCACTGGAAACGTAACCCTAAAAATAACATTTACAATAACCCTAACCCTAATCCTAACCATCACCCTCACCCTAACCATAACCCTAACCCTAACCCTCGCCCTAGCCTTAACCCTCACTCTCACTGAAACCCTAACCTTCATCTTAACCCTCACCCTAACCTAACCTTAACCCTCACCCTAACCCTTAACCTCACCCTAATCCTAACACTAAGCCTAACCTAAACCTCCCTCTCCCCCTAAACGTAAGACAAACCCTAAGACAAACCCTAACCCTCAAACTAACCTTGAAACTAACCCTAACCCTAAACCTAACCCTAAACCTCACATTAACCCAAACACTCACCCTAACCCTAAACCTACCTCTTACCCTAACCTTCAAGCTAACTCTAACCCTCAACCTCACCAGAACCCTAAACCTAACCCTAACCCTAAACCTCACCTTAAGGCTAATTCTAACCCTAACCCTAACCCTAACCAGCACCCTAACCCTAATCCTCACCTTCACCCTCACCCTCAGCCTAACCCTAAGCCTAAACCTAACCCTAACCCTAACCCTCACACTCACCCTCACACTAACCATAATCCTAAACCTAACCCTATCCCTAATCCTTACCCTCAACCTAACCCTCACCCTAAACCTAAACCTAACACTAACCCTAACCCTAACCCTCACCCTAAACATCACCCTAACCTTAACACTAATCCTAAACCTGACCTTCACCCTAACCCAAACTTTAACCCTAATCCTAACCCTAAACCTCATCCTAACCTTCACCCTAACCCTCACCCTCACCCTAACCCTAACCGACAAGCTGGGCCTAGGCCTAAGCCTAAGTCTAGTATTAACCCTAACCCTCACCCTAACCCTAACCCTAACACTAACCATAACTCTAACCCTAAACCTCACTCTCACCCTAACCCTAACTCTAACCCTAACCCTAACCCTAAACCTCATCTTAACACTAAACCTAACCTTCACCTTCACCCTCACATTAAACAGAACCTTAAACTTAATCCTAACAATAACTCTAACCCTAACCATAATACTCACACTTACTATAAGCCTCACCCTAACATTTACCCTTAACCTAACACCCTAATCCTAACACTAACCCTCAAACTAACCCTAACCATCACCCTAACCCTAAGCCTAACCCTCACCCTAACCATAAACCTCACCCTCAACATCACCCTCAGGCTAACCCTAAGCCTAACCCTAAACCTAACCCTAACAATAACTCTAACGTTAATCCTAACACTCACCCTAACCATAAGCCTCACCCCAACCTAAACCCTTACCCTAACACTTACCCTCCCACTAACACTAACCCTAACCCTAACAATAACCCTCAAACTAACCCTAACCTAACCCTAAACCTCAACCTAACCCTCACCCTAACCCTAACCCTAACACTAACCCTAACCCTAACCCTCACCCTAACCCTCCCCCAACCCTATATCTCACACTAAATCTCACCCTCACCCAAATCCTTACCCTAACCCTAACCCTAAACCCCACCCTAACCCTAACCCTAACCCTGACCCGCACCCTCACCCTCACCGGAAATCTAACCCTAACCCTAACAATATAACTAAACCTAAACAAAACCATCACCCTAACCCTAATCCTCACCCCCACACTTACCCTCAGCCTAACCCGAAGCCTAAGCCTAACCCTCAAACTAACCCTCACACTCACCCTCACCCTAAACCTAATCCTAAACCTAACCCTATCACTAAACCTCAACCTAACCCTCACAATCACACTAACCCTAACACTAACCCTAACCCTAAACCTCAACCTAACAGTCACCCTAACCATAACTCTAACCCTAATCCTAAGCCTAAACCTAAGCCTAACCGTCACCGTAACCCTAACCCTGACCCTCAACCTAAACCTAACCCTAAACCTAACCCTAAACCAAACCCTAATCCTCAGCCTCACCCTCACCCTAATCCAAACCCTAACCTTAACCCTCACCCTAACCCTAAGCTTAATCCTAAACCTAACCCTAACCCTCACATTCAACCTCAACCTAATCTTAATCCTAAATCTAACCCTATCCCTAACCCTAACCCTCATTCTAACCCTCACCCTAACCCTAACACTAACCCTCACCATAATCCTAAACCTAACCCTCAACCTAACCCTAACACTCACCCTAACCCTAACCCTAAACCTCACCCTAACCCTAACTCTCACCCTCACCCTCACCCTCAGCCTAAACCTAAGCCTAATCCTAAATCTAACCCTAACACACACACTCACCCTCACCCTAACCCTAATCCTATACCTAACCCTAACCCTAAACCTCCCCCTACCTCTCACCCTAAACCTAACTCTAACCCAAACCCTAAACCTCACCCTAACCCTAACCATAACCCTCACACTAACCCAAACCCTCACCCTAGCACTTACCTTGACCCTAACACTAATCCTAACCCTAACACTAACCCTCACACTAACTCTAAACCTAACCCTCACCCGCAACCTCACCCTCATTGGAACTCTAACCCTATCTCTAACAATAACACTAATCCTAACCCTAACCGTCACCCTAACCCTAATCCTCAACCCCACCCTCACCCTCATCCTAACCCTAAGCCTAAGCCTAACCCTCACCCTATCCCTTACACTCACCCTCACGCTAACCTAATCCTAACCCTAAACCTATCTCTAAACCTCATCCTAACCCTCATGCTCACCCGAACCCTAACACTCACCCTAACCCTCCCGCAACCCTAACTCTAACCCTAAAACTCACCCTCACCCTAACCCTAAACCTAACCCTAAACCTCACCCTAAACCTCACCCTAACCGTAAAGCCTCACCCTCACCCTCAACCTCACAGTAACTCTAACCCTAACAATAACACTAACACTAACCCTAACCCTAACCATAACCATAACCCTCAACCTCAGCCTCACCCTCACTGAAAACTTAACCCTAACCATGACGCTAACAATAACCCTAAACCTAACCCTAACCCTAATCCTCACCCCCACCCTCACCCTCAGCCTAACCCTAAGCCTAAGCCTAACACTAACCCTAACCCTCACCATAACCCTAACCCTAACCCTAAACCTAAGCCTAAATCTAACCCTAAACCAAACCCTAATCCTCAGCCTCACCCTCACCATAACACAAACCCTAATCTTAACCCTCATCCTAACCCTAAGCCTAATCCTAACTCTAACCCTAAACCTCACACTCAACCTCACCCTAACCTTAGTACTAAACCTAACTCTCACCCTAACCCTAACCCTCAACCCAACCCTCAACCTAGCCCTAACCCTAAACCTAATCCTAAGCCTAAACCTCATCCTAAACCTCACCCTCAAGCTCATGCTCGGCCTAAGCCTAAGCCTAACCCTAACCCTCACCCTAAGCCTAAAACTAACACGAAGCCTAACTCTAAACTTAAACCTCACTCTCACCCTAACCCTAATTCTAACCCTAACATAACCCTAAACCTCATCCTTACCCTAACCCTAACCCTCACTCTCTCCCTCACTGTAACCGTAACTCTAACCCTAACCCTAACAATAACCCTAAACCTAACCCTAACCCTCACCCTAACCATAACCTCACCCTATCCCAAACCCTCAACCTAACACTTTCGCTAACCTTAATACTAACCCTAACCCTAACACTAACCCTCACACTAACACTAACCCTAACCCTAACCCTTAACCTCAACCTAACCCTCACCCTTACCCTAAGCCTAATACTAACCCTAACCATAACCATCACCCTAACCTTTCCCCTAACCCTACATCTAACACTAAATCCCACCCTCACCCTAACCCTAACCCTAAACCTAACCCAAAACCTCACCGTAAACCTCACCCTAACACCAATCCTCACCCTTACCCTCAACCGCACCGTAACTTTAAGCCTAACCCTAACAATAACATTAACCCTAACCATAACCATAACCCTCACCCGCAGCCTCACCCTCACCGCAAACTTAACCCTAACCATAACACTAACAATAACCTAAACCAAACCCTAACCCTAACCCTAATCCTCACCCTCAGCCTAACCCTAAGCCTAACCCTATCCCTAAACATAACCCTCAACATAACCCTAACCCTAACCCTAACCCTAAGTCTAAACCTAACCCTAACCCTAAACCTAACCCTAATAATAAACCTAACCCTAATCCTCAGCCTCACCCTCACCCTAACCCAAACCCTAACACTAATCCTTACCCTAACCCTAAGCCTAATCCTAACCCTAGCCCTAATGCTCACACTCACCCTCATCCTAAACCTAATCCTAAACCTAACCCTATCCCTAACACTAAACCTCACCCTAACACTCACCATAGCCCTCACCCTAACCCTAAACCTAAACCTCATCCTCACCCTAGCCCTCACCCTAACCCTAAATCTATCCCTCACCCGCACCCTAACCCTAACCCTCATCCTCACCCTAAACCGCACACTAACCCTAAACCAAATCCTCAATCTAACCCTCACCCTAACCCTAACAGTAACCCTAACCTAACACGAAAATTAACCCTAAAACTCACCCTTATCTTAACACTTACCCTCAGCCAAAAACTCTCCTTTACCCTTACCATCATAATCTCCCTAACCCACAGCCTAACCCTAAACCTCATACTAAGCCTCACCCTAACCGAAACCCTCATCCTAGCCCTCACCCTAACCCTAATACTAACCCTAACCCTCATTCTAACCCTCACCCCAACCCTAACCCTAAACATTACCCTAACCCTAATCCTCACCCCCACCCTCACCCTCAGCCTAACCCTAAGTCTAAGCCTAACCCTAACCCTAAACCTCACACTCACACTCACCTAACCCTAATCATGACACTAACCCTAACCCTAACCCAAAACCTCAACGTAACCATCAACCTAACCTTAACCCTAACACTAAACCTAACCCTAACCTCGAACTAACACTCCCCCTAACCCTAAATCTAACACTAAACCTCACCCTCACCCTAAACCTAATCCTAACCCTAACCATAAACCTCAACCTAACCCTAACCCTAACATTCACCCTCACCCTCACCCTCACCCTCACCCTTACCATAAATCTAACCCTAACCCTAACAATAACACTAATCTTAACCCTAAACATAAGCCTAACCCTAATCCTAACACTCACCCTCACCCTAACCCTAATCCTAACCCTAACCCTCAACCTAACCCTAACCCTCACACTCACAGTAATCCTAACCCTCATTCAAACCCTCACGCTAACCCTAACCCAAAACCTAAACCTCACCATAACACTAACCCTAACCCTCAACCTCACCCTAGACCTCACCCTAACCATAATCCTACCCCTAAACCTCATCCTAACCCTAACCCTAACCATCACACTATCTCTAACTCTAACCCTCAACCTAACCCTAACCCTCACCCTAACCCTAAACTTAACCCAAACCCAAACTCTCACCCTAACCCTAAACCTAACCCTCACCCTAACCACAATCCTCACCCTCACCCTCACCGTCAGCCTAATGTTCACCCTAACCCTAACCGTAACACTCACCCTAAACCTACCCCTCACCCTCAGCCTAACCCCAAGCCGAAGCCTAACCCTAAGCCTAACCCTCACACTCACCCTAACCCTCACACTCACCCTAACCCTCACACTCACCCTAACCCTCACCCAAACCCTAAATCTAACACTAACCTTAACCCTAACCCTCACCTTCAGCCTCACCCGAGACCTAACTCTAATCCTAAAACTAACTCTCACCCTAAACCTAACCCTAACCCTAAACCTCACTCTAACCCTAAATCTCACCATCACCCTAATCCTAACCCTGAGTCCTCAGACTAACCCTAAGCCTAATCCTAACCCTAACCCTAAGCCTAATCCTAACCGTAACCCTAAACCTAATCCTAAACCTAACCTTATCCCTAACACTAAACCTCACCCTAACACTCACCCTAGCTCTCAACCTAACCCAAAAGCTAAACCTCATCCTTACCCTAGCCCTCACCCTAACCCTAATTCTATCCCTCACCCTCACTCTAACCCTAACCCTCATCCTCACCCTAAACCTCACACTAACCCTAAACTGAATCCTCAATCTAACCCTCACTGTAACCCTAACACTAACCCTTACCCTAACCCTAAACCTAACCCTAACCCTTACCCTTAACACTCACCCTCAGCCAAAACCTCTCCTTTACCCTTACCATCATAATCACCCTAACCCAAACCCTAACCCTAAACCTCATACAAACCCTCACCCTAACCATAAACCTAACCATCACCCTAACCGAAACCCTCAACCTCAACCTCAAGTTCAGCCTAATCCTAAGCCTAAGCCTTACCTTAATCCTCAACCTCACCCGAGCCCTCACCCTAACCTTAATCCAACCCTAACCCTCATTCTAACCCTCAACCTAACCCTAACCCTAACCATCACCGTAACCCTAATCCTCACCCCCGCCCTCACCCTCAGCCTAACCCTAAGGCTAAGCCTAACCTTAACCCTAACCCTACCCAAAACCTCAACATAACCATCAACCTACCCTTGACCCTAACACTAACCCTAACCCTAAACCTCGAACTAACATCACTCTCAACCGAGCCCTCACCCTAAACTTAATCCAAACCCTAACCCTCATTCTAACCCTCAACCTAACGCTAAAACTAACAATCACTGTAACCCTAATCCTGACCCCCACCCTCACCCTCACCCTAACCCTAATCCTAACCCTAAACCTAACCCTAACCCTAAACCTCAACCCTACCCTCACCCTAAACCTAACGCTAACCCTAACACTAACCCTACACCTAACACTCACCCTTACCCTCCCCCTCAACCTAACTCTTGTCCTAAACCTCTCCCTCACCCTATCCCTAATCCTAACCCTAACTCTAAACCTCACCCTAACCCTAACCCTAACCCTCACCCTCACCCTCACCCAAACCGTAAATCTAACCCTAACCCTAATATTGACACTAATCCTAACCCTAAAACTAACCCTTACCCTAACCCCAACCTTCACCCTCAGCTTCACCCTCACTGCAAATGTAACCCTAAACATAACATTTACAATAACCCTAACCCTAATCCTAACCATCACCTTCACCCTAACCTTAATCCTAACCCTAACCCTCACCCTAACTTTAACCCTCACCCACACTGAAACCCTAAACCTCATCTTAACCATCACCCTAAAACTCACCCTCACCCTCACCGTAACTCTAACCCTAACCCAAACATTAACACTAATCCTAACCCTAAACCTAACCCTAACTCTAAGCCTAACCCTAATGCTAACACTCACCCTCACCCTAATCCTAATCCTAACCCTAACACTCAAACTAACCCTAACACTCACCCTCACTGAAACCCTAACCCTCGTCCAAAAGCTCACCCTAACCCTAACCCTAACCCTAAAACTCACCCTCACCCTAACCCTAACTAAAACCCTAACCCTAATCCTAAACCTCACCCTAACCCTAACCCTCACCCTCACCCTCCCTGTAACACTAACCCTAAACCTAACAATAACCCTAAACCTAACCCTAACCCTCACACTAAACATAACACTCACCCTAACCCTAACTCTCAACCTAACACTTACCCTAACCCTTACCCTAACCCTAACTCAAACACTAACCCTCACAGTAACCCTAACTCTCACCCTAACCCGAAACCTCACAGTCACCCTAACCCTAACCCTAACCCTCACCCTCACCCGAGCACTCACTCTAATCCTAATTCTAACCATAACCCTCACCCTAACCCTCAACTTCATCCTCAGCCTAAACCTCACCCTAACCCTTACCCTAATCCTCAATCTAACACTCACCCTCACCCTAACCCTCACCCTAAACCTGATGCTAACCCTCACCCTAATCCTACCACTCACCCTTAGGGGAACACTCACCCTCCACCTAAACCTCACCTTTACTGTTACCGTCATGCTCACCCTAATCCTCACCCTTACCCTAACACTCATCCTAACACTTGCCCTAAACCTAACACTATCCATCAGCCTAACCCTATCACTCACCCTCACCCTCACCCTCACCCTAGCCCTCACCCTAAAATTATTCTAACCCTAACCCTCATCCTAACCCTCACCCTAACCCTAACCCTATCCATCACCCAAAACCTATTCCTCACCCCCACACCCTCATCCTCAGCCTAACCCTAAGACTAAGACTAACCCTAACTCTAACCCTCACCCTCACCCTAGCCCTCACGCTAAACATAATCCTAACCCTAACCCTCATCCTAACCCTCACCCTATCCCTAACCCTAACAATCACCCAAAACCTATTCCTCACCCCCACCCTCACCCTCAGCCTAACCCTAAGACTAAGACTAACCCTAACCCTAACCCTCACCCTCACCCTAGCCCACACCCTAACACAAGTCCTAAACCTAACCCGAACCCTAATCCTCACCTTAAACCTAACCCTAACCTTAACCCTCACAATAGCCCTCCCGGTAACCTTAATCCTAACCATATACCTCATCCTAACCCTCACCCTAACCTTAACCCTAACCCTCACCCTAACCCTAACCCTCACCCTCACCCTCAGCCTAACCCTAAACCTACCCTAACAATAATCCTCACACTCACACTCAAGCTAAACTAATCCTAAATCTAACCCGATCCCTAAACATAATGCTCACCCTAACCTTCACCCTAAACTTAACCCTAACACCAATCCTAACACTAACCCTCATACTAACCGTAATTCTAATCCTAAACCTCACCCTCACCTTCACCTTAACCGTCACCATCAACCTCAGCCTAAACCTAAGCCTAAACCTAACCCGAACCCAAAACCTCACACTCACACTCACCCACACTTTAACACTAATCCTACTCCCAGCCTTAACCCTAACCCTCACCCTAACCCTAACCCTCACCCTAACCCTAAACTGAACATTAACCCTAACCCTTACCCTCACCCTAACCCTAACTCTAAACCTAAACCTCACCCTCACCTTAACCCTAAACCTAATCCTAACCCTAACCCTAAAACTCACCCTAAACATAACCCTAAACCTCATCTTCACCCTAGCCCTCACCCAAACCCTAATCCTAACTCTAACCCTCATCCTAACCCTCACCCTAACCCTAACCCTAACCCTCACCCTAACCCTAACCCTCACCCTCACCCTCAGCCTAACCCTAACACTAATCCTCACACTCATACTCACACTAACCCTAATCCTAAACCTAACCTGATCCCTAACCATAACCCTCACACTAACCCTCACCCTAACCCTAACCCTAACACCAATCCTAACACTAACCCTCACACTAACCCTAAATCTAACCCTAAACCTCACCCTCACCCTCACCTTAACACTCACCCTCAACCTCAGCCTAAACCTAAGCCTAACCCTTAGCCTAACCCTAACCCTCACACTCACACTCACCTTCACCCTAACACTAATCCTACTCCAAGCCCTAACCCTAACCCTCATCCTAACCCTAACCCTCACCCTAAACCTAAACTGAACATTAACCCTAAGCCTAACCCTCACCCTAACCCAATCTCTAAACCTAAACCTCAGCCTCACCTTAACCCTAACCCTAACCCTAACCCTAAAACTAAACCTCACCCTAAACATAACCCTAAACCTCATCTTCACCCAAGCCCTCACCCAAACACTAATCCTAACTCTAACCCTCATCCTAACCCTCACCCTAACCCTAACCCTAAGCATCAACCTAAAGCTAACCCTCATCCTCAACCTCACCCTCAGCCTAACCTTAAGCCTAAACCTAAACCTAACCCTAACCCACACACTCAACCTCACCCTAACCCTATTCCTAATCCTAACCCTAACAATAACCCTAACCCTAAACCTAACCCTCAACCTAAACATAATCCTCACCCTAACCCAAACACTCACCCTAACACTTACCCTCACCCTAACACTAACCCTAACTCTAACACTAACCCGCACACTAACCCTAACCCTCACAGTAACCCTAAACCTTAACCCTAACCCTAACCTAAACCTCACCCTCATCCTAGCCCTCACCCCAATCCTAATTCTAACCCTCACCCTCACCCTAACCCAAACCCTCAACCTCACCCTAAACCTCACACTAACCCTAACCCTAATCCTCAATCTAACCCTCACCATAACCATAAACCGAACCCTTAACCTAAACCTCACCGTAACCCTAAACCTTACCCTTATCTTAACCCTCACCCTCAGGCTAACCCTCAACTTTACCATTACCATAAATCTCACCATAACCCTCAACCTTACCCTAACCCTCACCCAAGCCCTCACCCTAACCCTAACCCTAAACCTCACCCTCACCCTCAGATTTACACTAATCCTATCACTATTCCTAATGCTAAACCTCACCCTCACCCTAACAGTCACCTAATTCTTACCCTCACACTAATCCTAACTCTAACCCTAACCCAAACTCTCACAATAAACCTAACCCTCACTCTAACCATAACCCTACCCCTTACCCTAACCCTCATCTTAACCATAACTCTAACCCTCAGCCTAAACCTCACTCAAAAATTCACCGTAACCCTAAATCTGACCCTAACACTAATAACAACCCTAACCCTCACCCTCACCGTAAACCTCACCCTAATCATAACCCTAACCCTCAGCATAACCCTCACCCTAACCCTAAGCATAACCCTAACCCTAACCCTCACCCTAACCCTCACCCTAACCCAAACCTTAACGCTAATCCTCACCCTCACCCTAACGCTCATCCTAACCCTTAACCTCATCCTACCCTAAACCTCACACTTAACCAAATCCTCACCGTAACTCTAACCCTAACCGTCACCCTCACCGTCACCCTCACGCTAAGCATAACCCTAACCCTCACCCTAACCCTAAAACTCACCCTAATCCTCACCCTAACCCTCACCCTAACCCTAATGCTATGTCTAACACTCACCCTAACCCTCATGCTATCACTTATCCATACCACAAACCTAACCATAACCTTACCCCTCACCCTCACCCTTTACCTCACCCTAACCCTAAACCTAATCCTAACCCTCACCCTAACCCTAACCCTTACACTAATCCTCACCTAACCCTAACCCTAACCTTCTACCTCACCCTAACCATCACCATCACCCGAACCCTCACCCTAACCCTAACGCTCACACACACCCTAAACTTCAAGCTCACCCTTACCCTAACCCTCAAGTAATTCTCACCCTAAACCTAACCATTACCTAACCAAGACCCTTACCCTCACCCTCACCTTCACCCTAACCCTCACCCTCACCCTAGACCTCACCCTAACCATAACCCTAACCCTAAACCTCATCCTAACCCTAACCCTTACCCTCACCCTCAACCTCAACCTAACCCTCACCCTCACCCTCACCCTCACCCAAATCGTAAGTCTAACCCTAACCCTAACATTACCACTAATCCTAACCCTAAAACTAACCCTTACCCTAACCCTAACCTTCACTCTCAGCCTCACCCTCTCTGGAAATATAACCCTAACCATAATATTTACAATAACCCTAACCCTAATCCTAACCATCACCCTACCCTAACCATAATCCTAACCCTAACACTCGCCCTAACCCTCATTTTAACCCTCACCCTAACCTAACCTTAACCCTCACCCTAACCCTTTACCTCACCCTAATCCTAACACTAAGCCTGACCTAAAGATCCCAGTAAACCTCCCCCTCACCCTAACCCTAACACAAACCCTAACCCTCAACCTAACCCTCAACCTAACCCTCAACTTAACCCTAGCCCTAACCATAACCCTAAAACTCACATTAACCCTAACCCTCACCCTAACCCTAACCCTATCCCTCACCCTAACACTCAAGCTAACTGTAACCCTCACACTCACCAGAATCCTAATCCTAACCCTAACCATAAACCTCACCTTAAGGCTAATTCTAACCCTAACCCTAACCCTAACCGGCACCCTAACCCTAGTCCTCACCTTCACACTCACCCTCAGCCTGAACCCTATGCCTAACCCTAACCCTATCCCTAACGGTCACACTCACCCTCACACTAACCTTTATCCTAAAACAAACCCAAGCCCTAACCCTTACCATCAACCTAACACTCACCCTAACCCTAACCCTGACCCTAACCCTCACCCTAACCCTCACCCTAACCATCACCCTAACACTAACACTAACCCTAAACCTGACCTTCACCCTAACCCTAACTCTAACACCCTAACCCAAAATCTCACCCTAACCCTAGCATTAAACCTCACCCTCACCCTCACGATCACCCTCAACGTAACTGTAACCCTAACCCTAACAACAACCCTAACCCTAATCGTAAGCCTCACCCTAACCATAACCCTCACCCTAAACCTAAACCTCGCCCTAACACTTACCCTCACCCTAACACTAACGCTCACACTAATCCTACCCCTCAGCAAAACCCTAAACCTCACACTAAACCTAACACTAATCCTCAATCTAACCCTCACCCTCACCCTAAACCTAACCCTAACCCTTACCCTATCCCTCACCCTAACTCTAACCCTCCCCCTTACCGTAGCCCTCACCCTCAGCCTAAACCTCACTTTAACATTACTCACACCCTCAACCTAACCGGCACCCTAACCCCAAACTCGAACAATAACTCTCACCCTAAACCTAACCATAAGCCTCACCCTAACCCTAACACTCACCCTAACCCTAACACTCACCCTCACCCTCACCCTGAGCCTAACCCTAAGCCTAACCCTAACCCTAACCCTCACACTCACCCTCTCCCTGACCCTAATCCTAATCCTAACCCAAACCCAAACACACAACCTCACCCTAACCCTCACCCTAACCCTAACGCTAACCCTAACACTAACAATCATCCTAACCCTCAACCTAACCCTATCTCTAACACTAAACCTCAAACTCACACTGACCCTAAACTTAACCTTAACCCTAAACCTCACCCTAAACCTAACCCTAAACCTCACCCTCACCCTTGCCCTCAACATAACCATAATCCTAAAACTAAACCTCTTCTTAACCCTCATCCTAACCCTAACCCTAACCCTCACCCTAACCCTAATCCTAACCATAACCCTAACCCTAAACCTCAGCCTAACCCTAAACCTAAAAGTAACCTTAACCCTAACCCTCATCCTCACCCTCACTTGAATCCTAACTGTAACCATAAAACTCATCCACACCCTCACCCTAACTCTAACCCTAAACCTAAACCTAAACCTCACCCTAACCCTAACCCTCACCCTCACCCTCAACGTAACCCTAACTCGAAACTTAACAATCACCCTAAACCTAACCCTAACCCTCACCCTAACCATCACCCTAACCCTAACCCTCACCCTAACACTTACACTCACCCTAACACTAATCCTAACTCTAACACAAACACTCACAGTAACCCTAACTCTCACCCGAAACCTAAACCTCACCTTAACCCTAACCCTAACCCTCAGCCTCACCCTAGCCCTCACTCTAACCCTAATTCTAACCCTAACCCTCACCCTAACCCAAACCCTCATCATTCACCCTAAACCTCACACAAACCCCAACCCTGATCCTCAATCTAACCCTCACCCTCACCCTAACCCTCATCCTAACCCTTACCCTAACCTCAACCTAATCCTAACCCTCACCCTTAGGGGAACACTCACCCTCAGCCTAACCCTCAACTTTATTCTTACCGTCACATTCATGCTAACCCTCACCCTAACCCTAACCCAGATCCTAAAACTCACCCTAAACCTAACCCTATCCATCACACTAACCCAAACCCTCACCCTCACCCTCACCCTAAGCCTAACCCTAAGCCTAAGCCTAACCCTAACCCTAACCTTCACCCTCACCCTAGCTCTCACCCTAAACCTAATCCTAATGCTAAGCCTCATCCTCACCCTCAACCTAACCCTAACACTATCCATCACCCAAAACCTAATCCTCACCACCATACTCACCCTCAGCCTAACCCCAAGACTAAGCCTAACCCTAACCATAACCCTCGACCTCAGGCTCCCCCTCACCGCAAACTAAACCCAAATCATAACACTAACAATAACCCTAATTTTAACCCTAACCATAACCCTAATCCTCACCCCGACTCTCACCCTCAGCCTAATCCTAACCCTAAACCTAAACCTAACCCTAAAACTCACCCTATCCTCAGCCTCAACCTTACCCTAAACGAAACCCTAACATTAATCCTCACCCTAACCCTAAGACTAACCCTAACCCTAACCCTAACTCTCACACTCACCTTCAACCTAAAATTAAACCTAACCCTAAACCTCACCCTAAACCTCAACCTAAACCTAACCCTCACCCTCAACTTCAACCTCACCACAAAATTTACACTAACCATAAAACTACCAATAAACCTAACCCTAACCCTAACCCTAAACCTAATCCTCACCCCCACCCTCACCCTCAGCCTATTCATAAGCCTAATGCTAAGCCTAACCCTAAGCCTCACCGTAACCCTAAAACTAACCCTCGCCCTAACCCTAACCCTAACACGAAACCTCAATTTAAGGCTAACTCTAAACCTAAACCTAACCCTAACCCGCACCCTAACCCTAACCCTCACACTTACACTCTACCTCAGCCTAACACTAAGCCTAAATCTTATCCAAACCCTAACCCTCACACTCACCCTAACCCTAAACCTAATACTAAACCTAACACTATCCCTAACCCTAACCCTCACCCTAACGCTCACCCTACCATTAACCCTAACACTAACCCTAAATCTAAGCCTCACCCTAACCCTCACCCTAAACCTATCTCTAACCCTAAACCTCAAACTCACCCTGACCCTAACGCTAAACCTAACCCTAAACCACACCCTAACCCTAAACCTCAACCTCACCCTAGCCCTCATCCTAACCTCAATCCTAAACCTAACCCTCACCCTAACCCTCACCATAACCCTAACCAAACCTAACCCTCACCCTAACCCTCACCATAACCCTAACCAAACCCTCACCCTAACCTAAACCCTCACCCTAACCCTGTGCCTAACCCTAAGCCTAATACTAAACCTAACCCTAACCCACACACTCACCCTCACTCTAACCCTAATCCTAACCATAAACCTAACCCTTACCCTCACCCTAACCCTAAACCTAAAATTAACCCTAACCCTAAACCTCATCCTAACCCTCACCCTAACCCTAACTCTAACCGTAAACCTCACCCTAAAGCTAATCCTAACCTTAAACCTCACCCTAGCCCTCACTGTAACCCTAATCCTAACCCTATACCTCATCCTAACCCTCACCCTAACCGTAACCCGAACCCTTAACCTAACCCTCACCCTAACCCTACCCCTCACCCTTATCTTAAACCTCACCCTCAGGCTAACCCTCACCTTTACCCTTACCATCACTCTCACCCTAACCCTTAACCTTACCTTAACCCTCACCCAAGCCCTCACCCTAACCCTAACCCTAAACCTCACCCTCACCCTCAGCTTTACACTAATCCTATCACTATTCCTAACCCTAAACCTCACCCTCACCCTTGCCATGAACCTAATTCTTACCCTCACACTAATCCTAACCCTAACCCCAACCCTAACTCTCACAATAAACCTAACCCTCAGCCTAAGCGTAACCCTACCCCTTACCCTAACCCTCAACTTAACCCTACCACAAACCCTCAACCTAACCCTCACCCAAAACCTCACTGTCACCCTAAATCTGACCCTAACCCTAATAACAACCCTAACCCTCACCCGAAACCTAACCCTCACCTTCACCCTAACCCTCACCCTATACATAACCCTAATCCTCAGCCTAACCCTCACCCTAACCCTAAGCATAACCTTAACCTTAACCCTCACCCTAACCCAAACCTTAACCCTAACCCTCACCCTCACCCTAACCCTCATCCTAACACTTAACATCATCCTCACAATAAACCTCACACTTAACCGAATCCTCACCGTAAATCTAACTCTAACCGTCACCCTCACGCTAAGCCTAACCCTAACCCTCACCCTAACCCTAAAACTCACCCTAATCCTCACCCTCACCCTCACCCTAACCCTAATGCTAAGTCTAACATTCACACTAACCCTCATGCTATCATTTATCCACACCACAAACCTAACCCTAACCTTTACCCTCACCCTCACCTTAAACCTCACCCTAACCGTAAACCTAATCCTAAACCTCACCCTAATCCTAACCCTAACACTAACCCTCACCTAGCCCTAACCCTAACCTTCTACCTCACCCTAACCCTCACCATCACCCGAACCTTCACCCTAAACCTAACGCTCACCCACACCCTAAACCTCAAGCTCACCCTTACCATAACCCTCAACTAATCCTCACCCTAACCCTAACCATTACCTAACCAAGACCCTCACCGTCACCCTCACCTTCACCCTAACCCTCACCCTCACCCTAGACCTCACCCTAACCATAACCCTAACCCTAACCCTGACCCTCATCCTCACCCTCAAACTCAACCTATCCCTAAACCTAACCCTAATCCTAACCCTAACCCTCACCATTACCCTAACCCTCACCATAACCCTTACCCTCAACCTCACTCTCGCCCTAACCCAAACCCTCACACTAAACCTAACCCTACCCCTAAACCTAAACCTAACCCTCAATCTAAACCTCACCATAAACTTAACCCTAACACTAAAACTCACCCTCACGCTAGCCCTCAACCTAATCCTAACTCTAACCCTAACCCTCACCCTAACCCTCATCCTCACCCTAAACCTCACACTAACCATAACCCTAATCCCCAATCTAACCCTAACCCTAACCCTTACCCTATCCCTCACCCTAACCCTAACCCTAACCCTCACCCTCACCCAAATCGTAAGTCTAACCCTAACCCTAACATTACCACTAATCCTAACCCAAAAAGTAACCCTTACCCTAACCCTAAACTTCACTCTCAGCCTCACCCTCACTGGAATTGTAACCCTAACCATAACATTTACAATAACCCTAACCCTAATCCTAACCATCACCCTCACCCTAACCATAACCCCAACCCTAAGCCTCGCCCTAACCTTAATCCTCACTCTCACTGAAACCCTAACCCTCATCTTAACCCTCACCCTAACCTAACCTTAAACCTCACCCTAACCCTTAACCTCACCCTAATCCTAACACTAAGCCTAAACTAAACCTCCCCCTCACCCTAACACTAACCCTCACCCTCAAGCTGGGCCTAAGCCTAAGCCTAAGCCTAAGCCTAGTCCTAACACTAACCCTCACCCAAACCCTAACGCTAACACTAACCCTAACTCGAACCCTAAACCTCACTCTCACCCTAACCCTAACTCTAACCCTAACCCTAACCCTAAACCTCATCCTAACACTAAACCTAACCCTCATCCTCACCCTCACTTTAAACATAACCTTAAACTTAACCCTAACAATAACTCTAAACCTAACCCTAACCCTCACCCTTACCATAAGCCTCAGCCTACCATTTACCCTCAACCTATCACTCACCCTAACACTAACACTAACCCTCACACTAACCCTAAACATCACCCTAACCCTAAGCCTAACTCTCACCCTAACCATAAACCTCACCCTCAACATCAGCCTCAGGCTAACCCTCAGGCTAACCCTAAAACTAACCCTAACAATAACCCTAACCTTATCCCTAACCCGCACCCTCACCCTCACCGGAAATGTAACCCTAACCCTAACAATACCACTAACCCTAAACAAAACCATCACCCTAACCCTAATCCTCACCCCCACCCTCACCCTCAGCCTAACCCGAAGCCTAAGCCTAACCCTCAACCTAACCCTCAACTCACCCTCACCCTAACCCTAAACCTAAACCTAACCCTATCCCTAAACCTCAACCTAACCCTCACAAATCACCCTAACCCTAACCTTAACCCTAACCCTAAACCGCAACCTAACAGTCCCCCTAACCATACCTCTAACCCTAACCCTAAGCCTAAGCCTAAACCTAACCGTCACCGCAACCCTAACCCTAAACCTAAACCTAACCCTAAACCTAACCCTAAACCAAACCCTAATCCTCAGTCTCACCCTCACCCTAACCCAAACCCTAACCTTAACCCTCACCCTAACCCTAAGCCTAATCCTAAACCTAACCCTAATCCTCACATTCAACCTCAACCTAACCTTAATCCTAAAACGAACCCTATCCCTAACTCTAACCTTAACCTAACCCTCATCCTAGCCCTAACACTAACCCTAATCCTAACCCTAAACCTCATCCTAACCCTCACCCTCAACCTCATGCTCCGCCTAAGCCTAAGCCTAAGCCTAAGCCTAACCCTAACCCTCACCCTAACCCTAAAACTAACACTAACCCTAAGTCTAAACCTAAACCTCACTCTCAGCCTAACCCTTATTCTAACCCTGACCCTAACCCTAAACCTTATCCTAACCGTAACCCTAAAGTTCACTCTGACCCTCACTGTAACCGTAACCGTAAACCTAACTCTAACAATAACCCTAACCCTAACCCTAACCCTCACCCTAACAATAACCCTCACCCTAAACCAAACCCACACCCAAACACTTACCCTCACCTTAACACTAACTCTAACCCTAACACTAACACTCACACTAACCCTAACTGTAACCCTAAACCTTAACCTCAACCTAACCCTCACCCTCACCCTAACCCTAACACTGACCCTAAGCCTAACCATCCCGCTAACCCTATATCTAACCCTAAACCTCACCCTCACCCTAACCCTCACCCTCACCCTAGCCTTCACCCTAACCCTAATTCTAACCCTCACCCTCACCCTAACCCATACGCTCATCCTCACCCTAAACCTCACACTAACCCTAACCGTAATCCTCAATCTAACCCTCACCCTAAGCCTAAACTTCACCCTTATCCTAAACCTAAACCTAACCCTAACTCTCAGACTTATTTTAACCCTAACCCTCAGTGTAAACTTCACTTTTACCCTTACCATCATCCTCACCCTTACCCTCAACCTTACCCTAAACTTCACCCTAACCCTCACCCTAACCGTAAATTTAACCATCACCCTAACCCTAACCCTCACCCAAAACCTCACGCTCAGCCTAACCCTAAGCCTAAGCCTTACACTAACCCTCACCCTCACCCTAGCCCTCACCCTAACCCTAATCCTAACCATCACCATAACCCTAATCTTCACCCCCACCCTCAACCTCAGCCTAACCCTAAGCCTAAGCCTAACCCTAACCCTAACCCTCGATCTAACCTTCCCCCTAAACCTACATCTAACCTTAAACCTCACCCTCACCTTAACACTAATCCTAACCCTAAACCTAAACCTCACACTAAACCTAACTCTCACCCTCACCCTCACCCTCACTCTCACAGTAAATCTAACCCTAACCCTAAAAATAACACTAATCCTAACCCTAAACCTAACCCTAACCATAACACTAATCCTAAACCTCAGGATCACCCTAACCCTAATTCTATCCCTAAGCCCCACCCTAACACTAACCCTCATGTCACGATAACCCTAACCCTCAACCTAACCCTCACCCTTTCCCTAACCCTAACCCTAAACCTCACACTAACACTAACCCCAATACTCACCCTCACCCTAGCCCTCACCCTAACTCTAATCCTAACCCTAATCCTCAACCTAACCCTCACGCTAACCCTAACCCTAACCCTCACCATAACCCTAACCCTAACCTTCAACCTAACCCTAACACTCACCCTAACCCTAACCCTAAACCTCACCCTAACCCTAACTCTCACCTTCATGCTCACACTCAGCCTAACCCTAAACCTAACCCTAACCCTAACCCTAACCCTCAGACTTACCCGAAAGCTTACCCTAATCCTAATCCTAACCCTAAGCCTAACCCTAAGCCTAAACCTCACCCTCACCCTAACCCTAAATCTAACTCTAACCCTAAACCTAATGCTCAACCTCAGCCTCACCGTAACACCAACTCTAACGCTAAACCTCACCCTCACCCTAACCCTAACCCTTACCCTAACCCTAAACGTCACCCTAACCCTAAGCCTTAACCTCACACTCAAAATAGACCTCACTCTAACTCTAATCCTAAAAGTAACCCTCATCCTAACTCTCACCCTAACCCTAATGCTAATCATCACCCTCACCCTAACCCTAACCTTCAAACTAATCCTAACCCTCTCCCTCACCATAACATTTACCCTAACCCTTACCCTAAACTTAATCGTAACCCGAACCTTAATGCTCACCCCAACCCTAACCTTCATCGTCAACCTCACCCTGAGCCTAAACCTAAGCCTAATCCTAAACCTAACCCTAACACACACACTCACCCTCAACCTAACCCTAATCCTAACCCTAACCCTAACCCTAAACCTCCCCCTACCTCTCACCCTAAACCTAACTCTAACCCAAACCCTAAACCTCACCCTAACCCTAACCATAACCCTCACACTAACCCAAACCCTCACCCTAAAACATACCATGACCCTAAAACTAATCCTAACCCAAGCACTAACCCTCACATTAACCCTAAACCTAACCCTCACCCGCACCCTCACCCTCACCGGAACTCTAACCCTAACTCTAACAATAACACTAATCCTAACCCTAACCATCACCCTAACCCTAATCCTCACCCCCACCTTTAGCCTCATCCTAACCCTAAGCCTAAGCCTAACTATCACCCTAACCTTTACACTCACCCTCACCCTAACCCTAATCCTAACCCTAATCCTATCCCTAAACCTCATCATAACCCTCACCCTCACCCTAACCTTAACACTAACCATAACGCTAAACCTCACCCTAAGCTTCCCCCTAACCCTAACTCTAACCCTAAACCTCACCCTCAGAATAAACCTAACCCTAAACCTAACCCTAAACCTCACCCTAAACCTCACCCTAACTCTAAACTATCACCATCACCCTCAACCTCACAGTAACAACACTAACACTAACACTAACCCTAACCCTAACCATAACCCTCAACCTCAGCCTCACCCTCACTGCAAACTTAACCCTTACCATAACACTAACAATAACCCTAAATCTAACCCTAACCCTAACCCTAACCCTCACTCCCACCCTCACCCGCACCCTCACCCTCAGCCTAACCGTAACCCTAACACTAACCCTCACTATAACCCTAAACCTAACCCTAAACCTAACGCTAAATCTAACCCTAAACCAAACCCTAATCCTCGGCCTCACCCTCATCATAACCCAAAACCTAATCTTAACCCTCACCCTAACCCTAAGCCTAATCCTAACCCTAACCCTAACCCTCACACTCAACCTCACCCTAACCTTAATACTAAACCTAACTCTCACCCTAACCCTAACCCTCAACCTAACCCTCGCCCTAGCCCTAACCCTAAACCTAATACTAACCCTAAACCTCATCCTAACCCTCACCCTCAACCTCATGCTCCTCCTAAGCCTAAGCCTAAGCCTAAGCCTAACCCTAACTCTCACACTAACCGTAAAACGAACACTAAGCCTAAATCTAAACCTAAACCAAACTCTCACCCTAACCCTAATTCTAACCCTAACATAACCCTAAACCTCATCCTAACCCTAAACCTAACCCTCACTCTCTTCCTCACTGTAACCGTAACCCTAACCCTAACCCTAACAATAACCCTAACCCTAACCCTGACCCTCACCCTAACCATTACCCTCACCCTAACCCAAACCCTCACCCTAACACTTACGCTAACCATAACACTAACCCTCACACTAACACTAACCCTAACCTTTACCCTTAACCTCAACCTAACCGTCACCCTTACCCTAAGCCTAACACTAACCCTAACCATAACCCTCACCCTAACCTTACCCCTAACTCTATATCTAACCCTAAATCTCACCGTCACCATAATCCTAACCCTAAACCTAACCTAAACCTCACCCTGATCCAAACCCTAACACTAATCCTCACCCTAACCCTAAGCCTAATCCTAACCCTAACCCAAACCCTCACACTCACCCTCACCCTAACCCTAATCCTAAACCTAACACTATCCCTAACACTAAACCTCAACCTAACACTCACCCTTGCCGTCACCCTAACCTGAAAACTAAACCTCATCCTCAACCTAGCCCTCACCCTAAACCTAATTCTATCCCTCACCTCTCCCTAACCCTAACCCTCATCCTCACCCTAAACCTCACACTAACCCTAAACCGAATCCTCAATCTTACCCTCACCCTAACCCTAACACTAATCCTTACCCGAACCCGAAAAATAACACAAACCCTCACCCTTATCTTAACACTCACCCTCAGCCAAAACCTCTCCTTTAACCTTACCATCATAATCACCCTAACCCACACCCTAATCTTGACCCTAACCCTAATCCTAACCCAAAACCTCCACATAACCATCAACCTAACCTTAACCCTAACCCTAACCTTAACCCTCAAACTAACACTCCCCCTAACCCAAAATCTAACCCTAAACCTCACCCTCACCCTAACCCTAATCCTAACCCTAACCATAAACCTCACCCTAACCCTAACCCTAACCTTCACTCTCACCCTAACCCTCACCTTAACATAAATCTAACTCTAACCCGAACAATAACACTAATCCTAACCCTAATCCTAAACCTAACCCTACACCTAACCCTAATTATAACACTAACCCTCAACCTAACCCTAATCCTAACGCTAACCCTCAACCTAACCCTAATCTTCACCCTTACTGTAACCCTAACCCTCATCCAAACCCTCACCCTAACCCTAATACTAACCGACAACCTCACCGTAGTCCTCACCCTAACCTTAATCCTAACTCTAATCCTCATCCTAACCCTAACTCTAACCCTAACTGTCACCATCAAACTATCCCTAAACCTAACCCTCAACCTAACCCTAACCCTCACCCTAACCCTAAACATAAGCGGAACCCAAACTCTCACCTAATCTTAACCCTAATCCTCACCCTAACCCTAAATCTAACCCTAAACCTCACCCTCACCCTAACCCTAATCCTAACATTAACCATAAACCTCACCCTAACCCTAACCCTAAAGATCACCCTCAACCTCACCCTCACCTTACCATGAATCTAACCCTAACTCTAACAATAACACTAATGCTAAGCCTAAACCTAAACCTAACCCTAAGCCTAACCCTAATCCTAACACTCACCCTCAACCTAACCCTAATCCTAACGCTAACCCTCAACCTAACCCTAATCCTCACCCTCACTGTAACCCTAACCCTCATCCAAACCCTCACCCTAACCCTAATACTAACCCTCAAACTCACCCTAGTCCTCACCCTAACCTTAATCCTAACTCTAATCCTCATCCTAACCCTAACCCTAACCCTAATTCTAACCATCACACTATCCCTAAACCTAACCCTCAACCTAACCCTAACCCTCACCCTGACACTAAACATAAGCAGAACCCAAACTCTCACCATAATCCTAACCCTAATCCTCACCCTAAGCCTAAATCTAACCCTAAACCTCACCCTCACTCTAACCCTAATCCTAACACTAAACATAAACCTCACCCTAACTCTAACCCTAAACTTCACCCTCACCCTCACCATAAACCTAACCCTAACCCTAACAATAACACTAATCCTAACCCTAAACCTAACCCTAAACCTAAGCCTAACCCTAATACTAACACTCACACTCACCCTAACCCTAATCCTAACCCTAACCCTATACCTAACCCTAATCCTCAACCTCACTGTAACTCTAACCCTCATCGAAACCCTCACCCTAACCCACACCCTAACCCTAAAGCTCAAACTAACCCTCACCCTAACCGAAACCCTCACCCTCAAACTCAAGCTCAGCCTAACCCTAATCCTAAGCCTTACCCTAATCCTCACCCTCACCCTAGCCCTCACCCTAACCCTAATCCTAATCCTAACCCTCACTCTAACCCTCACACTAACCCTAAACCTAACCATCACCCTAACCCTAATCCTCACCCCCACCCTCACCCTCAGCCTAACCCTAAGCCTAAGCCTAAGCCTAACCCTAACTCTCACACTCACCCTCACCCTAAACCTAATCCTAACCCTAAACATAAACCTCACCCTAACCCTAACCCTAACCTTCACCCTCACCCTCAACCTCACCCTTACCATAAATCTAAACCTAACCCTAACAATAACACTAATCCTAACCCTAAACCTAAGCCTAACCCTAATCCTAACACTCACCCTCACTCTAACCCTAATCCTAACCCTAACCCTCAAACTAACCCTAAACCTCACCCTCACTGTAATCCTAACTCTCATCCAAACCCTCACCCTAACCCTAAAGCTAACCATAAACCTCACCCTAACACTAACACTATAACCCTCAACCTCACCCTAGCCCTCATCCTAACCCTAAACCTAACCCTAATCCTCATCCTAACCCTAACCCTCACCCTAACCATCACACTATCATTTACCCTAAGCCTCAACCTATCCCTAACTCTCACCCTAACCCTACAATTAATCCGAACCCAAAATCTCACCCTAACCCTAACCCAAACACTCACCCAAATCCTCACCCTCACCCTCACCCTCACCCTCAGCCTAACCCTAAGCCGAAGCCTACCCCTAATCCTAACCCTCACACTCACCATAAATCTTAACCTAATCCTAATCCTAAACCTGAGCTTAACCATCACCCTCAGACTAACCCTCACCCTAACCCTAAACTTAACACTCACCCTAAACGTAACCCTCACCCTCAGCCTAAATCTAAGCCGAAGCCTAACCCTAAAGCTAACCCTCACACTCACCCTAACCCTTAAACTCACACTAACCCTTACCCTAATCCTACTCTTAACCCTAAGCCTAACCCTCACCCTCCCATTAACCCTCAGCCTAATGCTAACTCTAACACTAACCCTAAACCTAACCCTCAATCTCAGCCTCATCCGAGACCTAACTCTAATCCTAAACCTCACCCTAACCCTAACGCTAACCCTAACCCTAAAACTCACCCTAACCCTAAACCTCACCCTCACCCTAATCCTAACCCTAACCCTCATCCTAACCCTCACCCTTACACTAACCCTAACCCTCACCCTCACACTCAGCCTAACCCTAAGCCTAACCCTAAGCCTAACCAAAACCCGCAAGGGAACCCTAACCCTAACCCTAAACCTTACCTTAAATCTAATCCTAAATCAAACCCTAATCCTCAGCCTCACCCTCACCACAACACAAACCCTAATCTTAACCCTCACCCTAACCCTAAGCCTAATCCTAACACTAACCCTAACCCTCACACTCAACCTCACCTTAACCTTAATCCTAAACCTGACTCTATCCCTAAACCTAACCCTCAACCTAACCCTCACCCTAGACCTAACCCTAACCCTAATATTAACCCTAAACATCATCCTAACCCTCATCCTCAACCTCATGCTCAGCCTAAGCCTAAGCCAAAGCCTAAGCCTAACCCTAACCCTCACCCTAAACCTAAAACTAACACTAAGCCTAACTGTAAACATAAAACTCAGTCTCAACCTAACCCTAATTCTAACCCTAACGTAACACTAAAACTCATCCTAACCCTAACCCTAACCCTCACTCTCACCCTCACTGTAACCGTAACCCTAACCCTAACCCTAACAATAACCCTAACACGACCCCTAACCATCACTCTAAACATAACCCTCACCCTAACCCAAATGCTCACTCTAACACTTACCCTAACCCTAACACTAAACCTAACCCTAATACTAATCCTCACACTAACCCTAACCCTTAACCTCAACCTAACCCTCACCCTCACCCCAAACCTAACATTAACCCTAACCCTAACCCTCACCCTAACCCTCCCCCTAACCCTATATCAAACCCTAAAACTCACCCTCACCCTAACACTAAACCTCAACCTAAACCTAAACCTCACCCTAAACATCACCCTAAACCTAACCCTCACCCTCACCCTCAACCTCACCGTAACTCCAACCCTAACCCTAATAATAACATTAACCCAAACCTTAACCCTAACCATAACCCTCACCCTCAGCCTAACCCTCACTGCAAACTTAACCCTAACCAAAACAGTAACAATAAACAAAACCAAACCCCACCCTCACCCTCACCTTCACTCAAAGCCTAACCCTATCCCTAACCCTAACCCTCACCGTAACCCTAACCCAAACCCTACCACTAGTCCGCACGCTAACCCTAAGCCTAACCCTAACCCTAACAATAACCCTCACACTCACCCTCACCCTAAACCTAATCCTAAAACTAACCCTATCCCTAGCACTAAACCTCACCCTAACACTCACCATAGCCCTCACCCTAACCCTAAACCTAAACCTCACCCTCACCCTAGCCCCCACCCTAAACCTAATTCTATCCCTCAACCTCACCCTAACCCTAACCCTTATACTCACCCTAAACCTCACATTAACCCTAAACTGAATCCTAAATCTAACCCTCACCATAACCATAACACTAACCCTTACCCTAACCCGAAAAATAACCCTAACCCTCACCCTTATCTTAATACTCACCCTCAGCCAAAACCTCTCCTTTACCCTTACCATCATAATCACCCTAACCCACACCCTAACCCTAAACCTCATACAAACCCTCACTCTAACCGTAAACCTAACCATCACCCTAACCTAAACCCTCACCTTCAACCTCAAGCTCAGCCTAACCCTAAGCCTAAGCCTTACCCTAATCCTCACCCTCACCCAAGCCCTCACCCTAACCTTAATCCTAAACCTAACCCTCATTCTAACCCTCAACCTAACCCTAACCATAACCATCACCGTAACCCTAATCCTCAACCCCGCCCTCACCCTCAGCCTAACCCTAAGCCTAAACCTAACCCAACCCTAACCTTCACACTAACCCTCACAATAAACCTAATCCTAACACTAACCCTAATCCTAACCATAAACCTCAACATAACCATCAACCTAACCTTAACCCTAACCCTAACCCTAAACCTCGAACAAACACTCCCCCTAACCCAAAATCTAACCCTAAACCTCACCCTCACCCTAACCCTAATCCTAAACCTAACAATAAACCTCACCCTAACCCTAACCCTAAACTTCACCCTCACCCTCACACTCACCTTACCATAAATCTAACCCTAACCCGAACAATAACACTAATGCTAACCCTAAACCTAAACCTAACCCTAAGCCTAACCCTAATCCTAACACTCACCCTCAACCTAACCCTAATCCTAACGCTAACCCTCAACCTAACCCTAAACCTCACCCTTACTGTAACCCTAACCCTCATCCAAATCCTCACCCTAACCCTAACACTAACCCTCAACCTCACCCTAGTCCTCACCCTAACCTTAATCCTAACTTTAATCCTCATCCTAACCCTAACCCTAACCCTAACACTAAACATCACGCTATCCCTAAACCTAACCCTCAACCTAACCCTAACCCTAAACATAAGCGGAACCCAAAATCTCACCCTAATCCTAACCCTAATCCTCACCCTAAGCCTAAATCTAACCCTAAACCTCACCCTCACCCTAACCCTAATCCTAACACTAACCCTAACAATAACACTAATCCTAACCCTAAACCTAACCCTAATCCTAACACTCATCCTCACCCTAACCCTAATCCTAACGCTAACCCTCAACCTAACCCTAATCCTCAACCTCACTGTAACCTTAACCCTCATCCAAACAATCACCCTAACACACACCCTAACCCTAAAACTCATATTACCCCTCAACCTAACCGAAACCCTCACCCTCAACCTCAAGCTCAACCTAAACCTAAGCCTAAGCCTTACCCTAATCCTCACCCTCACCCTAGCCCTCACCCTAACCCTAATCCTAATCCTAACCCTCATTCTAACCCTCACCCTAACCCTAACCCTAACAATCACCCTAACCCTAATCCTCACCCCCACCCTCACCCTCAGCCTAACCCTAAGCCTAAGCCTAAGCCTAAACCTAACGCTCACACTCACCCTCACCCTAACCCTAATCCTAACCCTAACCATAAACCTAACCCAAAACCTCAACGTAACCATCAACCTAACCTTAACCTTAAAACTAACCGTAACCCTAACCTCGAACTACCACTCCCCCTAACCCTAAATCTAACCCTAAACCTCACCCTCACCCTAAACCTAATCCTAACCCTAACCATAAACCTCACCCTAACCCTAACCCTAAACTTCACCCTCACCCTCACCTTCACACTTACCATAAATCTAAACCTAACCCTAACAATAACACTAATCCTAACCCTAAACCTAAGCCAAACCCTAATTCTATCCCTCACCCTCACCCTAACCCTAACCCTCATCCTCACCCTAAACCTCACACTAACCCTAAACTGAAACCTCAATCTCACCCTCACCCTAACCCTAACACTAACCCTTACGTTAACCCTAAACCTAACCCTCACCGTCATTCTTATCTTAACACTCATGCTCAGCCAAAACCTCTCCTTTACCCTTACCATCATAATCACCGTAACCCTAAAAGTCATACAAACCCACACCCTAACCGTAAACCTAACCATCACCCTAACCAAAATCTCACCCTCAACCTCAAGATCAGCCTAACCCTAAGCCTAAGCCTTACCCTTATCCTCACCCTCACCCAAGCCCTCACCCTAACCTTAATCCTAACCCTAACGCTCATTATAACCCTCAACCTAACCCTAACCCTAACCATCACCCTAACCCTAATCCTTACCCCCGCCCTCATCCTCGGCCTAACCCTAAGCCTAAGCCTAAACCTAACCCTAACCCTTACCCTCACCCTCACGCTAACCCGAATCCTAACCCTAACTTCGAACTAACACTCCCCCTAACCCTAAATCTAACCCTAAACCTCACCCTCACCCTAAACCTAATCCTAACCCTAACCATAAACCTCACCCTAACCCTAACCCTAACGTTCACCCTCACCCTCACCTTCACCCTTACCATAAATCTAAACCTAAAGCTAACAATAATTCTAACCCTAACCCAAAACCTAAGCCTAACCCTAATCCTAACACTCACCCTCACCCTAACCCTAATCCTAACCCTAACCCTCAAACTAACCCTTACCCTCATCCTCACTGTAATCCCAACTCTCATCCAAACCCTCACCCTAACCCTAATGCTACCCATAAACCTCACCCTAACACTAACCCTACTCCTCAACCTCACCCTAGCCCTCATCCTAACCCTAAACCTAATCTTAATCCTAATCCTAACACTAACCCTCACCCTAGCCCTAACTCTAACACTAACCCTAACCCTAACCCTCACCCTCAGCCTCACCCTAAACCTAACTCTAATCCTAAACCTCACCCTCACCCTAACCCTAACCCTAAATCTCACCCTAAGCCTAAACCTCACCCTCACCCTAATCCTAACCCTAACCCTAATCTAATCTTAAAGCTCAACCTAAACCTAACGCTCACCCTCAAATTAACCCGTACCCTAACCCTCACCCTAAACCTAAACTTAACCGGAACCCTATCTCTCACCCTAACCCTAACCCTAAACCTCACCCTAACCCTAACTCTCAGCCTCACCCTCAGACTAACCCTAAGCCTAACACTTGCCCTAACCCAAAACCTCACACTCATTCTAACCCTAAGCCTAATCCTAATCCTAACCCTAACACTAAACCTAACCCTCAACCTAACCATCACATTAACCCTAACCCTAACAATAACCCTAACCCTAACCCTCACCCTCACCCTCAGCCTCACTCTAACCTTAACTTTAACCCTAAGCCTCACCCTCATCCTAACCCTAACCCTAACAATAACACTAAACCTCACCAAAACCATAACCTCACCCTAACCCAAACCCTCACCTTAACACTTAACCTCACCCAAACATTAACCCTAACCTTAACACTAACCCTCACACTAACCCTAACCCTAACCCTAACACTAAACCTTAACCTAACCCTCAACCTCACCCTAAAACTAACACTAAGCCTCACCTTAACCCTCCACCTAACCCTCCCCCTAACCCTATATCTAACCCTAAACTTCACCTTCACACTAACACTAACCCTAACCCTAACCCTAAACCCCACCCTAACCCTAAAACTAACCCTCACCCGCACCCTCACCCTCTCCGTAGCTCTGACCCTAACCCTAACCCTCACCCTCACCCTCAATCTCACCGTAACTTTAACGCTAACCCTAATAAAAACATTAACCCAAACCCTAACCATAACCATAACCCTCACCCTCAGCCTCACCCTCACTGCAAACTTAACCCTAACCATAACACAAACAATAACCTAAACCAAACCCACCCTCACCCTCAGCTTAACCCAAAGCCTAACCCTATCCTTAACCCTAACCCTCACTGAAACCCTAACCCAAACCCTACCCCTAGTCCGCACCCTAACCCGAAGCCTAATCCTAACCCTAACCCTAATCCTCACACTCACCCTCAATCTCAACCTAACCCTAATCCTAAACGTAACCCTATACCTTACCCTAACCCTCACCCTAGCCCTCATCCTAACCCTAATCCTAACCCTAAACCTCATCCTAACGCTCACCCTAACCCTAACCCTAACCCTCATTCTAACCCTAACCCTAAACCTCACCCTCATGCTCGGCCTAAGCCTAAGCCTAAGCCGAAGCCTAAGCCTAACCCTAACCCTCACCCTAAACCTAAAATTAACACTAAGCCTAACTATACACATAAACCTCAGTCTCACCCTAACCCTAATTCTAACCCTAACATAACACTAAACTTCATCCTAACCCTAACCCTAACCCTCACTCTCACCCTCACTGTAACCATAACCCTAAGCCTAACCCTAACAATAACCCTAACACTACCCCTAACCCTCACCCTAAACATAACCTCACCCTAACCCAAACGCTCAACCTAACCCTAACACTAACCCTAACCCTAATACTAAACCTCACACTAACCCTAACCCTTAACCTCAACCTAACCCTCACCCTAACCCTAAGACTAACATTAACCCTAAACCTAACCCTCCCCCTAACCCTCCCCCTAACCCTATATCAAACCCTAAAACTCACCCTCACCCTAACGCTAAACCTAACCCTAAACCTAAACTTCACCCTAAACATCACCCTAACACTAACCCTCACCCTAACTCTCAACCTCACCGTAACTCTAACCCTAAACCTAATAATAACATTAACCCAAACACTAACCCTAACCATAACCCTCACCCTCAGCCTCACCCTCACTGCAAACTTAACCCTAACCATAACACTAACAATAACCTAAACCAAACCCCACCCTCACCCTCAGCTTAACCCAAAGCGTGACACTGTCCCTAACCCTTACCCTCACTGTAACCCTAACCCAAACCCTACACCTTGTTCGCACCCTAACCCTAAGCCTAATCCTAACCCTCACCCTAACCCTCACACTCACCCTCACCCTAAACCTAATCCTAAACCTAACCATATCCCTAACACTAAACCTCAACCTAACACTCACCCTAGCCCTCACCCTAACCCTAAACCTAAACCTCACCCTCACCCTAGCCCCCACCCTAACCCTAATTCTATCCCTCACCCTACGCTAACCCTAACCCTTATCCTCCCCCTAAACCTCACACTAACCCTAAACTGAATCCTAAATCTAACCCTCACCATAACCCTAACACTAACCCTTACCCTAACCCGAAAAATAACCCTAACCCTAACCCTTATCTTAACACTCACGCTCAGCCAAAATCTCTCCTTTACCCTTACCATCATAATCACCCTAACCCACACCCTAACCCTAAACCTCATACAAACACTCACCCTAACCGTAAACCTAACTATCACCCTAACGGAAACCCTCACCCTCAACCTCAAGCTCAGCCTAACCCTAAGCCTAAGCCTTACCCTAATCCTCACCCTCACCCAAGCCCTCACCCTAACCTTAATCCTAAACCTAACCCTCATTCTAACCCTCAACCTAACCCTAACCATAACCATCACCATAACCCTAATCCTCACCCCCGCCCTCACCCTCAGCCTAACCCTACGCCTAAGCCTAAGCCTAACCCTAACCCTCACATTCACCCTCACCCTCACCCTAACCCTAACCCTAACCCTAATCCTAACCCAAAACCTCAACATAACCATCAACCTACCCTTAACCCTAACCCTAACCCTAACCCTCGAACTAATACTGCCCCTAACCCAAAATCTAACCCTAAACCTCACCCTCACCCTAACCCTAATCCTAACCCTAACCATAAACCTCACCCTAACCCTAACCCTATACTTCACCCTCACCCTCACCCTCACCTTACCATAAATCTAACCCTAACCCTAACAATAACACTAATCCTAACCCTAAACCTAAACCTAAACCTAAGCCTAACCCTAAACCGCACACAAACCCTCAGCCTAACCCTAATCCTAACCCTAACCATAACCCTAACCCAAAACCTCAACGTATCCATCAACCTAACCTTTACCTTAACACTAACCCTAACCCTAACCTCGAACTAACACTCCCCCTAACCCTAAATCAAACCCTAAACCTCACCCTCACCCTAAGCCTAACCCTCACCCTAACCCTCACCCTACTCCTCAGCCTAACCCTAATCCTAACCCTAAACCTCATCCTAATCCTCACCCTAACCCTAACCTTAACACTCACCCTAACCCTTACCCTAACCCTCACCCACATGCTGGGCCTAAGTCTAAGCCAAAGCCTAAGCCTAACCCTAAACCTAACACTAACCCTAACTCTAACCCTAACAATCACGCTAACTCTAACTCTAAACCTCACCCTAAAACTAATCCTAACTCTAAACCGAAATGTAAACTTAAACCTCATCCTAACCCTAGCCCTAATAATAACCCTAAAAAAAACACTTACCCTAAACTTACCCTAAACCAAACCCTAACCGTAACACTAAACCTAAACCTAAACCTAGCCCAAACCCTAACCATAACCCTCACCCTAACCCTAACACTAAACCTAAACCTCACCCTCACCCTAGCCCTCACCCTAAGCCTAAACCTCATCCTCAACCTCAAACTCACACTAACCCTAACACTAATCCTCAATCTAACCATCACCCTCACACTCACCCTAACCCTAACCCTCACACTAACCTTCACCCTAACCCTAACTCTACCCCTAAACCTCACCCTCACCCTAATCCTATCTCTAACCCTAACCCTAACACTAAAAACCTCACCCTAACTCTAACCCTAACCCTCAACCTCACTGTAACCGTAACCCTAACCCTAACAATAACCCTAACCCTAACCCTTACCCTAACCCTCAACCTCACATTAACCCTAATCCTGACCCTAACCCTCAGCCTAACCGTAACCCTCACCCTTACCGTAACCCTAACCCTCATCCTAACACTCACCCTAACACTAACCCTAAACCTAAAACTCACCCTAACAATAAACATACCCCTCACCCTCACCCAAACCCTCAACCTCACCTTAACTCTAACCCTAACCCTAACAATAAAACTAATCCTTACCTTGAACCTAACCCTAACCCTAACCCTAACCCTAATCCTAACACTCACCATCAACCTAAACCTAACCCTAACCCAACCCTCACACTCAGCCTCACCCTAACCTAACCTCTAAACCTAAACCTCACCCTAACCTTAACCCTAAACCTCACCCTAATGCTAGCCCTCACCCTAACCCTAATCCTAACCCTGACACTCATCCTAAACCTCATCCTAAAAATAACCTTAACACTAATCCTCACCCTCACCCTAACCCTAAACCTAATCCTAACCCTCAACCTAACCCTAACCCTCAGCCTCACTGTAACCCCTACCCTAACCCTCACCCTAACCCTAAACTTAACCCAAACCCTAACCCTCACCCTAACTCTACGCCTCACACTCACCCTCACCCTCAGCCTAAACCTAAGCCTATCCCTATCCCTAACCCTAACCCTCACACTCACCCTAACCCAAATCCCAATCAAACCCTAACCCTGACGCTCACCCTCACCCTAAGCCTCACCTTAAGCCTAACCCTAACATTAATCCTAACCCTATCCCCATCCCTAAACCTCACACTAACACTAACCCTAACCATAACCCTAACACTAACCCTCACCCTAACACTAACCCTAACCCTCACACTCACCCTACCCTCACCTTAACCCTAAGCCTCATCCTCACCCTAAACCCGACACTAAGCCTAACACTAATTCTCAATCTAAGCCTCCCCCTCCCCCTAACCCTAACCCTAACCCTCAACCTAACCCTAACCCTCACCCTTACCGTAACCCTCACCCTCAGCCTAAACTTCACATTTACCCTTACCATCACCCCCACCCTAATCCTCACTCTAAACCTAACCCTCATCCTAACCCTAACTCTACCCCTAAACCTCACCCTCACCCTAACCCGAACTCTATCCCTAACCCTAACACTAAACCTCAACAGAACCCTAAAGCTAATCCTCGCCCTCAACCACATGCTCAGCCTAAACCTAAGCCTAAGCCTAACGCTTACCCTAACAATCAACCTCACACTAGCCCTAATGCTAACCCTAATCCTAAACCTAACCCTCATCATAACACTCACTCTATCCCTAACACTAAACCTCAACCTAAACCTAACCCTAAACCTCACCCTCACCCTAGCCCACATCCTAGCCCTAATCCTAACCCTAACCCTCATACTAACCCTCCCCATAACCCTAACCCTAAACCTCACCCTAACCCTAACACTCAGCTTCACCCTCACCCTCAGCCTAATCCTAAGCCTAAAACTAACCCTAACCTTAACCCTCAATCTCACCTTAACCCTCACCCTAACCCTAACCCTAACACTAAGCCTAACCCTAACCCTCACCCTCAGCCTCATCCTAACCCTAACTCTAACCCTAAACCTCACCCTCACCATAACCCTTAGCCTAACCCTAACCCTAAACATGACCCTAACCCTAACTCTAAACCTACCCTTATCCTAGCCCTTACACTAACCCTAATACTAACCCTAACCCTCATCCTAACCCTCCCACTAATCCTAACCCTAACACTCACCCTAACCCTAACCCTTACCCTCAACTTCACCCTCAGCCTAATCCTAACACTAACCCTAATCCTCACCCTCATCCTAGCCCTCACCCTAACCCTAACCCTCACCCTAGGCCTAACCCTGACATTTAACCTTATCATGACCCCCACCTTAACCCTCAGCCTAATCTGAACCCTAACCCTAAACCCCACCCTAACCCTCACCCTAACCCTAACTCTAACCATAAATCCCACCCTCACCCTAAACTACTAAATCTCACCCTAACCCCAACCCTAATCATAACCCTAACCCTAACCATAACCATAACCATAATCCTCATCGTAACCCAAAACTTAATCATAACAATAACCCTCACAGTAACCCGAACCTCACGCTAAATCTAACTCTAACCCTAACCATAACAATAAAAACCTCACCCTAACCCTAACCCTAAACCTCAACCTCACCATAATCGTAACCCTAACCCTATCCCTAACAATAACCCTAAACCTAACCCTAATCCTAATCCTCAAACTCACACTAACGCTAATCCTAATCCTAACCCTCAACCTAACCCTAACCCTCACACTTACTCTAACCCTAAACCTCATCCTAACCCTCACCCTAAGGCCTAAACCTAACACTAAAAGTCACCCTAACACTAAACCTAACCCTCACCCTCAACCTATACCTCATCCTAACCCTAATCCTAACCCTACTTCTCATCCTAAAACTCACCCTAACCCAAACCCTAAACCTCACCCTAAACCTAACCCTAAACCTAACACTCAACCTAACCCTAATCCTCACGCTCAACTTAACACTAACTCTAACCCTCACCCTAACCCTAAACTTTACCTGAACCTTAACTTTCACCTTAACCCTAACCCTAACCCTCACCCTAACCCTAACCCTCACACTCACCTTACGCTTACCTTAATCCTAATCCTAACCCTAACCCTAACCCTCAACCTCCGCCTCACCTTATCCCTAATTCTAACCCTAAACCCTACTCTCACCCTAACCCTAAGCCTAACCCTAAACCTACACCTCACCCTAACCATAACCCTAAACCTCATCCTCACCCTAGCCCTCACCCTAACCCTACTCCTAACACTAACCCTCATCCTAACCCTCCCTATAACCCTATCTGAAACCCTCACCCTATCCCTAACCCTCACACTCACCCTCACCCTCAGCCTAACCCTAAGCCTAACCACAAGCCTTACCTGAAACCTAACCTTAACCCTCAAACTCACCCGCACCCTCACCCTCACCATAACTCTAAACCAAACCCTAACCCTAAACCTCACCCTAACCCTAACCCTAACCCTAATCCTCACCCTCACCCTAACCCTAACACAAACCCTAACCCTAACCCTCAACCTACCCCTCCCCCTAACCCTGTATCTAACCGTAAACTTCACCCTCCACCTAACCATAACCCTAACCCTAACCCTAAAACCCACCCTAACCTTAACACTAACCCTCAACCGCATCCTCACCCTCACCAAAACTCTAATGCTAACTCTAAAAATAACACTAAGCCTAACCCTAACCATCACCCTAACCCTAATCCTCACCCCCACCCTCACCATCAGCCTAACACTAAGCCTAAGCCTAACCCTCACCCTAACCCTCACCCTCATGCTCACCCTAACCCTAATCTTAAACCTAACCCTATCCCTAAACCTCAACTTAACTCTCACCCTCACCCTAGCCCTTACACTAACCCTAACCATAAACCTACCCCAAAACCTCCCCCAAACCCTAACTCTAACGCTAAACCTCACCCTCACCCTAACCCTAAAACTCACCCTAACCCTAACCCTCACCCTCACCCTCTAAATCACCCTAACTCTAATCCTGTCCCTAACAACATTAACCCTAACCCTAACGCTAAACATAACCCTCACCCTCAGCCTCACCCTCACTGAAAACTTAACCCTAACCATAGCACTAACAATAGGACTAACCCTAAACTTAACTCTAACCCTAATCCTCACCCCCAACCTCACCCTCAGCCTAACCCTAACCCTAACCCTCCCTTTAACCCTAACTGTAACCCTAAACCTAACCCTAACCCTAACGCTAAAACAAACCTTAAACCTAACCTTAAACCTAAATCTAATCCTCAGCCTCACACTCACCCTAACACAAACCTTAACCTTAACCCTCACCCTAACCCTAAGCCTAATCCTAACCCTTAGCCTAACCCTCACACTCACACTCACCGAACCCCAAATCCTAAACCTAATCCTATCCCTAACCCCAACCCTCACCCTAACCCTCACCCGAGAACTCACTCTAAACCTAATCCTAACCATAAACCTCATCCTAAACCTCACTCTAACCCTAACACTTACCCTCCCCCTTATGCTCGGCCTAAGCCTAACCCTAAGCCTAAACCTAACCTTAAACCTAACCCAACCCTCACCTTCAGCCTCACCCTAACCCTAACTCTAACCCTAAAGCTCACCCTCACCCTAACCCTAAACCTTACCCTAACACTAAACTTCACCGTAACCTTAACCCTAAACCTCACCCTCATGCTAGCCATCACTCTAAACCTAATCCTAACCCTAACAGTCATCCTAACCCTCACCCTAACAATAACAATAACCCTCACCCTCAATCTCACCCTAACAATAACCCTAACCCTCACACTCAACTTCACCCTAACCCTAACCTAACCCTAATGCTCAAACTATCCCTAACATTAAACCTCACCTTAACCCGTACCCTAACACTCACCCTAACCCTAAACTTAACCGGAACTCTAACTCTCACCCTAACCCTAACCCTAAACCTCACACTCACCCTAACCCTAAGCCTATTCCTAATCCTAACCCAAACCCTCACCCTAATCATCACATTAACCCTAACCCTAAAAATAACCCTAGCCCTAACCCTCACCTTCAGCCTCACTCTGACCCTAAGCCTCACCCTAACCCTAACCCAACCCCTAAACCTAACACGAAACCTCACCAAAACCATAACACTGACCCTAACCCAAACCCTCACCCTAACACTTACCCTCACTCAAACACTAACCCTAACCTTTACACAAAACCTCACACTTACCCTAACCCTAACCCTAAACCTCAACCTAAGCCTCACCCTCACCCTAACCCTAACACTAAGCCTCACCCTAACGCTCACCCTAACCCTCCCCCTAACCCTATAACTAACCCTAACCCTCACCCTCACCATCAACCTAACCCTAACCCAAACCCTAAACCCCACCCTAACCCTAAACCTAACCCTCACCCGCACCCTCACCCTCTCTGTAGCTCTAACACTAATACTAACAATAACACAAACCCTAACCCTAACCCTAATCCTCACCCCCACCCTCACCCTCAGCCTAACCTTAAGTCTAAGCCTAACCCTCACCCTAACCCTCACACTTACCCTTACCCTAACCCTAATCCTAAACTTAATCCTAACCCTAAACCTCAAACTAACCCTCACAATCACCCTAACCCTAACACTAACCGTAACCCTAAACCTCAATCTAACCATCCCCATAACCGTAACTCTAACCCTAATCCTCACCCTTACCCTAACCCTAACCCTCACCCTAAACCTCACCCTAAAACTCACCCTTACCCTAACTCTCAACCGCACCCTCAACTTCACCATAACTCTAACACTAAATATAACAATACCACTAAACCTAACCCTAACACTAACCCTAAACATAAACCTCACCCTCAGCCTCACCCTCACCTAAAACTTAACCCTAACCATAACACTAAAAATAATCCTAACCCTAACACTAACTCTACCCTAATCCTCACTCCCACCCTCACCCTCAGTCTAAACCTAAGCCTATCCCTAACCCTAACCTAACCCTCCCTGTAACTCTAACCCTAACCCTAGCTCTAACACTAACCCTAACCCTAAACTTAACCCTAACCCAAACCCTAACCCTAACACTAATCCTCACCCCCACCCTCACACTCAGCCTAACCCTAAGCCTAAACCTACCCCTAATCCTAACCCTCACTGTAACCCTTACCCTAACCCTAACCCTAACCCTCACACTCACCCTCACCCTAAACCTAATCCTAAACATAACCCTAACCTTACACAAACCCTCACTATAAGCCTCACCCTAGCCCTCAACCTAACCCTAATCCTAACCCTAAACCTCATCCCAACCCTCACCCTAACCCTAACCCTAACCCTCACCCTAAACCTAACCCTAACCCTCACCCTCATGCTCGGCCTAAGCCTAAGCCTAAGCCTAGCCCTAACCCTAACCCTCACCCTAACCCTAACCCTTACACTAACCCTAACTCTAATCCTAAACCTCACTCTCACCCTAACCCTAACTCTAACCCTAACCCTAAACCTAAACCTCATCCTAACACTAAATCTAAACCTCACCCTTAACTTAACCATAACCCTAAACCTAACCCTAACAATAACCCTAACCTTAACTCTAAAACTAACCCTTATCTTAAGCCTTACCCTAACATTTACCCTCAACCGAACACTCACACTAATCCTAACACTAACCCTCACACTAACCCTAACCATCACCCTAACCCTAAACCTCACCTTAACCCTAACCCTAACCCTCACCCTCACCCTAGCCCTCACCCTAACCCTAACACTCATCCTCACCCTAAACCTCACACTAACCCTAACACTAATACTCAATCAAACCCTCACCCTCACCCTACCCCTAACCCTAATTCTCACCCTAACCCTAACCCTCACCCTTACGATAACCCACAACCTCAGCCTAACCCTGACGTTTACCCGTACCGTCACTCCCACCCTAACCCTTACCCTAACCCAAACCCTCAACTTAAACCTCACCCTAACCCTGACTCTACCCCTAAACCTCATCCTCACCCTAACCCTAACCCTAACCCTCACCCTCAACCTAACACTCACAATAAACCTATAAACCTAACCCTCATCCTCACCCTAAACTTCACAATAACTCTAACACTAATCCTCAATCTAACCCACACCCTCAACCTACCCCTAAACCAAACCCTCACCCTAACCCTCACCCTAACCCTCACCTTAACCCTAACTCTACACCTAAACCTCACCCTAACCCTCTCCCTCACGCTCACCCTCTCCCTCAGTGTAACCCTAAGCCTAAACCTAACCCTAACCCTAACCCTCACACTAATTCTAACCCTTACCCTCACCCTAACCCTCAACCTAACCCTAGCCCTCACGCTCACTGTAACCCAGCACTTACCCTCACCCTAACCCTAACCTTCACCATCACACGCACACTCAGCTTAACCCTAAGCTTAAGCCCAACCCTAACCCTAACCCTCACCCTCACCCTAACACTCACCCTAACCCTAACTCTAACACTAAACCTAACCCTCATCCTCAGCCTCACCCTAACCCTAACTCTAACCCTAAACCTCACCCTCACCCTAACTCTAACCCTAAGCCTAACCCTAAATCTCACGCTCATCCTAGCCCTCAACCTAACCTTAATCCTTACCGTAATGCTCATCCTAACCCTCCCCTAACCCTAACCCTAACCCCCACCCTAATCCTCAACCACACCTTCACACTCAGCCTAACCCTAAGCCTAACCCTATCCCTAATGCTAACCCTAACCCTCACCTTAAACCTAACCCTATCCCTAACGCTAACCCTAAACCTAAACCTAAACCTAAACCTAACCCTAATCCTCAGCATCACCCTCACCCTAACCCAAACCCTAAACCTAACCCTCACCCTAACCCTAAGCCTAAGCCTAACATAACCATAACCCTCACACTAACCCTCACCCTAACCCTAACCCTAAGCCTAACTTAACCCTAAAACTAAACCTCACCCTAGCCCTAACTCTAACATTAACCCTAAACCTAACCCTCACCCTCAGCCTCACCCTAACCCTAACTCTATTCCTAACCCTAACACTAAACCTCACCCTAAGCCTAAGCCTAACTCTAACCCTCACCCTCACCCTCACCGTAACCATAACCCTAACCCTAACCCTAAAAATAACCCTAACCCTATCCCTATCCCTCACCCTAACCATAACCCTCACCATAAGGCTAACCCTCACCATAACACTTACCCTCACTCTAACACTAACCCTAACCCTAACACTAACCCTCACACTAAACCTAACCCTCAACCTAATCCTAAACCTCACCCAAACCCTAACCCAAACCCTCACCCTCACCTTAGCCCTCACCCTAACCCTGATTCTAACCCTCACCCTCACCCTAAACCTAACCGCATCCTCACACTAAACCTCACACTGACCCTAACCGTAATCCTCAATCTAACACTCACCCTATCTCTAACCCTAACCCTTACCATAACCCTAAACTGAACTTTAACCCTCACCCTTATCTTAACCTTCACCCTCAGCCTAAACCATACCTTTACCCTTAGCATCTTCCTCACCCTAAACCTCACCCTAACCCTAAACCTCATCCTAAACCTCACCCTAACCATAAACCTAACCATCCCCCTAAACCTAGCTCTCACCCTCAACCTCAAGCTCAGCCTATCCCTAAGCATAAGCCTAAGCCTAAGCCTAACCCTCACCCTCACTGTAACTCTAACCCTAACCCAAACAATAAAACTAATCCTAAGCATAAACCTAACCCTAACCCTAACCCTACCCTAATCCTCACACTCACCCTCACCCTCACCCTAACCCTAATCCTAACCCAACCCTCACCCTAATGCTAAACCTCACCCTTACAATAAACCTAACCCTCATCCTAACACTCACCCTGACCCTCACCCTAATACTAAACCACACCCTAAGCCTAACCCTAAAACTCACCCTCACCCAAGCCCTCACCCTAACACTAATTCTAACCCTAACCCTCACCCTAACCCTAACCCTCATCCTCAACCTAAACCTCACACTAACCATAACCATAATCCTCAATCTAATCCTCACCCTAACCCAAAACCTAACCCTAACTCTAAACCTAAACCTCACCCTTACCCTCACCCTAACGTTAACCCTATCCCTAAACCTCACCCTAACCCTAACCCTCACCCTCACCCTCAAATTCACCGTAACTCTAACCCTAACAATAACACTAACCCTAACCCCAACCATAACCCTATCCATAACCCTAAACCTCATTGTAAGCCTAACCCTAACACTAACCCTAACCCTAACCCTAAACCTAAACCGAAACCTAAAACTAATCCTCAGCCTCACCCTCACCCTAACCAAACCCTAACCCTAATCCTCACACTCACCCTCATCCTAAATCTTATCCTAAACCTAACCCTATCCCTAAGCTTAACCCTTAACCTAACCCTCAACCTAGCCCCTACCCTAACCCTATTCCTAACCGTAAATCTCATCCTAACCCTCAGCCTAACCCTAACCTTAACCCTCACCCTAAACCTAAACCTATCGCTCACCCACATGCTGGGCCTAAGCCTAAGCCAAAGCCTAATCCTAACCCTAACCCTAAGCCTCGGCCTAACCCTAAACCTAACATTAACTCTAACTCTAAACCTAAACCTCACCCTCATCCAAACCCTAACTCTAACCCTAACCCTAAACCTAAACCTCATCCTAACCCAAAAACTAAAAATAACCGTAACCCTAACCCTAACCCTACCCTAAATCTAACCCTAAAACTAACCCTAACCCTAACCCTAACCTTAACCCAAACCCTAACCCTAACCCTAACACTCACACTAACCCTAACACTCACCCTAATACTAAACCACACCCTAAGCCTAACCCTAACACTCACCCTCACCCAAACCCTAACCCTAACCCTCACCCTAATCCTAATTTTAACCGTAACCCTCACCCTAACCCTAAACTTAACCAAACCCTAACTCTCACGCTAACACTAACCCTAACCCTCACCAAAACCCTAACATTCACTCTCACCCTCACTCTCAGCCTAACTCTAAGCCTAATCCTAAACTTAACTCTCACACTCACCCTAACCCTTACCCTAATCTTAAACCTAACCCTAAGCCTAAGCCTCACCCTCACCCTCACCCTCACCCTAAACCTAATTCTAACACTAACCCTAAACCTAAACCTCAACCTAAGCCTCACAATTACCCTAACTTTAATCCTAAACCTCACCCGAACCCTAACCATAATTCTAACCCTAACCCTAACACTAAACCTCAAATTGACCCTAAACCTAACCCTCACCCTCACCTTAATCTTAACCCTAAGCCTAACCCTAACAATAAACCTCACCCTCACCGTAACACTAATCATAACCCTAACCCTAACCCTAACCCTAAAACTCACACTCACCATAACTCTAACCCTCATCCTAACCCTCACCCTAACCCTAACCCTAAACCTCACCCAAACACTAACCCTAACCCTCACCCTCACCCTAACCCTAATCCTAACCGTAATCCTCATCCTAACCCTCACCCTAAACTTAACCCTAACCCTCACCCTCACCCTCAACCGAAACCTAAGCCTAACTCTCACCCTAACCCTATTCCTAACACTGCCCCTCACCCTAACCCTAAATCTAAACCTAACCCTCACCCTAACCCTAACCCTCACCCTCACTGTAACCCTAACCCTCAAGCCAACCCTCACCCTAACCATAACCCTAAACCTAAACCTTAATCTAACACTAACCCTAAACCTAACCCTCAACCTAAACCTCACCATAACCCTAACTCTATCCCTAAATATCACCCTCACCCTTACCCTAACCTTACCCTTAAACCTAAACTTAAACCTCAACTTAAACCTAACAGTAAACCTCACCCTCACCACAGCCCTCACCCTAACCCTAATCCTAACCCTCAAGCTAACCCTAACCCTCAGCCTCACTGTAAACCTTACTCTAACCCTCACCCTAACCCTTAACCCGAACCTTAACTCTCACCCTAACTGTAACCCTAACCCTCACCCAAACCCTAACTCTCCTCCCTCACTCTCACTTTCAGCCAAAAACTAGGCCTAACCCTAACCCTAACCCTAAACCTGACACTAACCCTCACCATAACCGTAATCCTAATCCTAACACTAACCCTAAACCCCACCCTCACCTAACCCTCACCTTAAGCCTAACCCTAACATTAAGCCTAACACTAACCCTAACCCTAAACCTCATCATCACCCTAAACCTCACACTAACCCTAACACTAATCCTCAATCTAACCCACACCTTCACCCTAACCCTAACCCGAAATATCACCCCAAACCTAACCCTCACCCTTACCATAACTCTCACATTCAGCCTAACCCTCAGCTTTATCCTTACCGTCACCCCCACCCTAAAACTCACCCTAACCCTACCCCTCACCCTGACCTTAATCCTACCCGTAAACCTCACCCTCACCCTAACCCTAACTCTAACCCTAACCCTAACACTAAACTTCAACCTAAACCTAACCCTAACCCTCACACTCACCCTCACTGTAATCGTAACCCTAACCCTAACCCTAACAATAACCGTAACCATAACCCTAACAGTCACCCTAACCATAACCCTCACCCTAACCCTAACCCTCACCCTCAACCTAGGGTTATGCTAAGCATAACCCTAAGACTAAGCCTAACCCTTACAATAACCCTCATCCTCACCCTAGCCCTCACCCTAACCCTAATCCTAATGCTAACCCTCAACCTAACCCTAACCCTAACCATCACCCTAACCCTAATCCTCACCTCCACCCTCACCCTCAGCTTAACCCTAAGCCTAAGGCTAACCTTAACCCTAAACCTAACACTAAACCTAACCTGAACCCTAATCCTAACCCTAAAACTAATCCTAACCCTAAACCTCAACCTAACCCTCAACCTAACCTTAACCCTAAGAGTAACCCTAAATCTCTAATCCTAATCCTAACCCTAATCCTAAACCTCACCCTAAGCCTCAACTTAACCCTAACCCTAACACTAACAATCACCCTCACACTAGCCATCACCCTAACCCTAATCCTAAACCTAACGCTCATCCTAACCCTCCCCATAACCCTAACCCTAACCCTCACCCTAACCCTAACCCGCACCATCACCCTCCCTTCAGCCTAACCCTAAGCCTAACCCTAAGCCTAACCCTAAACTTAACCCTTTCCCTCACACTCACCCGCACCCTCACCCTCTCCATAATTCTAACCCTAACCCTAAGCTAACCCTAAACGTCACGCTCACCCTAACCCTAAACCTAACCCTCACCCTCACCCTATCCCTAACACTAACCCTAACACTAACCCTCACCCTAAGCCTCCCCCTAACCCTATATCTAAACCTAAACCTCACCCTCACCCTAAACCTTACCCTAACCCTTAACCCCACCCTAAACCTAACCCTAAACCTCAACCACACCATCACCTTAACCATAACTCGAACCTTAACCCTAACAATAACACTAACCCTAACCCTAACCATCACCCTAACCCTATCCCTACCCCTAAACCTCACCCTCACCCTAACCCTAACTCTAACCCTAACCCTAACACTAAACCTCAGCCTAAACTTAAACCTAACCCTCACCCTCACCGTAATCGTAACCCTAACCCTAACCCTAACAATAACCCTCACCCTAACATTAACCCTCACCCTAACACTTACATTCATCCTAACACTAACCCTAAACCTAACACTAACCCTCGCACTAACCCTAACACTCACTCTAATCCTAAACCCCACCCTAAACCTAACACTAACTCTAACACTCACCCTCACCCTAGCCCTCACCCTAACCCTAATCCTAACACTCACCATCACCCTAACCATAATCGTAAGTCTAACCCTCAACCTAACCCTAACCCTCAACCTAACCCTAACCCTCACCCTCACCGTAAACCTAACCCTCATCGTAACCCTAACCCTAACCCTCAACTTCACCCTAGCACTCACCCTAATACTAATCCTAACCCTAACCCTCAACCTAACCCTAAAATTAATCGAACCCTAACTCTCCCCCTCAACCTAACCCTAACCCTCACCCTAACCCTTACCCTCACACTCACCCTCACTCTCAGCCTAACCCTAAGCCTAAGCCTAACCCTAACTCTAACCCTCACACTCACCCTAACACTTACCCTAATCTTAATCCTAACCCTAAGCCTAACCCTCACCCTCATCCTAAAGATCACCTTAACCCTAACTCTAACACTAACCCTAAACCTAACCCTCACCCTCAGCCTCAACCTTACCCTAAATCTAACCCTAAACCTCACCCTCACCCTAAACCTAACCCTAACCCTAACCTTCAACCTCACCGTATCCCTAACACTAAACCTCACCCTCACCCTAGCCCTCACCCTAACACTAATCTTAACCCTAACATTCATCCTAAACCTCCCCATAACCCTAAACCTAACTCTCACCCTAACCCTAACCCTCAACCTAACCCTGACTCTCAGCCTAAACTTAATCCTAACCCTAAACCTAACCCTAACCCTCAGACTCACCCTAACCCTAAACCTAATCTTAAACCTAACCCTAACCCTAACCCTCACCCTCACTCTAACCCTCAACTAACCCTAACCCTAACCCTAACACTAACCCTAAACCTAACCCTCACCCTCAGCCTCACCCTAACACTAACTTTAACCCTAAAATTCACCCTCACCCTAACCCTAACCCTAACCCTAACCCTAAACCTCAACCGAAACCTAACCCTAAACCTCACCCTCACCCTAGCCCTTACTTTAACCCTAATCCTAACCCTAACCCTCATCCTAACACTCCCCCTAACACTAACACTAACACAAAACTTAACCCTAACCCTAACCCTCGTCCTATCCCTAATCCTATCCCTAAACCAAACCCTAACCCAAACCCTCCCCCTAACTCTCACTCTAAAGCTAACCCTAACCCTAACCCTAACCCTCACCCTAAGCTTAATTCTAACCCTAAACTTCACCCTCACACTAACACTAACTCTAACCCTAACCCAAACCCTAAACTTCACCCTAAATCGAACCCTCACCCTCACCCTCAATCTCACCGTAACTATAACCCTAACCCTAACAATAACACTAACCCTAACACTAACCATAACCATAACCCTCACCCTCAGCCTCACCCTCACCGCAAACTTATCCCTAACCATAACACTCACAATAACCCTAACCCTAACCCTAATCCTAATCCTCACTCTCACCCCAACCTCACCTAAGCCTAACCCTAACCCTAACGTTAACCCTAGCCTTCACCGTAACCCTAACCCTAACCCTAACATTAACCCTAACCCTACCCCTAATCCTAACCCTCACCCTCACCCTAACCCTCACCCTTACTGTAACCCTAACCCTCACCCTGACCCTCACTCTCAGCCTAACCCTAAGCCTAAGCCTAACCCTAAACCTAACCTTTACACTCACCCTTACCTTACCCTAATCCTAATCCGAACTCTAGGCCTAACCCTCACCCTCACCCTAACCCTCACCCTAATTCTAACTGTAACACTAACCCTAACACTAACCCTGAACTTCAGCCTCAACCTTACCATGAATCTAACCCTAAACCTCACCCTCACCCTCACCCTAACCCTAACCATAAAACTCACCCTAACCCTAACCCTAAACCTCACCCTCACCTTAACCCTAATCCTAACCCTAAACCTCATCCTAAACATCCCCATAACCTTAAACCTAACCCTCACCCTAACCCTAACCCTCACCCTCACCCTCAGCTTAACCTTAAGCCTAAACCTAAACTTAAACCTAACCCTCACACTACCCTAACACTAAACGTAATCCTAACCATAACCCTAACCCTCACCCTCACCCTAACCCTGACCCTAACCCTCACGATAACCCTGACTCTAACACTAACTCAAACCCTAAACCTAACCCTCACCCTCAGCCTCACCCTAACCCTAACTCTAACCCTAAACCTCAAACTCACCCTATCCCTCACCCTAACCCTAAAGCTAAACCTAAGCCTAAACCTAACCCTAAACCTCATCCTCACCCTAGCCCTTACCTTAACCCTAATCCTAAACCTGACACTCATCCTAACCCTGCCAGTAAACCTAACCCTAACCCTCACCCTAACCCTAACCCTCACCCTCAACCTCACCCTCAGCCTCACCCTAAGCCTAACCCTAAACCTAACCCTAAAACACACACTCACCCTCACCCTAACAATAATTCTATCCGTAACCCAAACCCTAAACCATACCCTTCCCCTAACACTCACTCTAAACCTAACCATAACACTAACCCTAACACTAAACCTAAACCTAACCCCCACCCTAAACCTAGCTCTAACACTAAACCTCACCCTCACCCTAACCCTAACTCTAACCCTAACCCTAACACTAAACTTCAACCTAAACCTAACCCTAACCCTCACACTCACCCTCACTGTAATCGTAACCCTAACCCTAACCCTAACAATAACCGTAACCATAACCCTAACAGTCACCCTAACCATAACCCTCACCCTAACCCTAACCCTCACCCTCAACCTAGGGTTATGCTAAGCATAACCCTAAGACTAAGCCTAACCCTTACAATAACCCTCATCCTCACCCTAGCCCTCACCCTAACCCTAATCCTAATGCTAACCCTCAACCTAACCCTAACCCTAACCATCACCCTAACCCTAATCCTCACCTCCACCCTCACCCTCAGCTTAACCCTAAGCCTAAGGCTAACCTTAACCCTAAACCTAACACTAAACCTAACCTGAACCCTAATCCTAACCCTAAAACTAATCCTAACCCTAAACCTCAACCTAACCCTCAACCTAACCTTAACCCTAAGAGTAACCCTAAATCTCTAATCCTAATCCTAACCCTAATCCTAAACCTCACCCTAAGCCTCAACTTAACCCTAACCCTAACACTAACAATCACCCTCACACTAGCCATCACCCTAACCCTAATCCTAAACCTAACGCTCATCCTAACCCTCCCCATAACCCTAACCCTAACCCTCACCCTAACCCTAACCCGCACCATCACCCTCCCTTCAGCCTAACCCTAAGCCTAACCCTAAGCCTAACCCTAAACTTAACCCTTTCCCTCACACTCACCCGCACCCTCACCCTCTCCATAATTCTAACCCTAACCCTAAGCTAACCCTAAACGTCACGCTCACCCTAACCCTAAACCTAACCCTCACCCTCACCCTATCCCTAACACTAACCCTAACACTAACCCTCACCCTAAGCCTCCCCCTAACCCTATATCTAAACCTAAACCTCACCCTCACCCTAAACCTTACCCTAACCCTTAACCCCACCCTAAACCTAACCCTAAACCTCAACCACACCATCACCTTAACCATAACTCGAACCTTAACCCTAACAATAACACTAACCCTAACCCTAACCATCACCCTAACCCTATCCCTACCCCTAAACCTCACCCTCACCCTAACCCTAACTCTAACCCTAACCCTAACACTAAACCTCAGCCTAAACTTAAACCTAACCCTCACCCTCACCGTAATCGTAACCCTAACCCTAACCCTAACAATAACCCTCACCCTAACATTAACCCTCACCCTAACACTTACATTCATCCTAACACTAACCCTAAACCTAACACTAACCCTCGCACTAACCCTAACACTCACTCTAATCCTAAACCCCACCCTAAACCTAACACTAACTCTAACACTCACCCTCACCCTAGCCCTCACCCTAACCCTAATCCTAACACTCACCATCACCCTAACCATAATCGTAAGTCTAACCCTCAACCTAACCCTAACCCTCAACCTAACCCTAACCCTCACCCTCACCGTAAACCTAACCCTCATCGTAACCCTAACCCTAACCCTCAACTTCACCCTAGCACTCACCCTAATACTAATCCTAACCCTAACCCTCAACCTAACCCTAAAATTAATCGAACCCTAACTCTCCCCCTCAACCTAACCCTAACCCTCACCCTAACCCTTACCCTCACACTCACCCTCACTCTCAGCCTAACCCTAAGCCTAAGCCTAACCCTAACTCTAACCCTCACACTCACCCTAACACTTACCCTAATCTTAATCCTAACCCTAAGCCTAACCCTCACCCTCATCCTAAAGATCACCTTAACCCTAACTCTAACACTAACCCTAAACCTAACCCTCACCCTCAGCCTCAACCTTACCCTAAATCTAACCCTAAACCTCACCCTCACCCTAAACCTAACCCTAACCCTAACCTTCAACCTCACCGTATCCCTAACACTAAACCTCACCCTCACCCTAGCCCTCACCCTAACACTAATCTTAACCCTAACATTCATCCTAAACCTCCCCATAACCCTAAACCTAACTCTCACCCTAACCCTAACCCTCAACCTAACCCTGACTCTCAGCCTAAACTTAATCCTAACCCTAAACCTAACCCTAACCCTCAGACTCACCCTAACCCTAAACCTAATCTTAAACCTAACCCTAACCCTAACCCTCACCCTCACTCTAACCCTCAACTAACCCTAACCCTAACCCTAACACTAACCCTAAACCTAACCCTCACCCTCAGCCTCACCCTAACACTAACTTTAACCCTAAAATTCACCCTCACCCTAACCCTAACCCTAACCCTAACCCTAAACCTCAACCGAAACCTAACCCTAAACCTCACCCTCACCCTAGCCCTTACTTTAACCCTAATCCTAACCCTAACCCTCATCCTAACACTCCCCCTAACACTAACACTAACACAAAACTTAACCCTAACCCTAACCCTCGTCCTATCCCTAATCCTATCCCTAAACCAAACCCTAACCCAAACCCTCCCCCTAACTCTCACTCTAAAGCTAACCCTAACCCTAACCCTAACCCTCACCCTAAGCTTAATTCTAACCCTAAACTTCACCCTCACACTAACACTAACTCTAACCCTAACCCAAACCCTAAACTTCACCCTAAATCGAACCCTCACCCTCACCCTCAATCTCACCGTAACTATAACCCTAACCCTAACAATAACACTAACCCTAACACTAACCATAACCATAACCCTCACCCTCAGCCTCACCCTCACCGCAAACTTATCCCTAACCATAACACTCACAATAACCCTAACCCTAACCCTAATCCTAATCCTCACTCTCACCCCAACCTCACCTAAGCCTAACCCTAACCCTAACGTTAACCCTAGCCTTCACCGTAACCCTAACCCTAACCCTAACATTAACCCTAACCCTACCCCTAATCCTAACCCTCACCCTCACCCTAACCCTCACCCTTACTGTAACCCTAACCCTCACCCTGACCCTCACTCTCAGCCTAACCCTAAGCCTAAGCCTAACCCTAAACCTAACCTTTACACTCACCCTTACCTTACCCTAATCCTAATCCGAACTCTAGGCCTAACCCTCACCCTCACCCTAACCCTCACCCTAATTCTAACTGTAACACTAACCCTAACACTAACCCTGAACTTCAGCCTCAACCTTACCATGAATCTAACCCTAAACCTCACCCTCACCCTCACCCTAACCCTAACCATAAAACTCACCCTAACCCTAACCCTAAACCTCACCCTCACCTTAACCCTAATCCTAACCCTAAACCTCATCCTAAACATCCCCATAACCTTAAACCTAACCCTCACCCTAACCCTAACCCTCACCCTCACCCTCAGCTTAACCTTAAGCCTAAACCTAAACTTAAACCTAACCCTCACACTACCCTAACACTAAACGTAATCCTAACCATAACCCTAACCCTCACCCTCACCCTAACCCTGACCCTAACCCTCACGATAACCCTGACTCTAACACTAACTCAAACCCTAAACCTAACCCTCACCCTCAGCCTCACCCTAACCCTAACTCTAACCCTAAACCTCAAACTCACCCTATCCCTCACCCTAACCCTAAAGCTAAACCTAAGCCTAAACCTAACCCTAAACCTCATCCTCACCCTAGCCCTTACCTTAACCCTAATCCTAAACCTGACACTCATCCTAACCCTGCCAGTAAACCTAACCCTAACCCTCACCCTAACCCTAACCCTCACCCTCAACCTCACCCTCAGCCTCACCCTAAGCCTAACCCTAAACCTAACCCTAAAACACACACTCACCCTCACCCTAACAATAATTCTATCCGTAACCCAAACCCTAAACCATACCCTTCCCCTAACACTCACTCTAAACCTAACCATAACACTAACCCTAACACTAAACCTAAACCTAACCCCCACCCTAAACCTAGCTCTAACACTAAACCTCACCCTCACCCTAACACTAACTCTAACCCTAAACTTCAACATAACCGTAACCCTAATCCTCACCTTCACCCTCACCGTAACCCTAACCCTAACTCAAACACTAAACCTAACCCTAACCCTAATCTGAACCCTCACCCTCACCCTAACCCTAATCCTAACACTAACCCTCACCCTAACCCTAACTCTCACCCTTAATGTAACCCAAACACTCACCCTAGCCCTAACCCTAACCCTAATCCTAACCCTAATACTCATCATAAGCCTCACACTAACCCTAAATCTAAACCTCATCCTAACCTTAACCCTAACCAACAACCTAACCCTAAACCTCACTCTCAATGTAACCCTAACCTTCACCCTAACCCAAAACTTAACCTGAACCCTAACTCTCACCCTAACCCTAAACCTAACCCTCACCCTAACCCTAACACTCACCATCACCCTCAGTGTATCCCTAAGCCTAACCCTAACCAAAACCCTAACACTCACACTCAACCTAATCCTTACAGTAATCCTAATCCTAACCCTAATCCTAAACCTCACTCTAAGCCTCACCTTAACCCTAAGTCTAACCCTAAACCTCACCCTCACCCTAACACTAACCCTAACCCTTACCCTCACCCTAACCCTACCCCTAACCCTATATTTAACACTAAACCTCACCCTCACCCTAAACCTAACCCAAACCCTAAACCCCACCCTAACCCTAAAACTAACTCTCACCCGAACCCTCACCCTCATCGAAACTCACACCCTAACCCTAACAATAACACTAACCCTAAACCTAACCATCACCTTAACCTTAATCCTCACAACCACCATCACCCTCAGCCTAAAACTAAGCCTAAGCCTCACCCTAACCCTCATACTCATGCTCACCCTAACTCTAATCCTAACCTTAAACCTATCCCTAAACCTCAAACTAACCCTCACCCTGACCCTAACACTGACACTAACCCTAACCTTAAACCTCACCCTAACCCTCCCCCAAAACCTAACTCTAACCCTAAAACTCACCCTCACCCTAACAATAACCCTAACCCTAACCCTAATCCTCACCCCCAGCCTCACCCTAATCCTAACCCTCAACCTAGCCCTCACCCTAACCCTAATTCTAACCCTCATCCTCACCCTAACCCTAACCATCTTCACACTAAACGTAACACAAACCCTAACCAGAAACCTAAACCTCAATCGAACCCTCACCCTATCGTTAACCCTAACCCTAAACCTAACCCTAAACCTCACCCTAATCCTAACCCTAAACCTCACCCTAACCCTCAACCTAACCCTAACCCTCATCCTCACACTGAACTTAACCCGAACACTAACCCTCACCCTAAACCTAACCCTAACACTCACCCTTACCCTAACACTCACCCTCACCTTCAGCCTAACACTAACCCTCAACCTAACCCTAAATCTAACCCTCACACTCACACTAACCCTAACCCTAATCCTAACCATAACTCTAACCCTAAACCTCCCCCTCACCCTAACCGTCACCTTAAACCTAACCCTAACATTAATCCTAAACCTAACCCTAACCCTAAACCTCATCCTCACCCTAAACCTCACACTAACCCTAACACTAATCCTCAATCTAACCCTCACCCTAACCCTAACCCTAACCCTCACCCTGAACCTAAGCCTACGCTTAAACCTCACCCTCAACCTAACCCTAACTCTAACCCTAACCATAACACTAAACCTCACCCTATCCCTAACAATAATCCTCACACTCAACTTTATGCTCAGCCTAACACTAAGGCTAACACTAACCCTAAAACTAACCCACACCAGCACTCACACCTTCACTGAAATTCGAACCCTAATCCTAACAATAACACTAACCCTAACTCTAACCATCACCCTCACCCTAATCCTCAACCCCACCCTCACCCTCAGCCTAATCCTAAGCCTAAGCCTCACCCTAACCCTCATACTCATGCTCACCCTAACTCTAATCCTAACCCTAAACCTATCCCTAAACCTCAACCTAACCCTCACCCTCACCCTAACCTTAACACTAACCCTAACCCTAAACGTGACCCTAACCCTCCCCCTAAACTAACTCTAACCCTAAGCCACACCCTCACTCTCACCCTAACCCTAACCCTAACTATAATCTTAAACTTCACCCTAAACCTAACCCTGACCCTCAACCTCAACCTCACTGTAACTCTAACCCTAACACTAACAATAACACTAACCCTAACCCTAATCCTAAACCTAACCATAACCCTCAACCTCAGCCTCACCCTCACCCCAAACTTAACACTAACCATAACACTAACAATAACCCTAACCCTAACCCTAACCCTAATCCTCACTCCCACCTCATCCTTAGTGTAACCCTAACCCTAACCCTAAACCTAACCCTCAAAGTAACCCTAACCATAACATTAACACTAACACTAATCCTAAACCTAATTTCAACACTAAACCTAAACCTAAACCTAACCCTAATCCTCAGCCTCACCCTAACCCTAATCCAAACCCTAACAATAACCCTCACCCTAACCCTAAGCCTCACCCTAACCCTAACCCTAACACTCACACTCACCCTCACCCTAACCCAAATCCTAAACCTAAACCTATCCCTAAACCTCACCCTAACCATCACCCTAGTCCTCACCCTAAACCTAATCCTAACCCTAAACCTCATCCTAAACCTCACCCTAACCCTAACCCTAACCCTAACCCTAAACCTAACCCTAACCCTCACCCTCCTGCTCGGCCTCAGCCTAAGCCTAAGCCTAAGCCTAACCCTAACCCTCATCCTATTCCTAACCCTAACACTATCCCTAACTCTAACCCTAAATCTAACCCTCACCCTAACCCTAACTCTAACCCTAACCCTAAAACTAAACCTCATCCTAAACCTAACCCTAACCCTCACCCTCACTGTAACAGTAACCCTAAACCTTACCCTAACAATAACCCTAACCCTAAACCTCACCTCAACCATTACCCACACCCTAACCCTCACCCTCACCCTAAAATTTACCCTCACCCTAACTCTAACCCTAACGTAACACTAATGCTCACACTAACCCTAACCATCACCCTAACACTAAACCTTACCCTAACACTAACCCTATCCCTCACCCTCACCCTAGCCCTCATCCTAAACCTAATCCTCATCCTCACCCTAAACCTCACACTAAGCCTAACACTAATCCTCAATCTAACCCTCACCCTCACCTTGACCCTAAACCTAACCCTCACCCTAACCCTAACCCTCACTCTTCACGTAACCCTCACCCTCAGCCTAACCCTCAACTTTACCCTTACCATCACCCCCACGCTAAAACTCACCCTAACCCTAACATTCACCCTAGCCCTAACTCTACCCCTAAACCTCACCCTCACCCTAATCCTAACTCTAACCTTAAACCAAACACTAAACCTCACCTTAACCCTAAGCCTAACCCTCACCCTCACCCTCACCGTAAACGTAACCCTAACACTAACCCTAACAATAAACCTAATCCTATCTCTAAACCTCGCCCTAACCATAACCCTCACCCTAACATTAACCGTCACCCTAACACTTACCCTCACCTAACACTAACCCTAACCCAACCCTGACCCTCACACTAACCCTAACCCTCACCCTAATCCTAAACCTCACCCTAACCCTAACCCTATCTCTAACCCTCACCCTCACCCTAGCCCTCACCCTACCCCTAATTCTAACCCTCACCCTTATCCTAACCCTAACCCTCATCCTCACCCTAAACCTCACACTAACCCTAAACCTAACCCTAATGTTCAATCAAATCTCACCCTAACCCTAACCCTAATCCTAAATCTAATGCTAACCCTCACCTTTATCTTAATCCACACCCTCAGCATAAACCTCAGCTTTACCCTTACCATCATCCTCACCCTAACCCTAAACCTCATCCTAACCCTCACCCTAACTGTAAACCTAAGCATCACCCTAACCCTAACCCTCACCCTCAACCTCATGCTCAGCCAAAACCTAAGCCTAAGCCTAACCCTTATCCTTACCCTCACCCTCATCTTAACCCTCCCCCTAACAATAATCCTAACCCTATCCCTCATTATAATCCTCACCCTAACGCAAACGCTAACCATCACCCTAACTCTAACACTCACACCCAACCTCACCCTCAGCATAACCCTAACCCTAGGCCTAAGCCTAACCCTAACCCTCACATACCCTATCGCTAATACTAATCCTAACCCTAACCCTAACCCTAAACCTCAACCTAACCCTCACCGTAACCTTAACCCTAATACTAACCCTAACCCTAACACTTGACCTAATCCTCCCCCTAACCCTAAATATAATCCTAAATCTCACCCTCACCCTAACCCAAATACTAACCTGAAACCTCACCCTAACCCTAACACTCATGCTCACTGTAAGCCTAACCCATGTCCTAACCCTCATCCTAACCCTAACCCTAAACCTCACCAAAACACTAATCCCAACCCTCACCCTCAACCTAGCCCTCACCCGAAACCTAATCCTAACCCTAACCCTGACCCTAACACTAACCCTAACCCTCATCCTAATCCTAAGCCTAACCTGAACCCTCACTGTAACCCTAAACCTAACCCTCACCCTAACCCTAAACTTAACCTGAACCCAAACTCTCACCCTAAACCTACTCCTAACTCTCACCCTAACCCTAACCCTCACCCTCACCCTCACCCTAAGCGTAAACCTAAGCCTAAACCTAATCCTAACCCTAAACCTCACACTCACCCCAACACTTACCCTAATCCTAAACCTAACACAAAACCTTCCCCTCACCCTCACACTAATCCTCACTGTAACCCTCTCTAACACTAACCCTAACCATCACCCTAACCCTCAGCCTCACCCTAACACTAACTCTAACCCTAAACCTCAACCTCACCCTAACCCTAACCATAAACCTAACCAAAAACCTCACGCTAACCCTAATCCTAACCCTCACCCTAACCCTAACCCTAAACCTCACCCTCAACCTAGCCCTCACCCTAACCCTAATCCTAACCCTAAACCTCATCCTAAACCTCACCCTAACAATAACACTAACCATCACCCTCACCCTCACCTTAAGACTAACACTAACGCTAACCCTAACCCTCAAACTAACCCTAACCCTCACCCTCACTGTAACCCTTACCCTAACCATCACCCTAACCCTAAACTTAACCTGAACTCTAACTATCACCCTAACCCTAACCCTAACACTCACCCAAACCATAAACCTCTACCTCACCCTCACCTTCAGCCTAACACTAAGCCTAACCCTAAACATAACCCTCACACTCACCCTAACCCTAACTCTAATCCTAGTACTAACACTAAACCTAAACCTCACCCTTACCTTAACCCTCACCTAACGCCTAACCCTAACATTAAACCTAACCCTAAACCTAAACCTAAATCTTAACCTCACCCTAAACCTCACACTAACCGTAACACTAATCCTCCATCTAACACTCACCCTCAATCTCAACCTAACCCTCACCCTAACCCTAACCCTCATTCTCACCCTAAACCTCACACTAACCCTAACACTAATCCTCAATCTAACCTTCACCCTCATCCTAAACCTAACACTAAACCTCACCCTTAAACAAACCCTCACCCTTATCATAACCCTCACCCTCAGCCTAAACCTCACCTTTACCCTTACCGTCACCCCCACACTTACCCTCACCCTAACCCTACACCTCACCCTGACCCTAACCCAACCCCTAAACCTCACCGTCACCCTAACCCTAACTCTAACCCTACCCCTAACACTAAACCTCACCCTATCCATAACCCTAACCCTCACCCTCAACCTCATGCTCAACCTAACCCTAAGCCTAAGCCTAAACCTTTCCCTAACCCTCACCCTCACCCTAGCCCTCACCCTAACCCTAATCCTAACCCTAAACCGCATCCTAACCCTCACCCTAACCCTAAACCTAACCATCAACCTAACCCTAATCCTCACCCCCACCCTAACCCTCATCCTAACCCTCACCCTAACCCTAACCCTAACCATCACCCTAACCCTAATCCTCACACCCACCCTCACCCTCAGCCTAAACCTAAGCCTAAGCCTAACCTTAACCCTCACTCACCCTCACCCTAACTCGTATCCTAACCCTACACCTAACCCTAAACATCAACCTAAACCTCACCTTAACCTTAACCCTAACACTAACCCTAACATTAACGCTCGACCTAACCCTTCAACTAACCCTAAATCTAACCTTAAACTTAACCCTCACCCTAACTCTAATGCTAACCCTAACCCTAAACCTCACCCTAAAGCTAACCCTAAAGCTCACCCTCACCCTCACCCTCATCCTCACCATAACTCTAACTCTAACCCTAACAATAACACTAATCCTAACCCTGAACATAACCCTAACCCTAACCCTAATCCTAACATTCACCCTCACCGTAACCATAATCTTAACCCTAACCCTCATCCTAATCCCTAACCCAAACCCTAACCCTAACCCTAAACTTTACCCTAACACTAACCCTGAACCTCACCCTCACCCTAGCCCTCACCCTTACCCTAACCCTAACCCTAACCCTAAACTTAAGCGAAACCTAACACTCACCATAACCCTAACCCTAACCCTCAACTTAACCCTAACCCTCACCCTCACCATCACTCTCAGCCTAACCCTAAGCCTAAGCCTAAGCCTAACCCTAACCCTCACACTCACCCTAACACTTACCCTAATCCTAATCCTAAACTTAAGCCTAACCCTCACCCTCACTCCCACCCTAACCCTCACTCTAAACCTAACTCTAACACTAACCCTAAACCCAACCCTCAACCTCAGCCTCACAATTACCCTAAATCTAACTTAAACCTCACCCTCACCCTAACCCTAACTCTAACACTAAACCTCACCCTAACCCTAACCCTAACCCTCACCCACACTGTAATCATAATCCTAACCCTAACCCTAACAATAACCTTCACCCTAACCGTAACCCTAATCCAAACCCTAACCCTCACCCTAAACCTCACGCTAACTCTAACCCTAAACCTCACCCTAACCCTAACCCTAACTCTCACTCTCACCCTAGCCCTCACCTTAACCCTAATCCTAACCCTAATCCTCATCTAACCCTCACCCTAACCCTAACACTAACACTAACCCTAATCCTAAACCCAACCGAAACCCTCAAACTAACCCTAACCCTCACCCTCACTGTAACCCTAACATAACCTTCACCCTAACCATAAACTTAACATGAACCCTAACTCATACCCTAACCCTACACCTAACTCTCACTCTAACCCTAATCATCACCCTCACCCTCACCCTAAGCCTAACACTAAGCCTAACCCTAACCTGTATCCTAACACTCACACTAACCCTAACCCTTTCCGTAATCCTAATCTAACACTAAGCCTTACCCTCACCCTCACCCTAACCCTCACCGTAATGCTAACTCTAAGATTAACCCTAACCCTAACCCTCACCCTCAGTCTCACCCTAACCCTAAATCTAACCCCAAACCTCAGCCTCACCCTAATCCTAACCCTAAACCTAACCCTAAACCTCAAACTACCCCTATCCCTCACCTCACCCTCACCCTAGCCCTCACCCTAACCCTAATCCTAACGCTAACCTTCATCCTAACCCTCACCCTAACACTAACCCTAACCCTAACCCTCGACCTAACCCTAACCCTCACCCTCACTGTAACCCTTATCCTAACCCTCAACCTAACCCTAAACTTAACCCGAACCCTAACTCTCACCCTAACCCTAAGCCTAAAACTCACCAAAACCCTAACCCTCACCCTCACCCTCAACTTCAGCCTAAAAATAAGCCTAACCCTAAACCTCACACTTACCCTAACCCTACCCCTAATCCTAATCCTAACACTAACCCTAAATCTCACCCTCACCCTAACCCTCACTTGAAACCTAACCCTAACATTAATCCTAACACTAACCCTAAGCCTAAAACTCATCCTCACACTAAACCTCACACTAACCCTAGCACTAATCCTCAATCTAACCCTCACTTTCACCCTCACCTTCAGCCTAACATTAAGCCTAACACTAACCCTAACCGTAATCCTCACATTCACCCTAACCCTAACCCTAATCCTAATCCTAACACTAACCCTAAACCTCAGCCTCACCCTAACCCTCACCTTAAGCCTAACCCTAACATTAATCCTAACCCTAACCCTAACCCTAAACATCAACCTCACTCTAAACCTCACACTAACCCTAACACTAATCCTCAATCTACTCCTTACCCTCACCTTCACCTTAGCCCTCACCCTACCCTAACACTCATGCTCACCCTAAATCTCACACTAACCCTAAAACTAATCCTCAAACTAATCCTCACACTCACCTTAACCCTAACCCTAATCCTCAGCCTAAACATAACCCTCACCCTTACCATAACCCTCAAACTCAGCCTAACCCTCACCTTTACCCTTACCGTCACCCCCACCCTAAACCTCAACCTAACCCTACCCCTCACTCTGACCCTAACCCTACCCCTAAACCTCACCCTCGACCTAACCCTAACTCTAACCCTAAGCCTAGCACTAAACCTCACCCTATCCCTAACCCTAAAACTCACCATAACCCTAAACCTCACCCTCTCCCTCACCTTCAGCCTAACACTAAGCCTAATACTCACCCTCAACCTCATGCTCAGCCTAATCCTAAGCCTAAGCCTAATCCTTACCCTAAACCTCAACCTTACCCTAGTCCTCACCCTAAGCCTAATCCTAACCCTAACCCTCATCCTAACCCTCACCCTAACCCTAACCCTAACCATCACCCTAACCTTAATCCTCACCCCCACCCTCACCCACAGCCTAGCCCTAAGCCTAACCCTAACCTTCACACTCACCCTAACACCCTAATCCTAACCCTAACACTAAGCCTTACCCTCACCCTCACCTTAACCCTCACTGTAACCCTAACTCTAACCCTAACCCTAACCCTAACGCTCACCCTAAGCCTCACCCTAAGCCTAACTCTAACCCTAAACCTCACCCTCACCCGACCCCTAACCCTAAACCTCCCACTCACCCTAGCCCTCACCCTAACCCTAATCCTAACCCTAATCCTCATCCTAACCCTCAGCCTAACACTAACCCTAACCCTAACTATCAACCTAACCCTAAACCTCACCCTCACTGTAACCCTTACCCTAACCCTCAACCTAACCCTAAACTTAACCTGAACCCTAACTCTCACCCTAACCCTAAACCTAACACTCACCCTAACCCTAACCCTCACACTCACCCTCACTTTCAGCCTAAAACTAAGCCTAAACCTAACCCTAACCCTAACCCTCACACTCACCCTAACACTAACCCTAATCCTAATCCTAACACTAATCCTAAACCTCACCCTCACCCTAACCCTCACCTTAAGCCTAACCCTAACATTAATCATAACCCTAAACCTAACCCTAAACCTCATCCTCACCCTAAACCTCACACTAACCCTAACACTAATCCTCAATCTAACCCTCACCCTCACCCTCACCCTAGCCCTCACCCTAACCCTAACACTCATTCTCATCCTAAACCTCATACTAACCCTAACCCTAAACCTAAACCTAACCCTCACCCTTACCATAACCCTCACCCTCAGCCTAAACCTCACCTTTACCCTTGCCGTCACCCCCACCCTAACCCTCACCCTTACCCTACCCCTCACCCGGACCCTAACCCTATCGCCTAAACCTCACCCTCAACCAAACCCCAACTCTAACCCTAGCCCTAACCCTCACCCTCAACTTCATACTCAGCCTAACCCTAAGCCTAACCCTAAACCTAACCCTCACACTCACCCTAACCCTTACCCTAATCCTAATTCTAACACTAAGCCTTACCCTCACCCTCAACCTAACCCTCACCATAACCCTAAATCTAACACTAACCCTAACCCTAACCCTCATCCACACCCTAACCCTAACTCTAGCCCTAAACCTCACACTCACCCGCACCATCACCCTCACCGTAATTCTAACTCTAACCCTCACCCTAACCCTAAACCTCACCCTAACCCTAACCATAACCCTAAGCCTCACCATCACAGTAACTCTAACCCTAACCCTAACCCTAACTTTAAACCTCACCCTAACTATAAACCAAACCCTAAGCTAACCCTAACCCTCCCCCAAATCCTATATCTGAACCTAAACCTCACCCTCACCGTGACCCTAACTCTAAACCTAACCGTAATCCTCCCCCTAACCCTATATCTAACCCTAAACCTCACACTGACCCTAAACCTAACCCTAAACCTAAACCTAACCCTCACCCGCACCCTCACCTTCACTGTAACTCGAACCCTAACCCTAACAATAACACTAAACCTAACCTTAACCATCACCCTATCCCTAATCCTCACCCCCACCCTCACCCTCAGGCTAACCATAAGCCTAAGCCTAAGCCTCACCCTTATCATCATACTTATGCTCACCCTAACCCTAATTCTAACCCTAACCCTATCCCTAAACCTCAGCCTAACCCTCACCCACACCCTAACCCTAACACTAACCTTTACCCTAAACCTCAACCTAACCCTCCCCCTAACTCTAACCATAAACCTCACCCGAACCCTAACCCAAATCCTAACCCTAACCCTAAACCTCACCCTAAACCTAACCTTCACCCTCAACCTCAACCTCACTGTAACTCTAAACCTAACCCTAACAATAACACTAACCCTAACCCTAATCCTAACCCTAACCATAACCCTCACCCTGAGCCTCACCCTCACTGCAATCTTAACCCTAACCATAACACTAAAAATAACCCTAACCCTAAACCGAAACCTAATCCTCACACCCACCCTCACCTTCAGCCTAACCCTAACCCTAACCCTAACCCTCAAGGTAACCCTAACCCTAACCCTAAACCTCACACTCACCCTCACCATAAACCAAATCCTAAACCTATACCTATCCCTAAACCTCACTCTAAACCTCACCCTAGTCCTCACCCTAAACCTAATCCTAACCCTAAACCTCATCCTAAATCTCACACTAACCCTAACCCTAACCCTCACCCTAACCCTAACCCTCACCCTCATGCTCCGCCTCAGCCTAAGCCTAAGCCTAAGACTAAGCCTAACCCTAACACTATCCCTAACTCTAACCCTAAACCTCATCCTCAACCTAACCCTAACTCTGACCCTAACCCTAAACCTAAACCTCATCCTAACCCTAACCCTAACCCTAACCCTCACCCTCAGTGTAACTTTAACCCTAACACTAACAATAAACCTAACCTTAAACCTAAACCTCACCCTACCCATAACCCTCACCCTAACCCTCACTCTCACCCTAACATTTACCCTCACCCTAACACTAACCCTCATCCTCACCATAACCCTAATCCTTAACATAACCCTAACCTGAAACCTCAAACTAACCCTAACCCTCCCCCTAACCCTAACACTAACCCTTACTCTAAACCTGACCCTAACCCTCCCCCTAACCCTAACACTAAACCTAACCCTAACACTAACATTCACACTAACCCTAATACTCACCCTAACCATAAACCTCAATCTAACCCTAACCCTAAATCTCACCCTCATCCTAATCCTAACCCTAAGCCTAAGCCTAAGCCTTAACCTAACCCTAACCCTCACATTCACCAACATTGTAAGCCTAATCCTAACCCTAACCCTATCCCTAAACCTCAACCTAACCCTCACCCTCACCCTAAGACTAACATTAAACCTAAACCTAACCATCACCCAAACCCTCCTACTAACACTCACTCTAAACCTAAACCTCACCATCAACCTAACCCTAACCCTAAACGTCATCCCAAACCTCACCCTAACCCTAACCCTCACCCTCACGCTCACCTCACCATAACTCTAACACTAACAATAACACTAACACTAACACTAACACTAACCCTAACCCTAACCATATACCTCACCCTCAGCCTCACTCTCACTGCAAACTTAACCCTAAACATAACACTAACAATAACCCTAACCCTAACCCAAACCCTAACTCTACCCTTAACCCTAACCCTAATCCTCACCCCCACTCTCACACTCAGCCTAACCCAAAGCCCACACTAAACCTAACTCTAATTATAAACATCACCCTCACCCTAACCCTATCTCCAAACCTAACTCTAAACCTCAGCCTAACCCTAACCCTCACACTCAACCTCAGCCTCAGCCTAACCCTAAGCCTAACTCTAAACCTAACCCTAACCCACACACTCACACTCACCCTAACCCTAATCCTAAACCTAAACCTCAACCTAACCCTCATCCTAACCCTAAACCTAACCCTCACCTAACCCTAACCCTCACCTTCAACCTCAGCCTCAGCCTAACCCTAACCCTCCCTCTAACCCTAACCCTTACACTAACCCACACCGTAATTCTAACTTAACACTAACCCTAACCCTAATCCTAACACTAACCCTCACCCTAAGCCTAACCCTAACCCTAAACCTCACCCTCACCCTAACCCTAACTCTACCCCTAATCCTAAACCTAAATTTCATCCTAACTCTAACCCTAACCCTCACACTCACCCGCAATGTAATCCTAATCCTAACAATTACAATAACCCTAACACTAACCCTCAACCTAACTATAACCCTCACCCTAACCCTAACCTTCACCCTAACACTTACCCTCACCCTAACACTAAACCTAACCCTAACACTAACCCTCACACTAACCCTAACTCTCACCCTAACCCTAAAACTCACCCTAACCCTAACCTAACCCTGACCTTCACCCTCACCGTAGCCCTCATCTTAACCCTAATTCTAACCCTAACCCTCACCCTAACGCTAACCCTCATCCTCACCCTAAACCTCACACTAATCCTAACCCTAATCCTCAATCTAACCCTCACCCTCAGCCTTACCCCTAACCCTCACACTTACCCTAACCCTCACCCTAACCCTAACCCTCACCCTTATCTGTACCCTGACCCTCAGCATAACCCTCAACTTTACCCTTACCATCACCCTCACACTAACCCTCACCCTATCCCTAAACCTCATGCTAAACTTCAACCTAACCGTAACCTTAACCATCACCTTAAACCTAACCCTCACCCTAACACTTACCCTCAACCTAACCCTAACCCTAACCCTCACACTCACCCTAAACTTTACCCTAATCCTAATGCTAATCCTAAGCCTAACCCTCACACTCACACTCACCCTAACCCTAACCCTAACCATAACCCTCAACCTAACCCTAAACTTCACCCTCACCATAACCCTTACCCTAACCCTCAACCTAATTCTAAACTAAACCTGAATCCTAACTCTCAACCTAACCCTAACCCTAACACTCACCCTAACCCTAACCCTCACCACACCCTCAACCTAACCCTAACACTAACCCTAACCCTAACCCTCAACCTAACTCTCACCCTAACCCTAACTCTAACCTTAAACCTCACCTTCACCCTAAACCTAACGCTACCCCTAACCCAAACCCTAAACCTCACCCTAACGATAACCCTAACCCTTACACTCAACCTCACAGTTACTGTAACCCTAAACCTAAACCTAACAATAACCCTAACCCTAATCCTAACCCTCACGCTAACCATAACCCTCACCCTAACCCAAACCCTCACCCTAACACTTACCCTCACCCAAACACAAACCCTAACCCTAAAGCTAACCCTCACACTAACCCTAACCCTAATGCTAAACCTAAACCTCAACCTAGCCCTCACCCTCACCCTAAGCCTAACACTAACCCTAAGCCTAAACCTCACCCTCCCTCTTCCCATAACCCTATATCTAACCATAAAACTCACCCTCACCCTAACCCTAACCTTAACCCTAAACACCACCCTAACCCTAACCCTAATCCTCACCCGTACTCTCAACTTCACCATATCTATAACCCTAACCCTAACAGTAACCCTAACCCTAACCCTAACCATCACCTTAAACATAATCCTCACCTCCACCCTCACCCTCAGCCTAACCCTAAGCCTAAGCCTAACCCTCACCCTAACCATCACACTTAACCTCACCCTAAACCTAAAACTAACCTTTACCATATCCCTAAAGCTCAACCTAACCCTCACCCTAACCCTAACCCTAACCTTAACCCTAAATCTCAACCTAACCCTCACCCTAACCCTATCTCTAACCCTAAACCTCAACCTCACCCTAACCCTAACCCTCACCCTAACCCTAACACTAACCCTAACGCTAAACCTCACCCTAACATCCCCCTAACCCTAACTCTAACCATAAATCTCACCCTCACCCTAACACTAACCCTAACTTTAAACCTCACCCTAACCATAACCCTCACCCTTACCCACCACCTCAAAGTAACTCTAACCATCACCCTAATAATAACACTAACCATAACCCTTACACTAACCCTAAACCTAACCATAACCCTCACTCTCAGCCTCACCATCACCGCAATCTTAACCCTAACCATAACACTAACAATAACCGTAACCCTAAGCCTCACCCTAATCGTCACCACCACCCTCATCTTCAGCCTAACCTTAAGCCTAACTATAACCCTAATCCTAACGCTCACAGTAAGCCTAACCCTAACCCTAACCCTATACCTAAATCTAAACTTAAACCTAAACCTAACACTAATCCTAAGCTTTACCCTCACCCTAATCCAAACCCAAACCCAAACCCTCAACCTAACCCTAAGCCTAAGCCTAAGCCTAACCCTAACCTTCACACTGACTCTACCCTAACCCTAATCCTAAACCTAACCATATCTCTAAACATCACCCTAACCGTAACCCTCACCATAGCCCTCACCCTAACCTTAATCCTTACCCTAAACCTCATCCTAACACTCACCCTAACCCAAAACCTAACCCTCACCCTCATGCTCGGCCAAAGCCTAAGCCCAAGCCTAAGCCTAACCGTACACCTGACCCTCACCCTAACCTAACCCTAACACTAACCCGAACTCTAAACCTAAACCTCACACTCACCCTAAGCCTGACTCTACCCTAAACCTAAACCTAAACCTCATCCTACCCTAACCGTAACATTCACCCTCACCCTCACCGTAACCCTCACCCTAAACCTAACCCTCAACCTAACACTTACCCTCACCCTAAACAAAAACCTAAAACTAACACTGACCCTCACACTAAGCTAAACATTACCCTAACCCTAACACTAACCCTAATTCAAACCTAAACCGCACCCTAACCCTCACCCTCACCATAAACTTAAGGCTAACCCTAACCCTAAAACTAACCCTCACACTCACCATAACCCTAACCCTAATCCTAATCCTAACCCTAACCCTAACCCTCACCCTCACCCTAAAACTCACCCTAACCCTAAACCTAAAACTAACCCTAACCCTAACCCTCACCCTCAGTCTCACACTAACCCTAATTCTAACCCTAAACCTCACCCTCACCCTAACCCTAATGCTAAACCTAACCCTAAACCTAACCCAAACCCTAACCCTCCCCCTAACTCTCACCCTAACCCTAACACTAACACTAACCTTAACTCTAACCCTAACCCTAAAACTAAACCTCACCCTAACCCTAACCCTAACTCTCACCATAACCCTAACCCTCACCCTCACCCTCACCCTCAGCCTAACCCTAAGCCTAACCCTAACCCTAAACCTAACCCTCACCCTAACCCTAGCCCTAACCATCACCCTAACTCTAATCCTCACCCCCACCCTCACCCTCACCCTAACCCTAAGCCTAAGCCTAAGCCTAACCCTAATCCTAACACTCACCCTCAGCCTAACCCTAATCTTAACCCTAAATCTAAAATTTACCCTAAAACTCAACCTAAGCCTCACCCTAACCTTAACCCTAAAACTAACCTTAACCCTCTACCTAACGCTCCAACTAACCTGAAACCTAACCCTAAACCTCACACTCACCCTAACCCTAATCCAAACCCTAAACTGAAACCTCACCCTAACCCTAAACCTAACCCTCACCCTCACCCCACCCTCACCCTCACCTTAACTCTAACCCTAACCCTAACAATAACACTAATCCTAACCCTAAAACTAACCCTAACCCTAACCCTAATGCTAAAACTCACCCTCACCATAACCCTAAACCTAACCCTAACCCTCACCCTAACCCTAACCTTCACCCTCACCGTAACCTTAACCCTTATACTAATCCTCACTGTAAACCTCAACTTAACCTTAAACCTTAGCCTAACACTAACCCTAATCCTCACCCTCACCCTAGCCCTCATCCTAACCCTAATTGTAACCCTAATCCTAATCCTAACCCTCACACTAACTCTAATCCTAACCCTCACCCTAACCCTAAACCTAACCCTCAACCTAACCCTAAACATAACCCTCACTGTAACCCTAACCCTAACCCTAAACATAACTTGAACCCTAACTCTCAAGCTAACCCTAACCCTAACCCTCAACCTAAAGCCAACCCTCACACTCACCCTCTCCCTCAGCCTAACCCTAAGCCTAAGCCTATCCCTAACCCTCACACTCACCCTAACCATTACCCTAATCCTAATTATAACCCTAAGCCTAACCCTCACCCTCACCTTAATCCTCAACCTAACCCTTACTCTAACACTAACCCTAAACCTAACCCTCAACCTCAGCCTCACATTTAACCTAATTCTCACCCTAAACCTCACCCTCACCCTACCCCTAACCATAACCCTAACCCTAAACCTCAAAAACCCCTAATCCTAAACCTCAACCTCAGCCTACCCTCACACTAACCCTAATCCTAAACCTCATCTTAACCCTCACCCTAACACTAACCCTAACCCTCACACTCACCCTAACCCTAATCCTAACCCTAACTCTCAACCTAACCCTAACCCTCAACCTCACCGTAACCCTTATCCTAACCCTCACCCTAAACATTAACCTAACCCAAATCCTAACTCTCACCCTAATCCTAACCCTAACCCTCATTCTAACCCTACCCCTAACCCTTAGCCTAAACCTCACCCTAACCCTAACCCTCACCCTGAACCTCACCGTCACCCTAACCCTAAGCCTAACCCTAAAACTAACCCAAACACACACAGTCACGCTCACCCTAACCCTAATCCTAACCCTTACCCTCACCCTCACCCTAAACATCAGTGTAACCATAAACCTAATCCTACCCTAACCCTAACACTCACACTCACCCTAACCCTTACCCTAATCCTAATCCTCACCCAAACCCTCACCCTCACACTCAGGCTTAACTCAAGCCTAACTCTAACCCTAAACCTCACCCTCACCCTTACCTTAACCCTAACCCTATCCCTAAACCTCACCCTCACCCTACCCCTCATCCTAACCCTAATACTAACCCTAACAGTCATCCTAACCCTCCCCATAATCCTAACCTTAACCCTCACCCTAACCTTAACCCTCACACTCACCCCCACCCTCAGGCTAACCCTAAGCCTAACCCTAATCCTAACAATAACCCTAGACCTCACACTCACCCTAAACCTGACACTAATCCTAATCCTAACCTTAACTCTAAACCTCACCCTCACCATAACCCTCACCCTAACCCTAACCCTAAAGCTAACACTAACCCTAACCCTAACCCTCACCCTCAGCCTCACCCTAACCCTAATTCTAACCCTAAACCTCGCCTTTACCATAACCCCAAACCTAACCTTAACCCGAAACCTCACCCTAACCCTAACACTAAGAATAACTCTAACCCTAAACCTCACTCTCACCCTAACACTAACCCTAACCCTAAAACTCACCCTAACCCTAACCTTCAACCTCACCCTCAACCTCACCGTAACTCTAGCCCTAACCCTAACAATAACCCTAACCCTAACCCTAACCCTAAACCTCACCCTCACCCTCAGCCTCACCCTCACTGCAAACTTAACCCTAACCATAACACTAACAATAAACCTAATCCTAAGACAAACCCTAACCTAACCCTGACCCTCACGGTAACCCTAACCCTAACCCTAACCCAAACCCTAACCAAAACCCTCACCCTAACTCTAAGCCTAACCCTAACTCTAACCCTAAGCCTCACCCTCACCCTCACCCTAACCTTAATCCTAAACCTAACCCAATCCCTAACCCTAACCCTCAGCCTAGCCCTCACCCTAACCCTAATCTTAACCCTAAACCTCATCCTAAACCTGACATTAACCATAACCCTAACGCGAACCCTAACCCTCACCCTCATGCTCAGCCTAAGCCTAAGCCTAAGCCTAAACCTAACCCTAACCCTCACCCTAACAATAACCCTAATAACCCTAAAACTAATCCTCACTCTAACCCTAAATCTCACCCTCACCCTAACCCTAAATCTAAACCTAACCCTAACAATAACCCTAACCCTCACCCTAAACATAATCCTCACCCTAACCCTAAACCTCACCCTAACACTTACCCCCACCCTACCCCTAACCTTAACCCTAAGACTAGCACTCACAATAACCCTAACCCTAAACTCACCCTAACCCTAACCCTAACACTAACCCTCAACATAACCCTAACCCTCACGCTCAAAGTAACCCTAAACCTAACCTTGACCGTCACCCTAACCATAACCCTCACCCTAACCCTATCACTCACGGTAAAACTTACCCTCACCCTAACACTAACCCTAATCCTAACCCTAACCCTAAACCTCACCCTCACCTTAACCTGAACCCTAACCCTCACACTAACAACAACCCTAACCCTAAACCTAACAAAAACCCTAACCCTAACCCTAAACCTCACCCTAATCAAGACCCTCACCCTAAACCTAACCCTCATCCTAACACTTACTCTCACCTTAACACTAAACTTAACCCGAACACTAAGCCTCACACTAAATCTAACAATCACCCTAACCCTAAACCTCATGCTAACACTAACCCTAAACCTCAACCTAACCCTAGCCCTAAACCTAATATTCATCCTCACGGTAAACCTCACACTAAAGCTAACACTAATCATCAATATAACCCTCACCCTCACCCTAACCCTAACCCTAACCCTCGCTCTAACCCTAACTCTCACCCTTACCGTGACCCTCGCCCTCAGCCTAACCCTCACCTTACCCTTACAGTCACCCACAACCCAACCCTCACCCTAAGCCTAACCTCACCCTAACACTAACTCTACCCCTAAACCTCACCCTAATGCTAACTCTAACCCTAACCCTAACACTAAACCTCACACTTACACTAACACTAACACTCACCCTCAACCTCACGCTCAGCTTAAACCTAAGCCTAAGCCAAACCTTTACCCTAACCCTCAGCCTCACCCTAGCCCTCACCCTAACACAAATCCTAACTCTAACCCTAACTCTAACCCTCAACCTCACCGTAAACCTTACCCTAACCCTCACCCTAACACTAAATCTAATCTTAACCCTAAATCTCAACCTAACCCTAACCCTCAACCTCACCGTAACCCTTACCATAACCCACACTCTAACCCTAAACTTAACTTGAATCCTTCTCTCACCCTAACCCTACCCTAACTCTCACCCTATTCCTAACATTAAACCTCACCCTCACCCTAAAACTCACCCTTGCCCTAACCCTAACCGTAACCCTAAAACTCACCCTAACCCTAACATTCACCCTCACCCTCAACCTCAACGTAACTCTAACCCTAACCCTAACAATAACACGAACCCTAGCCCTAACCCTAACCCTCACCCTTTCCCTCAGCCTCACCCTCACTGCAAACTTAAACCTAACCATAGCACTAACAATAAACCTAACCCTAAGCCTAACCCTAACCCTAGCTCTAATTCTCTCCCCCACAGACACCCTCAGCCTAACCCTAAGCCTAACCTTAACCCTTACCCTAACCCTCACCGTAACCCTAAACCTAACACTAACACTAACCCTAAACCTAACCCTAAATCTAACCCTAAACCTAAACCTAATCCTCGGCCTCGCCTGCACCCTAACCCAAACGCTAACCCTAACCCTCACCCTAACTCTAAGCCTAATCGTAACCCTAACCCTATGCCTCACAATCACCCTCACCCTAACCCTAATCCTAAACCTAACCCTATCCCTAACCTTAACCCTCACCCTAACCCTCAACCTAGCCCTCACCCTAACCCTAACCCTAACCCTAAACCTCATCCAAACCTGACACTAACCATAAGCCTAACCCTAACCCTAACCCGCACCCTAACCCTCACCCTCATGCTCGGCCTAAGCCTAAGCCTAAGCCTAACCCTAACCCTAAACCTCACTCTAACCCTAACACTCACCCTAACTCTAACCCTTAATATCACCCTCACCCTAACTAACTCTAACCCTAAACCTACCCCTAACAATAACCCTAACTCTCACCCTAACCATAATCCTCAGCATAACCCTAAACCTCACACTAACACTTACCCTCACCCTACCAGTAACCCTGACCCTAACAATAACCCTCACACTAACCCTAACCCTAACCCTCAATGTAACCCTAACCCTAACCCTGACCCTCACCCTAATCATAAACCTCACCCTAACCCTAACCCTCACCCTAACACTTACCCTTACCCTAACACTAACCCTAATACTAATCCTAACCCTATCCCTAACACTCACCCTCACAGTAACCGTAACCCTAACCATAAACCTAACAAAAACCCTAACCCTAACCCTCATCCAAACCATTAACCTCACCCTAAACCTAACCCTCACCCTAACACTTACCCTCACCTTAACTCTAACCGTAACCCGAACACTAAGCCTCACACTAACACTAACCATCACCCTAACCCTAAATCTCACCCTAACACTAACCCTAAACCTCAACCTAACCCTAGCACTAACCCTAACCGCAACACTAATCCTCACGGTAAAACTCAAACTAACCCTAACACTAATCCTCAATCTAACCCTCACCCTCACCCTAACACTAACATTAAAGCCCACATTAACCCTAACACGAAACCTCACCTGCACCCTCACCTTCACCATAACCCTAACCCTGACCCTAAAAATAACACTAACACTAACCCTAACCATCAACCTAACCCCTATCCTCACCCCAACCCTCACCCTCAGCCTAACCCTAAGTCTAAGCCTAACCCTCACCCTCACCCTCACCCTAACCTTAACACTACCCCAAAACTTAAACCTCACCCTAACACTCCACCTAACCCTAACTCAAACCTAAACCTCATCCATACCCTAACCCTTACCCTTACCCTCACCCTAAACCTAACCCTAACCCTAAACCTCACCTTAACCCTAACGCTCACCCTCACCCTCAACCTAAACATAACTCTAACCCTAACCCTAACAATAATATTAAAACCTAACCCTAACCATAACCATAACTCTCACCCTCAGCCTCAACCTCACGGCAAACTTAACCCTAACCATAGCACTAACGATAACCCTAAAACTAACCCTAACCCTAATCCTCACCCCCACCCTCACCTTCAGCCTAACCCTAAGCCTAACCATATCCCTAACACTAAGCCTCACCGTAACCCTGACCCTATCCCCAACCCTAACCCTAAACCTAACCCTACCACTAACCCTAAAACTCACCCTAACAATCACCCTAGCCCTCAGCTTAACCCTAACCCTAACCCTCACCCTCACCCTAGCCCTCACCCTAAACTTAATTCTAATGCTCACCGTCACCCTAACCCTAACCCTCATCCTCACCCTAAACCTCAAACTAACCCTAAACCGAATCCTCAATCTAACCCTCACCCTAACCCTAACCCTAAACCTTAACCTAACCCTAAACTTTACCCTAACCCTCACCCTTCTGTTAAACCTCAAACTCAGCCCAAACCTCACCATTACTCTTACCATCATAATTACCCTAAACCTCACCCTAACCCTAAATCTCATCCTTACAATCACCCTAACCTAAAACCTACACAGCACCCTAACACTAACCCTCACTCTCAACCTCATGCTCAGCCTAACCCTAAGCCTAAGCCTTACCCTAAACCTCAACCTATGCCTAACCCTCACCCTCACCGTAACTCTAACCCTCATCCTAACCCTCACCTGAACCCTAATCCTAACCGTAAACCTTACCCTAAAACTAACCCTAAACCTCACCATCCCCCTAGCCCCCACCCTAAACCTAATCCTAACCCTAATCCTCACCCTAAACCTAAAGTTAACTGAACCATAACTCTCACCCTAACCCTAACCCTAACCCTCACCCTAACCCTATCCCTAACCCTCACACTCAGGCTAACCCTAAACATAATCCTAACCCTAACCCTAACACTAACCCTAACCCTAACCCTAAACCTAACCCTCCACTCACCTTAACCCTAACCCTAAGCCTAACCCTAACCCTAAACCTCACCCTCACCCTAAACCTTACCCTAATCCTAATCCTAAACCTCAGCCTCACACTAACCCTAACCCTAAACCTCACCCTCATCCTCACCCTAACACTAAATTTAACCCTAAACCTCACACTCACCCTAACCCTAAATCTAACCCTACCCCAAAACCTCACCCTAACTCTAACCCTAAACCTCTCCCTAGCCCTCACCCTAACCCTAACCATAAATCTAAACCTAACCCTAACCCTCACACTCAACCGCACCCTCACCCTCACAGTAACTCTAACCCTAACTCAAAACCTAAGCCTACAACTCACTCTAACACTAACGCTAGTACTAACCCTAACCCTCACCCTCACCTTAACTCTAACCCTAACCCTAAACCCCACCCTAACCCTAACTCTCACCAGAACCCTCACCCTCACTGTAACTCTAACCCTTACCCTAACAATAACACTAACCCTAATCCTAAACATCACCCTAACCCTAATCCTCAACCCCAACCTGACCCTCAGCCTAACCTTAAGACTAAGCCTAACTCTCCACCTAACCCACATACTCACGCTCACCCAAAGCCTAAACCTAAATGTAGCCCTCTCCCTAAACCTCAACCTAAACCTCACCCTCACCCTAACTCTAACCCTAACGCTAAACCTCACCATAACCCAACCCCAAACCCTAAATCTAACCCTAAACCTCACCCTCACCCTCACCCTAACCCTAACCTAAACCTCATTCTAACCATAACCATAACCCTCACCCTCAAACTTAACCACACTGTAATTCTAACCGTAACCCTAAAAATAACAGTAACCCTAACCCTCACCCTAACCCTAACCAATCCCTCACCCTCAGCCTCACCATCACTGCAAACTTAACCCTAAACATAACACTAACAATAACCCTAACCCTAACCATAACCATAAACCTAATCCTCACCCCCACCTTCACCCTCAGCCTGACCCTAACTTAACCCTAACCCAAACCCTAAACCTCACCGTAACCCTAACCCTAACCCTAAACCTAACACAAACTGTAACCCTAAACCAAACCCTAAACCTAACACTAATCCTCAGCCTCCCCCACCCCCTAACCCAAACCCTAACACTGACCCTCACCATAACCCTCACGCTAACCCTCCTCCTAACCCTATATCTAGCCCTAAACCTCACCCTCACACTAACACTAACCCTAACCCTAACCCTAAACCCCAATCTAATCCTAATCCTAACCCTCACCCTCACCCTCACCGTAACTCTAACCCTAACCCTAACAATAACACTAACCCTAACCGTAACCCTAAACCTCACCCTAATCCTCAGCCTTACCCTCACCCTAACCATAACCATAACCATAACGGTCACCCTAAACCTAAGGCAAACCCTAACCCTAACTCTCCCACTCACACTCACCCTAACCCTAATCCTAAACCTAACACTACACCTAACCCTAACCCTTACCCAAAGCCTCACCCTAGCCTTCACCCTAAACATAATCCTAACGATAAACATCATCCTAACACTCACCATAACCCTAAACCTAACCTTCACCCTAACCCTAACCCTAACCCTCACCCACATGCTCGTCCTAAGCCTAAGACTAACACTAACCAAACCATAAAACTAACCCTAAACCTAAACCTCAACCTAACCCTACTCCTCAGCCTCACCCTCACCCTAACCAAACCCTAACCCTAACCCTCACCTTAACCCTAAGCCTAACCCTAATGCTAAACCTAACCCTCACACTAACCCTCACACTAACCCTAATCCTAAATCTAACCCTATACCTAACCCGAATAATCATCCTAACCCTATCCCTTGCCCTCACTCTAACACTAATCCTAACCCTAAAAATCATCCTAAACCTCACCCGAACCCTAACCTTAACCCTCACCCTAAACCTCAACCTAACCCTCACACACATGCTGGGCCTAAGCTTAAACCAAAGCCGAAGCCTAACCCTGACCCTAAACCTCACCCTAACCCTAACCCTAACACTAAACCTAACTCTAACCCTAAACCTCACCCTTACCCTAACCCTAACACTAACCCTAACTCTAAACTTAAACCTCATCCTAACCCTAACCCTAACAATAACCCTAACCCTAACCTTAACCCTACCCTAATCCTACCCCTAACCCTAAAACTAAACCTAACCCTAACCCTAACCCTAACCCTAACCCTAACCATAACCCTCACCCTAACCCTAACAATAACCCTAACCCTAACCTTAACCCTACCCTAATCCTACCCCTAACCCTAAAACTAAACCTAACCCTAACCCTAACCCTAACCCTAACCCTCATGCTAACCCTAACCCTAACACTAACCCTAACTCTAACCCTAAACCTCACTCTTACCCTAAGCCTAACTCTAACCCGAACCCTAAACCGAAACCTCATCTTAACCCTAACCCTAACAATAACCCTAACCCTAACCTTAACCCTACCCTAACCCTAAACCTAACCCTAACACTAAACCTAAACCTAACCCTATCCTTAACCCTAACCATACCCCTCACTAACCCTAACCTCACCCTAACACTAAACCTAGTCCTCACCCTCACCCTAGCACTCACCCTAACCCTAACTCTCATCCTCACCCTAACCGTCACCTTCACCCTTACCATAACCCTCATCCTAGGCCTAATCCTCATCTTTACCCTTACCATCACCCCCACCTTAACCCTCACCGTAACCCTAACCCTCATGTTGACCCTCACCGTAACCCTAACTCTACCCCTAAACATCACCCTCACCCTAACCCTAACTCTAACCCTAACCCTAACACTAAAAACCTCACCCTAAACTTAACCCTAACCCTCACCCTCACCGTAACCATAACCCTAACCCTAACCCTAACAATAACCCTAACCCTAACCCTAATCCTAACCCTAACCCTAACCCTCACCCTTCCGTAAGTGTAACCCTCACCCTAAACCTAATCCTAAACCTAACCCTCATCATAACCCTCCCCATAACCCCAATCCTAACCCTCACCCTAACCCTAACCCTCACCCTCACCCTCAAACTTACTGTAAGTCTAATCCTAACCCTAACAATAACACTAATCCTAAACCTAAATTAACACTAACCCTAATCCTAACACTCACCCTCACCCTACACCTAATTCTAACCCTCACCCTCACCATAACCCTAACCCTAACGTCATGGTAACACTAACTCTCATCTTAACACTCACCCTAACCCTAACCCTAACACTAACATTAAACCTCACCCAAACACTAACCCTAAAAATCACCATCACCCTAGCCCACACCCTAACACTAATCATAACCCTAATCCTCATCCTAACCCTCATCCTAACCCTAACCCTCACCCGAACCCTAACCCTAACCCTAAATCTCAAACTAAACCTAACCCTAAACATAACCCAAACCCTATCTTTCTCCCTAAACCTAACCCTAACCCTCACCCTAACCCTAACCTTCACCCTCACCCTCACCCTCAGCCTAAACCTAACTCTAAACCTAACCATAACCCTAAATCTCACACTCAGCCTAACCCTTACCCTAATCCTAATCCTAACTGTAACACGAGCCCTAAACCTCAACCTAACCCTCACTCTAACCTTAACCCTAAAAGTAACCCTAACCCTAACCCTCGACCTAACCCTCCAACTAACCCTAACCTTCACCCTCACCCTAACACTCATGCTAACCTTAACCCTCAACCTCACCTCAGCTTCACCCTCACCCTAACCCTAAATCTAACACTAACCCTCACCCTAACCCTCACCCTCAGACTCACCCTAAATCTAACTCTAACCCTAACACTCATCCTAACCCTCACCCTAACCCTAACCCTCACCCTAACTCTAACCCTCACCCTCACACGCATCCTAACCCTAACCCTAACATTCAATCTAACGCTAAACCTTGCCCTCACCATAACCCTTACCCAAACCCTCACCCTAACCCTAAACTTAACCCGAACCCTAACCCTCACCCTAACCCTAACCCTCAACCTCAAACTCACCCTCAGCCTAATCCTAAGCCTAACCCTAAACCTAACCCTAACACACACGTTCACCCTCACTCTAAACCTAATCCTAACCCTAAACCTAACCCTCACCCTCACCCTAACGCTAAAACTAACCCTAACCATAACCCTCACCCTAACCACCCCCCTAACCCTATATCTAAACTTAAACCTCACCCTCACCCAAACCCTTACCCTAAACCTAACCCTAAACCCCACCCTAATTTTAACCCTAAATCTCACCCTCATCCTCACTCTCAGCCTAACCCTAAGCCTAAGCCTAACCCTTACACACTAACCCTTACACTCACCCACACCCTAACCCTAATCCTAACCCTAAACCTATCCCTAATCCACATCCTAACCCTGCCGCTCTCCCTAACCCTAACACTAACCCTAACCTTAAACTTCACCCTAACCCTCCCCCTAAAACTAACTCTAACCCTAAACCTCACACTCAACCTAACCCTAACCCTAAACCTAACCCCAAATCTCACCCTAAACCTCATCCTAACCCTAACTCTCACCCTCACCCTCAAGCTCACCGTAACTCTAAACCTAACCCTAACAATAACACTAACCCTAACCATAACCCAATGTCTAACCATAACACTCAAACTCAAACTCAACCTCACTGCAAAATTAACCCTAACCATAACACTAACAATAACCAGAACCGTAAACCTAACCCTAATCCTCACCACCACCCTCAACCTCAGCCAAAACCTAACGCTAAACCTAACCCTACCCCTAAAACTAACACTAACCCTAACCCTAAACCAAACCCTAATCCTCAGCATCAACCTCACCCTAACCCAAACCCTAACCCTAACCCTCACCCTAACCCTAAGCCTAATCCTAACAATAAACCTAACCCTAACCCTCACACTCACCCTCACCCTAATCCTAATCCCAAACCTAACCCTATCCATAACCCTAACCCTAACCCTTACCCTAGCCCTAACCCTAACCCTAATCCTAACCCTAAACCTCATCCTAACCCTCACCCTATCCCTAAACCTAAGCCTCACCCTAGCCCTCACTCTAACCCTAACACTAACCCTAACTCTAACCTTAAACCTCTCTCTCACCCTAACCCTAATTGTAACACTAACCCTAAACCTAAACCTCATCCTAACCCCAACCCTAATCCTCACCCTCAACGTAACCTTAACCCTAACCCTAACCCTAACAATAAACCTAACTCTAACCCTCACCCTAAACAGAACCCTCACCCTAACCCAAACCCTCACACTAACACTTACCGTAACCCAAACACTAACTCTAACCCTAACCCTAACCCTCACAATAACCCTAACCCTAACCCTAAACCTCAACCTAACCCTCAACCTCACACTAACCCTAACACTAACCCTAAACCTAAACCCCACCCTAACCCTAATCCTAACCCTCACCGCCAACCTCACCCTCACAGTAACTCTAATTCTAACCCTAACAATAACACTAACCCTAACCCTTACTATCCCCCTAACCCTAATCGTCACCCCCACCCTCACCCTCAGCCTAACCCTCACCGTAAGCCTAACCATCACCCTAACCCTCACACTCACCCACACACGATACCAAATCCTAAACCTAACCATATCCCTAAAACTCAACCTAACCCTCATCCTCACCCAAACCCTAAACCTAAACCTGACTCTAACCCTCCCCCTAACCCTAACTCTACCCCTAAACCTCACCCTCACACTAACTCTAACCCTAACCTAACCCTAAACCTCCCCCTACACCTAACCCTAAACCTAACCCTCACCCTCACCCTCAACCTAACCTTAACCCTAACCCTAAACCTAATAATAACTTTAACCCTAACCCCCACCCTAACCCTAACCCTCACCCTCACCCTCAACTTAACCTGAACTCTAACCCTAACCCTAACCCTAATCCTAACCCTAACCCTCATCCTAACCCTTACCCTAACACTAACCCTAACCCTTACCCTCACCCTCACCCTCACCCTAAACCAAACCCTAACCCGAAACCTCAACCTAACCCTAACCCTCACCCTCACTGTAACCCTTACCCAATACTCATTCTAAACCTAAACATAACCGGAACCCTATCTCTCACCCTAAGCCTAAGCCTAACCCTCACCCTAACAATAACCCTCACCCCCACCATCACCCTAAGCCTAACCCTAAGCCTAACCCTAACCCTAACCCTAAAAGTCACACTTACCCTAACCCTAAACCTAATCCTAATCCTAACCCTAACCCTAAACCTCACCCTCACCCTAACCCTCACCTTAAGCCTAATTCTAACATTAATCCTAACCCTAACCCCAACCCTAAACTTCACCCTAACACTAACCCTAACCCTCATCCTCACCTTAGGCCTTACCCTAACCCTAACCCTCATCCTCACCTTAAACCTCACACAAACCCTAACACTAATCCTCAATCTAACCCTCACCCTCACACTCAGCCTAATCCTATCCCTCCCCCTAACACAAACGCTAACCCATTCAATAACCCTCACACTCAGCCTAACCCTCACCTTTACCTTACCATCACTCCCACCTTAATCGTCACCCTAAGCCTAACACTCACCCTAACCCTAACTCTACCCCTAAACCTCACACTCACCCGAATCCTAACTCTAACCGTAACCCTAACACTAAATCTCACCTTAACCCTAACACTCACCCTCAACCTCATTCTCAGCCTAACCCTAAGCCTAAGCCTAACACTTACCCTAACCCTCACCCTCACCCAAGCCCTCACCTTAACCCTAATCCTAACCCTAACTCTCATCCTAACCCTCACACTAAGCCTAAAACTAACAATGACCCTAACCCTAATCCACAGCCCCACACTCACTCTCAGCCTTACCCTAAGCCTAAGCCTAATCCTAAGCCTAACCCTCACACTAACCCTCACCCTAACCCTAATCCTAACACTAACCCTAACCCTAACCCTTAACCTCAACCTAACCCTCACCCTAACCTTAAACATAAAACTAACCCTAACATTAACCCCCACCTAAACCTCCAACTAACCCTAAATCTAAAACTAAACCTCACCCTCACCCTAACACTAATCCTAAGCCTAATCCTGAACCTGACAATAACCCTAACCCTAATCCTCACCCTCCCCTCACCCTCACCATAACTATAAACCAAACCCTAAAAATAACACTAATCCTAACCGTAAACCTAACCCTACTCCTAATCCTAACCCTAATCGTAAGTCACCCTCAGCCTAACACTAATCCTAACCCTAACCCTCAACCTAATCCTAATGCTCATGCTCACCGAAACCCTAACCCTCATCCTATCCCAAACCCGAACCCTAACCCTAACCCTAAACCTTACCCTAACACTAAGCCTAACCCTCATCCTCACCCTAGCCCTCAGCCTAACCCTAATCCTAACCCTAATCCTCACCCTAACCCTAAACTAAACTGAAACCTAACTCTCACCCTAACCCTAATGCTAACCCTCACCCTAACCCTCACCCTCAGCCTCACCCTAACCCGAACTTTCACACTAAACCTCACACTCACCCTAAACCTAACCCTAACCCTATCCCTAAACCAAACCCTAACCCTAACCCTAAAACTCACCCTCACCCCAGCCCTCACCCTAACCCTGACCCTAACCCTAAACCTAACCCTAACCCTCACATTCACCCGTACCCTAACCCTCACAGTAACTCTAACCCTAACCCTAACCCTAACCCTAACCCTAACCCTAACCCTAACCCTCACCCTCACCCTAACCCTAATCCTAACCCTAAAACACACCCTAACCCTAAAGCTAAGTCTCACCCGCACCCTTACCCTCACCTTAACTCTAACCCTTACCCTAACAATAACACTAAACGTAAACCTAACAATCACCCTAACCCTAATATTCACCCCCACCCTCACCCTCAGCCTAACCCTAAGCTTAAGCCTAACCCTCAACCTAACCCTCACATTCACGCTCAACCTAATGCTAAAACTAAACTTAACCCTATCCCTAATCCTCAACCTAAACCTCACCCTCAGCCTAACCCTAACACTAACCCTAACCCTAAACCTCACGCTAACCCTCCCCCAAACACTAACCCTAACCCTAAACCTAACCCTCCCTGTAACCCTAACCCTAACCCTAAACCTAACAGAAACCCTAACCCTAAACCAAACCTTAAACCTAACACTAATCCTCAGCCTCACCCTCAACCTAAGCCAAACCCTAACCCTAACCTTCACACTAACCCTAAGCCTAATCCAAACCTAACCCTCACACTCACACTCATCCTAACCCAAATCCTAAACCTAACCCTATCCTAAACCTAACCCTCACCCTAACCCTCACCCTAGCCCTCACCCCAAACCTAATCCTAACCCTAAACCTAAACCTAACCCTCAGCCTAACCCTAACCCTAAACCTCACCCTAACCCGAACCCTAACCCTCCTCCTCATGCTTGGCCCAAGCCTAAGCCTAAGCCTAACCCTAACCCTCACCCTATCCCTAACCCTAACACTAACGCTAACTCTAACCCTAAACCTCACCCTCACCCTAACCCTAACTCTAACCCTTACCTGAAACCTAAACCTCATCCTAACCCTAAAAATAACCCACAACCTCACCCTCACCGTAACCATATAACCCTAACCCTAACCCTAACAATAACCCTAACCCTTACCCTAACCCTCACCCTAACCATATCCCTCACCCTAACCCTAACCCTCATCCTAATACTTACCCTCACACTAACACTAAACCTAATGCTAACACTAATGCTCACACTAACCCTAAAAATCACCCTAACCCTAAACCCCATCCTAACACTAAACTTAACCGTCAACCTCACCCTAGCACTCACCCTAACCCTAACACTCATCCTCACCATAAACCTCACACTAACCCTAACATTAATCTCAATCTAACCCTCAGCCTCACCCTAAATCTAAACCTAACCCTCACCCTAAACCTAACCCTCACCTTTACCGTAATGCTCACCCTCAGCCTAACCCTCATCTTTACCCCTACCGTCACCCCCACCCTAACCCTCACCCCAACCCTAACCCTCACCCTAACCCTCACCTTAACCCTAATCCTACCACTAAACCGCAACTTCACCCTAACCCTAACTCTAACACTAACCCTAACACTAAACTTCACCCTAACCCTAACCTTAATTCTCAGCCTCACTGTAACCGTAATCCTAACCCTAAAAATTACTCTAACCCTAACCCTAACCCTCACCCTAACCATAAGCCTCACCCTAACCCTAACCCTCTCCCTAACAGTTACCCTCACCCCAACACTAACCCTAACCCTAACACTAACCCTCACACTAACCCTAATCCTAACCCTAATCCTAAACCTCACCCTAACCATAACCCAAACTCCAACCCTAACCCTCATCCAAGCCTTCACCCTAACCCGATGTCTAATCCTCACCCTCACCCTAACCCGAACCCTCATCCTCAACCTAAACCTCACACTAACACTAACCCTAAACCTAAACCTCAGTCTATCACTCACCCTAATCCTAACCCTAACCCTAACACTCACCTTTATCTTAACCCTCACCCTCAGCCTAAACCTCACCTTTACACTTACCATCATCCTCACCCTAACCCTAAACCTCATCCTAACCCTCACCCTAACCGTAAACCTAACCATCACCCTAAACCTAAAACTTACCCTCAACCTCACGCTCAGCTTAACCGTAAGCCTAAGCCTAACCCTTACCCTAAACCTCACCCTAGTCCTCTCCCTAACCCTAATCCTAAACCTAACCCTCATCCCAACCCTCACCCTAACCCTAACCATAACCATCACCCTAACCCTAATCCTCACCCCCACCCTCACCCTCAGCCTAACCCTAAGCCTAAGACTAACCCTAACCCTAACCCTCACACTCACCCTCACCCTACCCCTAATCTTCACCCTACCCTCACCCTCAGCCTAACCCAAAACCTCAAGCTAACACTAACCCTAAACTTAACCCTCACACTCACCCTCACCCTAACTCTAATCCTAAACCTAACCCTAAAAATAACCCTAAACCTCAAGCTAACACTCACCCAAACCTTAACCCTAACACTAAACTTAACCCTACCGCTCGACCTAAACCTCCCCCTAACCCTAAATGTAACCCTAAAACTCACCCTAACCCTAACCCAAATCCTTACCCTAACCCTTACCCTAACCCTAACCCTAACCCTCACCGTAACCCTAACCCTCATCCTAACACTAACCCTAACCTAAACCTCACCCAAACACTAACCCTAACCCTCACCTTCACCCTAGCCCTCACACTAAACCTAATCCTAACCCTAATCCTCATCCTAACCATCACCGTAAACCTAACGCTAACCCAAAACTTAACTTGTACCCTATCTTTCACCCTAACACTACCCCTAACTCTCACCCTAACGCTAACCCCTAACCCTAACCTCACGCTCAACCTAACCCTCAGCCTACACCTAAGCTTAACCCTAAACCTAACCCTCACACTCACCCTAATCCTCACCCTAACCCTAATCCTAACCCTAACCCTAAACCTCAAGCTAACCCTCACCCTAAACGTAACCCTAACACTTACCATAACCCTCAACGACACCCTAGCCTTCACCCTAACCCTCACCCTAACCCTAAATCTAACCCTAAACCTCACACTCACCCTAACCCTTACCCTAACCCTAACCCTAAACCTCACCCTAAACCTAACACTAAACATAACTCCCACCCTCAGCCTCGCCCTCACCACAAACTTAACCCTAACCATAACACTAACAATAACCCTACCCCAAACCCTAACCCTCACCCTAACCATAACACTAACTCTAACCCAAAAACTCTCCCTAACCCTGCCCCTAAACCTAACTCTAACCCAAAACCTCACCCTCACCCTAACACTAATCCTAACCGTAATCCAAAACCTCACCCTAAACCTCAGCCTAAGCCTAACCCTAACCCTCACCCTAATCCTAAGCCTAACCCTAACCCTCAAACTAAGCCTAACCTTCAAACTCAACGTAATCCTAACCCTAAATCACACCCTAACCCTAAACTCGAACCCTAACTCTCACTCTAACCCTACCCCTAACCCTTACCCTAAACCTAATCCTCACGCTCACCATCACCCTAATCGTAAGCCTAACCCTAACCCACAACCTAACCCTAACACTCACGCTCACCGTGAAACTAACCCTTACACTCACCCTAACACTTACCCTAATCTTATTCCTAACACCAAGGCTAACACTCACCCTCATCCTAACCCTCACCGAAACCCTAAATCTAACACTAACACTAACCCTAACCTTCACCCTCAGCCTCACCCTAACCCTATCTCTAACCTTAAACCTCACCCTCACCCTTACCATAACCCTAACCCTAAACCTAAACGTCACCCTAACCCTAACCCTAAACCTCACCCTCATCCTAGTCCTCATTCTAAGACTAATCCTAACCCTAACCCTCATCCTACTCCTCACACTAACATTAACCCTAAGCCACACTGTAACACTTACCCTAAACCTCACTCTAACCCTAAACTTAACCCGAACCCTATCTCTCCCCCTAACCCTAACCCTAACCCTCACCCTAACAATAACCCTCACCCTCCACATCACCCTCAGACTAAACCTAAGCCTAACCCTAAACCTAACCCTAAACCTCACACTCACCCTAACCCTAAACCAAATCCTAATACTAACAATAATCCTAACACTCACCCTCACCCTAACCCTAATCCTAAACCTAACCCTCAACCTACCCCTAACCCTCACCCTCACCGTAACACTAACCCTCATCCTAACCCTCACCCAAACCCTAAACCTAACCCTAAACCTTACCCTAAAACTAACGCTCACCCTCACCATCACCCTAGCCCCAAACCTAAACGTAATCCTAACCCTAATCCTCACCATAACCCTAAACTTATCAGAACCCTAATTCTCACCCTAACCCTAACCCTAACCCTCACCCTAACCCTAACCCTAACCCTATCCCTAACCCTATCCCTCACACTCACCCAAACCCTCACACTAATCCTAACCCTAACCCTAAACCTCCCCCTCCCCCTAACCTCACCCTAACCCTAACCTAACCCTAACACTAACCCTAACCCTAACCCTCACCCTCAGCCTCACCCTAACCCTAAATCTAACCCTAAACCTCACATCACCCTAACCCTAAATCTAACCCTACCCCTAAATCTCACTACAAACCTAACCCTAAACGCCTCCCTAGCCCTCACCCTAATCCTAAACCTAAAACTAACCCTAACCCTCACACTCAACCGCACCCTCACCCTCACAGTAACTCTAACCCTAACTCACACCCTAACCGTAAACCCCACACTAACCCTAACCCTAACTCTCACCAGCACTCTCACCCTCATCGTAACTCTAACCCTTACCCTAACAATAACACTAACCCTAACCCTAACCATCTCCCTAACCCTAATCCTCACCACCACCCTGACCCTTAGCCTAAACCTAAGCCTAAGTCTAACCCTCAACGTAACCCACACACTCACGCTCACCCTAAACCTAAACCTAAACGTAACCCTATCCCAAAACCTCAAACTAACCCTCACACTCACCCTAACCCTAACAGTAACCCTAACCCTAAACCTCACCTTATCCATCTCCCAAACCCTAACTCTAACCCTAAACCTCACCCTGACCCTAACCCTAACCCTAACTCTAAACCTCATCCTAACCCTAACCATAACCCCCAATATCACCCTCACTCTTACCCTTACCTTAACCTTAACCCTAACCCTAACCCTAAGAATAACCCTAACCCTAAACGTAAGCCTAAAACTCACCCAAACGGTAACTCTAACCCTAACCCAAACCCTCACACCAATCCAAACTCTGACACTAAACCTAACACTAAACGTCACCCTAACCCGAACCCTAACCCTATCCCTAACCCTAGCACATACCCTAACCCTAATCTTAACCCTAACCCTCACTCTAACCCTCACTCTAAACATAAACCATACCCTAACCCTAAATCTAACGCTGAACTTCACCCTCAGCCTCAGCCTAACACTAACCCTAACCCTAAGCTTCACACTCACAGTCACAGTAACCTGAATCCTAACACGAACCCCAAACCTAACACTAAAACTAACCCTAACCCTAACCCTCACCCTAAACCTCACTCTAAACCTAACCCTAACCCTAAAACTCACCCTCACTCTAACCCTAATCCTAACCCTAACAATAACACTAACCCTCACACTCACCCTCACCTTAAACTTAATACTAATCCTAACCCTAGACCTAACTGTAACCCTAACTATAACCCTAACCCTAACACTAACACTAACCCTAATCCTCAACCCCACCCTCACCCTCAGCCTAACCCTAAGCCTGTCCCTATCACTAACCCTAATTCTAACCCTAAACCTCACCCTCACCCTAACCCTATCTCTAAACCTAACCCAAAACCTCACCCTGACCCTAACCCTAAACCTCACCTGCACCCTCAGCCTCACCGTAACTCGAATATTAACCCTAACAATAAAACTAACCCTAAACCTAACGATCACCCTAAACCAAATCCTCACCCCCACCCTCACCCTCAGCCTAACCCTAAGCCTAAGCCTAACCCTAACATTAACCCTCACCCTCACTCTCACCCTAAACCTAATCCTAACCCTAACCCTATCCCTAAACCTCAACCTAACCCTCACCCTCACCCTAATGCTAGCACTAAACCTAACCCTAACCCTCACCCTAACCCTACCCCTAACCTGAACTCAAACCCTAAACCTCACCAGCACCCTTACACTAAACCTAACCCTAACCCTAAACCTCACCGTAAACCTCACCCTAATGTCACCCTCACCCTCACTCTCAATGTGAACGTAACTCTAACCCTAAAACTAACAATAACAGTAACCCTAACCCTAACAATAACCATAACCCTCACCCTGTGCCTCATCCTCACCGCAAACTTAACACTAACCATAACACTAAAAATAACAGTAAACCTAACCCTAAGCCTAAGCCTAAGCCTAACCCTAAACCTAACCCTCACCCTAACCCTAACCCTAACCCTAAAACTAACCCTAACCCTAACACAAAACCTAACCCTAGCCCTAACCCTAACCCTAAACCTCATCCTAACCCTCACCCTAAACCTAACCCTAATCCTCACCCTAACCCTAACCCTAACCCTCACCCTGACTCTCGGCCAAAGCCTAAGCCTAAGCCTAACCCGAACTCTAAACCTCACCCTAACCCTCACCTTATACCTAACCCTAACACTAACCCTAACTCTAACCCTAAACCTCACCATCACCCTAACCCTAACTCTAAACCTAAACCTAAAACTAAACCTCACCCTAAACCTAAACCTAACCCTCACCCTCAAACTCACCTTAAACCTAACCCTAACCCTAACAATAACCCTAACACTAAACCTAACCCTCACCCTAACCATAACCCTGAACATAACCCTAATCCTCAATTGAACCCTCACCCTCACCCTAACCCTAACCCTAACCCTCACCCTAACCCTAACCCTAAACGTAAAACTTACCCTCACCTTAACCCTCAGCCTAACTCTAAGCCTAAACCTAACCCTAACCCTCACACTCATCCTCATCATAACAGTAATCCTAATCCTAAGCATAACCCTAACCATAAACCTCAACCTAACCCTCACCCTAATCCTAACCCTAACAATAACCCTAGCCCTAACCTTCAACCTAACCCTCCCCCTTACCCTAAGTCGAACTCTAAACCTCACCCTCACCCTAACCCTCACACTAACCCTAAACCTCACCCTAACCCTCACCTTCACCGTAACCCTAAACATAACCCAAACCCTCACCCTACCCCTAACCCTAACCCTAACCCGAACCCGAACCCTAAACATTACCCTAACCCTAAACCTAACCCTCAACCTCAAACTCACCCTAACCGTAAATTTTACCTTAATCATAACACTAACAATTACCCTAACACCAACCCGAATACTAACCCTCACCCTCACCCAAAACTTAACCCTCACCCAAACACAAACCCTCACCCTAACACTTACCCTCATCCTAACACTAACCCTAACCCAAACCCTAACCCTAACCCTAAACCTCGACCGAACCCTAACCCTCACCCTATCCCTAACACTAACCCTAAACCTAACCCTCACCGTAACCCTCCCCCTAAACCTATATCTAACCCTAAACCTCACCCTCACCCTAACCCTAACCCTAAACCCCACCCTAACCCTAACCCTAACCCTCACCCACACCCTCACCCTCACCATAACTCTAACCCTAACCCTAACAGTAACCCTAACCCTAAACCTAACCATCACTCTAACCCTAATACTCACCCCCATCCTCACCCTCAGCCTAAACCTAAGTCTCAGCCTAACCCTCAACCTAACCCTCACACTCACCCTCACCCTAACCCTAGTCCTAAAGTTAACCCTATCTCTAAACCTCAACCTAACCCTCACCCTCAAACTAACCCTAACACTAACCCTAACCCTAAACCTCACCGTAACCCTCCCACAAACCTAACTCTAACCCTAAACCTCACCCTCACCCTAACCCTAACCCTAACCTTAATCCTAAAACTAACCCTAACACAAACCCTCAACCTCACTGTAACTCTAACCCTAACCCTAACAATAACAGTAACCCTAACCCTAACCCACACACTAACCATAACCCTCACCCTCACCCTCAGCCTCACCCTCACTGCAAATTTCACCCTAACCATAACCCTAACAATAACCCTAACCATACCCTAATCCTCAGCCCCACCATCACCCTCAGCCTAACCCTAACTTAACCCTAACCCTAACCCTAAACCTAACGTTCACCATAACCCTAACCCTAACCCTAACACAAAACCTAACCTCAGTGTAACCATAACCGTAACCCTAACACTAACACAAACCCTAACCCTAAACCAAACCCTAAACCTAAACCTAATCCTCAGCCTCACCCTCACCCTAACCCAAAACATAACCCTAACCCTCACCCTACCCCTAAGCCTAACCCAAACCTAACCCTCACAATCACCCTCACCCTAACCCAAATCCTATACATAACCCTATCCTAACCCTAACCCTGACCCTAACCCTCATCCTAGCCCTCACCCTAAACCTAATCTTAACCCTAAACCTCATCCTAACACTCACGCTAATCCTAACCCAAAACCTCACCCTAACCCGAAACCTAACCCTCCCCCTCATGCTCGGCCTAAGCCTAAGCCTAAGCCAAAGCCTAACCCTAAACCTCACCCTATCCCTAACCCTAACACTAACCTTAACTCTAACCCTAAACCTCACCCTCATCCTAAGCCTAACTCTAACAGGAACCGAAACCTAAACCTCATCCTAACCCTAATTCTAACCCACACCCTCACCCTCAACGGACCCGTATAAACCTAACCCTAACAATAACCCAAACCCTAACCCTAACCCTCACCCTAACCCTATCCCTCAGCCCAATATTTACCCTCACCCTAACACTAACCCTAACGCTAACACTACCGCTCACTCTAACCCTAAAAATCACCCTAAACCTCACCCTAACCCTAATTCTACCCCTAAACCTCACCCTCATTCTAACCCTAACTCTAACTCTAACCCTAACACTAAACCACACCCTAAACTAACCCTAACCCTCACCCTCAACCTCACCGTAACCATAAACCTAACCCTAAACCTAACAATAACCATAACCCTAACCCTAACCCTCAGCATAACCATAACCCTCACGCTAATCCTAACCCTCAAGCTAACACTTACCCTCACCCTAACACTAACCCTAACCCTAACACTAACCCTCACACTAACCCTAACCCTCACCCTCAACCTAAATCTCATCCTAAACCTAACCCTAACTCTAACCCTAAACCTCACCCTCACCCTAACCCTAACTCTAACCCTAAACTGAAACCTAAACCTCAACCTAACCCTAACCCTCACCCTCACCCTCACCCTCAACATAACCCTAACCCTAACCCTAACCCTAAAAATAACCCTAACCCTAACCCTAACCCTAACCCTCATCCTATCCATAACCTTCACCCTAACCCTAACCCTCACCCTGACACTAACCCTAACCATAACACTAACCCTCACACTCACCCTAACAATCACCCTAACCCTAAACCAAACCCTAACCCTAACTCTCACCCTCACCCTAGCCCTCAACCTAACCCTAACCCTAATCCTCACCCTTAACCTCACACTAACCCTAACACTAATCCTGAATCTAACCCTCACCCTCACCTTAATCCTAACCCTCACCAGTACCATAACCCTCACCCTCAGCAGAAACCTCACTTTTACCCTTACGGTCACCCTCACCCTAACCCTCACCATAGAATAAATCCTCATCCTAACCCTCACCCTAACGGCAACCCCAACCACCACCCTAACCCTAACCCTTACCCTCACCCTCAGCCTAAGCCTAACGCTAAGCCTAAGCCTAAACCTAAACCTAACCCTCACCCTCAACCTTGCCCTCACCCTAACCCTAATCCTAACCCTAACCCTCATCCTAACCCTTAACCTAACCATAGCCCTAACCATCATACTAAACCTAATCCTCATCCCCACCCATACCCTCAGCCTAACCGTAAGCCTAAGCCAAACCCTAACCCTAACCCTCACATTCACCCTCACCTTCAACGTAATCCTAAACCTAACTCTAACCCTAACATTAAACCTCAACCTAACCCTCACCCTAACCCTATCACTAACCCTAACCATAACACTCAACCTAACCCTCCCCCTCACCTTAAATTTAACCCTAAACCTCACCCTCACCCTAACCATAATCCTAATCTTAAACCTCACCCTAACCCTGATCCTAACCCTCACCCTCACCCTCACTCTTACTGTAATTCTAACCCTAAACTTAACTATAACTCTAACCCTAAACCTAACCCAAACCCTGAACCTCACCCTAACTCTAAACCTAACATAAACCCTCACCCTAATCCTAATCCTAACCCTCAGCCTCACCTTAACCTTAACCCTAAACCTCACTCTAAACCTAACCCTAAAACTCACCCTAACTCTAGTCCTCCCCCTAACCCTAATGCTAAACCTAAAACTCATCCTAACACTCACCCTAACCCTAAAACACTAACACTAACACTCACCCTCACCCTCATGCTCTGCCTAAGCCTCCACCTCAGCCTAAGACTAACCCTGACCCTCACACTCACCCTCACCCTAACCCTAAACCTAACACTAACCCTAACCCTAACCCTCACACTAACCCTCACCCTAACTATAACCCTAAACCTCACCCTCACCCTAACCCTAAATCTCACCCTGACCCTCACCCTCTGCCTAACATTAAGCCTAACCCTAACCCCAACTCTAACCCTAACACTAAACCTAATCCTCACCCTAAACCTCACCCTAAACCTAACCCTAAACCTCACACTCACCATAGCCCATACACAAACCCTAAGCATAAGCCTAACCATCACACTAACCCTCATTCTAACCCTATCCCCAACACTCACCCTAACTGTAACCCTCACCCTCAACCTCACCCTAACTCTAACCCTAAACCTAACCCTTATCCTAACCCTCACACTCACCCTAACCCTAACCCTAACCCTAATCCTAAACCTCACCCTAAAACCTAAACCTTACCCTAACATTTATCTTCACCGTAACATTAACACTAACCCTAACACTAACCCTCACACTAACGCTAACAATCACCCTAAACCTAAACCTCACCCTATCCCTAAAGCTAACCCTCACCTTCACCCTAGCCCTCAACCTAACCCTAACACTCATCCTCACCTAAACCTCACACTAACCCAAACACTAATCCTCAACCTAAACCTCACCCTTACCCTAAACCTAACCTCGATCATCACCCTAACCATAACCCTCACCTCAATCTCACCCTCAGCCTAAAACTAAGCCTAACCCAAACCCTAACCCTAACCCTCACACTCACCCTCACCCTAACACTAATCCTAACCCTAACCCTCACCCTAACCCTAAGCCTAAAACTAACCCTAACCCTAACCCTCACGCGAACCCTCCACCTAACACTAACTCTAACCCTAAACCTCACACTCACCCTAACCCAAATCCTAACCCTGACCCTAAACCTCACCCTAACCCTAATCCTAACCCTAACCCTTACCCTCACCTTCACCCTCACCGTAACTCTAACCTTAAACCTCACAATAACACTAATCCTAAACCTAAACCAAACCCTAACCCTAATCCTATACCTAACCCTCACCCTCAGTCTCACCGTCTCTGCCAAGGTAGCCAGAACAAAAAAACTTACAATAATCCTAACTCTAACCCTAATCCTAACCCTCACCCTCACCCTAACCTTCATCCTAACCCTAACCCTCACCCTAAACCTAAGCCTCACCCTTACCATAACCATGACCCTCACCCTACACTAACTCTAACCCTAAATCTCACCCTCACCCTCACCCTATCCCTCACCCTCACCCTCACCCTCATCTTAACCCAAAGCCAAAGCCTAACGCTAACCTTAACCCTCACCCACACACTAGCCCTCACCATAACCCTAACTGTAACACTAACCTAACCCTAACACTAACTCTAACCCTAAACCTCACCCTGAACCTAACCCTAACCCTAACCCTAACTGAAAATCTCATCCTAACCCTAACCCTAACCCTCAACATTACCCTCAACCTCACCCTTACCTTAACCTTAACCCTAACCCTAACCCTAAGAATAACCCTAACCCTAAACCTAAACCTAAACCTCACCCTCACCGTAACTCTAACCATAACCCTAACCCTAACTCTGACACTAAAACTAACGCTAAACATCAACCTAACCCTAAACCTAACCCTAACCCTCATGCTAGCACATACCCTAACCCTAATCCTAACCCTAACCCTAACTCTAACCCTCACACTCACACTCAACTTAACCTTAATCCTAATCCTAACCCTAACCCTTACCATAACCCTAACTCTAACCCTAACCCGAACCCTAAACCTAACCCTAATCCTCAACCCCACCCTCACCCTCAGCCTAACCCTAAGCCTATCCCTAACATTAACCCTAATTCTAACCCTAAACCTCACCCTCACCCTAACCCTATCTCTAAACCTAACCCTAAACCTCACCCTGACCCTAATCCTAACCCTCACCCCCAAACTCCGCCTCACTGTAACTCTAACCCTAACCCTAACAATAACACTAACCCTAAACCTAAGGATCATCCTAACCCTAACCCTCACTCCAACCCTCACCCTCAGCCTAAGCCTAACCCTAACACTAACCCTCACCCTCACTCTCACCCTAACCCTAACCCTAACCCTAAACCTCACGGGAAACCTCACCCTAATCCTCACCCTCACCCTCACTCTCACAGTGACCGTAATTCTAACCCTATCCCTAACAATAACATTAAACCTAACCCTAACCCTAACAATAACCATAAACCTCACCCTGTGCCTCACCCTCACCGCAAACGTAACACTAAACATAACACTAACAATAACCCTAAACATAACACTAAGCCTAAGCCTAAGCCTAACCCTAACCCTAACCCTAACCCTCACCCTAAACCTAACCCTAACCCTAACCCACACCCTATCCCTAACCCTAACCCTAACACTAAACCTAAACCTAACCTTAACCCTAACCATAAACCTCATCCTAGGACTCATCCTAAACCTAACCCTAACCCTAACCCTCACTCTCGGCCTAAGCCTAAGCCTAAGCTTAAGCCTAACCCGAACTCTAAACTTAACCCTAACCATCACCTTAACCTAACCCTAACACTAACCCTAAATCTAACCCTAAACCTCACCATCACCCTAACCCTAACTCTAACCCTAACACTAAAACTAAACCTCACCCTAACCCTAAACCTTACCCTCATCCTCAACCTCACCGTAACCCTAACCCTAACCCTAACAATAACTCTAAAACTAAACCTAACCCTCACCCTAACCATAACCCTCAACATAACCCTAACCCTCAATCTAACCCTCACCCTCACCCTAACCCTAACCCTAACCCTCCCTCTCACCCTAACCCTAAACGTAACCCTAACCCTCACCGTAACCCTCACCCTAACCCTAATCCTAACCCTAACCCTAATTCTAAACCTAAACCTAACACTAACACTAACCCTAACTCTAACCCTAAACCTCACCCTCACCCTAACCCTAACTCTAACCCTAACCTGAAACCTAAACCTCATCCTAACCCTAACGCTCACCCTCACCCTCAACATAACCCTAACCCTAACCCTAACAATAACCCTAAACCTAACCCTAACCCTCATCATAACCATAGCCTTCACCCTAACCCTAACACTCACTCTAACACTTACCCTCACCCTAACACTAACCCTAACCATAACACTAAACCTCACACTAACCCTAATCATCAACCTAACCCTAAACCTCACCCTAACCCTAACTCTCAACCTCAACCTATCCTTCAACCTAACCATAACCCTCATCCTCACCCTTAACCTCACACTAACCATATCACTAATCCTGAATCTAACCCTCAACCTCACCCTAACCCTAACCTTCACCTTACCATAAGCCTCACCCTCAGCCTAACCCTCACCTTTACACTTACAGTCACCCTAACACTAACCCTCACCCTCACCCTCAGCCTCAGCCTAACCCTAAGCCTAAGCCTAAGCCTAACCCTAACCCTAACCCTCACCCTCACCCTAATCCTAACCCTAACCCTCATCCTAACCCATAACCTACCATAACCCTAACCATCATTCTAAACCTAATCCTCTTCAACACCCATACCCTCAGCCTAACCGTAAGCCTAAGCCAAACCCTAACCCTAACCCTCACACTCACCCTACAGTCAACCTAATCCTAAACCTAACCCTAACCCTAACATTAAACCTCAACCTAACCCTCACCCTAACCCTAACACTAACCCTAACACTCAACCTAACCCTCCCCCTAAACCTAACTCTAACCCTAAACCTCACCCTCACCATAACCATAATCCTAAAACTAAACCTCACCCTAACCCTGATCCTAACCCTCACCCTCACCCTCACCCTTACTGTAACTCTAACCCTAACCTTAACTATAACACTAACCCTAAACCTAACCCAAAGCCTGAACCTCATCGTAACTTTAACCCTAACACAAACCCTCACCCTAATCCTAATCCTAACCCTCAGCCTCACCTTAACCCTAACCCTCACCCTAACCCTAACACTCACCCTCACCATAACCCTAACCTTAACCCTAAACATCACACTAACGCTAACCCTAACCCTCACGCTAACTCTAGCCCTCCCCCTAATCCTAATGCTAACCCTAAACATCATCCTAATACTCACCCTAACTCTAAAACCCTAACACTAACACTCACCCTCACCCTCATGCTCCGCCTAAGCCTCCGCCTCAGCCTAAGACTAACCCTGACCCTCACACACCCTCACCCTAACCCTAACCATAACACTAACCCTAACCTTAACCTTCACACTAACCCTCCCCCTAACCCTAACTCTAACCCTAAACCTCACACTCACCCTAACCCTAATCCTAAACCTGACACTAAATCTCACCCTAACCCTAACCCTAACCCTCAGCCTTACCCTCACCCTCACCCTCACTGTAACTCTAACCCTAACCTTAACAATAACACTAATCTTAACTCGAAACCTAAACCTAACCCTAATCCTATCCATAACCATCACCCTCAGCCTCACCATCACTGCAAAAGTCACCAGAACCATAACACTAATACTCCTAACCCTAACACTAATCCTAACAATCACCCTCACCCTAACCCTAATCCTAACCCTAATCCTCACTCACCCTAACCCTAACCTCACCGTAACCCTAACCCTCATCCTAACCCTAACCCTCACTCTAACCCTAACCCTAACCCTCACCATAACCCTCACACTCACCCTAACCCTCATCCTCACCCTAACCCGCACCGTAACACTAACCCTCACCCTCACTATAAACCTAACCCTCATCCTAAACCTAAACCTAACCCTAAACCTAAACCTAAACCTCACTCTAACAATAACCCTAACCCTCACCCTCACCCTAGCCCTCACCCTAAACCTAATCCTAACCCTAATCCTCATCCTAAACCTCACCCTAACCCTAACCCTAAACCTCACCCTAACCCTAATGCAAACCCTAACCCTCAACCTAACCCTAACCCTCACCCTCACTGTAACCTGAACCCTAAACCTCATCCAACCCTAAACTAAACCCGAACCCTAACTCTCACCCTAACGCTAACCCTAACCCAAACCCTTACCCTCATCATATCTCAAACCCTAATCCTAACCCTCAGCCTCACCTTAACCCTTACCATAACCCTAACCCTAAATCTCACCCTAAAGCTAACCCTGACCCTCACCCTAACTCTAGCCCTCACCCTAACTCTAATGCTAAACCTAAACCTCATCCTAACACTCACCGTAACCCTAAAACCCTAACCCTAACCCTCACCCTCACCCTCACGCTCTGCCTAAGCCTCCGCCTCAGTCTAAGACTAACCCTGACCCTCTCACTCACCCTCATCCTAACCCTAACAGTAACACTAACCCTAATCCTAACCCTCACTCTAACCCTTACCCTAATGCTAACTCTAACCCTAAACCTCACCCTCACCCTAACCCTAAACCTCACCCACACCCTCCCCATCTGCCTAACATTAAGCCTAACCCTAACCCCAACCCTAACCCTAACACTAACCCTACCCCTCAACCTACCCCTCACCCCAACCCTAACCCTCACCCTCACCCTAGGCCATACCTAAACCCTAAGCCTAAGCCTAACCCTCATCCTAACCCTCACTTTAACCCTAACCCCAACACTCACCCTAACTGTAACCCTCACCCTCACCCTCACCCTAACTCTAAACCTAACCTTAACCCTAACCCTAACCCTCACACTCACCCTCACCTTAACCCTAACCCTAATCCAAACTAACACCAACCCTCAAACCCACACTAAAACTCACCCTATCCCCAACCTTAACCCTAACACTAACCCTAACCCTCACCATACCCCTCACACTAACCCAAACCCTAACCCTCACCCCAACCTAGCCCATACCCAAACCCTAAGCCTAAGCCTAACCCTCATTCTAACCCTAACCCCAACATTCACCCTAACCGTAACCCTCACCCTCACACTCACCCAAATTCTAAACCTAACCCTAACCTTAACCCTAAACCTCACACTCACCCACACTTTAACCCTAACCCTAACACTAACCCTCACACCCACACTAAACCTCCCCCTAACTCTAACCCTAACACTAACCCTAACCCTAACCTTAAACCTCAGCCTCACCCCAACCCTAACTCTAACCCTAAACCTCACCCTCACCCTAACCCTAACCCTAACCCTAATCCTAAACCTCACCCTAAACCTAAACTTTACCCTAACACTTACCCTCACCCTAACACTTACACTAACCTTAACACTAACACTCACACTAACGCTAAAAATCACCCTAAACCTAAACCTCACCCTAACCCAAACGCTAACCCTCAACTTCACCCTACCCCCACCCTAAACCTAACACGCATCCTCACCCTAAACCTCACACTAACCCTAACACTAATCCGCAATCTAACCCTCACCTCACCCTAACCCTAACCAGAACCCTCACCCTTACAATAACCCTCACCCTCAGCCTAACCCTCACCTTTACTCTGTCACCCTCATCCTAACCCTCACCCCAAAGCTAACCCTCATCCTAACCCTCACACTAACCGTAACCCTAACCATCACCCTAACCCTAACCCTCACCCTCGACTTCAGCCTCAGCCTAAACCTAAGCCTAAGCCTAACCCTAACCCTCATCCTAACTCTCAACCTAACCATTACCGGAACCATCAATCTAAACCTAATCCTCATCCCAACCATCACCCTCAGCCTAACCCTAAGCCTAAGCTTAACCCAAACAGTAACCCTCACACTCACCCTCAGCATAACCCTAATCCTAACCCTAACCCTAACCCTAAACCTAAACCTCAATCTAACCCTCACCCTCACCCTAACCCTAACCCTCACCCTCACATTAGTCCTCAACATAACCCTCACCTCAAACCTAACCCTCACCCTCAATGTAAACCGAAACTTAACCCTCCCCCTAACCCTACGCCTAAATCTAAACCTCACACTAACCCTAACACTAAACTTCACCCTCACCCTAGCCCTCACCCTAACCCTAATTGTAACCCTAAACCTCATTGTAACCCAAACCCTAACCCTATCCCTAAACCTCACCCTAATCCTAAACCTAATTGTAACCCTCAAACTAATGCTAAACCTGACACTCAATGTAATACTAACCCTAAACCTCAAACGAACACCAACCCTCACACTCACAATCGCCCTCAGCCTAAACCAAAGCCTAAACCTAACCCTAACCCTAACCCTCATACTCAGCCTCACCCTAACCCTAATCCTAACCCTGACACTAAACCTCACCCTAACCCTAACCCTAACCCTAACGCTTACCCTCACCCTCACCTTCACCTTAACTCTAACCCTAACCCTAACAATAACACCAATCCTAACTTGAAACTTAACCTAACCCTAATCCTATCCCTAACCCTCACCCTCAGCCTCACCATCACTGCCAAGGTAACCAGAACCATACCACTAACAATAATCCTAACCCTAACCCTAATCCTAACCCTCACACTCACCCTAACCCTCATCCTCACCCTAACTCTAACCCTAACCCTAACCCTCTCCCTCACCATAACCCTAACCCTCATTCTAACCCTCACCCTTACCCTAACACTAACCCTTAACCTCACCCTAAAAATAACCCTAACCCTCACCCTCAACCTAGCCCTCGCCCTAACCCTAATCCTAAACCTAATCCTCATCCTAACTCTCCCCCTAATCCTTAACTGAAAACCTAACTCAAAAACTTCACCCTAACCCTAAACATAACCCGAACCATTACTGTCACCCAAATGCTAACGCTAACCTGAACCCTAACCCTAACCCTCAACCTCACTCTCAGCTTAATGCTAAGACTAATCCTAACCCTAAGCCTAACCCAAGCACTCACCCTAACACTACCCCTAATCGTAATCCTAAACCTAACCCTAACCCTCACCCTCATCCTAACCCTCATCCTAACCCCAACCCTAACACTAACCCTAACCCTAACCCTCACCCTAACCCCAACCCTAACACTAACCCTAACCCTAACCCTAACCCTCACCCTAACCCTAACACTAACATTAACCCTAACCCTACACCTCACCCTAACCCTAACCCTAACCCTCAAGCTCACCCTAACCCTAACCCTAACACTAACCTTCACACTCACCCTCAATTTAATCCTAATCCTAATCCTAACCCTAATCCTCACCTTCACCCTAACCCTCACCCTAACCCTACCCCTAACAGCAACACTAACCCTAACCCTAACCCTAACTCTCACCCTAACCCTAAGCCTAACCCTACCCCTAACTGTAACCCTCACACTCAAATTCAATCTAATCCTGACCCTAAACCTAAGCCTCACCTTTACCCTTACTGTCACCCTCACCCTAACCCTACCTCTAACACTATCACTAACCCTAAACCTAACCCTCACCGTAACCCTAAACCTAAACCTCACTCTAACCCTAATCCTAACCCTCATACTCACGCTCAGTCTAAGCCTAAGCCTAACCCTAAGCTTAAGCCTAACCCTAACCCTCACACTGACACTCACCCTAAACCTAACACTATCACTAACGCTAACTCTAACCCTAAACTTCACCCTCACCCTAACCCTAACTCTAAACCTAACCCTAAACATAAACCACACCCTAAACCTAACCCTAACACTCACCCTCACCGTAAATGTAACACTAACCCTAACCTAACAATAACCCTACCCCTAACCCTAACCCTCATTCTAACCATAACCTTCACCCTAAACCTAACCCTCAAACTAACACTTACCCTCACCCTAACACTAACCCTAACCCTAACCCTAACACTAACACTCACACTAACCCTAACCATCACCCTAACATCAAACCTCACCCTAAGCCTAACCCTAACGCTCACCCTCAACCTAGCCCTCACCCTAACCCTAACCCTCATCCTCACTCTAAACCTCACACTAACCCTAAACATAATCATCAATCTTAACCTCACCCTCACCCTAACCCTAACCCTAACCCTAGACTTTACCTTAATCCTCACTCTCAGCCTAACCCTCAGATTTTCCCTTACCGTCACCTTCACCCAAATCCCTAACCCTAACCCTAGACTTTACCTTAATCCTCACTCTCAGCCTAACCCTCAGATTTTCCCTTACCGTCACCTTCACCCAAATCCCTCACCCTAACCATAACCCTCTTCCAAACCTTCACCCTGACCATAATCCTAAGCATCACCCTAACCCTAACACTGACCCTCAACCTCACCATCAGCCTAACCCTAAAGCCTAAGCGTAATCCTAACACTAACCCTCACCCTCACCCTAGCCCTCACCCTAACGCTAATGCTAACCCTAACCTTAATCATAACCCTAAACCTAACACTAACCCTAACCATCACCCAAAACCTAATCCTCATCCCCACTCTCACCCACAGCCTAACCCTAAGTCTAAGCCTAAACCTAACCCTAACCCTCACACTCACCCTCACCATAACCCTAATCCTAAACCTAACCCTAACCCTAACCCTAAACCTCAACGTAACCCTCACCCTAACCCTAACCCTAACACTAAACCTAACCCTAACCCTCACCCTAAGTATCTCCCTAACCCTTACTGTAACCCTAAACCTCACGCTAACCCTAACCCTAAACCTCAGCCTCACCCTCACCCTCACCATAACTCTAACCCTAACCCTAACAATAACCCTAACCCTAACATTAACCTTAACGCTCATCCTCACCGTAACCCTAAACCTAACCCAAGCCCTCACCCTAACCCTAACCCTAACCCTAACTCTCACCCTCAGCCTCACCATCACCGAAAACTTAACCATAACACTAACAATAACCCTAATCCTAACCCTAATCCTAACCATCACCCTCACCCTAAAACTAACCATAAACTTCACCCTAATCCTAAACCTCAACCTCATCGTAACCCTAACCCTAACACTCACCCTAACCCTAAAACTAACCCTAATCCTAAACCTTGCCATAATGTTAACCCTAAACCTCACACTCAACCTTGCCCTCATCCTAACCCTAAACCTTATCCAATCCCTCACCCTAATCCTAACCCTAAACCTGACCCTAACCCTAACCCTCACCCTCATCCTCAGCCTAACCCTAAGCCTAAGCCTAACCCGAACCCTAACCCTCACACTCAACCCCATCCTAACCCTAATCCTAATCCTAACACTAACACTAACCTTAACACTAACCCTCAACCTAACCCTCCCCCAACCCTAACTCTAAACCTAAACCTCACCCTCACCCTAACCCTAACCCTCACCATCACCCTCAACCTCAGCCTAACCCTAAGCCTAACCCTAACCCTCACCCTAGCCCTCACCCTAACCCACCCACTAACCCTAACTCTAAACCTAATCCACACCCTCCACCTAACCCTAAACCTAAACCTCAGCCTAAATCTCACCGTAAGCCTAACCCGCACCCTCACCCTCACCCTCACCGTAACTCTAACCCTAACCCTCACAATAACACTAACCATAACCCTAACCCTAAACATAAATCTCACCCTCATCCTCACCCTCACTGCAAACTTAAACCTATCCATAACACTAATATTAACCCTTACCCTAACCCTAACCCTAACCCTTACCCTAACCCTATCCCTAATCCTAACCCCACCCTCACCCTCAGCCTAACCCTAAGCCTAACCCTAACCCTAACCCTAACTTTAACCCTAAACCTCACCCTCACCCTAGCCCTATCTCTAAACCTAACCGTAAACCTCAGCCTAACCCTAACCCTAACCCTACCCGCACACTCACCCTCATGGTAACTCTAACCCTAACCCTAACAATAACACTAACCCTAACCCTAACCATCACCCTAAACCTAATCCTCACCCCCAGTCTCAACCTCAGCCTAACTGTAAGCCTAAGCCTAACCATAACCCTCACCCTCACCCTCACCCTAACCCTAATCGTAACCCTAAATCTATCCCTAACCCTCACCCTCCCCCTCACCCTCACCCAAATTCTAACCCTAAACCTCACCAGCACCCTAACCCTAAACCTAACCCTAACCCTAAACCTCACCCTAAAACTCACCCTAACCCTCACCCTCACTCTCAACATGACCATAACTCAAACCCTCACCCTAACAATAATACTAACCCTAACCCTAACCCTAACCGTAATACTAACCATAAACCTCACCCAGAGCCTCACCCTCACCGCAAACTTAACACTAACCATAACACTAACAATAACCCTAACCCTAACCCTAAACCTAAACCTCACCCTAACCCTAAAACTTACACTTACCCTCACACTCACCGCAACATTAACCCTAACCCTAAACCTAACAAAAACCCTAAACCTAACACTAACCTTAACCATAACCATAACCCTCACCCTAAAGCTAACCCTCACCCTAAAACTAACCCTAGTCCTAACACTAACCCTCACACTAACCTTAACACTAATCCTCAATCTAATTCTCACCCTCACCTTAACCCTAACCCTAATACTCACCTTAACCCTCAACTTGACCCTTACTGTCACCCTTACCCTAACCCTCACCCTAAAACTAATCCTCATCCTAACCCTCACCCTAACCATGACCCTAACCATCATGCTAACCCTAACCCTCAACCTCACCCTCAGCCTCAGCCTAACCCTAAGCCTATGCCTAACTCTACCCTAACCCTCACCCTCACCCTAGACCTCACCCTAACCCTAATCCTAACCCTGACCTTCATCCTAACCCTAACCCTAACCCTAAAAATAACCCTAAACCTAACCCTAACCCTCATTCTCACCATAACACTAACCCTAACCTTAAACCTCACCCTAACAATTACCCTCACCCTAACACTAACCCTAAGCCTAAAACTAACCCTCACACTAACCCTAACGATCACCCTAACCCTAACACTCACCCTAACCCTAAATCTAACCCTTATCCTCACCCTACACCTCAACCTAATCCTAATCCTCATCCTCACTCTAAACCTCACACTAACCCCAAAAACTAATCCTCAATTTAAACCACACCCTAACCCTAACCCTAAACCTCACCCTAACCCTAACCCTCACACTGTAATCCTAATTCTCAGCCTAACCCTCAACATTACCTTTACTGTCACCCTCAACCTAACCCTCACACTAAACCTAACCCTCATCCTAACCCTCACCGTGACCATAAACCTAAGCAAGCATAACCCTAATCCTAACCCTCACCCACAACCTAACCCTAACACTCACTCTCACACTAACCCTCACACTAACACTAACTCTATCCCTAAACCTCACCCTCACCCTAACCCTAACCCTCAACCTCACCCTAAACCTCAGCCTAACCCTAAGCCTAACCCTAACCCTCACCCTAACCCTCACACTCAACCTCACAGTAACCCTAATCCTAATCCTAATCATAACCCTAACCCTCACCCTAACCCTAACACTAACCCTAACATTAACCCTAACACTAACCCTAACCCTAACACTCACCAAAACCCTAACTCTAAAATTAAACCTCACCCTCAAACTAACCTTAACCATAAACCTCACCCTAAACCTAACCCTAAAAGTCACCCTCACCCTAGCCTTCAGACTAACCTTAATCCTAACATTAACCCTCAACCTAACCTTCACCCTAACCCTAATCCTAACACTCACCCTAAACCTAACCCTCAACCACACCCTCAGCCTAAACCTAAGCCTAACCCTTAACCTAACCCTAACACACACACTCACCCTCACCCTAACCCTAATACTAAACCTAACCCTAACCCTAACCCTCACACTAACCCTCATCCTAATCCTTCCCTAACACTAACCTTAACCCTAACCGTCAACCTAACCCTCACACTAAGCCTATCGAACCCTAAACCTCACCCTACCCCTAACCCTAACTCTAACTCTAATCCTAACCCTAAACCTCACCCTAACCCTAACCCTAACCCTCACCCTCACCCTCATCCTCAACGTAACCCTAAACCTAAATTTAAAAATAACCCTTACACGAACCCTAACCCTCAACCTAAATATAAACCTCACCCTAACCCTAACCATCACCCAAACACTAACCGTAACCCTAACACTAACCCTCACACTAACCCTAAACCTCACCCTAACCCTAACCCTAACCCTAACCATCAACCTCACCCTAGCCCTCACCCTAACCCTAATTCTAACTCTTACCATTACCTAACCCTCAACCCTTATCCTCACCCTAAACCTCACACTAACCCTAACCCTAATCCTCAATCTAACCCTCCCCCTCCCCCTAACCCCTAACCGTCACACTTACCCTAACCCTCACTGTAACCCTAACCCTCACCCTTATCTTAACCCTCACCTACAGCCTAACCCTCTAATTTACCCTTACCTTCACCCTCACCTTAACACTCAGTCTATCCCTAAACCTCATCCTAAACTTCAAGCTAACCAAAACACTAACCATCACCCTAACCCTAACCCTCACCCTAACCCTAATCCTAACATTAACCCTCACCCTCAGCCTCATGCTCACTCCAAAAGTAACCTTAACCATAACACTAACAATAAACCTAACCCTAACCTCAATCCTAACCCGCCACCTCACCCTAACCCTAATCCTAACCCTAACCCTCAACCTCAGCCTCACCCTCACTCCAAAAGTAACCTTAACCATAACACTAACAATAAACCTAACCCTAACCCCAATCCTAACCCTCAACTTCACCCAAACCCTAATCCTAACCCTAACCCTCACCCTCAGCCTCACCCTCACTCCAAAAGTAACCTTAACCATAACACTAACAATAAACCTAACCCTAACCCCAATCCTAACCCTCAACCACACCATAACCCTAATCCTAACCCTAACCCTCACCCTAACCCTAACCCTCACCCTCACTGTAACCCTAACCCTCACCCTCACTGTAACCCTAACCCTCATCCTAACCCTCACCCTAACCCTAATCCTCACCCTCACTGTAAAACTAACCCTCACCCCCAACATCACCCTCAGCCTAACCCTAAGCCTAAGCCTAACCCTAAACATAACCCTCACACTCACCCTCAACCTAACCCTAATCCTAAACCTAACCCTATCCCTAAAAATCAACCTAACCCTAACCCTAACCCTAACCCTCCAAATAACCCTAACTCTAAACCTAATCCTCACCCTCAACCTAACATTAAAACTAAACCTTACCCTAAATCTCACCGTAACCCTAACCCTCACCCTCACCCTCAACGAAACTCTAAACATAACCTTAACAATAACACTAACCCTAACCCTAACCATAAACCTTACCCTAAGCCTCACTCTGACTGCAAACTTAAACCTAAACGTAACACTACCATTAACCCTTACCCTAACCCTAACCCTAACTCTAACCCTAACACTAACCCTAGTCCTCACCCCCACCCTCACCCTCATCCTAATCCTAAGCCTAACCCTAACATTAACCCTAACTTTAACCCTAAACCTCACCCTCACCCTAACACTATCTCTAAACCTAACCCTAAACCTCAGCCTAACCCTAACCCTAACCCTACCCGCACCCTCACCGTCACAGTAACTCTAACCCTAACCCTAAAAATAACGCTAACCCTAACCCTAATCCTCACCCCCAGCCTCACCCTCAGCTTCACCCTAAGCCTAAGCCTAACCATAACCCTCACCCTCACCCTCACCCTCACCCTAACCCTAATCCTAACCCTAACCCTATCCCTAAACCACAACCTAACCCTCACCCTCACACTAATACTAACACTAAACCTAACAACCCTCACCCTAACCCTCCCCTCATCCTAACTCTAAACCTAAACCTCACCAGTACCCTAAACCTAACCCTAACCCTAACCCTAAACCTCACCCTAAACCTCACCCTAACCTTCACCCTCACACTCACCATGACCGAAACTCTAACCCTAACCCTAATAATAATACTAAACCTAACCCAAACACTAACACTAACCATAACCCTCACCCTGAGCCTCACCCTCACCGCAAACTTAACACTAACCATAACACTAACAATAACCCTAACCCTAACCCTAAGCCAAACCCTAACTCTTACCCTAACCCTAACCCTAACCCTAATCCTAACCGTAAAACTAACCCTAACCCTCAACCTAACCCTAAACCTCATCCTAAACCTCACCCTAAACATAGCCCTAACCCTCATCCTAAACCTAACCCTAAACCTAACTCTAACCCTCACCCTAACCCTCACAATAACCTTAAACCTAACACTAACCCTAACTCTAACCCTAAATCTCACCATCACCCTAAACCTAACTCTAAACCTAACCCTAAATCTAAACCTCACCCTAACCCTAACCTAACCCTCACCCTCACCCTCAGCTTAACCGTTACCCAAACCATAGAATAACCCTAACCCAAACCCTAACCCTAACCCTCACCCTCACCCTAACCCTAACCCTAACCCAAGCCCTCACCCTAAACCTAACCTTAACACTAACCCTAAACCTCACCATAACCCTAAACCTAAAACTCACCCTCAGCCTCACCCTCACCTTAAATTTAACATTAATCATAACACTAACAATAACCCTAACCCTAAACCTAATCCTAACCCTCACCCTCACCCTAACACTAACCCAAACCCTAACACTCACCCTAACCCTAAACCTAACCCTAATCCTAAATCTCGCCATAATTCTAACCCTAACCCTCCCCCTAACCCTTGCCCTCATCCTAACCCTAATCCTTACACTAAACCTCATCCTAACCCTCACCTTAATCCTAACCCTAACCCAATCCCTCACCCTAACCCTAACACTCAACCTCAAACTCAGCCTAACCCTAACGCTAACCCTCACACTTAAACTCACCCTAACCCTAAACCTAACACTAAACCTAACCCTAACCCTAACCCTTACAATCACCCTAACCCTCACCCTAACCCTAACTCTAAACCTAAACCTCACCCTCAACCTAACCCTAACTCTAACCCTAACCCTAAACCTAAGCCTCACCCTAAACCTAACCCTTAGCCTCACCCTCACCTTCACCATAACCTTAACGCTAACCCTAACCCTAACAATTACCTAAACCTAACACTAACCCTAACCCTAACCATAACCCTCACCCTAACGCTATAACTCACCCTAACACTAACCCTCACCCTAAAACTAACCCTAGTCTTAACACTAACCCTCACATTAACCCTAACCATCAGCTTAACCCTGAAACTAAACCTATCCCTATCCCTAACCCTCACCCTCACCCTAGCTCTCACACTAACCCTAACCCTCATTATCACCCTAAAACTCACTCTAACCTTAACACTAATCCTCAATCTTAACCTCACCCTCACCCTAACCCTAACCCTAATCCTCACCCTAACCCTCACCATGACACTTACTGTCACCCTCACCATAAACTTCACCCTAACCCTAACCCTTATCCTAACCCTCACCGTAACCATGACTCTAACCATCATGCTAACCCTAACCCTCAACCTCACCCTAAGCCTCAGCCTAAACCTAAGCCTAACCCTAACCCTAATCCTCACCCTCAACCTAGCCCTCACCCTAACCCTAATCCTAACCGTGACCCTCATCCTAACCCTAACCCTAAACCTCACCCTAACACTTACCCTCACCCCAACACTAACCCTAACCCTAACACTAACCCTCACATTAACCCTAACGATCACACAAAACCTAACACTCACCCTAACCCTAACCCTAATCGTCACCCTCAACCTAGCCCTCAACCTAACCCTAACCCTCATCCTCACCCTAAACCTCACACTAACCCTAAGACTAATCCTCAATCTAAACCAAACCCTCACCCTAAACCTAAACCTAACACTCACCCTAACACTAAGCCTCACCTTTACCGTAATCCTCACTCTCAGATAACCCTCCACTTTACCCTTACTGTCCTGTCAACCTCACCCTAACCCTCATACTAACCCTAACCCTCATCCTAACCTGACCCTGACCGTAACCCTAAGCTTCACCCTAATCCTAACCCTCACCCTCAACCTAACCCTAACATTAACCCTCACACTAACACCTACTCTAACCTTAAACCTCACCCTCACCTTAAGCCTCACCATCACCCTCACCCTCAGCCTAACACTAAATCTAACCCTAAACCTAACCCTCACACTCACCCTCACCCTCACCCTAAAACTAATCCTAACCCTAACCCTAACCCTCAACCTAACCCTAACACTAACCCTAACCCTAACCCAAACACTAACCCTAACCCTAACCCTCACCCTAACCCTAACTCTAAAATGAAACGTCACCCTCACCCTAACCCTAACCCTAAACCTCAGCCTAACCCTAACCCTAACACTCACAGTCATCCTAGCCCTCACCCTAACACTAATCCTAACCCTAATCCTTACCCTAACACTCACATTAACCCTAACACTTACCCTCAACCGCACTCTCAGCATCACCATAAGTCTTACCCTAACCCTAACAATGACACTAACCCTAAACCTAACGATCACCCTAACAATAATCCTCACCTCCACCCTCACCCTCAGCCTAACCCTTAGCCTAAACCTAACCCTAACACTAACCCTCACCCTCACTCTCACCCTAACCCTAATCCAAACCCTAAACCTATCCCTAAACCTCAACCTAACCATCACACTCACTGTAATGCTAACACTAAACCTAAACCTAACCCTCACCCTAAACCATCACCCTAACCTGAACTCTAACCCTAAAATTCACCAGCACCCTAAAACTAACCCTAACTCTAAACCTCACCGTAAACCTCACCCCAACCCTCACCCTCAACCTCACTCTCACAGTGACCGTAACTCTAACCCTAACCCTAACAATAACAGTAACCCTAACCCTAACCCTAACAATAACCATAAACCTCACCCTGTGCCTCACCCTCACCGCAAAATTAACACTAAATATAACATTAACAATAATCCTAAACCTAACCCTAAGCCTAAGCCTAACCCTAACACTAAACCTAACACTCACCTAAACCCTAACCCTAACCCTAAACCTAATCCTAACCCTAACACTAAACCTAACACTAACCCTAAACCTAAACCTAAACCTCATCCTAACACTCACGCTAAACCTAACCCTTACCCTCACCCTAACCCTCACCCTAACCCACACCTTAACCCTAACCCTAACAATAACTCTAACACTAAACCTAAACCTCACCATCACCCTAAACCTAACTCTAACCCTAACCCTAAAACTAAACCTCACCCTAACTCTAAACCTAACCCTCACCCTCAACTTCACTGTAACCCTAACCCTAACCCTAACAACAACCCTAACACTAAACCTAACCCTCACCCTAACCATAACGCTCAACATAACCCTAACCCTCAATCTAACCCTCAACCTCAACCTAAACCTAACTCTAACCGTAACCCTAACCCTAACCCTAAACCTAACCCTAACCCTAACCATCAAGTTACACCTATTCCTCATCCCCACCCTCACCCTGAGCCTAACCCTAAGCCTAAACCGAACCCTAACCTTAACCCTCAAACTTAGCCTCACCCTAATCGTAACACTAACACTAACCCTTACTCTAACCCTAAACTTCACCCTCACCCTAACCCTAACTCTAACCCTAATCTGAAACCTAAACCTTATCCTAACCCTAACCCTCACTCTCACACTCACTCTCAACATAACCCTAACCCTAACCCTAACCCTAACAATAAACCTAACCCTAACCCTAACCTTCATCCTAACCATAACCTTCACCCTAACCCTAACCATCACCCTAACACTTTCCCTCACCCTAACCCTAACCCTAACCATAAGACTAACCGTCACACTAACCCTAACCATCACCCTAACCCTTAACTTCACCCTAACCCTAACTCTCACCCTCAACCTAGCCCTCAACCTAACCCTAAACCTCATCCTCACCCTTAACCTCACACTAACATTAACACTAATCCTGAATCTAAACCTCAACCTCACCCTAATCCTAACCCTCACCTTACCGTAACGATCACCCTCACCCTAACCCTCACCGTAACATAAATCCTCATCCTAACCCTCACCCTAACGGCAACCTCAACCATCAACCTAACCCTAACCCTCACCCTCACCCTCAGCCTCAGCCTAAACTTAAGCCTAAGCCTAACCCTAACCCTAACCCTCACCATCACCCTAGCCCTCACGCTAACCCTAATCCTAACACTAACACTTATCCTAACCCTTAACCTAACCATAACCCTAACCATCATTCTAAACCTAATCCTCATCCCCACCCATACCTTAGCCTAACACTAAGCCTAAGCCAAACCCTAACCCTAACCCACAAACTCACCCTGACTTTCACCCTAATCCTAAACCTAACACTAACCCTAACATTAAACCTCAACCTAACCCTCACCCTAACCCTAACACTAACCCTAACCCTAACACTCAACCTAACCCTCCCCTAACCCTAACTCTAACCCTAAACCTCACCCTCACTCTAACCATAATCCTAACACTAAACCTCACCCTAACCCTGATCCTAACCCTCACCCTCACCCTCTCACTTAAAGTAATTCTAAGCCTAAACTTAACTTATAACACTAACCTTAAACCTAACCCAAACCCTGACCCTCACGGTAACTCTAACCCTAAAACAAACCCTCACCATAATCCTAATCCTAACCCTCAGCCTCACCCTAACCCTAACCCTAACCCTAACCTTCACCCTCACCATAACCCTAACCCTAACCCTAAACCTTACCCTAACGCTAACCCTAACCCTCACCCTAAATCTGGCCCTCCCCCTAACCCTAATGCTAACCCTAAACCTCATCCTAACACTCACCCTAACCCTAAAACCCTAACCCTAACACTCACCCTCACCCTCACGCTCCGCCTAAGCCTCCGCCTCAGCCTAAGACTAATCCTGAACCATACACTCAACCTCACCCTAACCCTAACCGTAACACTAAACCTAACCCTAACCTTCACACTAACCCTCCCCCTAACCCTAATTCTTACCCTAATCCTCACCCTCACCCAACCCTAAACCTCACCCTCACCCTCACCCTCCGCCTAACATTAAGCCTAACCCTAACTGCAACCCTAACCCTAACACTAACCCTAACCCTCACCCTACCGCTCACCCTAAACCTAACCCTAACCCTCACCCTCACCGTAGCCCATACCCAAACCCTAAGCCTAGGCCTAACACTCACACTAACCCTCACTCTAAACCTAATCCCAACACTCACCCTAACCCTAACCCTCACCCTTATCTTAACCCTCACCCAGCCTAACCCTCAACTTTCCCCTTACCATCACCCTCACCCTAACACTCACCCTATCCCTAAACCTCATTCTAACCTTCAAGCTAACCGTAACCCTAACCATCAACCTAACCCTAACCCTCACCCTCAATCTCACCCTCAGCCTAACCCTAACCCCAACACTAACCCTCACCCTCACCCTAGCCCTCACCCTAATCGTAACCCTAAACCTCATCCTAACCGTCACTCTAATTCTAAACCTATCACCAAACACTAATCCTCACCCCCACCCTCACCCTCAGCCTAAGCCAAAGCGTAACCCTAACCCTCACACTGACCCTCACCCAAACCTAATCCTAAACCTAAGCCTAACCCTAAACCTCAAACTAACCCTCACCCTAACCCTAACCCTAACACTAACCCTAACCCTAACCCTGAACCTAACACTAACCCTGACCCTAACCCTAACCATAACCCTAACACTAACCCTCACACTAACCCTAACCCTCACCCTAACCCTAAACCTCACCCTAACCCTAACCCTAACCCTCAACCTCACCCTAACCCTAATCCTCACCCTAAACCTCACCCTCAGCCTCACCATCACTGCAAAGGTAAACTTAACCATAACGCTAAAAATAACCCTAATCCTAACCCTAACCCTATCACCCTCACCCTCACCCTAATCCTAACCCAAACCCTCACCCTAAATCTAAACCTTACCCTCACCATAACACTAACCCTCATCCTAACCAACACCCAAACCCTAATCCTCACCCTCAACATAACACTAACCCTCACCCCCACCCTCACCCTCAGCCTAACCCTAAACCTAAGCCTAAGCCTAACCCTAACCCTCACACTCACCCTTACCCTAACCCTAATCCTAACCCTACCCCGAACCATAAACCTCACACTCAGCATCACTCTCACTGCAAACTTAACCCTAACCATAACTCTAAAAATAACCCAAACCCTAAACCTAAACCTAACCCTAACCCTAAATCTAACCCTAACCCTAACCCTAATCCTCACCCCCACCCTCAGGCTCAGCCTAACCCTAAGCCTAACCCTAACACTAACACTAACTCTAACCCTAAACCTCACCCTCACCCTAACTCTATCTTTTAACCTAACCCTAAACCTTACCTTAACCCTAACCCTAAACTTCACACGCACCCTCACCCTCACCGTAACTCTAACCCTAACCCTAACAATAACACTAACCTAAGCCTAACCATCACCCTAAGCCTAATAATCACTCCCATCCTCACCCATAGCCTAAGCTTAAGCCTAAGCCTAACCCTAACCCTAACCCTCACCCTCACACTGACTCTAACCTAACCCTAACCATAACCCTATCCCTGAACCTCAACCTAACCCTCACCCACACCCTAATGCTAACACTAAACCTAAACCTAACCCTCACCCTAACCCTCCCCTTAACCCTAACTCTAAACCTAAACCTCACCAGCACCCTAACCCTAACCTTAAACCTAAACCTCACCCTAAACCTCACCCTAATCCTTACCCTCACCCTCACTCTCACCGTGACCGTAACTCTAACCCTAACCCTAACAATAACACTAACCTTAACACTAACCCTTACCCTAACACTAACCATCACTGCCAACCTGAGCCTCACCCTCACTGCAAACTTAACACTAACCATAACACTAACAATAACCCTAACATTAAGCCTAAGCCTAACCCTAAACCTAACCCTCACCTTAAACCTAACCATAAACCTAACCCTAACCCGAACTCTAAAAGTAACACTAACCCTAACCATAACCAAAAACCTCATCCAAACACTCACCCTAAACCTAACGCTAACCCTCACCCTAACCCTAAACCTCACCCTCAAAATCCGCCTAAGCCTAACCTGAACTCTAACTCTCACCCTAACCCTCACCTTAAAACTAACCCTAACACTAACCCTAACTCTAACCCTAAACCTCACGATCAACCTAACCCTAACTCTAACCCTAACCCTATACCTATACCTCAACCAAAACCTAACCCTAACCCTCACACTAACCCTCACCCTAACCCTAACCTAACACTAATCCTAACCCTAACCCTCATACTAACCCTCACCCTAAGCCTAACTCTAACCCTAAACCTCACCCTAACCCTAACCCTAACTCTAACCCTAATCCTAACCTTAACCCTCACCCTAACCCTAACCCTAACCCTCACCCTCACCCTCACCCTCAACGTAACCCTAAATTTAAAATTGAAAATAACCCTAGCAGGAACCCTAACCCTCAACCTATCTATAAAACTAACCCTAAATCTAACCCTCACCCTATCCTTCCCCTTAACCCTAAATATAAACCTAAAGCTCACCAGCACCCTAACCCTAACCTTAAACCTAAACCTCACCCTAAACCTCACCCTAACCCTCACCCTCACCCTCACTCTCACCGTGACCATAACTCTAACCCTAACCCTAACAATAACACTACCCTTAACCCTAACCCTAACACTAACACTAACCATAACCCTCAACCTGAGCTTCACCCTCACTGCAAACTTAACACTGACCATAACACTAACAATAACCATAACCTTAACCCTAAGCCTAACCCTAAACCTAACCCTCACCTTAACCCTAACCATAAACCTAATCTTAACCATAACCCTAACCCTAAAAGTAACACTAACCCTAACCATAACCAAATACCTCATCCAAACCCTCACCCTAAACCTAACGCTAACCCTCACCCTAACCCTAACCCTCACACTCACAATCCGCCTAAGCCTAACCCGAAAACTAAAACTCACCCTAACCCTCACCCTAAACCTAACCCTAACACTAACTCTAACTCTAACCCTAAACCTCACGATAAGCTTAACCCTAACTCTAACCCTAACCCTATACCTAAACCTCAACCTAAACCTAACCTTAACCCTCAAACTAACCCTCACCCTAACCCTAACCTAACACTAACCCTAACCCTAACCCTCACACTAACCCTCACCCTAAGCCTAACTCTAAACCTAAACCTCAACCTAACCCTAACCCTAACTCTAACCCTAATCCTAACCTTAAACCTCACCCTAACCCTAACCCTAAACTTCACCCTCACCCTCAACCTCAAGGTAACAATAAACTTAAAATTAAAATTAACACTAGCAGGAAACCTAACCCTCAACCTATCTGTAAACTTAACCCTAAACCTAACCCTCACCCTAACACTTACCCTCACCCTAACCCTAACCCTAACTCTAACCCTAATCCTAAACCTAAATCTCACCCTAAACCTAAACCTAACCCTCAACCTCATCCTCAATCTCACCCTCACCCTAACCCTAATCCTAACCCTAACCCTAATCCTAACCCTAACCCTCACACTAAGCCTCACCCTCACTCCAAAAGTAACCTTAACCATAACACTAACAATAAACCTAACTCTAACTCTAATCCTAACCCTCACCCTAACTCTAATCCTCACCCTCACTGTAATACAAACGCTCACTCCCACCCTCATCCTCAGCCTAACCCTAAGCCTAAGCCTAAACCTAACACTAACCCTCACCCTCACCCTCACCCTAACCCTAATCCTAACCCTAACCCTATCCCTAAAAAACAACCTAAACCTAACCCCCACCCTAACCCTCCCACTAACGCTAACTCTAAACATAATCCTCACCCTCAACCTAACCCTAACCCTAAACCTGACCCATCTCACCTAAGCCTTACCCTCACCCTCACCCTCACCGTAACTCTAACCCTAACCCTAACAATAACACTAACCATAAACCTAACCCTAACCATAAACCTCACCCTCAGCCTCACCTTCACTGCAAACTTAAACCTAACACTAACCATAACACTAACATTAACCCTTAGCCTAACCCTAACCCTAAACCTAACCCTAACTCTAACCAGAACCCTAACCCTAAACCTAATCCTCAGGCCCAAGCTCAGCCTCATTCTAACCCTAAGCCTAACCCTAACATTAACCCTAACTTTAACTCTAAACCTCACACTCACACTAAACCTATCTCTAAAACTAACCCAAAACCTCAGCTTAACCCTAACCCTAACCCTACGTACAACCTCACCCTCACCTTAACTGTAACCCTAACCCTAACAATAACACTAACCCTAACCCTAACCATCACCTTAACACTAATACTCACCCCCAGCCTCACCCTCAGCCTAACCCTAAGCCTAAGCCTAATCCTAACCCCTAACCCTCACCTTCACACTCACCCTAATCCTAACCCTAAACCTATCCCTAAACCTCAACCTAACCCTCACCCACACCCTAATGCTAACACTAAACCTAACCCTAACCCTCACCCTAACCCTCCCACTCACCCTAACTCTAACCCTAAACCTCACCAGCACCCTAACCCTAACCCTAACCCTAAACCTCACCCTAAACCTCACCCTAACCCTCACCCTCACTCTCACCATGACCGCAACTCTAACGCTAACCCTAACAATAAAACTAACCCTAACCCAAACCCTAAAACTAACCATAACCCTCACCCTGAGCCTCACCATCACCACAAACTTAACACTAACCATAACACTAACAATAACCCTTACCCTAACCCTAATCCTAAACTTAACCCTAACCCTAAACCAAACCCTAACCCTAACCCTTACCCTAAACCTAACCCTAATCATAACCCTAAAACTAACCATAACCCTAACCATAACAACAAACCTCATCCTAACAGTCACCCTAAACCTAACCCTAACCCTCACTCTAACCCTAACCCTAAACATCACTACCACGCTCGGCCTAAGCCTAAGCCTAACCCTAAATCTAAACCTCACCCTAACCCTCACCCTAACACTCACCCTAACCCTAACCCTAACAATAACCCTAACTCTAACCCTAAATCTCACCCTCACTGTAACCCTAACCCTAACCCTCACCCTAACCATAAACCTAACCCTAATCCTAAACCTCACCATAATGCTAACCCTAACCCTCACCCTCACACTTGCCCTCATCCTAACCCTAATCCTAACCTACACCTCATCCTAAACCTCACCCTAATCCTAAACCGAACCCTTACCCTCACCCTCAGACTAACCCTAACCCTAACCCTCACACTCAACCTCACCCTAACCCTAATCCTAACACTAACCCTAACCCTAACCCTAACCCTAACCGTCACCATAACCCTCCCCCTAACACTAACTCTAAACCTAAACCTCACCCTCACCCTAACCCAAACTCTAACCCTAACCCTAACCCTAAACCTCAACCTAAACCTAAACCTTACCTTCACCCTCACCCTCACCGTAACCTTAACCCTATCCCTAACCCTAAAAATAACCCTAAACCTAACACTTAACCCTAACCCTAACCATAACCCTCACCCTAACGTTAACCCTCACCCTAATATTACCCTCACCCTCACCCTCAACGTGAGCTTAACCCTAACCCAAACAATAACCCTAAAGCTAACACTAACCCTAACCCTAACCATAACCCTCACCCTAACCCTATAACTCACCCTAACACTAACCCTCACCCTAAAACTAACCCTAGTCCTAACACTAACCCTCACACTAACCCTCTAACCATCACCTTAACCCTAAACCTCAACCTAACCCTATCCCTAATCCTCAACCTCTCCCTAGCCCTCACCCTAACCCTAACCCTCATTATCACCATAAAAGTCACTGTAACCTTAACACTATCCTCAATCTTATCCTCACCCTCATCCTAACCCTAGTCCTCACGCTAACCCTCATCTTGACCCTTACTGTCACCCTCACCCTAAACCTCACCCTAAACCTAACCCTCATTTTAACCCTCACTCTAACCATGACCCTAACCATCATGCTAACCCTCACCCTCAACCTCACACTCAGCCTCAGCCTAACCCTAAGCCTAAGCCTAACCCTAACCCTAATTCTCACCCTCACCCTAGCCCTCACCCTAACCCTAATCCTAAACCTGACCCTCATCCTAACCCTAACAATAACCCTAAAAGTAACCCTAAACTTAACCCTAACACTCATTCTAACCATAATTCTCACCCTAACCCTAAACCTCACCCTAACACTTACCCTCACCCCAACACTAACCCTAACCCTAACACTAACCATCACATTAACCCTAACGATCACACAAAACCTAACACTCACCCTAACCCTAACCCTAACCCTCATCCTCACCCTAGCGCTCAACCCAACCCTAAACCTCATCCTCACCCTAAATCTCACACTAACCCCAAAAATGAATCCTCAATCTAAACCACACCCTAACCCTAACCCTAAACCTAACCCTCACCCTAGCCCTAACCCTCACCCTTACAGTAATCCTCACTCTCAGCCTAACCCTCAACTTTACCCTTACTGTCACCCTCACCCTAACCCTCACACTAACCCTAACCCTCATCCTAACCGTCACCCTGACCATAACCCTTAACATCAACCTAATCCTAACCCTCACCCACAACCTAACCCTAACACTCACTCTCACACTAACCCTCACACTAACACTAACTCTAACCTTAAACCTCACCCTCACCCTAACCCTAACCCTAACCCTCACCATCACCCTCAGCCTAACCCTAAGCCCAACCTAACCCTCACCCTAACCCTCACACTCACCCTCACAGTAACCCTAATCCTAATCCTAACCATAAAACTAACCCTCAACCTAACCCTAACAATAACCCTAACATTAACACTAACACTAACCCTAACACTCACACTCACCCTAACACTAACTCTAAAATTAAACCTCATCCTCAACCTAACCCTAACCTTAAACCTCCCCCTAACCATAAACCTAAACCTCACCCTCACCCTAGCCCTCAGACTAACCCTAATCCTAACCCTAACCCTCACATTTACCCTCACCCTAACCGTAATCCTAACACTCACCCTAAACCTAACCCTCACCTTCAAACTCACCCTCACCCTAACCCTAAGCCTTACCCTAAACCTAACCCTAACCCACACACTCACCCTCACCCTAACCCAAATCCTAAACCTAACCCTAACTCTAACCCTAACCCTCAAACTAACCCTCACCCTAACCCTAAACTAACACTAACCCTAACCCGAACCGTCAACCTAACCCTCACCCTAAGCCTAACTCTAACCCTAAACCTCACCCTAACCCTAACCCTAACTCTAACATAAATCCTAACCATAAACCTCACAATAACCCTAACCCTCACCCTCACCCTCACCCTGAACATAACCCTAAACCTAAAATTAAAAATAACCCTAACACGAACCCTAACCCTCAACCTAACTGTAACCCTCACCCTAAACTTAACCATCACCCTAACACTTACCCCCACCCTAACACTAACCATAACCCTAACACTAACCCTCACACTAACCCTAATATTCATCCTAACCCTAAACCGCACCCTAACCCTAACCCTAACCCTAAGCCCAGCCTCACCCTAGCCCTCATCCTAACCCTAATTCTAACTCTTATCCTCACCTAAACCTAAACCCTTATCCTCACCCTAAACCTCACACTAACCCTAACCCTAATCCTCAATCTAACCCTCACCCTCACCCTAAACCCTAACCCTCACACTTACCCTAACCCTCACCCTAACCTTAACACTCACCCTTATCTTAACCCTCACCCATAGCCTAACCCTCAATTTACCCTTACCTTCACCCTCACCCTAACACTCAATCTATCCCTAACCCTCATCCTAAACTTCAAGCTAACCGTAACACTAACCATCACCCTAACCCTAACCTTCACCCTCAAACTCACCCTCACCCTAACCCTAATACTAACCCTAACCCTAATCCTAACCCTAACCCTCACACTAAGCCTCACCCTCACTCCAGAAGTAACCTTAACCATAACATTAACAATAAACTTAACTCTAACCCTAATCCTAACCCTCACCCTCACCCTAAACCTAATCCTAACCCTAACCCTCACCCTAACCCTAAGCTTCACCCTCACTGTAACCCTAACCCTCATCCTAACCCTCACCCTAACTCTAATCCTCACCCTCACTGTAACTCAAATGCTCGCTCTCAACCTCACCCTCAGCCTAACCCTAAACCTAAGCCTAACCCTATCCCTAACACTCACACTCACCCTCACCCTAACCCTAATCCTAAACCTAAACCTATCCCTAAAAATCAAACTAACCCTAACCTTCACCCTAACCCTCCCACTAACCCTAACTCTAAACATAATCCTCACCCTCAACCTAACACCAACACCAAACCTCACCATAAATCTCACCTAACCCTAACCCTCACCCTCACCCTAACCGTAACTCTAACCCTAAACCTAACAATAACACTAACCATAACCCTAACCCTAACCATAAACCTCACCCTCAGCCTCACCCTCACTGCAAACTTAAACCTAACACTAACCATAACACTAATATTAACCCTTAGCCTAACCCTAACCATAACCCTAACCCTAACTCTAACCCTAACCCTAACCCTAATGCTCATCCCCAACTCAGCCTCATTCTAACCCTAAGCCTAACCTTAACATTAACCCTAATTTTAAACCTAAACCTCACCCTCACCCTAACCCTATCTCTAAACCTAACCCTAAACCTCAGCTTAACCCTAACCCAAACACTACCCGCAACCTCACCCTCAGGTTAACTCTAACGCTAACCCTAACAATAACACTAAACCTAACCCTAACCATCACCCTAACTCTAATCCTCACCCTCAGCCTAGCCCTAATCCTAAGCCTAACCCTAACCCTCACCCTCACCCTAACCCTAATCCTAACCCTAACCTTATCCCTAAACCTCAACCTAACCCTCACCCTCATCCTAATGGTAACACTAAACCTAACCCTAACCCTCACCCTAACCCTCCCACTCACCCTAACTCTAACCCTAAACCTCACCAGCACCCTAAACCTAACCCTAACCCTAACCCTAAACCTCACCCTAAACCTCAACCTAACCCTCACCCTCACTCTCACCATGACCGTAACTCTAACCCTAACCCTAACAATAATACTAACCCTAACCCAAACCCTAACACTAACCATAACCCTCACCCTGAGCTTCACCCTCACCGCAAACTTAACACTAACCATAACACTAACAATAACCCTAACCCTAACCCTAATCCTAAACTTAACCCTAACCCTAACCCAAACCCTCAACCTAAACCTAAACCTAAACCTAACCCTAATTTTAACCCTAAAACTAACCCTAACCATAACCATAACCACAAACCTCATCCTAAACCTCACCCTAAACCTAACCCTAACCATCACCCTAACCCTAACCCTAACCCTCACCACCACAATCGGCCTAAGCCTAAGCCTAACCCGAACTCTAACCCTCACCCTAACCCTAACCCTAACACTAAACCTCACTCTAACCCTAAACCTCACCCTCACCCTAACCCTAACACTAACCCTCACCCTAACCCTAAACCTACCCTCACTGTAACCTTAACCCTAAACCTCACCCTAACCATAAACCTCACAGTAATCCTAAACCTCACCATAATGCTAACCCTAACCCTCACCCTCATACTTGCCCTCATCCTTACCCTAATCCTAACCTTAACCTCATCCTAAACCTCACCCTAATCCTAAACCTAACCCTCACCCTCACCTTCAGACTAACCCTAACCTTAACCCTCACACTCAACCTCACCCTAATCCTAATCCTAACACTAACCCTAACCCTAACTCTAACCCTCACCCTCACCATAACCCTCCCCCTAACACTAACTCTAAACCTAAACCTCACACTCACTCTAACCCTAACTCTAACCCTAACCCTAAACCTAAACCTCAACCTAACCCTAAACCTTACCCTCAACCTCACCATCACCGTAACCTTAACCCTAACCCTAACCCTAACAATAACCCCAAACCTAACACTAAACCTAACCCTAACCATAACCCTCACCCTAACGGTAACCCTCACCCTAACATTTACCCTCACCCTCACCATCAACGTAAGCTTAACCCTAACCCAAACAATAACCCTAAAGCTAACACTAACCCTAGCCCTAACCATAACCCTCACCCTAACCCTATAACTCACCCTAACACTAACCCTCACCCTAAAACTAACCCTAGTCCTAACACAAACCCTTACACTAACCCTAACCATCACCTTAACACTAAACCTCAACCTAACCCTATCCCTAACTCTCACCCTCACCCTAGCCCTCACCCTAACCCTTATCGTCATCCTAAACCTAAACCTAACCCTCACACTAACCTTAACGCTAAACCTCAAATTAACCTTAACCCTCATCCTCAACATCAACATCAGCTTAACCCTAACCCTAACCCTAATCCAAACGCTAACCCTCACCTTCACCCTCACCCTAACTCTAAACCTAACCCTAAACAAAACCCTCACTCTAATCCAAACCCTATCCCTGACCTTCACCCTAACCCAAACCCTAAACCTAACCCTAACCCTAACCTACGCTCACCGTAAAACTTACCCTCACACTAACCCTAAACCTAACCCTCATCCTAACACTAACCATAACCCTAACCCTCACCCTAACCTTAACTAACCCTATCCCTCACACAAACCTTAACCCTGCACCTCACTCTCAAACTCAACCTCACCCTCACCCTAACCCTCACCCTCACACTCACCCTAAAAATAACCATAACCATAACCCTCACACTAAACCTAACTCTGACACTCAACCTCAGCTTCACCCTAAGCCTAACCCTACACCTAAGCCTAATCCTAAACCTAACTCTCACTCTCACCCTCACCCTAAACCTAAACCTTACCCTAACCCTAACCGTAACCCTAGTACTCACCCTAACCTTTACCCTCACCGTCACCCTAACCCTAAACCTAACCCTCACCCTAACCCTAACCCTAACCCTAACCCTCACCATCACCGTAACCCTAACACTAACCCTAACCCTCACCCTAAACCTATCCTTAACCTTAATGCTATCCCTAACCCTCACCCTTCCCCTAAACCTCCCTCTAACCCTTACCCTCACCCTATCCTTCACCCTAACCCTCACCCAAACACTAAACCTAAACCCTATCCTCACCCTAAACCTAACCCTAAGTCTCACCCTCTCCCTCAACCTCACCCTAACCCCAACCCAAACCCTCAACTGAACCCTCACCCTAACACTCACCCTAACACGCAACTTAACCTTAACCCTCACCCTCACCCTAACGCTCACCTTAAACCTTACCCTCACCCTAAACCTAACCCTAAACCTAACGATAACCCTCACCCTCACCTAACCTAACCTGGATCCTAACCGTTACCTTAAACCTCAACCTAACTCTAACGCTATCCCTAAACCTCACCCTCACCCTAAACCTCATCCTAACCCTTACCCTGACTATAACCCTAACCCTAACCCTAATCCTCACCATAACCCTAACCCTCACAGGAACCCTAACACTCACCCACACCCTAAAACTCTCCCGAACCCGAACCAGAAACCTAATCCGACCCTAAACCTCACCCTAAACCTAACCCTCACCGTAAACATAACTATAACCCTCACCCTCATACTAACACTAAACCTCACCTTAACCCTCATCCTAAATCTCACCGTAACCCTAACCCTAACACTAAACCTCAATCTCATCCTAAGCCTCACACTTATCCTTATCCTGACACTAACCCTAACCCTAACCCTAATCCTCACATTAACCCTAACCCTCACACTAACCCTAACCCTACACCTCACCCTACCCCTCACCCTAACCCTAACCCTAGCCCTAAACATCACCCTAACTCTAATGCTATCCCTAAACCTCACCCTCACCCTAAAACTCATCCTAACCCTTACCCTCACTATAACCCTAACCCTAACCCTAATCATCACCGTAACCCTAACCCTCACCCTAACCTAAACCGTCACCCACACTCTAAAACTCACCCGAACCCGAACCCGAACCCTTACCCTAACCCGACCCTAAACCTCACCCTAACCCTAACCCTCAATCTAAACCTAACTCTAACCCTCACCCTCATACTAGCCCAAACCCTCACCTTAACCTTCACACTAACCCTCACCCTAACCCTAACGCTAACCCTAAACCTCACTCTCACCCTAACCCTCACTCTTATCCTTACCCTCACACTAACCTTAACTCTAACCCTAATCCTCACATTAACATTATACCTCAACCTAACTCTAACCCTACCCCTCAACTTGAACTTCACACTAACCCTAACCCTAAGCCTAACTCTGACAGTAACCCTATCCCAAACCCTAAACTTCACCCTAACCCTTACCGTCACCGTCACCCTAAACCTCACTCTAACCCTAACCCTCAACTACACCTCACCCTAACGCTAACCCTAACCCTAACCCTCACCCTAATCCTAACCCTATTCCTAACCCTCACCCTAACCCTAAACCTAACCCTAAACCTAACCCTCACCCTCACCCAAACCCTTACCCTCACCCTTACACTAACCCTAACAATCAGCCTAACCATCATCCTAACCCTCACACTAAACCTAAACCTCACCCTAACCATAACCTTAACTCTCAGCCAAACCCACTTCCTAACCCTAACACTAACCCTCAACCCAACCCTAACCCTAACGCTAACTCTAACCCTCATCCTAAACCTAAAACTCACCCTCACCCTCACCCTCAGCCTAACCCTAACCCTAAACCTAAACCTAACCCTAACCCTCACACTCATCGTCACCCTAACTCTAACGCTAACCCTAACCTTGACCCTGACACTAACCCCAACCCTATCACTAACCCTCAACCTCACCCTAACCCTAAACCTCATTCTCACTCTAACCCTAACCCTAACCCTCACCCTAAACCTAAGCCTTAACCTAACCCTCACCCTCACCCTAAACCTCAACCTAACCCTTACCCTCACCCGAACCCTAAACCTAACCCTCAGCCTAACCCTCATCCTAACCCTAACCCTAAACCTAACCCTCACAATAACCTTAACGCTAATCCTAACCCTAACCCTCACATAAACCCTAACCCTCAACCTCACCCTCAACCTCACCCTAAGCCTAACCCTAACCCTCACTCTAATCCAAACACTAACCCTAAACCCTCAACCTAACCCTAACCCTAATCCAAAACCTAACCCTCACCCTCACTGTAACCCTTACCCTCACTCTAAACCTTACCCTCACCCTAAACCTAAACTTAACCCTCAGTCTAACCCACATCCTAACCCTAAACCTAACCCTAACCATCACCCTAACCTTAACCCTAACCGTAAACCTGACCCTCTCCTAAAACCTAACCCTCACCCTCACCCTTAACCTCACCCTCATGCTCACACTAACCCTCACACTAACCTTCACTCTAACACTAACCCTAACCCTAACCCTCACCCTAAACCTAACTCTAACCCTCACCCTCATATTAACCCTAAAACTCACCTTAACCCTCATCCTAAACCTACCCCTAACCCTAATGCTAACCCTAATCCTCACTCTCACCCTAACACTTATCCTCACAGTAACCCTAACCCTAACCCTAACCCTCACCCTAACCCTAAGCGAACCCTCACCGTCAACTTTACCCTTACCCTCACCGTCACCCCAACCATCAGCACCACCCTAACACTCACCTACACCCTCACCCTCACTCTCAGCCTCACCCCCACCCTAACCATCACCCTCACCCTAAACATCACCCTAACCCTAACCCAAACACAAACGTTAACCCTAATCCTCACCCTAACCCTAATCCTCAAATTAAACCTCACCCTCACCCTAATCCTCACCCTAACCCTAACCCTAATCCTTTCCTAACCAAATCCCTCACCCTCACCCTAACCGTAACCCTAACCCTAAGGCTAACACTAGCCCTCACCCTCACCCTAACCCTAATAATAACCCTAACCCTAATCCTAAACCTAACCCTAATGCTAACCTTAAACCTCAACCTCACCATAACCCTAACCATAACCCTTACCCTCACACTAAACATAATCCTAATCCTAACCCTCACACTCACCCTAACCGTAATACTCACCCTAACCCTAATCCTCAGCCGAAACCTCACCGTCAGCCTAAACATCACCCTAACTCTAACCCTCAGCCTAAACCTAACTCTAACCCTCACCCTAACCCTAGCGCTAACCCTAACACTCACTCTCACCCTAAACCTCACCCTAACACTTACCCTCAACATAACCCTAACCCTAACACTAATCCTCACACATAAACTCACCCTAACCATAACACTAAAGCTCACCGTAACCGTAACCCTCACCCTCACCCTCACCCTAACCCTAACCCTAAACCTCACCCTAACCCAAACCCTGTCCCTAACCCTAACTCTAACCCTCACCCTCACCCTAACATTAACCCTAACCCTAATCCTCACCTAAACCTCCACCTTCACCCTCACCCTCATCCTCATCCTAACCCTCACCCTCACCCTAAACATAAACCTAAAGCTCACCCTAACCCTAACCCTAATCCTCCCCCTTACACTAATCCTCACCCTAAACCTCACCCTCACCCTAAACATCACCCTAAACTTAACCCTCACCCTAACCCTAACCCTCACCCTCACTCTAACCCTCACCATTACCTTAAGCCTCACCCTAACCCTAACCGTAACATCCACCCTAAAACTCACCCTCATCCTAACCCTCACCCTCACCCTAACCCTAATCCTAACCCTAAACCAAACCCTGACCCTAACCCTAATGCTAACACTAAACCTCAACCTCACCATAACCCTCACCCTAACCCTTACCCTCACCCTCAACCTCACCGAAACCCTAACCCCTAAGCCTCACCGTAATCCTAAACCTAAACCTAACCCTAATCCTCACCCTATCCCTAACCCTAACCCTTACCTTCACCCTAACCCTCACCCTCACCGTACCCCTAATGCTACATTAACACTCAGCCTCACTTTATGCCTCGCCGTAACCCTTAACCTCACCTTAATCCTATCCCTCACCATCATCCTAAAACTCACCCTTACCCTTACCCACACCCTCACGCTCAATCTAACCCTAACACTAACCCTAAAACTAAACCTCACCCTAAACGTCACCCTAACCCTAAACCTAGCCCTAACCCTCACTCTCACCCGAACCCTTAGCTTTACCCGAAACCTAACCTAACCCTCAGCCTAACCCTCATCCTAACATTAACCCTAACCCTAACATTCACCCTAACCGTCACCCTCACCCTCAACCTCACACTCAGCCTAACCCTAAACCTAATCCAAAACCAAACCCTAATTTTCAACCTCACCCTAACTCTAAACCTCACCCTAACCAAAACCCTCTGCCTAACCCTCACCCTAAAACTAACCCTTATCCTAATCCTAACCCTCACCCTCACCCTAACCCTTACCCACACCCTAACCCTAAACCTAACCCTCAGGATAACCCTCATCCTAACCCTAACCCTAACCCTCAACCTAACATTAACCCAAACCCTAAACTTAACCTTCACCCAAATCCTAACCCTCACCCTCACCCTCAACTTCACCATCACGCTCACCATAACCCACACACTCACACTCACCCTATCCGTAACCATAACCCTATCCCTCACCCTAACACTATCCATAAACCTAACCCTCACCCTAAACTCACTCTGACCCTCAGCCTCACCCTCACACTAAATCTAAACCTCACCCTAACCCTAAACATAACCTTAGCCCTCACCCTAACACTAACCCTCACATAAACCCTAACCCTCACCCTCACTCTCACCGTAACTGTAACCCTAACCCTAACCCTAACAATAACCCTGAACCTAACACTAACACTAACCCTATCTATAACCCTCACCCTAACGCTAACCCTCACCCTAACATTTACACTCACCCTAAAAATAAACCTAGTCCTAACACTAACCCTCACACTAACCCTAACCTTCATCTTAACCCTCAACCTCAACCTAACCCTATACCTATCCCTCACCCTCACCCTAGCCCTCACCCTTACCCTAACCCTCATCCTCACCCTAAACCTCACTCTAAACTTAAAACTAATCCTCAATCTAATCCTCACCCTCACCTTAACCCTAACCCTAATCCTCATCCTAACCCTCTCCTTTACCCTTACTGTCACCCTCACTCTAAACCTCACCCTAACTGTAACCCTAACCCTACCCCTCACCGGAAACCTAACCCTAACCCTAATCCTCACCATATCCCTAACCATAACCCTAACTCTCACCCTAACCCTCACACTCACCATAACCCTAATTCTAACATTAACCCTCAACCTCACCCGAAACCTCGACCCTAACACTTCCCCTGACCTTAAGCCTATACCTCACCCTCACCCAAAACTTCACCCTAACCCTTACCCTCACCCTATCCCTCACCCTAACCCTAACCCTAACACTAACCCTCACCCTAAACCTCACCCTAACCCTAAGCCTAACCCTAACCCTCACCCTCACCCTTACCCTAACGCTTACCCTCATCCTAACCCTAACCCTAACCTTAAAGATAACCCTAACCCTAAGCCTCACATTAACCCTAACCCTCACGCTCAACATCAACCTCAGCCTAACCCTAACCCTAATCCAAGCGCTAACAGTCACCCTCAAATTCACCCTAACTCTAAACCTAACCCTAAACAAAACCTTCACCCTAATCCTAACCCTATCCCTAACACTCACCCTAAACCTAACCCTAATCCTAAACCTAACCCTCACCCTCACCCTAACACTTACCCTCACCCTAAACCTAAACCTAACCCACAGCCTAATTCTCATCCTAACACTAACACTAACCCAAACCCTCACCCTAAACTTAACCCTAACCCTAACCCTCACCCAAACACTAACCCTCACCTTCACCTTCACCCTAAAAATAACCATAACCCTAACCCTCACCCTAAACCTAACTCTCACACTCACCCTCTCCCTCACCCTAAGCCGAACCCTACACATAAGCCTCATCCTAAACCAAACCCTCAAACTCACACTCACCCTAAACCTAAACATGAACCTAACCCTAAACCTTAACCTAGCCCTCACCCTGAACTTTACCCTCACCGTCACCCTAACCCTAACTCTCACCCTCACCGTAATCCTAACACTAACCCTAACCCTCACCCTAAACCTAACTCTGACACTCACCCTCACCCTCACCTTAAGCTGAACCCTACATCTAAGCCTAATCCTAAACCTAACTCTCACTCTCACCCTCACCCTAAACCTTACCATAACCCTAACACTAACCCTAGTCCTCACCCTATCCCTTACCCTCACCGTCACCCTAACCCTAACCCTAACCCTCACCCTAACACTAACCCTAACCCTCACCCTCACCGTAACCCTAACACTAACCCTAACCCTCACCCTAAACCTATCCTTAACCCTAATGCTATCCCTAACCCTCACCTTCCCTGAATACCTCACTCTAACCCTTACCATCACCCTAACCCTCACCCTCACATCAACCCTAACAGAAACACTAAACCTCAACCTAAACCTCATCCTCACCCTAAATCTAACCCTAAGTCTCACCCTCACCCTCAACCTCACCCTAACCCTAACCCAAACCCTCAACTGAAATCTCACCCTAACGCTCACCCTAACCCTCAATTTAACCCTAACCCTCACCCTCACCCTAACGCTCACCCTAAACCTAACCCTAAACCTAACGATAACCCTCACCCTCACCTAACCTAACCTGGATACTAACCCTCACCCTAACCCTCACCCTAACACTAACGCTATTCCTAAAACTCACCCTCACCCTAAACCTCATCCTAACCCTTACCCTCACTATAACCCTAACCCTAACACTAACACTAATCCTCACCGTAACCCTAACCCTCACCCTAACCCTAACCGTCAACCAAACCCTAAAACTCACCTGAACCCGAACCCGAACCCAAACCCTAACCAGAACCTAAACCTCACCCTAACCCTACCCCGCAATCTAAACCTAACTCTAACCCTCACCCTCATACTAAACCTAACCCTCACCTTACCTTTCACACTAACCCTCTCCCTAACCCTAACGCTAACCCTTAAACCTCACTCTCACCCTAAACCTCACGCTTATCCTTATCCTCACACTAACCCTAACCGTAACCCTAATCCTCACATTAACCCTATCCCTCACCCTAACCCTAACCCTACACCTCACCCTACCCCTCACCCTACCCCTAACCCTAATCCTAACCCGCACACTAACCCTATCCCAAACCCTCAACTTCACCCTAACCCTCACAGTCACCATCACCCTAACCCTCACCCTAACCCTAACCCTCAACTACACCTCCACCATCACTCTCACACTAAACCTCACCCTCACCCTAAGTATCACCCTAATCATAAACCTCACCCTAACAATAACCCTAGTCATCATCCTAACCCTAACCCTCACCTTAAACCTCACCCTCACCCTAATCCTCACCCTAACCCTAACACTAACACTCAGCCTAACCTTCATCCTAACCCTCACACTAACCCTAAACCTCACCCTAACCCTAACCCTAACCCTAAACCTCACCCTCACCCTAGGCCTCAACCTAATCCTAACTCTCATCCTCACCCTAAACCTCAAACTAACCCTAACACTAATCCTCAATGTAAGCCTCACCCTCACCCTAAACCTAACCCTAAACCTCACCCTAACCCTCACTCTAACCCTAACCTTCACCATTACCATAACACTCACCCTCAGCCTAACTCTCACCCTTACTCTTACTGTCCCCCTCACCCTAACCCTCACCCTTACCCTAATCCACATCCTAAAGCTCACCCTAACTGTAACTCTAACTATCACCCTAACCCTAACCCTCACCCTCACCTTCAGCCTCAGCCTAACCCTAAGCCTAAGCCTAACCCTAACCTAAACATCACCCTCATCCTAGCCCTCACCCTAACCCTAATCCTAACCCTAACCCTCCTCCTAACCCTCAACCTAACCATAAACCTAACCATCAATCAAAAGCTAATCCTCATCCCCACTATCACTCTCAGCCTAATCCTAAACTTACGCCTAATCCCAAACCTAATCCACACACTCACCCTCACTCTAAACCTAATCCTAAACCAAACCCTAACCATTACTCTAACCCTAATTCTAACCCTAAAACTCACCCTCACCCTAACCCTAACCCTAACCCTAAACCTCAGCCTAACCCTAACCCTAACCCTCACCCTCACCGTGACCCTAACCTTAATCCAAACCCTCACCCTCACCCTAACCCTAAGCCTAACCCTAAACCTCAACCTAAACCTAACCATAACGTTCACCCTCAGCCTCACCTTCACTGTAAACTTAACCCTAACCATAAAACTAACAATAACCCTAACCCAAAACCTAATCCTAACCCTCAACCCCACCCTAACCGTAACCCTAACACTAACCCTCACCCTCAATGTAACCCTAACCCTAACCCTAAACCTCATCCTAACGCTAACCCTAACCCTCACCCTCACTCTTGGCCTCACCCTAACCCTAATCCTAAACCTAAACCTCATCCTAACCCTCACCCTCACCCTAAAACCCTAAACGTCATCCTAACCCTAACCCTCTCCCTCACACTCATGCTCGGCCTAAGCCTAAGCCTAAGCCTAAGACTAACCATAACCCTCACACTCACCCTAACCCCCACCCTACACCTAATACTAACCCTCACCCTCACCCTAGCCTATACTCTAACTCTAACCCTAACCCTCACCCTCACCCTCTGCCTAACACTAAGACTATCCCTAACCCCAACCCTAACCCTAACCCTAAACCTAACCCTCACCCTAACCCTCACCCTAACCCTCACCCTCACCCTAGCCCATACACTAACTATAAACCTAATCCTAACACTCACCCTAACCCTCATTCTAACCCTAACCCCAACCCTCACCCTAACCCTAACCCTCACCCTCACCAACACCATAACTCTAATCCTAACCCTAACTCTAATCATCACCTTAAACCTCACCCTAACCCTAACCCTAACACTAAACCTAATAGTAAACCTAACCATAAACCTAACCCTCAGCCTCACCCTCACCGCAAACTTAACCCTGAAAATAACACTGACAATAACCCTAACCCTAAACCTAAACCTAACCTACACTGTAACCCTAATCTTAACCCTAACCCTAACTGTAAACCTAAAACTTACACTAACCTTAACCCTAACCCTAACCCTAATTCTCACCCTTACCCTCACCTTAACCAAAACCCTAACACTAATCCTCACCATAAACCTAAATCTAAACCTTATCTTAACCCTAACCTTAACCCTAACCCTATGCCTACCCTAAACCTAAACCTCAGCCTAACCCTCACCCTAACCCTAACCCTAACACTCACACTAACCCTAACCCTAACCCTCACCCTCATGCTCAGCCTAAGCCTAAGCCTAATCCTAAGCCTAACCCTAACCCTCACCCTAACACTAACACTAACAATAACCCTATCTCTAACCCTAAACCTCACCATTTCCTTAACCCTAACTCTAACCCTAAACCTAAACCTAAACCTCAACTAACCCTAACCCTAACCATCACCCTCACATTAACTTTAAATTTAACCCTAATCCTAACAATCACCCTAAGCCTAACACTAACCCTCACCCTGTCCATAACCCTCACTCTAACCCTAAACCTCACCCTAACCCTAACTATCACCCTCACACTTAGGCTCGGACTAAGCCTAACCTAAGACTAAGATTAACCCTTACCCTCACAATCAACCTCACCCTAACCCAAAAAGTAACACTAACCCTAACCCTAACCCTCAAACTAAGCCTCACACTCACTCTCACCCACAACCTAAGCCTCACTGTCACCCTCACGCTCACCCTCACCGTAAATCTCACCCTAACCCTAATGCTAACTCTAACCCTCACACTTACCTTAAACCTCACGCTAAACCTTACTCTCAACATAAAGCTACCCCTAACCCTAACCCTCAACCTGACCCTAACCCTCACCCTAACCTTAAATCTAAAAATAACCTTCACCCGAACCCTGACTCTAACCCTAACCCTAACCCTAACCCTCATCCTAAACCTCACCCAACCTTAACCCTATCCCTAACCCTAACACTAACCCTAACGCTCATCCTAACCGTAACCGTACCCCTTAAAGTAACTCTCATCCTAAACTTAACCCTAACCCAAACCCTCACCCTAAGCCTAACCCTAACACTCAACCTAACCCTAATCCTCACCCACACCCTCAGCCTCATCCTCAGCCTAAACCTAACCCTAATCCTAAAACTAATCCTCACCGTCATCCTACCTCTAACCCTAAACTTCAATCTCACCCTCAACCCCACCCTCACCCTAACCCTAACCCGAACCATAACCCGAATCCTCACCCTCACTCTCATCCTAAACCTCTCCCTAACCCTAATCCTAAACCTAAACCTAAACCTTATCATAACCCTAAACCTCAACCTCACCCTAACCCTAACCCTAACCCTCACCCTCACACTCACCATAACCCTCACCCTCAACCTTACACTCACCCTAAACCTCATCCCAACCCTCACCCTACCCCTAAACCTAACCCTCAACCGAACCCTTACACTCAATCTACCACTAAGTCTAACCCTAACACTAACTCTCACACTAAACCTCACCCTAAATATCACCCTACCATTAACCCAAACCCTAACCCTCATCCTAACCCTAACCCTCACCCTCACCCTCAGCCTAACCCTCAGCCAAAAGCCTAACCCTAATCATAACCCTCAGAGTCACCCTCACCCTAACCCTAACCCAAAGCCTCACCCTCACCCTAAACCTCACCCTAAACCTAACACAAACCCTTAAACCAACCCTCACCCTCATAAATGTCATAAATATCATAAATAAATAAATATCATAAATATCACCATAACCCTAACACTCACCCTAATCCGCACCATAACCCTAACCCTAAGCCTCACACTAAAGCTAAACCTCACCCTCACCCTAACCCTAACCCTAAACGTAAACCTAACCCTCACCCTCATCTAACCCTCACTCTAACCCAAACCCTAACCCTCACACTAACCCTCAACCACAGCCTCACCCTAAATCTAACCCTAATGCTCACACTCAACATAACCCTAAACCTCACACTCACCCTCAACCTCAGCTTAAATCTAAGCCTAACAATAAAGCAAATCCTAAACCTCACACTCACCCTCAACCTAAATCTAATCCTAACCCTAAACCTAACCCTCTCACTCACCCTCACCCTCAACCTAACACTAACCCAAACCATCAACCGAAACTTCACCCTCACCCTAACCCTAACCCTCACCCTCAACCTAAACATCAACCTAAACCTAACCCTCACCCTCACGCTAAACCTAACCCCAAGTCTCAAACTTACCCTAACCATAACCCAAACCCTCTACTGAACCTTGACACTCACCCTCACCCTAATCCTCACTCTCACCCTAAACATCACCCTAAACCTAACCCTCACCCTTACCGTCATCTTATCCCTAACCCTCATAATAACCCTAAACCTCAGCTAACCTAACCCTCAACCTAACCCTTACCCTCACCCTAACACTAAGCCTAAACCTAACATGAACCCTCACAGTAACCCTAAACCTCACCTTAACCCTAACCCTCACACTATCCCTAACCCTCAACCTAAACCTAACCCTAAACCTCACCCTAACCCTAATCATCACCCTCACCCTCACCCTCAGCCTAACCCTCAGCCTAAAGCCTAACCCTAACCCTAACCCTCACAGTCACCCTCACCCTAACCCTAAACCTAAGCCTCACCCTCACACTCAACCTCACCCTAAACCTAAAGCAAACCCTCAAACCAACCTTCAGCCTCACCCTAAACATCACCCTTACCCTAACTCTCACCCTAATCCATACCAAAACCCTAACCCTCACCCTAACACTAACCCTCACCCTCACCCTAACCCTAACCCTCACCCTAATCCTAACCCTCACCCTCATCTAACCCTCAGCCTAACCCACATCCTAAACCTCACCCTAACCCTCAACCTCACCCTCAACCTAAACCTAATCCTAATGCTCACACACAACCTAACCCTAACCCTCACACTCACCCTCTCCCTCAGCTTAAACCTAAGCCTAACAATAACCCTAACCCAATACCTCACACTCACCCTCATCCTAAAACTAACCCTAACCTAATCCTAACCCTCTCACTCACCCTCACACTCCCCCTAACCCTAACCCAAACCCTCAACCTAAACATCACCCTAAACCTAACCCTCACCCTAACCCTTAGCCTAACCCTCACCCTAAACCTAACCCTCATCCTCACCCTCACCAACAGGCTCACCCTAAACCTAATCCTAACAATAACCCTCACCTTCACCCTCAACATAACCCTACCCCTAACGCTAACCCTCACCCTAAACCTAAACTCCAACCTAACACTAAACCTCACCATAAACCTAATCCTCAACCTAACAATAACCCTCACCCTAACCCTAACCCTCATGCTCACAGTCACCCTCAGCCTAAACCTAAACCTAAGCCTAACCCTATACCTAATCCTCACACTAACCATCACCCTAAACCTAACCCTAAGTCTCATCCTCACCCTCAACCTCACCCTAACCCTAACCCAAACCTTCAACTGAACTCTCACCCTCGATCTCACCCTAACCCTCACCCTCACCCTAAACATCACCCTAACCCTAACTCTCACCCTTAACCTCACCATATCCCTAAACCTCATACTGACCCTAAACCTACCCTAAACCTAACCCTCAACCTAACCCTTACCCTCACCCTAACACTAAGCCTAAACCTAACATGAACCCTCACAGTAACCCTAAACCTCACCCTAACCTTAACCCTCACCCTAACCCTAACTCTCACTCTAACCCTAACCGTAACCCAAACCCTCACCCTCATAGTAACTTTACACCTAAACCTAATCCTAACAATAACCCTAACGCTAACCCTAACCCTCACCCTCTGCATAACCCTCACCCTAAACCTAACAATCACCCTAACCCTCACCCTCACCCTTAGGCTCGGTCTAAGCCTAAGACAAAGACTAAGACTAAACCTTACCCTACCACGCACCCTCACCCTAACCCTAAAAGTAACACTCACCTTAACCCTTACCCTCACACTAACCCTCACCCTTACACTAACACTAACCATAAACCTCTCCCAAACCCTAACCCTAAACCTCACCCTAACCCTCACCCTTCGCCTAACACAAAGAATATACCTAACCCCAACCCTAACCCTAAAACTAACCCTAAACCTAAACCTCACCCAAACCCTCACTCTAACCATGACCCTAACCATCACCCTCACCCTAGCCCATACCCTAACCCTAAGCCTAATTCTAACCCTCACCTTAACCCTCACTCTAACCCTAACCCCAACCCTCACCCTAACCCTAACCCTCAGTTCACCCTCACCATAACTCTAATCCTAAACCTAACCCTAAACCTAACCCTCACACTCACCCTCACCTTAACCCTAATCCTAATCCTAACCTTAACCCTAACACTCACCCCCAGCCTAAACCTCACCCTAAACCTAACCCTAACCCTAACCCTAACACGCACCCTAACACTAACTCTAAACCTAAATGTCACCCTAACCCTAAACTTCACCCTAACACTTACCTTCACACTAAAACTAAAGTTAACCCGAACACTAACCCTCACACTAACCCTAACCAACACCCTAAACTTAAAACTCACCCTAAGCCTAACCCTAACCCTAAACCTTGCTCTAACTCTAACTATTACCCTAACCCTAACCTTCACCCTAACCGTAACCCCCACCCTCATCATCAAGCTGGGCCTTAGTCTAAGCATAAGCCTAAGACTAACCCTACCCTCACAATCACCCTCACCCTCACCCTAACCGTAACCCTAACCCTAACCCTAACCCTCACACTAACCCGCACCCTAACGCTAACCCTAAACCTAAACCAAACCCTCACCCTTACCGTCACCCTAACCCTAACGTTCAACATTACCATAACACTCACCCTCAGCATAACCCTCATCTTAACCTTTACTGTCCCCCTCACCCTAACCCTCACCCTAACTGTAACCCTAACCATCACCCTAACCCTAACCCTCACCCTCACCTTCAGCCTCAGCCTAACCCTAAGCCTAAGCCTAACCTTAACCCTAAACATCAACCTCATCCTAGCCCTCACCCTAACCCTAATCCTAACCCTAACCCTCATCCTAACCCTCAACTTAACACTGTCTCAACCTCACCCTAACTCTAACCCAAACCCTCAACTGAACCCTCACCCTCACACTCACCATAACACTCACCCTCACCCTAAACATCACCCTAACCCTAACACTCACACTTAACCTCACACTAGCCCTAACCCTCAAACTAACCCTAAACCTCACCCTAACCTAACCCTCAACCTAACCCTTACCCTCACCATAACACTAAGCCTAAACCTAACATGAAACCTCAGAGTAACCCTAAACCTCACCCTAACCCTAACCCTCACACTATCCCTAACCCTCACCCTAACCCTAACCCTAAACCTCACCCTAACCCTGACATTCACCCTCATCCTAGCCCTCACCCTAACCCTAATCCCAACCCTAACCCTCATCCTAACCCTCAACCTAACCATAACCCTAACCATCACTCAAAAGCTAATCCTCATCCCCAAACTCACCCTCAGCCTAACTCTAACCCTCAGCCTAACCCACACCCTAAACCTAACCCTAATCCTAACCCTCACCCTCAGCCTCACCCTCACTGTAAACTTAACCCTAACCATAAAACTAACAATAACCCTAACCCTAAAACTAATCCTAACCCTCACCCTCACCCTAACCCTAAAACTAACCCTCACACTAATCGTAACCCTCACCCTCAAAGTAACTCTAACCCTAACCGTAAACCTCAACCTAACGCTAACCCTAACATTCACCCTCATCCTAACCCACACCCTAACCCTAAAACCCTAATCCTCATCCTAAACCTAACCCTCTCCCTCAAACTCATGCTCGGCCTAAGCGTAAGCCTAAGACTAAGTCTAACCTTAAACTTCACACTCACCTTAACCCTCACCCTAACCCTAACACTAACCCTCACCCTCACCCTAGCCTATAATCTAACCCTAAGTCTAAGCCTAACCCTCACCCTAAGTCTAAACATAAACCTAACCCTCACACTCACCCTCACCATAACCCTAACTGTAACACTAACCCTAACCCTAAAACTAACAATCACCGTAATTCTAACTCTAACCCTAAACCTCATCCTCACCCTAACCGTAACCCTCACCCTCACCCTCACCCTCCACCTAACACTAAGACTATCCCTAAACCCAAACCTAACCCTAACACTAACCCTAAACCTAACCCTCACACTAACCCTCACCCTAACCATGACCCTAAACCTCACCCTCACCCTAGCCCATAACTTAACCATAAGCCTAATCCTAACCCTCACCCTGACCCTTTCTAACCCTAACCACAACGCTCACCCTAACCCTAACCCTCACCCTGACCCTCACCCTCAACCTTAACCTAAGCCCAACCCTAACCCTAACCCTAAACATCACACTCACCCTAACCCTAATCCTAACCCTAAACTTAAAACTCACCCTCACCCTAACCCTATCTCTAACACTAAGCCTAACCATAACCCTCACCCTCAGCCTCACCCTAATCCTAACCCTCACCCTCAACCTCACCCTCAGCCTAACTCTAAGCCTAACTCCAAACCTAACCCTAAACCACACCCTCACCCTCACCCTAACCCCAAAACTAACCCTAACCCTAACCCTAACCCTCCTCCTAACTCTCAGCATAACCATAACCCTAACACTAATAGGAACACTAACCCTTAACCTCATCCTAAACCTAACCGTACTCCTCACGCTCACCGTTATTCTAACCCTAACCCTAATGATAACACTAACCCTAACCCTCACCCTCAGCTTCAAACTAACCCTAACCCTCACCCTCAACCTCACCCTCAGCCTAACCCTAAGCCTAACCTCAACCCTAACCCTTAACCACACCCTCACACTCACCCTAACCCTAATCCTAACCCTAACCCTAACCCTAACCCTCCTCCTAACTCTCACCCTAACCCTAACCCTAACCCTAACCCTAACCCTAACCCTAACCCTAACCCTAATCCTCACCCTCACGGTTATTCTAACCCTAACCCTAACCATAACACTAACCCTAACCCTAACCCTAACCCTCACCTTCACCGTAACCCAAACCCTCTTCCTAACCCTAACCCTAACCCTAAACGTCACCCTAAGAATAAGCCTAACCCTCACCCGCAGCCTCACCCTCAACATAAGATTAACGCTAAACATAACACTAACAATAACCCTAACCATATCCTTAATCCTAACCCTCACCATCACCCTAACCCTAACCCTAACCCTCAACCTAACCCTAAACCTCACCTTCAATGTAACACTAACCCTAACCCTAACTTCACCCTAATGCTAACCCTAACCCTCACCCTCACTCTAGCCCTCACAGTAACCCTAATCCTAACCATAAACCTCATCCTAACCCTCACCCAAACCCTAACACCCTAACCCTCACCCTTACCCTAACCCTCACCCACTCCCTTAAGCTCGGCCTAAGCCTAAGCCTAAACCTAAGACTAAACCTAACCCTCACACTCACCTTCACCCTAACCCTAACCATAACACTAACCCTAACTCTAACACTCACACTAACCCTAACCGTAAAACTCACCCTCATGCTCGGCCTAAGCCTAAGCCTAAGACTAAGTCTAACCCTAACCCTCACACTAACCCTCACCCTAACCCTAACACTAACCCTAACTCTAACCCTAAACCTCACCCTTACCCAAACACTAACTCTAACCCTATTCCTAACGCTAAGCCTCACCCTATCCCTAACCCTAACCCTCACCCTCACAGTAACTTTCAACCTAACCCTAATCCTTAACCCTAACCCTAACGCTAACCTTCACCCTGTCCATAACCCTAAACCTAACCCTAATCCTAAACCTCACACTTAGGCTCAGCCTAAACCTAAGCCTAAGCCTAAGACTAACGCTTACCCTCACACTCACCCTCACCCTAACCCTAAGAGTAACACTCACCCTAAACCTAACCCTCACACTAACCCTCACCCTAATGCTAACACTAACCCTAAACCTAACCCACACCCTAACAATAACCCTCACCCGCATCCCTAACCCTAACGGTAACCCTCACCCTCACCCTCCGCCTAACACTAATCCTATCCCTAACCCCAACCCTAAACATAACACTAACCCGAAACCTAACTCTCATCCTAACGCTCAACCTCACCCTAGCCCATACCCTAACCCTAAGCCTAATCCTAACCCTAACCCTAACCCTAACACTAAACCTAACCCTAAACCTAACCGTAAACCTCACCCTCAGCCTCACCCTCACTGTAAACTTAACACTAACCTAACACTAACAATAACCTAAACCCTAACCCTAACCCTCACTGTAACCCTAACCTTAACCTTTAGTCTTACCCTCACCATAACCCTCACAATAACCGTAACCCTCAACTTAACCCTAACCCTAACCGTAACTCTCACCCTGACGCTCACCCTCAGCCTAACTTTAAACCTAACGCTACTCCTAACACTAACCCTCAACTTCACCCTCACACTAACCCTAACCCTAAACCTAAGCCTAACCCTCACATTCACCCTCACCCACACCCTAAGCCTCACTGTCACCCTCACACTCATCCTCACCCTAACCCTAACCCTAACACTAAACCTAACTCTAACCCTAAACCTCACCCTTACCCTAACCCTAACTCTAACCCTATCCCTAAACCTAAACTTCACCCTAACCCTAACCCTAACCCTCACCCTCACAGTAACTTTCAACCTAACCCTAATCCTACCAATAACCCTAACCCTAACGCTAAACCTCACGCTGTCCATACCCCTCACCCTAACCCTCACGCTCACCCTTAGGCTCAGCCTAAACCTAAGCCTAAGCCTAAGACTAAACCTTACCCTCACACTCACCCTCACCCTAACCCTAACAGTAACACTATCCCTAACCCTAACCCTCACCATCACCTTCACCCTCCGTCTAACACTAAGCCTATCCCTAACCCCAACCCTAAACTTAACACTAACCCGAAACCTAACCCTCACCCTAACCCTCACCTTCACCCTAGCCCATAACTTAACCCTAAGCCTAATCCTAACCCTAACCCTAACCCTAACCCTAAACCTAACCATAAACCTCACCCTTAGCCTCACCCTCACCGCAAAATTAACACTAACCTAACACTAACAATAACCCTAACCCTAAACCTAACCCTCACTGTAACCCTAACCTTAACCTTTAGACTTACCCTCACCATAACCCTCATAATAACACTAACCCTCAACCTAACCCTAACCCTAACCGTCACCCTCACCCTCATGCTCACCCTCAGTCTAAATTTAAACCTAACGCTACTCCAAACACTAACCCTCAACTTCACCCTCACACTAACCCTAAACCTAACCCTAATCCTAACCCTCACACTCACCCTAACCCTAACCCTAACCCTCACCCTCACCTTAAACCTATCTCTCACCCTAACCATAAACCTCACAATCACCCTCACCCTCACCTCACCCTAACCATAAACCTAACACTAACCCTCACCCTGAACCTCACCCTAACCCTAATGCTAACTGTAAACCTCACACTCATCTTAAATCTCATGTTAATCCTTACTCTCACCATAAATCTAACACTAACCCTAACCCTCACCCTGACCCTAAACCTCACCCTAACCCTAACTCTAACCATAACCTTCACCTGAACCCTGAACCTAACCCTAACCCTAACCCTAACCCTCATCCTAAACCTCACCCTAACCCTAACCCTATCCCTATCCCTAACGTTAACCCTAACGCTCATCTTAACCATACCATACCCCTCAAACTAACACTCATCCTAAAGTTAACCCTAACAAAAACCCTCACCCTAACCCTAACCATAAAACTCAAACTAACCCTAATCCTCACCCAAATCCTCAGACTCATCCTCAGCCTAAACCTAACCCTAACCCTAATCTTAAACTAATCCTCACCCTCATCCTAACTCTAACCCTAACCTTCACTCTCAACCTCACCCTCACCCTCACCCGAACCATAACCCTCACCCTAACCCGAACCCTCACCCTAACCCTCATCCTAACCCTCTCCCAAACACTCATCCTTACCCTAAACCTAACCCTTACCATAACCCTAAACCTCACACTCACCCTAAACCTAACCCTAACCCTAACTCTCACACTCACCATAACCCTCATCATAAAACTTACTCTCACCCTAACCCTCATCCCAACCCTCAACATATCCCTAACCCTAACCCTCAACCTAACCCTTACACTCACTCTAACAATAAGCCTAACCCTACCACTAACTCTCACACTAACCCTCACCTTAAATATCACCTTATCATTAAGCCTAATTCTAACACTCACCCTAACCCTAACCCTCACCCTCACCCTCAGCCTAAAACTCAGCCTAAAGCATAACCCTAACCCTAAGCCTCAGAGTCACCCTCACCCTAACCCTAACCCTAAGCCTCACCCTCACCCTCAACCTCACCCTAAACCTAACACAAACACTCAAACTAACCCTCACCCTCACCATAAACATCACCGTAAACCTAACACTCACCCTAATCTGCACCATAACCCGAACCCTCACCCGAACGCTAACCCTCACCCTCACCCTAACCCTAACCCTCACTCTAAACCTAATCCTAACCCTCATCTAACACTCACCCTAAACCAAACCCTAACACTCACCCTAACCGTCAACCACACCCTCACCCTAAACCTAACCCTAATGCTCACACTCAACATAACCCTAAACCTCACACTCACCCCCACCCTCAGCTTAAATCTAAGCCGAACAATAAACCTAATCCTAACCCTCACACTCACGCTCACCCTAAACCTAATACTAACCCTAAACCTAACACTCTCACTCACCCTCACCCTCAACCTAACCCTAACGCAAACCCTCAACCGAAACTTCACCCTCACCCTAACCCTAACCCTCACCCTCAACATAAACATCACCCTAAACCTAACACTCACCCTAACCCTTAGCTTAACCCTCACCCTAAACCTAACCCTCACACTCACCCTCACTCTCAGGCTCACCTTAATCCTAATCCTAACCCTAACCCTCACCCTCACCCTCAACCTAACCCTACCCCTAACGCTAACCCTCACCCTAACACTAACCTCCAAACTAACGCTAACCCTAAACCGAAACCTAACCCTAACCCAAACCCTAACACTCACCCCAACCCTTACGCTCACCCTTACCTCAAACCTAATTCTCACCATAACCCTAAACCTCAAGCTCACAGTCACCCTCAGCCTTACCCTAAACCTAAGCCTAACCCTATCCCTAAACCTCACAGTCACCCTCAGCCTAACCCTAATCGTAAACCTATCCCTAACCCTAACCCTCCTCCTAACTCTCACCCTAACTCTATACTATCACCTAATACTAATACCACCTAACCCTAATACTATCACTAACATTATCCTAAAACTCACCCTAACCCTAACCTAATCCTCACCCTCACCCTGATTCTAACTCTAACCCTAACGATAACACTAACCCTCACCCTAACCCTAAACCTCACCCTCACCCTAAACCTATCCCTAAGTTTCAAGCTCACCCTAACCCTAAACCAAACCCTCAACTGAACCCTCACACTCACCGTCACCCTAACGCTCACCCTCACACTAAACATCACCCTAACCCTAACCCTCACCCTTACCCTCACCCTAGCCCTAACCCTCATACTAACCCTAAACCTCACCCTAACCTAATCCTCAACCTAACGCTTACCCTCACCCTAACACTAAGGCTAAACATAACATGAACCCTCAGAATAAACCTAAACCTCACCCTAACCCTAACTCTCACCCTCTTCTAACCCTCACCCTAACCCTCACCCTAACCCTCACCCTAACCCTCAACCACACCCTCACCCTAAACCTAAGGCTCACACTCAACATAACCCTAAACCTCACATTCACCCTCACCCTCAGCTTAAACCTAAGCCTAACAATAAACCTAAACCTAACTCTCACACTCACCCTCACCCTAAACCTAATCCTGACCCTAAACCTAACCCTCTCACTCACCCTCACCCTCAAACTAAACCTAACCCAAACCCTCAACCGAACCTTCAACCTCACCCTAACCCTAACCCTCACCCTCAACCTAAACATCACCCTATACCTAACACTCACCCTAACCCTTAGCCTAACCCACCCCCTAAACCTAACCATCACCCTCAGCCTCACCCTCAGGCTCACCTTAAACCTAATCCTAACCCTAACCTCAACCTCACCCTCAACCTAACCATACCCCTAATGCTAACCCTCACCCTAACACTAACCTCCTACCTAAACCTAACCCTAAACCTAACGCTAACCCTCACCCAAACCCTAACACTCACCCCAACCCTTACCCTCACCCTAACCCCAAACTTAATGCTCACCATAAGCCTAACACTCAAGCTCACAGTCACCCTAAGCCTAACCCTAAACCTAATCCTAACCCTATCCCTAAAACTCACACTCACCCTCACCCTAACCCTAATCGTAACCATAACCCTAACCCTAACCCTCCTCCTAACTCTCACCCTAACCCTAACCCTAACACAATCACTAACATTAAGCCTAAACCTCACCCTAACCCTAACCCTAATCCTCAACCTCACCATTATTCTAACCCTAACCCTAATGATAACACTAACCCTAACCTTTACCCTAACCCTCACCCTCACCCTAACCCTAATGCTAAGTCTCAACCTCACCCTAACCCTAACAAACCCACAACTGAACCCTCACCCTAACCCTAACCCTAAACCTCAACCTCACCCTAAACCTAACCCTAAGTCTCAAGCTCACCCTAACCCTAACCCTCACCCTCACCCTAAACATCACCATAACCATGACCCTCACCCTTACCCTCAACCTAACCCTAACCCTCATACTAACCCTAAACCTCACCCTAACCTAACCCTCAACGTAACCCCTACCCTCACCCTAACTTTAAGCGTAAACCTAACATGAACCCTCACATTAACCCTAAAACTCACCCTAACCCTAACCCTCACCCTCAACCTCACCCTCCGCCTAACACTAAGACTATCCCTAATCCCAACCCTAACCTTAACACTAACCCTAAACCTAAGCCTCACACTAACCCTCACCCTAAACCTGACCCTAACCCTCACCCTCACCCTAGCCCATACCTTAAACCTAAACCTAATCCTAAACCTCACCCTAACCCTCACCCTCAGCCTAAACTTAAGCCTAACCCTAACACTAACCCTAAACCTCAACTCACCCTAACTCTTATCCTAACCCTAATCTTAACCCTCACCCTCACCCTAACTCTAACTCTAACACTAAGCCTAACCCTATCCCTCACCCTCAGCCTCAACCTAAACCTAACCGTCACCCTCAACCTCACCCTCAGCCTAACCCTAAGCCTAACCACAATCCTAACCCTAAACCACACCCTCACCCTCACCCTAACCCTAATCCTAACCCTAACCCTCCTCCTAACTCTCACCCTAACCCTAACCCTAACCCTAACACTAACACTAACCCTTAACCTCATCCTAACCCTAACCCTAATCCTCACCCTCACTGTTGTTCTAACCCTAATCCTAACGATAACACTAACCCTAACCCTAACCCTAACCCTAACCCTCACCCTCACCTTAAACCAAACTCTCCTCCTAACCCTAACCCTAACCCTAACCCTAAACGTCACCCTAACCCTAACCCTAACGCTCACCCTCAGCCTCACCCTCAGCATAAGCTTAACCCTAACCATAACACTAACAATAACCCTAACCATATCCCTAATTCTAACCCTCACCATCACCCTAACCCTAAACCTAACCCTCACCCTAACCCTAAAACTCATCCTCAATGTAACCCTAACCCTAACCCTAACTTCACCCTAATGCTAACCCTAATCCTCATCCTCACACTAGCCCTCACCCGAACCTTAATCCTAACCCTTAACCTCATCCTAACCCTCACCCAAATCCTAACACCCAAACCCTAACCCTAACCCTAACTCTCACCCTCACCCTCACCCTCCGCTTAACACTAAGACTATCCCTAACCCCAACCTTAACCCTAACACTAACCTTAAACCTAAACCTCACCCTAACCCTGACCCTAACCCTAACCCTCACCCTCACCCATATGCTCAGCCTAAGCCTAAGCCTAAGACTGACCCTAACCCTCACACTCAATTTCACCCTAACCATAACCCTCACACTAACCCTAACCCTAAAATTCTCCCTCATGCTAGGCCTAAGCCTAAGCCTAAGTCTAAGCCTAAGCCTAACCCTAAAACTCACACTAACCCTCACCCTAAACCTAACCCTAACACTAACCCTAAATCTAACCCCAAACCTCACCCTTACCCTAACCCTAACTCTAACCCTATCCCTAAACCTAAACCTCACACTATCCCTATCCCTAACCCTCACTGTCACAGTAACTTTAAACCTAAACCTAATCCTACCAATAACCCTAACCCTAACGCTAACCCTCACCTTGTCTATATCCCTCACCCTAACCCTAACCCTCACCCTCACTCTTAGGTTCAGCTTAAACCTAAGCTTTAGCCTAAAACTAACCCTTACCCTTACACTCACCCTCACCCTAACCCTAAGAGTAACACTCACCCTAACCCTAACCCTTACACTAACCCTCACCCTAATGCTAACACTAACCCTAAACCTCACCCGCACCCTAACCCTAACCCTCACCTTCAAACTCACCCACCACTTAACACTCAGCCTATCCCTCACACCAACCCTAAACCTAACACTAACCCTAAACCTAACCCTCACCCTAACCCTCACCCTCACCCTAGCCCATACCCTAACCCTAAGCCTAATCCTAACCCTCACCCTAACGCTAACTCTAACCCTAACCCCAACACTCACCCTAAAATTAACCCTCACCCTCACCCGCACCATAACACTAATCTTAACCCTAACCCTAAACCTCACCATAACCTTAACCCTAACAATAACCCTAACCCTAAACCTAACCATAAACTTCACCCTCAGCCTCACCCTCAACGAAAATGTAACACTAACAATAACCCTAACCCTAACCCTAACCCTCACTGTAACCCTAACCTTAACCTTTAGCCTTACCCTCACCATAACCCTCACACTAACCCTAACCCTCAACCTAGCCCGAACCCTAACCCTAACCGTCACCCTCACCCTCACGCCCAACCTCAGCCTAAATTTAAACCTAACGCTACTCCTAAAACTAACACTCAAGTTCACCCTCACACTAACCCTAACCCTAACCCTAACCCTCACACTCACCCTCACCCACACCCTAAGCCTCACTGTCACCCTCACGCTCACTCTCACTGTAACCCTAACCCTAACCCTCACGCTAAACCTATCTCTCACCCTAACCATAAACCTAACAATCACCCTCAACTTCACCTCACCCTAACCCTAAACCTCACCCTAACCCTCACCCTAAACCTCACCCTAAGCCTAATGCTAACTCTAACCCTCACACTCTCCCTGAACCTCACGCTAACCCTTACTCTCACAATAAAGCTAACACTAACGCCAACCCTCACACTGACCCTAAGCCTCACCCTAAACCTAACCCTAACCATAACCCTAACGCTAACCCTAACGTTCACCTTAACCATAACCATACCCCTCAAACTAACTCTCATCCTAAACTTAACCCTAACCCAAACCCTCACCCTAACCCTAACCCTAACTTTCAACCTAACCCTAATCTTCACCCTCACGCTAACTCTCATCCTAACCCTCTCCCTAACCCTCATCCTAACCCTAACCTTAGCCCTTACATGACCCTAAACCTCACCCTCACCCTAACCCTAACCCTAACCCTCACACTCACCATAATCCTCACCCTAAACCTTACCCTCACCCTAACCCTCATCCCAACCCTCACACTATCCCTAACCCTAACCCTCAAGCTAACCCTTACACTCACTCTAACACTAAGCCTAACCCTAACAATAACTCTCACACCAACCCTCACCCTAAATATCACCCTATCATTAACCCTAACCCTAAAACTCACCCTAACCCTAACCCTCACCCTCACCCTCAGCCTAACCCTCAGCCTAAAGCCTAACCCTAACCCTAACCCTCAGAGTCACCCTCACCCTAACCCTAACCCTAAGCCTCACCCTCACCCTCAACCTCACCCTAAACCTAACGCAAACCCTCAAACCAACCCTCACCCTCACCATAAACATCACCGTAACCCTAACACTCACCCTAATCCGCACCATAACCCGAACCCTCACCCTAACGCTAACCCTCACCCTGACCCTAACCCTAACCCTTACCCTAACCCTAACCCTCACCCTCATCTAACCCTCACCCTAACCCAAACCCTACCCTCACCCTTACCCTCAACCACACCCTCACCATAATCCTAACCCTAATTCTCACACTCAACATAACCCTAAACCTCACACTCACCCTCACCCTCAGCTTAAACCTAAGCCTAACAATAAACCTAACCCTAACACTCACACTCAACCTCACCCTAAACCGAATCCTAACCCTAAACCTATCCCACTCACTCACCCTCACCCTCAACCTAACCCTAACCCAAACCATCAACTGAAACTTCACCCTAAACCTAACCCTAACCCTCACGCTCAACCTAAACATCACCCTAAACCTAACCCTCACCCTAAACCTTAGCCTAACCCTCACCCTAACCCTAACCCTCACCCTCACCCTCACCCTCAGGCTCACCTTAAACCTAATCCTAACCCTAACCTTCACCCTCACCCTCAACTTAAACCTACCCCTAACGCTAACCCTCACCCTAACACTAACCACCCAACTAACCCTAACCCTAAACCTAACGCTAACCCTCACCCAAACCCTAACACTCACACCAACCCTTACCCTCACCCTAATCCCAAACCTAATGCTCACCATAACCCTAACACTCAAGCTCACAGTCACCCTCAGCATAACCCTAAACCTAAGCCTATCCCTAAACCTCACACTCACCCTCATCCTAAACCTAATCCTAACCCTAACCCTAACCCTCCTCCTAACTCTCACCCTAACCCTAACCCTAACACAATCACTAACATTAAGCCTAAACCTCATCCTAACCCTAACCCTAATCCTCACCCTCAACGTTATTCTAACCCTAACCCTAACGATAACACTAACCCTAACCCTAACCCTAACCCTCACCCTCACCCTCAACCTAAACATAAGCCTCAACCTCACCCTAACCCTAACCCAAATATTCAACTAAACCCTCACCCTCACCTTCTCCCTCACCCTAACCCTCACCCTCACCGTAAACATCACCCTAACCCTAAACCTCAACCTTACCCTCACCCTAGCCCTAACCCTCATACTAACCCTAAACCTCACCCTAACGTAACCCTCAACCTAACCCTTACCCTCACCCTAACACTAAGCCTAAACCTAACATGAGCCCTTAAAGTAACCCTAAACCTCACCCTAACCTTAACCATCACACTATGCCTAACCCTCACCCTAACCCTAACCTAACCCTCACCCTAACCCTAATCATCACCCTCACCCTAACCCTAACCCTAAGCGTCACCCTCACTCTCAACCTCACCCTAAACCTAACGCAAACCCTCAAACCAACCCTCACCCTCACCATAAACATCACCGTAAACCTAACACTCACCCTAATCGGCACCAAAACCATAACCCTCACCCTAACGATAACCCTCACCCTCACCCTAACCCTAACCCTCACCCTAATCCTAACCCTCACCGTCATCTAATCCTCACCCTAACCCAAACCCTAAACCTCTCCCTAACCCTCAACCTCAACCTCACCATAAAACTAACCGTAATGCTCACACTCAACATAACCCTAACCCTCACACTCACCCTAACGCTAAGCTTAAACCTAAGCCAAACAATAACCCTAACCCTAACCCTCACACTCACCCACACCCTCAACCTAACCCTAACCCTAATCCTAACCCTCTCACTCACCATCAGACTCACCCTAACCCAAACCCAAACCCTCAACCTAAACATCACCCTAAACCTAACCCTCACCCTAACCCTTAGCCTAACCCTCACCCTAACCCTAACCCTCACCCTCACCCTCACCAACAGGCTCATACTAAACCTATTCCTAACTCTAAAACTCACTCTCATCCTCAACCTAACCCTACCCCTAATGCTAACCCTCACTCTAAACCTAACCTCCAACCTAACCCTAAACCTCACCCTTAACCTAACCCTCAACCTAACCCTAAACCTCACCCTAACCCTAAACCTCATGCTCACAGTCACCCTCCACCTAACACTAAACCTAACCCTAAACCTATCCCTAATCCTCACACTCACCCTCACCCTGAACCCAACCCTAAGTCTCACCCTCACCCTCAACCTCACCCTAACCCTAACGCAAACCCTCAACTTAACCCTCACCCTCACACTCACCATAACCCTCACCCTCACCCTAACATCACCCTAACCCTAACCCTCACCCATACCCTCACCCTAGCCCTAACCCTCATACTAACCCTAAACCTCACCCTAAACCTAACACTCAACCTAACACTTACCCTCACCCTAACACTAAGCCTAAACTTAACATGAACCCTCACACTATCCCTAAAACTCACCCTAACCCTAAACCTCATATTAACCCTAACCCTCACCCTAACCCTAACCCTATCCCTCACCCTAACCCTCACTCTAACCCTAACCCTGACCCTAACCCTCACCCTGTCCATAACCCTCATCCTAACCCTAACCCTGACCCTAACCCTAACCCTCACCCTCTCCCTTAGGCTCGGACTAAGCCTAAGCCTAAGACTAAAACTAACCCTTACACTCACACTGACCCTCACCCTATCCCTAAAAGTAACAGTCACCCTAACCCTAACCCTCACACTAACCCTCACCGTAACACTAACACTAACCATAAACCTCACCCAAACTCCAAACCTAACACTCACCCTCACCCTCACCCTCCGCCTAACACTAAGACTATCCCTAACCCCAACCCTAACCCTAAAACTAACCCTAAACCTAACCCTCACCCTAACCCTCACTCTAACCCTGACCGTAACCCTCACCCTCACCTTAGCCAATACCCTAACCCTAACCCTAAACCCAACCCTCACCATAACCCTAACCCTCACTTCACCCTCACCATAACTCTAATCCTAACCTTAACCCTAACCCTAACCCTCACACTCACCCTCACCTTAACCCTAATCCTAATCCTAACCCTAACCCTAACACTCACCCCCACCCTAAACCTCACGCTAACCCTAACCCTAACACTAACCATAACCCTAACCCTCACCCTACACTAACTCTAATCCTAAACCTCACCTTAACCCTAAACCTCACCCTAACACTTACCTTCACACTAAAACTCACCTTAACTCGAACACTAACCCTCACACTAAACCTAACCATCACCCTAAACTTAAAACTCACCCTAACCCTAACCCTAAACTTCAACCTTGCCCTAACCCTAACCATTACCCTAACCCTGTCACTCACCTTAACCGTAACCCCCACCCTCAACCTCAAGCTGGGCCTAAGCCTAAGCATAAGCCTAAGACTAACCCGAACCCTCACACTCACCCTCACCCTAACCCTAATCGTAACCGTAAACCTAACCGTAACCCTCACAATAACCCTCAACCTAACGCTAACACTAACCCTATCCCTAACCCTCACCTAACCCTCACCCTAACCCTTAACCTTCACCATTACCATAACACTCACCCTCAGACTAACCCTCACCTTTACCCTTACTGTCACCCTCACCCTAACCCTCACCCTAACCATAATCATCATTCTAACACTCACCCTAACTGTAACCCTAACCATCACCCTAACCGTAACCCTCACCCTCAACTTCAGCCTCAGACTATCCCTAAGCCTAAGCCTAACCCTAACCTAAACATCACCCTCATCCTAGCCCTCACCCTAACCCTAATCCTAACCCTAACCCTCATCATAACCCTCAACCTAACCATAACCTTAACCATCATTCAAAAGCGAATTCTCATCCCCATTATCACCCTCAGCCTAATCCTAAGCCTAAGCCTAACCCTAACCCTAATCCACACACTCACCCTCACTGTAACCCTAATCCTAAACCTAACCCTAACCCTAAACCTAATCCTAAACCTCACCCTCACCCTAACCCTAACCCTAATGCTCACCCTAACCCTAACCCTCACCCTCAAAGTAACCCTAACCCTAAACCCCATCCTAACGCTAACCCTAACCCTCACCCTCATTGTAGCCCTCACTTAACCCTAATCCTAACCCTAAACCTCATCCTAACCCCCACCCTAACCCTAAAACCCTAACCCTCATCCTAACCCTAACACTCTCCCCCTCACACTCATGTTCGGCCTAAGCCTAAGCCTAAGACTAAGACTAACCGTAACCCTCACACTCACCCTAACCCTCACCCCAACCCTAACACTAACCCTCACCCTCACCTTAGCCCATACTCGAACCCTAAGCCTAAACCTAACCCTCACCCTTACCCTCACTCTCACCCTCACCGTAAGTCTAATCCTAACCCTAACCCTCACACTCACCCTCTTCCTAAACCTAATTGTAACACTAACCCTAACCCTAACACTAACCCTCACCCTAATGCTAACTCTAACCCTAAACCTCATCCTCACCCAAAACCTAACCCTCACCCTCACCTTCACCTTCTGCCTAACACTAAGCCTATCCCTAACCCCAATCCTAACCCTAACACTAACCCTAAACCTAACTCTCACACTAACCCTCAAACTAAACCTCACCCTAACCCTCAACCTCAACCTCACCCTAAACCTAACCCTAATTCTCACACTCAACATAACCATAACGGTCACACTCACACTCACCCTCAGCTTAAACATAAGCCTAAAAATAACCCTAACCCTAAACCTCACACTCACCCTCACCCTAAACCTAAACCTAACCATAAACTTAACCCTCACACTCACCCTCACCCTCACTCTAACCCTAACCGAAACCCTCAACCGAACCCTCACCCTCACCCTCAACCTAACCCTAACCCTCACCCTAACCCTCAAACTAACCCTACCCTTAACGCTAACACACATCCTAACCCTAATCTCCAACCTAATCCGATCCCTAACCCTAACACTAAGACTAAACCTAACATAAACCCTCAAAGTAACCCTAAAACTCACCCTAACCCTAACCCTCACACTAACCCTAAACCTAACCCTAACCCTAACACTAAACCTACCCTTCACCCTACCCCTCACTCTAACCCTAAACCCAACCCTAACCCTCACACTCACCGTCACCCTAACACTCACCCAACCCTAACACTCAACCAAACCCTAACCCTCATACTCTCCCGAACCCTAAGCCTCACACTATCACTCACACTCATCCTCAACCTAAACCACACCCTAACCCTAACCCTCACCCTAACCTCACCCTTACCCTCAACCTAACCCTCACCCTCAACCTAACACAAACCATAACCGTAACCCTAAACCTCCCCCTAATCCTCACCCTAACCCTATGCCTAACCCTCACCATCACGCTAACCTTTAACATTACCCTCAGCCTAACCCTCACACAAACCCTAACCCTCAACCTAACCCTAACTCTAACCGTCACCCTCACCCTCAGCCTAACTGTAAACCTAACCCTACTCCTAACACTAACATTCACCTTCACCCTCACACTAACCCTAATCCTAAACCTAACCCTAAGTCTAAGCCTCACACTCACCCTCACCGTCACCCTGACCCTAAGCCTCACTGTCACACTCACACTCACCCTCACCCTAACACTAACCATAACTCTAACCCTAAACCTCACCCTAACCCTAAACCTAACACTCACCCTCAATCTAACCTTTAACCTTACCCTCACCCTAACCCTCACCCTAACCCTAACCCTCACCCTAACCCTAACCCTCACCCTAACCCTCACGCTCACCATACACCTCACCCTAACCCTAATCCTAACCCTAACCCTCACCCTAAACCTAACCCTCAACTTAACCCTAACCTTCACCCTCATCTAAACCTCACCCTAACCCAACCCTAACCCTCACTCTAACCCTCACCTTAACCCTAACCCTAACACTAAACAAACCCTAACACTCACCCTAACCCTCACACTAACCCTAATGCTAACCCTAATCCTAACCATAACCCTCACCCTAAACCTAAACCTCAACCTAACCCTAACCCTCACACTCATCTAACCCTCACCCTAACCCAACCCTAACCCTCACCCTAACCCTCACCCTAACCCTAACCCTCACCCTAACCTAACCCTAACACTCACCCTAACCCTCACACTAGCCCTAATGCTAACCCTAACCCTCACCCTCACACTAACCCATCAAACTAACCCTTAAACTCACACTAACCCTAACCTTAACACTAACCCTCAACCTCAACCTAAACCTCAGCCAAACCCTAACCCTCACCCCAACACTTACCCTCACCCTAACTCTCATCCTAACGCTAACCCTAACGCTAAACCTCACTGCACCCGCATCCTCACCTTAAACGTAACCCTAACACTAACCCTAACAATACCCTCACACTAACCATAACCCTGACACTAACCTTCACCCTCAACCTCACCCTAACCCTCACCCTCATCTTAACGCTAACCATAACCCTAACCCTGAACCTCACCCTAACCCTCACCCTAACCCTAAACCTAACCCTCACCCTCTCCCTAACCTTTAGCCTTATCCTCACCCTAACCCTCACACTAAACCTAACCCTCACCCTAACCCTAACCCTAACCGTCACCCTCATCCTCACGCTCAACCTCAGCCTAACTTTAAACCTAAAGCTACTCCTAACACTAACCCTCAACTTCACCCTCACACTAACCCTAACCCTAACCCTAAGCCTAACCCTCACACTCACCCTCACACACAACCTAAGCCTCACTGTCACCCTCACGCTCACCCTCACCCTAACCCTAACCCTAACCCTCACGCTAAGCCTATCTCTCACCCTAACCATAAACCTCACAATTACCCTCACCCTCACCTCACCCTAACCCTAAACCTAAACCTAACCCTTACCCTAAACGTCACCCTAACCCTAATGCTAACTCTAAACCTCACACTCACCCTAAACCTCACGCTAACCCTTACTCTCACCGTAAATCTAAACCTAACCCTAACCCTCACTCTGACCGTAACCCTCACCCTAAACATAATCCTAACCCTAGCCCTCACCCTCACCCTCAACCTAACCCTACCCCTAACGCTAACCCTCACCCTAAACCTAAACTCCAACCTAACCCTAACCCTAACCCTACCACTAAGCCTCACCCTAAACCTAACCCTCATCCTAACCCTAACCCTCAACCTCACAGTCACCGTCAGCCTAACCCTAAAGCTAAGCCTAACCCTATCCCTAATCCTCACACTCACCATCACCCTAAACCTAACCCTAAGTCTCACCCTCACCCTCAACCTCACCCTAAACCTAACCCAATCCCTCAACTGAACCCTCACCCTCACCCTAACACTCACCCTAACCCTAACTCTCACACTCACCATAACCCTCAAATTAAACCTTACCCTCTCCCTAACCCTGATCCCAACCCTCACCCTATCCCTAATCCTAACCCTCAACCTAAAACTTACACTCACTCTAACACTAAGCCTAACCCTAACACTAACTCTCACACTAACCCTCACCCTAAATATCACCCTTTCATTAACCCTAACCCTATCCCTAACCCTCACCCTCACCCTCAGCCTAACACTCAGCCGAAAGCCTATCCCTAACCCTGACCCTCAGAGTCACCCTCACCCTAACCCTAACCCTAAGCCTCACCCTCACCCTAAACCTCACCCTAAACCTAACGCAAACCCTCAAACCAACCCTCACCCTCACCATAAACATCACCGTAACCCTAACACTCACCCTAATCCGCACCATAAACCTCACCCTCACCCTAACGCTAACCGTCACCTTCACCCTAACACTAACCCTCAAACTAACCCTCAACCTCACCCTCACCCTAAACCTAACCCTAATGCTCACACTCAACATAACCCTAACCCTCACTCTCACCCTCACCATCAGCTTAAACCTAAGCCTAACAATAACCCAAACCCTAACCCTCACACTCACCCTCACCCTAAAGCTAACCCTAACCCTAATCCTAACCCTCTCACTCACCCTCACACTCACCCTAACCCTAACCCAAACTCTCAACCTAAACATCACCCTAAACCTAACCTTCACCCTAACCCTTAGCCTAACCCTCAACTTAACCCTAACCCTCATCCTCACCCTCACCCACAGGCTCACCCTAAACCTAATCCTAACCCTAGCCCTCCCTCTCCCCCTCAACATAACCCTACCCCTAACGCTAACCCTCACCCTAAACCTAACCTCCAACCTAAACCTAACCCTAACCCTAACGCTAACCCTCAACCTAACCCTAACCCTAACCCTCACGCTCACAGTCACCTTCAGCCTAATTCTAAACCTAAGCCTAACCCTATCCCTAATCCTCACACTCACCATCACCCTAAACCTAACCCTGAGTCTCACCCTCACCCTCAACCTCACCCTAACACTAACACAAACCCTCAACTGAATCCTCACCCTCACCCTCACCCTCACCCTAACCCTAACCCTAACCCTCACACTCACCATAACGCTCACCCTAAACCTTACCCTCACCCTAACCGTCATCACAACCTTCACCCAATCCCTAACCCTAACCCTCAACCTAACCCTTACACTCACTCTAACACTAAGCCTAACCCTAACACTAACTCTCACACTAATCCTCACCCTAAATATCACACTATCATTAACCCTAATCCTAAAACTAACCCTCACCCTCACCCTCAACCTAACCAACAGCTTAAGCCTAACCCTAACCTTAACCCTCAGCGTCACCCTCACCCTAACCCTAACCCTAAGCCTCACCCTCACCCCCAACCTCAACCTAAAACTAATGCAAACCCTCAAACCAACCCTCACCCTCACCATAAACATCAGGGTAACCCTAACACTCACCCTAATCTGCACCATAACCCTAACCCTCACCCTAACGCTAACCCTCACCGTCACCCTAACCCGAACAGTCACCCTAACCCTAACTCTCACCCTCATCTAAGCTTCACCCTAACCCAAACCCTAACCCTCAAACACACCCTCACCCTAAACCTAACGCTAACCCTCACCTAAACCCTAAGACTCACCCCAACACTTACCTCACCCTAACCCCAACCCTAATACTAACCCTCAAGCTCACAGTCACCCTCAGCCTAACCCGAAAACTAAGCCTAACCCTATCCCTAAACCTCACACTCAACCTCACCCTAACACTAACACAAACCCTCAACTGAACCCTCACCCTCACCCTCACCATAAGCCTCACCCTCACCCTAAACATCACCCTAAACCTAACCCTCACCCTTATCCTCACCTTAGCTCTAAACCTCATACTAACCCTAAACCTCACCCTAAACCTGACCTTCAACCTAACCCTTACCCCCACCCTAACACTAAGTGTAAACCTAACATGAACCCTCACAGTAACCCTAAACCTCACCCTAAAACTAACCCTCACACTATCCCTAACCCTCACCCTAACCCTAATCCTAACCCTGACCCGAACTCTAAACATCACCCTCACCCTCACACTCAGCCTAACCCTCAGCCTAAAGCCTAACCCTAACCCTAACCCTCACAATCACCCTCACCCTAACCCTAACTCTAAGCCTCACCCTCACCCGCAACCTCACCCTAAACCTAATGCAAACCCTCAAACCAACCTCACGCTTACCCTAAACATCACCCTCACCTTAACCCTCACCCTAATCCGCACCAGAACCCTAACCCTCACCATAACGCTAATCCTCACCCTCACCCTAACCCTAACCCTCACCCTAACCCTAACCCTCACCCTCATCTAACCCTCACCCGAACCCAAACCCTAACCCTCACCCTAACCCTCAATCTCACCCTCACCCTAAACCTAACCCTAATGCTCACACTCAACATAACACTAACCCTCACACTCACCCTCACCCTCAGCTTAAACCTAAGCCTAACAATAACCTGAAACCTAACCCTCACACTCACCCTCACCCTAAACCTATCCCTGGCACTAATCCTAACCCTCTCACTCACCCTCACACTCACCCTAACCCTAACCCAAACCCTCAACCTAAACATCACACTAAACTTAACCCTCACCCTAACCCTTAGCTTAACCCTCACCCTAACCCTAACCCTCACCCTCACCCTCACCCTCAGGCTCACCTTAAACCTAATCCTAACCCTCACCCTCACGCTCAACCTAACCCTTATCCTAACGCTAACCCTCACCCTAACCCTAACCTCCAACCTAACCCTAACCCTAAACCTAACGCTAACACTCACCCAAACCCTAATACTCACCCGAACACTTACCCTCACCCAAACCCCAACCCTAATGCTCACCATAACCCTAAACCTCAGGCTTATAGTCACCCTCAGCCTAACCCTAAACCTAAGCCTAACCCTATCCCTAAACCTCACACTCACCCTCACCCTAAACCTAACCCTAAGTCTCAATCTCACCCTAACCTTAACAAAAACCCTCAACCTAAACATCACCCTAAACCTAACCCTAACCCTAAACCTTAGCCTAACCATCACCCTAACCCTAACCCTCAACCTCACCCTCACCCACAGGCTCACCCTCAACGTAATCCTAACCCTAACCCTCACCCTCAACCTAACCCTCACCCTAACTCTAACCCTCACCCTAAACCTAACCCTCACGCTCACAGTCACCCTCAGCCTAACCTTAAACCTAAGCCTAACCCTATCCCTAATCCTCACATTCACCATCACCCTAAACCTAACCCTAAGTCTCACCTTCACCCTCAACCTCACCCTAACCCTAACCCAAACCCACAACTGAACCCTCACCTTCACCCTCACCCTAATACTCACTCTCACCCTAAACATCACCCTAACCCTAACCCTCACCATTGCCCTCACCCTAGCCCTAAACCACATACTACCTCTAAACCTCACCATAAACCTAACCCTCAACCTAACCCTTAATCTTACCCTAACACTAAGCCTAAACCTAACATGAAACCTCACAGTAACAGTAAACCTCACCCTAACCCTAACCCTCACCCTAAACCTAACACTACCCCTCACCCTAACCCTCACTCTGACCCTAAACCCAACCCTAACCCTAAACCTCACCATCATCCTAACACTCACCCAACCCTAAACCTCACCCCAGCCCTAACCCTCATACTCTACCGAACCCTCAGCCTCACTCTAACAGTTACCCTCATCCTCACCCTAACCCTCACCCTAACCCTAACCCTATCAGTCACGCTCACCCTCACCCTCACACTCAGCCTAACTCTAAACATATACCTCACCCAAACCCTCAACTTAACCCTAAACCTAACCCTCACCTTCACCCTAACCTTAACCCTCACTGACAACCTAGCATTCACCCTAAACCTAGTCCAAACCCTAACCCTCACCCTAACACTCACCCTTACCCTCACCCTAACCCTCACCCTCACCCTAACCCTAACCGTAACCCTACCCCTAATCCTCACCCTAACCCTAACCCTAACCCTCACCCTAAACTTTAACCTTACCCCCACCCTAACCCTCACATTAACTCTAACCCTCAACCTAACCCTAACCCTAACCATCACCCTCATGCTCACCCTCAGTCTAACTTTAAACATAACCCTACTCCTAACACTAACTTCACCTTTACCCTCACACTAACCCTAACCCTAAACCTAAACCTAATCCTAACCCTCACACTCACACTCTCCCTCACCCTAAGCCTCACTGTCACCCTCACGCTCACCTTCACCCTAAACCTAACCCTCACCTAAAACCTATCCCTCACCCTAACAATAAACCTCACAATCACCCTCACTCTCACCTCACCCTAACCCTAAACCTAACCCTAACCCTCACCCTAAACCTACCCTAAACCTTATGTAACTCTAACCCTCTCACGCTAAACCTCACGCTAACACTTACTCTCAGCATAATTCTAACCCTACCCCTAACCCTCGCACTGACCCTATCCCTTAACCTAACCCTAACCCTAACCATAACCTTCACCCTAACCCTCACCCTAACCCTCACCCTAACCCTAAACCTCATCCTAAACCTCACCCTAACCCTAAATCTATCCCTAACCCTAAAGCTAACCCTAATGCTCAATCTAACTGTAACCGTACCCCTCAAACTAACTCTCATCTTTTTTTTTTTTTTTGTCGGTCGTGGGGCTTGAACTCTGGGCCTGGGCGCTGTCCCTCTGCTCTTCAGCTCAAGGCGAGCGCTCTACCACTTGAGCTACAGCGCCACTTCCGGTTTTCTGGTGGTTTATTGGAGATAGGAGTCTCACGGTCTCTCCTGCCCGGGCTGGCTTTGAACCGCGATCCTCAGATCTCAGCCTCCTGATTAGCTAGGATTACAGGCGTGAGCCACCAGCGCCCGGCCTAACTCTCATCTTAAACTTAACCCTAACCCAAACCCTTACATTAACACTAACCCTAACACTCAACCTAACCCTAATCCTCACCCACACCCTCAGCCACATCCTCAGCCTAAACCTAACCCTAACCCTAACCCTAACCTCAATCCTCACCCGCATCCTAACTCTAACCCTAACCTTCACTCTCACCCTCACCCCCACCCTCACCATAACCCTAACCCGAACCCTAAACCGAACCCTCACCCTAACCCTCATCCTAACCTTCTCCCTAACCCTCATCCTAACCCTAACACTAACCCTCACCCTAAACCTAAACCTCAATGTAAACATTACCCTCAACCTAACACTAAGCCTAACCCTAACACTAACCCTCACTAACCCTAAACCTCACCCTAACCCTAACCCTCACCCTAACTTAACCCTAACACTCAACCTAACCCTCAACCTATCCCTTAATCGCACCCTAAACCTAACCCTAACACTAACCCTCAACCTCACCCTAAACCTCACCTTAACCCTAACCCTAACACTAACTCTCAACCTCACCCTCAACCTCACCCTAACCCTAACCCTCACCCCAACACTTACCGTCACCAAAACCCTCACTCTAATGCTAACCGTAACGCTAAACCTCACCTCACCCGCAACCTCACCTTAACCGTAAACCTAACCCTAACCCTAACAATAAACCTAACCCTAACCCTAAACCTAATCCTTACCCTAACCCACACCATCACCCTCACCTTCACCCTAAACCGAACCCTAATCCTCTCCATAACCCTAAACCTCTCCCTAAACCTAACCCTCACACTCACCCTAACCCTCACCCTAAAACTTACCCTCACCCTAACCCTCAGCCTAACCCTAAACCTAACTCTAACCCTCACCTTAACCTTCAACCTAAACCCAAACGTAACTTTAACCCTCAAACTAACCCTGAACCTCACCATAACCCTAACCCTGTCCTTCATCGTAACCATCATCCTAACCCTCACCCTAACCCTAAATCTAACCCTAAAACTTACCCGCACCCTAACACTCACCCTCACACTCACCCTAAGCCTCACCCTCACACCCACCCTAACCATCACCCTATCCCTAACCCTCACCCTAACCCTAAGATTAACACTCACCCTAATCATAACCCTCACCCTCACCCTCACCCTCAGCCTAAACCTAACCCTAATCCTAACTCTAACTCTAACTCTCACCCTAACACTTACCCTAACAATCACCCTAACACTAACCCTTATGCTCACACTCAACATAACGCTAAGCCTCATACTCACCCTCACCCTCAGCTTAAACCTAAGCCTAACAATAAAGCTAACCCTAACCCTTACACTCACCCTCACCCTAAACCTAATCCTAACCCTAAACCTAACCCTTAACCTCACCCCCACCATAACACTCACCCTAACCCTCAACCTAACACTCACCCTCACCCTAACCATCAACCTATCCCTAACGGTCACCCTCACCCTAAGTCTAAGCCTCACAGTAACCCTAACCCTCACCCTCACCCTCACGCTCAGCCTAACCCGAACCCTAATCCTAACCCTAACCCTCACCTTAACCCTCACCCTAACTCTAATCCTAAAACTCACACTCACCCTAACCCTAACTCTCACACTCATCCTTACCCTCAGCCTAAACCTAAGCCTAATATTAACACTAACAATAACCCTCACACTCACCCTCACCCTGAACCTAAACCAAACCCTCAACCAAAACCTCACCCTCACTCTCACCCTAAACATCACCCTCACCCTAAACATCACACTAAAACTAAGCCTCACCGTAAGCCTTACCCTAACCCTCACCCTAACCCTCACCCTCACCCTCAGGCTCACCCTAACCCCAATCCTAATCCTAACCCTCACACTCAACCTTATCCTCACCCTCACCCTAACTTTAACCCTAACAATAACCCTAACCCTAACCCTGAACCTAACCCTCAACCTAACCCTAAACCTCACGCTAACCCTCGCGCTCACCCTCACCCTCATCTTAAACCTAAGCCTAACCCTAACCCTCACCCTTACAGTCACCTTAACACAAGTCCTAACCCTAAACCTCACCCTAACTGTAACCCTAACCCTCACCCTTTCTTTATCCTCAACCTAAACCTAACCCTCACATTAACCTTTATGCTCACCCTAACCCTAACCCTACCCTTCACCCTAACCCTCACCCTAATTCTAACCTTAACCACTAACCTAACCCTCTCTCAAACCCTAACCCTAACCCTCACCCTCACCCTAACTCTCACCTAATCCTCACCCTAACCCTAACCTCTACCTAACCGAGACCCTCACCCTCAACCTCGCCCTCAACTTTAACCTAACACTCACCCTCACACTACCCCTCACCCTAACCCTACCCCTAATCCTAAACCTCAAACTCACCCTCACCCTCACCCACAGCCTAACCCTAACTCTAAAGCTAATCCTAAACATAACCCTCAGCATAACCCTAACCATCACCCTAAACCCTTACCCTCACCCTCACCCTAACCCTAACTGTAAACCTCACACTAAACCTAACCCTCACCCTAAACCTAACCCTAACCCTCACCGTATCCCTCACCCTAAACCTAACCCTAACCCTCACCCTAACCCTAATCATCATCCTAATCTAGCCATCACCCTAACCCTCACCCACACCCTAAACCTGACCCTCACCCCACCCTCAAATTAACACTAAGGCTAACTCTCACCCTAACCCTAACTCTTACCCTAAAATTAACCCTCACCCTATCCCTCAACCTAACCCTAACCCTAAGCATCACCCTCACTCTCACCTTAACCAGAACCCTAATCCTAACCCTCAACCTAAACCTAACCCTCACCCTAACCCTAACCCTCACCCTAAAAGTTACAATCACTCTAACAGTAACCCTAACCCTAACACTAAGCCTCACAGTAACCCTAACAATTACCCTAAGCCTAACATTAACCCTGACCCTAACCCTCAACCTCACCCGAAACCTAACCCTAACCCTAACCCACACCCTCACCCTCACCATCATCCTCACCCTCACCCTATATCTGACCCTAACAATAACCCTAACCCTAACCCTAAACCTAACCCTCACCCTAACCCTCACCCTCACTCTAACCCTCATCCTCACCATCACCCTAACCTTAACCATAAGCCTAACACTAACCCTCACCCTCACCCTCACCTTAACACTAAAGCTAACTCTAACCCTCACCCTAACAGTAACCCTAACCCTCACCCAAACCCTAACCGTCACCCGACCTTTATCCTCACCCTATCCCTAACCTTCAAATTAATCCTAATGCTCACCCTAACCTTAACAGTACACCTCACGCGAACCCTCACCCTAACTCTAATCCTAACCCTAAACCTAACACTCATTTAAACTTAACCCTAATTGTCAACGTTACCCTAACCCTCACCATCACCCGAACTTTCACCCTAACCCTAACACTCACCCATACCCTAACCGTCAAGCTCACCCTAACCCTAACCCTCACCTAATCCTCACCCTAACCTTAACCATTATCTAACAAAGACCCTCACCCTCACCCTCACCCTAACCTACACCCTAAGCCTCACCCTCACCCTATCCCTCACCCTAAATGTAACCTTAACTCTAAACCTCACCCTCATGCTCAGCCTTACACTAACCCTACCCGTAATCCTAAACCAAACCCTCAACCTGATCATAACACTCACCATAACCCTTACCCTCACCCTCACAATATCCCTAACCTTAACCCTCACACTAAACCTAACCCTCACCCTAAACCTAACCCTACCCCTCACCCCAAACCTCAACCTAAACCTAACCCTAACCCTTACCCTAATGCTAACCCTCACCCTCACCCTAGCCCTCACCCTAATCCTAACCCTCATCTTAAACTTCACCCTCACACCACCCTCAAACTAACCGTAACCCTAACCCTCTCCCTAACCCTAACCCTAACCCGCACACTAGCCCTCACCTTAAACCTAACCCTAACCCTCCCCCTCACCCTAACCCTAACCTTAATCCTAACCCTAACCCTCACCCTAACACTAACCCTAACCCTAACCCTCACACTTACCTTAACCCTCACCCTAACCCTTAACCTCATCCTCACACTAAACCTCACACTAAACCTAAACCTCACCCAAACTCTAACCCCAACCGTCACCCTGACCCTCACCCTCATGCTAACCCTAACCCTAACCCTCACCCTAACCCTAAAACTCACCCTAACCCTAAGCCTAACCCTCACCCTCACCCAAACCTACTGCTACCTCTAACACTCACCCTAACCCTCACGCTATCACTTACCCACACCATAAACCTAAACATAACCCTCACCCTCACCCTCACCCTAAATCTCACCCTAAAATTAACCCTAACCGAAATACGAAACCCTAACCCTAACCTAAACCCTAACCCTCATCCGAAACCTTAACCCTAACCCTAAACCTAACCCTCAAGCTAAGTGTCACCCTATCCCTAACCCTATCCCAAACCCTAACCCTCACCCTAACCCTCACCCTAAACCTTATACTCACCCTCACCCTAACCCTAACCCTAACCCTAACGCTGACGCTTACAATAATTCTAACCCTCACCCTAAACCTCTTACCCCTCACCCTAACCCTCATCCTAACCCTAAACCTACCCAAAATCTATCCCTAACCCTAATCCTAACCCTAAACCTCACCCTCATCATAACTAACCCTAACCCTAACATTAACTCTCACCCTCACCCTAACCCTGACCCTCACACTAACCCTAACCATCACGCTAACCCTCAACCTAATCCTCAACACTAACCCTAACCGTAACCCTTACATTAACCCTAACCCTAAACATCACCAAAATCCTCAATAACCCTAAACCTAGTCCTAACCCTAACCCTTACCCTCACCCTAACCCTTACACTAACCCTAACCCTAAACATCACCAAAATCCTCAATAACCCTAAAATTAGTCCTAACCCTAACCCTTACCCTCACCCTAACCCTAACACGCACCCAACCCTAACCTTCACCCTAACACTAAGCCTAACCCTAACACAAACCCTCACACTAACCCTAACCCTCAGCCTAAACCTAACCCTCAACCTAAACCTAACCCTAACCCAAATACTCACCCTCAACTTATCCCTCACACTAACCCTTTTTCTATCCCTAACCCTAACCCTAACCCTCACCCTTTCCGTAAATCTCACCATCACCAAAAACCTGACCCTTACCCTTACCTTAACCTCACCCTAACCCTCACACTTACACAAAACCTCAACCTAACCTAATAAAAACACTCACACTAAACCTCCCCCTAACCCTAATACTAACCCTAACACTCACCCTCACCCTAACCCTCACCCTAAACCTGAAACTCACTCTAACCCTAACGCCAAACCCACAACTTCATCCTAAACCTCAACCTAACCCTAACCCTCACCCTAATGCTTACCCTCACCCTAACCCTCACCCTAAACCTAACCCTAAGCTAACCATAAACCTCATCCTAACCCTCACCCTCAACCTATCCCTAATCCACACCCTAACCCTCAGCCTAAACCTCACCCTAACCCTAACCTTTACCTTCAAACTAACCCTAACCCTCACCCTAAACTTAACCTTACCGCTCACCCTAACCCTAACCCTCATGCTCACCCTAAACCTAACCCTAACCCTATCCCACACCCTCAACCTCACCCTCATCCTCACCCTCACCCTAAACCTAATCCTAACAATAACCCTAATCGTAAACCTAACCCTCACCTTAACCCTAAACCTCAAGCTAACCCTCATCCTCACCCTCAACATCACCCTCACCTTAACCTTAAGCGTAACCCTAACCCTCACCCTCACCCTCAACTTAACACTAAAGCTAACCCTAACCCTCACCCTAACAGTAACCCTAACCCTCACTCTCACCCTAACCGTCACCCTAACATTATCCTCACCCTATCCATAACCCTCACATTAACCCTAATTCTCACCCTAACCTTAATAGTACCCCTCACTCAAACCCTCATCCTAAATCTAACCCTAACCCTAAACCTAATCCTCACCTAATGCTAAATCTCAACCTTACCCTAACACTCACCATCACCTGAACCCTCACCCTAAACCTAACACTCACTCACACCCTAACCCTAAAGCTCACCCTCACCCTCACCCTCACCTAATCCTTACCCTAACCCTAACCATTATCTAAAAAGACCCTCACCCTCACCTTCACCCTAACCCTCACCCTCACCCTAGCACTCACCCTAAACGTAACCCTACCGTAAACCTCACCCGCATTCTCACCTTCTTGCTCAGCCTTACCCTTAACCCTACCCCTAATCCTAACCCTAACCATCAACCCATCATAACCCTCACCATAACCCTTACCCCCACCCTCACACTATTCCTAACTGTAACGCTCTCACTAAAACTAAACCTCACTCTAAACCTAACCCTACCCCTCACCCCAAACCTCAACCTAAACCTAACCCTGACCCTCACCCTAATGCTAACCCTAACCCTCACCTTAGCCCTCACCCTAATCCTAACCATCATCCTAAACCTCACGCTAACACCACCCACAAACTAACCCTAACCTTAAGCCTAACCCTCACCCTAACCCTAACCCGCACCCTAGCACTCACCCTAACCCTAACCCTAACCATCCCCGTCACCCTAACCCTAAACCTAACCCTAACCCTCACCCTAACCCTCACCCTAACACTAACCCTAACCCTAACCCTCACCTTTACCTTAACCCTCACCCTAATCCTTAACTTCATCCTCACCCTAAACTTCACACTAAACCTAACCCTCACCCTAATTCTAACCCAAACCATCACCCTCACCCTCACCCTCTCGCTAACCCTAACCCTAACCCTCGCCCTCACCATCACCCAAACCCTACTAATAACTCTAACACTCACCCTAACCCTCACGCTATCACTTAAACACACCATAAACATAAACCTAACCCTAACCCTCACCCTCACCATAAACCTCACCTTAACCCTAACAGTAACCCAAACACGAAACCCTTAACCTAACCCTAAACTGAACCTGAACCCTCACCAGAAACCTTAAACCTAAACCTAAACCAAACCCTCAAGCTAACAGTCACCCTAAACCTAACCCTATCCGTAACCCTAACCTTCACTCTAACCCGCACCCTAAACCATATCCTCACCCTCACCCTGACCCTAACCGTAATGCTAACCCTCACAATAAATCTAACCTCACTCTAAACCTAAACTTTCCCCTCACCCTAACCCTCATCCTAACCCTAAACCAAACCCAAAACCTCTCCCTAACCCTAATCCTAACCCTAAATCTCAACTTCATCCTCACCCTCAGCCTAACCCTAACCCTCACACTAACCCTAACCGTCAAGCCAACCGTCAACCTAATCCTCACACTAACCCTAACCCTAACCCGTACACTAACCCTAAACCTAAACCTCAACAAAACCCACAATTACCCTAAACCTAGACCTAACCTTAACCCTTACCCTCACCCTAAACCTAACCCTAACCATCACCCTAAACCTAACCCTCAACCTAAACCTTACCCTCACCTTAATACTAAACCTAAACCTAACACCAACACTCACACTAATCCTAACCCTCAGCCTAAACCTAACCCTCAACCTAAACCTAAACCTAACCCTAATCCTCACCCTCACCTTATCCCTCACACTAACCCTTTTCCTAACCCTAACTCTAACCCTCACACTAACCCTAACCTTCTCCCGTTCCGTAACCCTCACCCTCACCAAAAACCTCATCCTTACCCTTACCTTACCCTCACCCTAACCCTCACACTAACCCAAAACCTCACCCTGAACTAACCAAAACACTCACACTAAACCTCACCCTAACCCTAATGCTAACCCTAACACTCACCCTCACCCTAAACCTCAACCTAAACCTTCACCTCAACCAAACACTAACCCTAACCCTCAACCTCACCCTAAACCTCACCCTAAGCCTAACCCTAAACCTAACCCTTACCCTCACCCTAACCGTAAACCTAAGCTAACCTTTAACGTCACCCTAACCCCCACTCTCACCCTAACCCTAATCTAAACCCTAACCCTCAACCTAACCCTCATCCTAACCCTATCCCTAACCTTCACACTAATCCTAACCCTCACCCTAACCTTAACCCTACCCCTCACCCTAAACCTCATCCTAACCCTAACCCTAACCCTAACCCTAACCCTAAACCTCACACTAACCCTAACCCTCACCCTCAACGTAACCATAAACCTAACCCTAAACCTAAAAATAACCCTAATCCTAACCCTTATCCTAACCCTCACCTTCACCCTTATCCTAACCCTCACCTTCACCCTCACCATAACCCTAACCCTCACACTTAACCTAACCATCAACCTCACTTTAACCCTAAACCTAACCCTAAAATTTAGTCTCACCCTAACACTAAACCTAAACCTAAAACTAGCCATTACACTAACCCTAATCCTCAGCCTAACCCTAACCCTCAACCTAACTCTATTCCCAACCCTCAATCTCACCCTCACCCTAACCCTAACCCCAAACCAAACACTCACCCTAACCCTCACCCTTACTGTAAACCTAAACCTAACCCTCACCCTAACCCACAAGCTTACCATAATCCTAACCCTCACACTTAACATTACTCTCACCCTCAACCTAACCCTCCCCCTAACCCTAACCCTCACACTAACCTTACGCTAACCCTCACACTAACCATAATGCTAACCCTAACTCTCACCCTGACCCTAAACCTCACCATAACCCGAAACCTCACCCTAAACCTATCCCTATCCCTAACCCTCAACCTAACCTTTACAATCAACCTAACACTAACACTAAGCCTCACACTAACAATAAACCTCACCCTAACTCTAACCTCACCCTAACCCTAACCCTCACCCTAACACTAACCCTAACCCTCACCCTCACCCTAACCTTTAACCTTACCCTCACCCTAATCATCACAACAACCCTAACCCTAAGACTAATCGTTACCCTCTCCCTCAGGCTCACCCTCAGCCTAAATTTAAACCTAACCCTACTCTTAACCCTAACCCTCACCTTCACCCTCACACTAAACCTAACCCTAAAGCTAACTCTAAGCCTAACCCTCACAATCACCCTCACCCTCACCCTAAGCCTCAATGTCACCCTCACGCTCACCCACACCCTAAACCAAAGTCTAACCCTCACCCTAAACCCATCTCTCACCCTAACCATAAACCTCACAATGACCCTCACCCTCATCTCACCCTAACCATAAACCTAACCCTAACACTCACCCTAAACCTCACCCTAACCCTAATGCTAACTCTAACCCTCACACTTACCCTAAACCTCATGCTAACCCTTACGCTCACCGTAAATCTAACCCTGACCCTACCCCTCACCCTAACCCTAACCCTAACCCTAATCCTAACCCACATCCTAAACCTCACCCTAAACCTAAACCTATCCCTAACCCTAACGCTAAACCTAATGCTCACTATAACCCTCACCCTAAAGTAATCCTAACCCTAACCCTCACCTAGCCCTCACCCTTAACCTTAAACTAACCCTCATACAAACCATCACCCTAACTCTAACCCTCACCTTAACCTACTCCTACACCTCACCCTAACACTCACCTTCACCCTATCCCTATTCCTCACCCTAACCCTCACACTCACACTCACCCCCACCCTATTCCTAACCCTAAACCTCACCCTCACCCACACCCTAAACCTCACCCTCACCCTCACACGAACCCTAACCCTAACCCACACCCTAACCCTAACACTAAACCTAACCCTCACCCGAACCCTAAACCTAACCCTCACCCTCACACTCACCCTAACCCTAAACCTAAACCTAATGCTCACGCTAAATCTAACCCTAAACCTAATGGTAACCATAACCCTCACCCTCACCCTAACCCTCACCTTAACACTTTCCCCCTCCCTAACCCTCATCTTAACCCTCACCCTAACCCTAACCCTAATCATCACCCTAACCATAATCCTCAACCCCACCCTCACCCTAAGCCTAACCCTAAGACTAAGACTAACCCTAACCCTACCCCTCAGCCTAATGCTCACCCTAACCCTAATCCTAACTCTAATACTCACCCTTTCCCTAACACTAACCGTAACCCTCACCTTCACCCTAGACCTGACCCTAACCCCAAACCTAACCCTCACCATAACCCTAACACTAATGCTAACCATAAACCTCACCATCAATCTAACCCTCACCCTGACCCTTACTGTCCGCCTAACCCTAACACTCACCCTCACCCTAACCCTCACACTAATCCTTACCCTCACCCTAACCCTAAACCTAACCCTCACACTAACCCTAACCCTCACCTAACCCTACACTTACCCCTCAGCCTAACCCTCTCCCTCACCCTTAACCTAATCCTCACCCTAATCCTCACCCTAACCCTAACACTAAAACTCTCACTCACCCTCACCCTCACCATCACCCTCAGCATAACACTAACCATAACCCTAATCCTAACCCTAAACCTCACCCTCACCCTAAAAGTCACCCTAATTCTTACCTTCACACTAATCCTAACCCTAACCCTAACCCTAACACTCACACTAAACCTAACCCTCACCCTAATCATAACCCTATCCCTTACCCTAACCCTCACCCTAAACCTAACCCTATCCCTAACCCTAACCTTCACCCTAACCCTCACCCTGACGCTAACCCTAACCCTAACACTCAACCTTACCCTAAAGCTCACCCTAAGCCTTAACCTCATCCTCACCCTAAACCTCACACAAAACCAAACCCTCACCCTTACTCTAACCCTAACAGTTACCCTCAGACTTACCCTCACACGAACACTAACCCTAACCCTCACCCTAACCCTAAAACCAACCCTAACCCTAACCCTAAACCTCACCCTCAAGATCACCTTAAACGTAACCCTAAACTTCACCCTAAACTTCACTCTAACCCTAATGCTAAATCTAACACTCACCCTAACACTCACACTATCACTTACCAACACGATAAACCTAAACCTAATCCTAACCCTCACCCTCACCGTAACCCTCAACCTAACCCTAACCCTAACCCGAAACCCTCACCCTAACCCTCACCCTAACTCTAACACTAATCCTAACCCTAACCCTAACGCAAACCCTTACCTTAACCCTAACCCTAACCCTCACCTAACCCTCAGCCTACCCCTAAATCTAACCCTGACCCTCACCCTAACCCTAATCTTCACCCTAACCCTAACCCTCACCCTAAGCCTTACCCTCACCCTAACACTAAGCCTAACCCTAACACCAACCCTCCCAATAACCCTACCCTCAGCCTAATCCTAAGCCTCACCCTAAACCTAACCCTACCCTTAAACCTCACCTTCAACTTAGCCCTCACACTAACCCTATTGCTAACACTAACCCTCACCCTAACACTAACCCTCACCCTATACTTCCTCCTAACACTAACCCTAACCCTAACACTAAGCCTCATCCTAACCATAACCCTAACACTAATCCTAAACTCCACCCTAACCCTAACCCTCACTCTAAACCTAACCCTAACCCTAAACCTCACCCTAACCCTCACCCTCACCTTAACCCTAACCAAAACCCTAACACTCACCCAAACCCTAAAACCAACCCTAACCCTAACCCTAACCCTCAACCTCAAGCTCACCTTAACCCTAACCATATTCCTCACCCTAAACTTCACTCTAACCCTAATGCTAACTCTAACACTCAACCTAACCCTCACACTATCACTTACCCACACGATAAACCTAAAACTAACCCTAAACGTCACTCTCACCTTAACCTTCAAACTAACCCTAACCCTAACCCTAACCCGAAAGCCTCACCCTAACCCTAACCATAACTCTTACACTAATCCTAAACCTAACCCTCACCCTAACGCTAACCCTTACCCTAACCCTAACCCTAACTCTCACCTAACCCTCAGCCTAACCATAACCCTAACCCTGACCCTCACCCTAACCCTAACCCTCACCTGAAACCTAACCCTCACTCTAACCCTTATCCTCAACCTAACACTAAGCCTAACCCGAACACCAACCCTCCCACTAACCCTAACCCTCAGCCTAAGCCTAAACCTCACCCTAAACCTAACCCTAACCCTAACCCTCACCCTCACCTTAGCCCTCACACTAATCCTGTTGCTAAACCTAACCCTCACCCTAACACTAACCTTAACCCTAAACCTCACCCTAAGCCGAACCCTCACCTTAACCCTAACCAAAACCCTAACCCTCACCTTATCCCTAACCCTACCCCTCACCCTAAACTTCCTCCTAACACTAACCTAACCCTAGCCCTGAACCTCACCCTAACCGTAACCATAGCCCTCACCTACACCCTCACCCTAAACTGAACTGTAACCCTCACTCTAACCCTAACAATAACTCTAACCCTAACCCTAATCTTAACCCTCACCCTCACCCTAACACTAACCCTAACCCAAACCCTCACCCTCACCCTAACCCTCAGCCTCACCCTCAAACTCACCTTCAACCTAAACCTCACCCTCACACTAGCGCTCATCCTAACCCTAACCCTAACACTAAACCTCACCTGCACCCTCACCCTTACCCTCAGCCTAAACCTAACCCTATCTCTAATCATAACCCTAACCCTCACCCTCACCGTAACCCTCACCATAACAATTACCCTAACACTCACCCTAACCTTAACCGTAAACCTTACACTAAAGCTAACCCTCACCCTAACCCTCACCCTAAACATAACCCTAACCCTCATCATAACCCTAAAGTTCACCCTCAACCTAGCCCTCACCCTAACCACAAGCCTCACCCTAAACCTCACCCTCACACCAGCCCCAAACTAAACCTAACCCTAACCCTCACCCTAACCCTAACTCTAAACCTAACTCTCACCCTCACCCTCATCCTCACCCTCAGGGTAACTCTAATCCTATCCATATTCCTAAACCTAAACCTCACCCTCACCCTAAACATCACCCTAATTCTTACCCTCACACTAATCCTAACCCTAACCCTAACCATAACTCCCACACTAAACCTAACCCTCACCCTAACTGTAACCCTACCCCTTACCCTAACCCTCACCTTAACCCTAAAGCTAATCCTCACCCTAAACCTCACAGTCACCCTAAACCTGACCCTAACCCTAATCCTAACGCTAACCCTCACCCTAACCCTAACCCTCACTCTGACCCTAACCCTCACCCTAAACCTCATCCTAATCCTAACACTATCCCTCAGCCTATCCCAAACCCTAACACTAACCCTAAACCTAACCCTCACCCTAAACCTCACCCTTACCCTAATCCTAACCCTCACCCTAAACTTAACCCTAACACTCACCCAAAAACTCAACCTCACCCTCAATCTAACCCTAACCCTCACCCTAACCCTCACCATCACCATAACCTTCACTCTTACCGTAACCCTCAATCTCACCCTAACATTCGCCCTTACCCTTATTGTTCCTCTCACCCTAACCCTCACCCTAACCCTAACCCTCACCCTAACCCAACCTGAACTCTCACCTTAGCCCTCAACCTAAAGCTAATGCTAACCCTAACACTCACCCTAACCCTAACCCTTAACCTCACCCTAAACCTAACCCTAAAACTAACCTTCACTCTCACCCTAAACCTCACCCTAAGCCTAACCCTCACCCAAACACTTACCCTCACCCTAACAGTAACCCTGATGCTAAACCTCACCCCACCCGCAACCTCACCGTAACCGTAACCCTAAACCTAACCCTAACAATAACACTAACCCTCACCCTAACCCTAACCTCACACTCACCCTAACCCTCACCCTAAAACCTATCTTCACCCTAACCCTCACCCTAACTCTAAACCTAACCCTAAACCTCACCCTAACCCAAACACTAACCGTAACCCTTAAACTAACCCTGAATTTCACCCTAACCCTAACCCTGCCCCTCATCTTAACCATCATCCTAACCCTAACTCTAAACCCTCACCCTGACCCTAAACCTAATCCTAAACCTCACCTGCACCCTAAGAGTCACGCTCACCGTCACCCTCACCCTAACCCTCAATCTCACCCTAAACATCAACCTATACCTAACCCTCACCCTAACCCTAAGCCTAACACTCATCCTAACCCTAACCCTCACCCGCATCTAATCCTCAGCCTATCCCTAACCCTAACCCTAACGCTCACACTCACCCTAACCCTAACCCTCAAACTCACCCTCACCCTCAGCTTAAACCTAAGCCTAACAATAACCCTAACCATAACCCTCACAATCACCCTCATCCTAAGCCTAAGCCTAACCCTAAACGTAACACTCAAACTCACCCTCACCCTAACCCTAACCCAAACCCTCAACCGAACCCTCACCCTCAACCTAAACATCAACCTAAACCTAACCCTCAAACTAACCTTTAGCTTAACCCTCAATCTAACCTTAACCCTCACACTCACCCTCACCCTCAGGCTCACCCTAACCCTAATCCTAACCCTAACCCTAACCCTCACCCTCACCCTCAACCTAAACCTATTTCTAACCCTCACCCTCCTCCTATCCCTAACCCTAACCCTAACCCTCACATAACCCTAACCCTAAACTTCAACGTCATCCTAACCCTCACCATTACCCGAACCCTCACCCTAACCCTAACCCTCACCCACACCCTAACGCTCAAGCTCACCCTCACCCTAAACCTCAACTAATCATCACACTAACCCTCACCCTAATCCTAACCCTAAACCTCACCATAACCCTAAGCATAACCATAAACCTAACCCTCACCCTAACACTCACCCTAAACCTAAACCTCTCCCTAACCCTAAAACTCACCCTAATCTTCACCCTAACCCTCACTCTCACACTCACCCTCACCCTAACCCTCACCCTAACCCTAATGCTAACTCTAACACTCACCCTAACCCTCATGCTATCACTTACCCACACCCCAAACCTAAGCCTAACCTTAAACCTCACCCTCACACTAAACCTCACCCTAACCCTTAACCTAATCCTAACCGTCACCCTCACCCTATCCCTAACGCTAACCCTAACCCTCACATAAACCTAACCCTAAACTTCAACGTCACCCTAACCCTCACCATTACCCGAACCCTCACCCTAACCCTAACTCTCACCCACACCCTAACGCTCAAGCTCACCCTCACCCTAAACCTCAACTAATCGTCACCCTAACCCTAACCATTACCTCAACCAAGACCCTCAGCCTAACCCTCAACTTCACCCTAACCCTCACCCTCACCCTAGACCTCACCCTAACCATAAACATAACCCTAACCCTAAACCTTACCCTCACCCTCAGGCTCACACTCAGCTTAAACCTAACCCTATCCCTAATCGTATCCCTACCCTCACCCTCAATCTAAGCCTCACCATAAACTTTACCCCACCCTCACCCTCACCCTAAACGTAACCCTCAAACTAAACCTAACCCTCATCCTAAACTTAACCCTCCCCCTCCCCCTAAACATAACCCTAACCCTAAAGCTCACCCTCACGCTAGCCCTCACCCTAACCCTAATTCTAACCCTAACCCTTATCCTCACCATAAACCTCACACTAGCCCTAACCCAAATCCTCAGTCTAACCCTAACCCTAACCATTACCATAACCCTCAACTTCAGGCTAACCCTCACCGTTACTCTTACCATCATGCTCATCCTAACCCTCACCCTAAACCTAACCTAATCCATCACTATAACCCTAACCCCCACCCTCACCATCACCCTCATTGTAACCCTATGCCTAAGCCTAACACTAACCCTTTCCCTCACCCTCACCCTAGCCCTCACCCTAAACCTAATCCTAACCCTAACCCTAACCCTAACTCTCACCCTAACCCTAAGGCTAAACATCACCCTAAGCCTAATCCTTTCCCCAACCATCACCCTCAACCTTACCCTAAGCCTAAGCCTAATACTAATCCTAACCCTCACACTCACCCTCACCCTAAACCTAATCCTAACCCTAACCCTAAACCTAAACCTCAACCTAACCCTCACCCTAAACCTAACGCAAACCCTAACACTGGCACTAACCCTAACAGTCACCATATCCCTCAGCCTCAACCTAACTCTAACTCTAAAGCTCACCCTCACCCTATCCCTAATCCTAACCTTATCCTTAAACCTCACACTAACCCTAACCCTAAATCTCACCCTCACCCTCACCGAAACCGTAACTCTAACCCTAACCCTAACATTAACACTAATCCTAACCCTAAAACTAACCCTAACCCTAACGCTAAACTTCACCCTGAGCCTCACCCTAATTGCAAATGTAACCTAACCATAACACTTACAATGATCCTAACCCTAATCCTAACCATCACCCTCACCATAACCCTAATCCTCACACTAACCCAGACCCTAACCCTAACCCTTACCCTCACTGTAACCCTCACCATCATCTTAAGCCTCACCCTCACCCTAACCCTAACCCTCACCCTAACCCTTTACCTCACCCTAACACTAAGCCTAAACAAAAACTCACCCTAACCCTCACCCTCAACTTAACTGTAAACCAAAACCTAACGATCAACCTGACCCTCACCCTAACCCTAACCCTAAACCTAACCCTAAACCTCACATTAACCCTAACTCTCACCCTAACCCTAAACCTACCCCTCATCCTAACCCTCATGCTAACTCTAAACCTCACCTTTACCAGGACCCTAACCCTATCCCTAACCATAAACCTCACATTAAGACTAACTCCAAAACTATCCCTAAGCCTAACCCGTACCCTAACCCTAAGTCTAACACTTTCCCTAACCTTAAACCTTACCTAAACCCTCTCCCTCAGCCTAACCCTAACCCTAACCCTAACCCTGACCCTCACCTTAGCCCTAACCATAAACCTAATCCTAACCCTAACCCTCATCCTAATCTTCACCCTAATCCTAACCCTAACCATCACAAAAAACCTATTCCTCACCCCACCCTACCCCTCAGCCTAACCCTAAGCCTAAGCCTAACCCTAACCCTAAACCTCACCCTCAACCTAGCCCCCACCCTAACCCTAATCCAAACGATAACCCTCAACCTAACCATCACCCTAAACCTAACACTAAACCTCACACTAAACCTAACCCTAACCCTCAACCTAAACATAACACTCATCCATACAGTAACACTAACCCTAACCCTCACCCTAACCCTAACCCTAACCCGAACCCTAAACCTCACACTAAACCTAACCCTAAACTTAACCCTCACCCTAGCTCTCAACCTAACCCGAATCCTAACCCTATACCTCATCCTAAACCGCACCCTAAACCTAACCCTAAAACTCATCCTAACCCTAACCCTCACCCTCACCCTCAACCTAACCCTAAGCATAAACCTAACCCTAACCCTGACCCTCACCTTAGCCCTAACCCTAAACCTAATCCTAACCCTAACCCTCATCCTAATCTTCAACCTCACCCTCACCCTAACCATAATCCTAATTGTAACCCTGTCCCTAACCCTAACCCTCACACTAACCCTAATCCAAACCCTAACCCTAACACTAATCCTAACACTAACCCTCACAGAAACCCTCACCCTAACACTAACTCTAACACTAAACCTCACCCTCACCCTAACCCTAAACCTCACCTTCACCCTCAGCTTAAACCTAAGCTTAACTCCAACCCTAACACTAATCCTCACACTCACCCTCACCCTAACCCTAAACTTAATCCCAGCCCTAACCCTAACCCTCACCCTAACACTCACCCTAGCCCTCACCCTAACCTTTATCCTAACCCTAAACCTCATCCTGACCCTCAACCTAACCCTAACCCTAACCCTCACCATAACCATAACCCTAACACTCACTCTCTTGCTAGGCCAAAGCCTAAGCCTAAGCCTAACCCTAACCCTCACCCTAACTCTAAACATAACACTTACCCTAAATCTAACCCTAAAACTCACCCTCACCCTAACCCTAACCCTAAATCTAACCCTAACCCTAAACCTAAAGCTCATCCTAACCCCAAACCTAACCCTCACCCTTACCCTCACCTCAACCGTAAACCTAACCCTAACCCTAACAATAACCCTAACCCTAACCCTAACACTCACCCTATCCCTAACCCTAACACTCACCCTAACCATAACCCTCACCCTAACCCAAACCCTCACCCTAACCCTAACCCTAACACTAACCCTAACCCTAAACCTCACCCTAACCCTCATCCTAACTCTAACACTAACCCTCACCCTAACCCACACCCTAAACATAACTCTACCGCTAAACCTGACCCTCACACTGACCCTAACTCTAACCACAACCCTAACACTAAACCTCAACCTAACCCTTACCCTCACACTCACCCTCACAGTAACCGTAACCCTAACTCTAACCCTAACAATAACCCTAACCCTAACCCTCAACCTAACACTTACCCTCACCCTAACACTAACCCTAACCCTAAAACTAACCCTCACACTCACCCTAACCCTCACCCTAATCCTAAACCTCATCCTAACCCTAACCCTAACCCTAACCCTCTCCCTCACCCTAGCCCTCACCCTAATCCTAATTCTAACCCTCACCCTCACCATAATCTTAATCCTCATTCTCACCCTAAAACTCACATTAACCCTAACCCTAATTCTCAATTTAACCCTCACCCTAACCATATCCCTAACCATTATCCTAACCCTCACCCTAACCCTAACCCTGACACTTATCTTAACCCTCACCCTCAGCCTAACCCTAATCCTCATCCTCACCCTAAACCTCACACTAACCCTAACGCTAATCTTCAATCTAACCCTCACCCTGACCATAACCCGAAACCTTACCCTAAACCTCACCCTAACCCTAACCCTAACCCTAACTCTAACTCTAAACCTAACCCTAAATCTAAACCTCATCCTAACACTAACCCTAACACTCACCCTCACCATCACCCTCTGCCTAACCCTCAGCCTAATGCTAACCCTAACCCTAACCCTCATAATCACCCGCACCCTCACCCTCACCATAACTCTAAACCTAACCCTCTCCCTAAACCTAACCCTAAACCTCAACCTAAACCTCACCTTCACCCTAACGCTAACACTAACCCTAACCCTAAACCTCACACTAACCATCCCCCCTAACCCTAACCCTAACAATAACACTAACCCCAACACTAACCCTAATCCTAACCCTAACCATAACTTAACTGTAACCATAACACTAACAATCACCCTGACCCTAACCCTAACCCTAACCCTAACCCTCAACTCACCCTCACCGTAACCCAAATCCTAAACCTAACCCTATCCCTAACACTAAACCTCAACCTAACCCTCAGCCTAGCCCTCACCCTAAACCTAATCCTAACCCTAAACCTCATCCTAACACTCACACTAACCCTAACCCTAATCCGAACCCTAACCTGAACCCTAACACTGACCCTCATGCTCGGCCTAAGCCCAAGCCTAAGCCTAATCCTACCCCTAAACCTAACCCTCACCCTAACCCAAACCCTAACATTACCCCTAATCTCACCCTCAACATAACCCTAACTCAAACCCTAACCCTAAACTGAACCTCATCCTAACCCTAACCCTAACACTCAACCTCACACTAACCATAAAAATCACCCTAACCCTAACTCTCACCCTAACACTTAACCTCACCCTAACACTAACGGAAACGCTAACACTAACGCTCACACTAACCCAAACATCACCCTAATCCTAAACCTCACCCTAACACTAAACCTAACCCTCAACCTCACCCTAGCCCTCACCCGGACCCTAACCCTAATTCTCACCTTAAACCTCACACTAACCCTAACTCTAATACTCAATCTAACTCTCACCCTCAACCTAACCCTAATCCTAAACCTCACCCTTACCGTAACCCTCACCCTCAGCCTAATCCTCACCTTTACCCTTAGCATCACACCCACCATAACCCTCAACCTAACCCTCACCCTAAACTTAACCCTCATCCTAACCCTAACTCAACCCCTAAACCTCACCCTCACCTTAATCCTAATTCCAACCCTAACCCTAACGCTAAACCTAACCCTCACCTTCCCCCTAAACAGAACCCTCACCCTAAACTTAACCCTCACCCTAACACTTACCCTCACCCTAACCCTAACCCTCACACTAATCCAAACCCTCACCCTAATCCTAAACCTCACCCTAACCATTACTCTAACCCTCAACTTCACACTAGCCCTCACCCTAACCCTAATTCTAACCCTCACCCTCACCATAACCATAAACCTCATCCTCACCATAAACCTCACACTAACTCTAACCCAAACCCTAATCCTCAATCTAACCCTAAACCTAAATCTAACACTAACACTTACCCTAACCCTAAACCTAAACATAACCCTCACCCTTATCTTAACCCTCACCCTCAGCCTAAACCTCACCTATACACTTACCATCATCCTCACCCAAACCCTCTCCCTAAACATAAACCTCATCCTAACACTCACCCTAACCGAAAACCTAACGATCACACTAACCCTAACCATCACCCTCAACCTCACAGTCAGCCAAAACCCTAAGCCTAAGCTGAAACCTCACCCTAAATCTCACCCTCACCCTAGCCCTCACCCTAACCCTAATCCTAACCCTAACCTTCATCCTAACCCTCACCCTAACCCTAACCATAACCATAACCCTAACCCTAATCCTCACCCCCACCCTCACTTTCAACCTAAACCTAAGCCTACGCTTAACACTAACCCTAACCCTCACACTCACCCTCACCCTAAACCTAATCCTAACTCTTACCCTAACCCTAATCATAAACCTCAAACTAATCTGCACCCTAATCTTAACCCTAACACTAACCCTAACCCCAACCCTAACCCTGGACATAAATCTCCCCCAAACCCTAAATCTAACCCTAAAACTAACCATCACCCTAACCCAAATCCTAAGCCTAACCCTCAACCTAACCCTAACCCTCACCCTCACTGTAAATATAACACTCATCCTAACCCTCACCCAAACCCTAACTGTAACCCTAAACCTCACCCAAACACTAACAATACCCCTCACCCTCACCCTAGCTCTCACAATAACACTAATCCTAACATTAATCCTCATCCTAACCCTGACCCTAATCCTAAACCTAACCCTCACCCTAATCCTAAGCCTAACCCTAACCCTCAACCAAAACCTAACACTCATGCTCACCATAACCCTAACCCTAAAACTCACCTTAACCCTAAACCTAACCCGAACCCTAATTCCCACCCATACCCTAACCCTAACCCTAAACCTAACCCTAAACCTAACCCTAATCCTAACCCTAACCCTAACACTAACACTAACCCTAACCTTAACCCTCATCTTCAGCCTCACCATAAAACTAACCCTAACACTAACTCTTACACTAACCCTAACCCTACGTCTCACCATAACCCTAACACTAAAAACCTCACCCTAAATCTAACACTAACCCTCACCCTCACCCTCTCAGTAACCGTAACCCTAACCCTAACAATAACCTTAACCCTAACCCTATTCCTAACTCTCACCCTCACCCTAAACCTAATCCTAACACTAACCCTCACCCTAACCCTAATCCTCACCCTTACCATAACACTGACCCTTATCCTAACCCTCACCCTAAACATAAACCTCACCCTAACACTAACCCTGACCTTCAACCTAAGCCTAGGCCTCACCCTAACCCTCACCCTAACCCTAACCCTAAACCTCACCCTAATCCTAAGCCTAACCCTAACCCTCAACCTAACCCTAACCCTCAGCTCAACTTAACCCTAACCCTAACCCTAAATTTAACCTGAACACTAACTCTCACCCTAATCCTAACCCTAACCCTCACCCTAACCCTAAAACTCACCTCAGTGTAACCCTAAGCCTAACCCTAAACCTTACGCTAATCATCACACTCACCCTAAACCTTACCCTAATACTATTTCTAAAGATAACCCTAACCCTCACCCTCAGCCTCAAATTAACCCTAACTCTTACCCTAAACCTCACCCACACCCTAACACTAAACCTAACCCTAACCGTAAACCACACCCTAAACCTCACCCTAAACATAACCCTCAACCTATCCCTCACCCTAACCCTAATCCTAACCCTAAACTCAATCTAACCCTCACCATAACCCTAACACTAAACCTCACCCTAACCCTAACCCTCACCCTCAGCCTAAACCTAAGCCTAACCCTAAACCTAAACCTAACCCTCACACTCACCCGCACACTCACCCTAAATCTAAACTTAACCCTAACCCTAACCCTCACCCTAAAGCTCCCCCTAACCCTATATCTAACCCTAAACCTCACCCTCACCCTAAACCAAACCCTAACCGTAACCCTAAACCCCACCCTAACCCTAACCCTGACCCTAAACCTAACCATCACCCTAAACCTAATCCTCACCCCACCCTCACCCTCAGCCTAACCCTAAGCCTAAGCCTAACCCTAACACTAACCCTCACACTCACCCTCACCTTAACCCTAACACTAACCCTAACACAAACCCTAAACCTCACCCTAACCCTAACCCTAACCCTCACCCTCACACTAACAGTAACCTTAACCCTGAACCTAACCGTAAAAATAAGCCTAACACTAATCCAAACCCTCACCCTAACCATAACATTCAACCTAAACCATTCCCTCACCCTAACACTTACCCTCACACTAACACTAACCCTAACACTAACCCTCACACTAACCCTAACCCTAACCCTAAACCTCAACCTAAACCTCACTCTCAACCTAACACTAACACTAACCCTAAGCCTCACCCTAAACCTAACCCTCACCCTAACCTTAACTCTACTCCTAAACCTCACCCTCAGTCTACCCCTAACTCTAACCCTAAACCTAACACTGAACCTCACCCTAAACCTAACCCTAACCCTCACCCTGAACCTCATGCTCAGCCTAAGCCTAAGCCTAAGCCTAACACTTACCCCACCCCTCACCCTCACCCTAGCCCTCACCCTAACACTAATCCTAACCCTAAACCTCATCCTATACCTCTCTGTAACCCTAACCCTAACCATCAGCCTAACCATAACCCTCACACTCACCCTCTCCTAACCCTAATCCTAATCCTAAGCCTAACCCTAACCTTAAACCTCAACCTAAACGTCATCCTAACCTTAACCCTAACACTAACTCTAAACCTAACCCTCTACCTAACCCTCTAAATAACCCTAAATCGAACCCTAAACCTCACCCTCACCCTAACCCTAATCCTAACCTGAACCCTAAATTTCACCATAACCCTAATCCTAACCCTCACACTCACCCTCACCATAACTCTAAACCTAACCCTAAAAATAACGCTAATCCTAACCCTAAACTTAACCCTAACCCTAACCCTAAAACTAATGCTAGCACTCACCCTCACCCTAACACTAACCCTAACCCTCACCCTCACTCTACCACTAACCCTCACCGTGACCATAACCCTAACCCTCATCCTAACCCTCACCCTAACCCTAACCCTAAACCTTACCCTAACACTAACCCTAATCCTCAACTTCAACCTCAGCCTCACCCTTACCCTAACTCTAAAACTAAACCTCACCCTCACCCTAAACCTTACCCTAATCCTAATCCTAACCCTAAGCCTAACCCTAACATTCACCCTAACCCTAAACTTCACCCTCACCTTCATGCTCAGTGTAATCCTAATCCTAAACCTATCCCTTACCCTAACCCTCACACTCACCCTAACCTTTACAGTAATCCTAAGCCTAAACAAAAGCCTAACCCTCACCCACACCCTAACCCTCACCCTCACCCTCACCCTAACCCTAACCCTAACACTAATCCTAACCCTAATCCTCACCCTCAGCCTCACCCTAAAACTAACTCTAACACTAAACCTTAACCTCTCCCTAACCCAAACCTTAAACGTAAACCTAAACCTCACCCTAACACTAACCCTAAACCTCACCCTCAACCTAGCCCTTACCCTAACCCTAATCCTATTCCTAATACTCATCCTAACCCTCCCCCTAACCCTAACCCTAACACTCACCCTAACCCTAATTCTAACCCTAACCATAACACTAAAAACCTCACCCTAACCCTAACCATCATCCTCACCCTCACTGTAACCCTAACCCTAACCCTAACAATAACATTAACACTAACCCTAATCCTATCACTCTACCTCACCCTCACCGTAACCATAACCCTAACCCTAACAATAACATTAACCCGAATCCTAATCCTAAACCTCACTCTCACCCTAAACCTAATCATAACCCTAACCCTCAACTTAACCCTAACCATAACCCTTACCGTAACCCTAACCCTCATCCGAACCCTCATGCTAAACCTAACCCTAACCTGAAACCTCACCCTATCACTAACCCTAACCCTCACCCTCACCCTAGCCCTCACCCTAACTCCAATCCTAACCCTCACCCTAACCCTAACCCTCACCCTAACCCTAATCCTAAACCTCACCCTAACCCTAAACCTAACCCTAACCCTCAACCTAACCCTAACCCTAAACCTCACCCTAAACCTAACCCTATACCTCACCCTAACACTAAACTTAAACTGAACCCTAACTCTCACCCTAAAACTAACCCTAACCCTCACCCAAACCCTAACTCACACCCTCACCCTCACCTTCAGTGTAACCCTAAGCCAAGCCCTAATCTTAACCCTAACCCTCACACTCAACCTAACCCTTACCCTAATCCTAATCCTAACCCTAACTCTAACCCTCACCCTCAGCCTCACTTAACCCTAACTCTAAACCTATACCTCAACCTCACCCTAACCCTAACCCTAAACCTCACCCTAACCCTAAGCCTAAACCTCACTCTCACCCTAGCCCTCACCCTAACCCTAATCCTAACACTAACCCTCATCTTAACCCTCCCCATAACCCTAACCCTAACCCTCACCATAAACCTAATCCTCACCCACACCATTACCCTCAGACTAACTCTAATTCTATCCCTAACCATAACATTCACACTAACAATAAACCTAAACCTCACTCTAACCCTAAACCTCACACTCACCTTCACCCTCAGCCGAACTCTAAGCCTAATCCTTACTCAAACCCTAACCCTCACACTCACCCTAAGCCTAACCCTAACCATAACCCTAACCCTAACCCTAAACCTTACCCTAACACTAACCCTAACCCTCACCTTAAACCTCAGCCTCACCCTTACCCTAATTCTTAAACTAAACCTCACGCTAACAATAAGCCTTACCCTAATCCTAATCCAAACCTTAAGCCTAAGCATAACATTCACCCTAACCCTAAACTTCACCCTCACCTTCACCATCAGTCTAATCCTAAGCCTAAGCCTAACCCTAACACTAACCCTCACACTCACCCTAACCTTTACCGTAATCCTAATCCTAATCCTAAGCCTAACCCTCACCCTCACCCTAACCCTCTCCCTCACCCTCACTCTCACCCTAACCCTAACACTAACACTAACCATAACCCTCACCCTCAGCCTCACCCTAACCCTAACTCTAACACTAAACCTTAACCTCACCCTATCCCAAACCCTAAACATAACCCTAAACCTCACCCTAACCCTATCCCTAAACCTCACCCTCACCCTAGCCCTTAACCTAACACTAATCCTATCCCTAATCCTCATCCTTAACCTCCCCCTAACCCTAACGCTAACCCTCACTCTAACCCTAATTCTAACACTAAACCTAACACTAAAAACCTCACCCTAACCCTAACCTTAACCCTCATCCTCACCCTCACCATAACTGTAACCTTAACTCTAACAATAACATTAACCCTAACCCTAATCCTAACACTCACACTCACCCTCACCTTAACCGTTACCCTAACCCTAACAATAACATTAACCCTAACCCACATCCTAAACCTCACCGTCAACCTAACTCTAATCCTAACCCTAACCCTAACCCTCACCCTCAACCTAACCCTCACCTTAAGCCTAATACCAACTTTAATCCTAACCCCAACCCTCGACCTAACCCTCCAACAAACCCTAAATATAACCCTAAACCTCACCCTCACCCTCACCCTAACCCTAACCCTAACCCTAAACCTCACCCTAAACCTAACCCTAACCCTCACCCTCACCGTCACCCTCACCATAACTCAAAAGCTAACCCTAAAAATACCACTAATCCTAACCCTAAACCTAACCCTAAAACTAACCCTAACCCTAATGCTAACACTCACCCTCACCCTAACCCTAATCCTAACCCTAACCCTCACCTTAATGTAACCCTCAACCTCACCATAACCCTAACCCTCATCCTAACCCTCACCCTAAACCTAAACCTAACCCTAAACCTTACCCTAACCCTAAACCAAATCCTCACCCTAGCACTCACCCTAACCCTAATCTTAAACCTAATCCTCATCATAACTCTCACCCTAACCCTAATGCTAAACCTCAACCTAACCCTCACCCTAACGCTCACCGTGACCCTAACCGTAACTTTCACCCAAACCCTAAACTTAACAGAACCCTAACTCTCACACTAACCCTATCACTTACCCTCACCCTAACCCTAACCCTCACCCTCAGCCTAACCGTAAGCAGATCCCTAACCCTAACCCTAACCCTCACACTCACCCTAACCCTTACCCTAATCCTAATCCTAACCCTAAGCCTAACCCTCACCATCACCCTAAATCTCACCCTAACCCTTACAATAACACTAACCTTAACCCTAACTCTCAACCTCAGCCTCACCCTTACCCTAACTCTAAGCCTAAATCTCACCCTCACCCTAACCCTAACCCTAACCCTAAACCTCACAATAACCCTAACCCTAAACCTCACCCTCACCCTAGACCTCACCCTAACCCTAATCCTAACCCTCATCCTAAACCTCACCCTAACACTAACCCTAACCCTCACCCTAACCCTAATCCTAACCCTATCATTCACTCTACCCATAACCCTCACCCTGACCGTAATCCTAACCCTCATCCTAACCCTCACCCTAACCCTAACCCTAAACCTTACCCTAACACTAACCCTAAACCTCACCTCCAACCTTAGCCTCCCCCTTAACTTAATTCTAAAACTAAACCTCACGCTCACCATAACCCTTTCCCTAATCCTAACCCTAACCCTAAGCCTAACCCTAACACTCATCCTAACCCCAAACTACAACCTCACCTTCAACCTCAGTCTAATCCTAAGCCTAAGCCCAACCCTAACCCTAACCCTCACACTCACCGTAACCTTTACCGTAATCCTAATCCTAACCCTAAGCCTAAAACTCAACCTCACCCTAAACCTCACCCTCACCCTAACCCTAACACTAACCTTAACCTTAACCCTCACCCTCAGCCTCACGCTAAAACTAACTCTAACACTAAACCTTACCCTCACCCTAACCCAAACCCTAAACGTAACCCTAAACCTCACCCTAACCCTAACCCTAAACCTCACCCTCACCCTAGCCCTTACCCTAACCCTATTCCTAATCCTCATCCTATCCCTCCCCCAACCTTAACCCTAACCCTCACCCTAACCCTAATTCTAACCCTATCCCTAACATTAAAAACCTCACCCTAACCCTAACCCTAACCCTCATCCTCACCCTCACCGTAACCGTAACCCTAACCTTAACAATAACATTAACCCTTACCCTAACCCTAACCCTCACCCTCACCGTAACCGTAACCCTAACCCAAACAATAACACTAACCCTAACCCTAATCCTAACCCTATTCTTCACCCTAACACTCACCTTAAACTTAACCCTAACCCTAACCCTCACCCTCACGCTAGCCCTCACCCTAACCCTAATTCTAACCCTAACCCTCATTCTCAACCTAAACCTCACACTATCCCTAAACCTAATCCTCAATCTAACCCTAACCCTAACCCTTACCCTAACACTCAGCCTAGCCCTAAGCCTAACCCTTACCATAACCCTCACCCTCAGTCTCACCCTCACCTTTGCTCTTACCGTCAATCTCATCCTAACCCTCACCCTAACTCGAACCCTCATCCTAAACCTCACCCTAACCCTAACCCTATCCATCACCATAACCTTAAGCCCCACCCTCAGCATCACCCTAATCCTTACCATATGCCTAAGCCTAACCCTAACCCTAACCCTCACCCTAAACCTAACCCTCACCATCACAGTAACCCTAACCCTAACCCTAAGCCTCACCCTAAACCTAAACCTAACGTTAACCCTCACCCTAACACTCACCCTAATCCTTAACCTCACCCTAACCCTAAGCCTAACCTTCACACTAAACCTCATCCTCACCCTAAACGTAACCATACCCCTCAGCCTAACCCTCATCCTAACCCTAAACCTAAGCCAAACCCTCAACCTAAGCCTAACCTTAACCCTAACCCTAAACCTCATACTAACCCTAACACTCACCCTCAACCTCACCCTCACCCTCACCCTAACCCTAACCCTCAAACTAACCCTCACCCTCACATTAACCCTAACCCTAACCGACACACTCACCCTCACGCTAATCCTAACCCTAACACTATACCTAAACCTAACGGTAACCCTCACCCTCACCCTAAACCTAACCCTAACACTAACCCTAACCCTAACAATAACCCTGACCCTAACTCTAATCCTAACACAAACCCACAACTTAAACCTAACCCTAACCCTAAACCTCACCCTAAACCTAACCCTCACCCTCACTGTAACCCTAAACCTAACCCTAACCCTCACCCTCACCCTAATCCTAACCCTAATCCTAATCCTAAAACTCACCCTCACCTTAACCCTTACCCTAAACCAAACCCTCAACATAACCCTAACCCTCACCCTCAGCGTAAACCTAACCCTAACCCTAAACCTAACTCTCAACCTAACCATAACCCTAACCTTAATCCTAAACTCCACCCTAACCCTAACCCTCACCCTTACCCTAAACCTCACCCTAACCCTCACCCTCACCTTAACCCTAACCAAAACCCTAACGCTCAACCTAACCCTCACCTTAATCCTAACCCTAATCCTCATTCTAACCTTCACACTAACCCTAACCCTCACCTTAACCCTAACCCTAGCACTCACCATAAACTTCATCTAACACTAACCCTAACCCTAACCCTCAACCTCACCCTAACCCTAACCTTAACCCTAACTTTCACACTCACCCTAAGCTGAACTGTAACCCTCACTCTAACCCTAACAATAACCCTAAACCTAATCTTAAACTTCAACCTCACCCTAACCCTAACCCTAAACCAAACCTTCACCCTCACCCTAACACTCAGCCTCACCCTCAACCTCACCTTCACCTTAACCCTGACCCTCACCCTAGCCCTCACCCTCACCCTAACCATAACCCTAACCCTAAACCTCACCCGCAGCCTCACTCTCACCCTCAGCCTAAACCTAACCCTATCTGTAATCATAACCCTAACCTTCACCCTCACCCAAACCCTCACCATAACCCTTACCCGCAACCTCAACCTAACCTTAACCGTAAACCTCACACTAAACCTAACCCTCACCCTAAACCTAACGCTAACCCTCATCATAACCCTAAAGTTCACCCTCAACCTAGCCCTCACCCTAACCCAAAGCCTCACCCTAAACCTCACCCTCACACCACCCTCAAACTAAACCTAACCCTTTTACCCTCACCCTAACCCTAGCCCTCACCCTAACCGTTAATAACCCTCACCCTAGCATTCACCCTAACCCGAAACATAACGCTCACCCTCACCCTCATCCTCACCCTCAGTGTAACACTAACCCTATCCCTATTCCTAAACCTAAACCTCACCCTCACCCTAACCATCACCCTAATTCTTTCCCTCACACTAATCCTAACCCTAACCCTAACCTTTACTCTCACACTAAAACTAAACCTCACCCTAACCGTAACCTGACCCCTTACCCTAACCCTCACCTTAACCCTAAACATAACCCTCACTCTAAACTTCACCATAAACCTCACAGTCACCCTAACCCTGACCCTAAGCCTAATCCTAACCCTAAGTCTCACTCTAAAACTAACCCTCCCCCTCCCCCTAACCCTCACCCTAAATCTCACCCTAATCTTAACCTTAACCCTCAGCCTAACCCAAAACCTAACCCTCACCCTAACCCTAATCCTAACCTCCACTCTAACCCTAACATTCACCCTAACCCTAAACCTAACTTTAAGCCTCACACTCACCCTCACCCTCTCCTTAACCATAAGCCTAACCCTAACCCTCACCCTCAACCTTACCTTAACACTAAACCAAACCCTAACCCTCACTTAAACAGTAACCATAAACCTCACCCTCACCCTAACCCTAACCCTTACTTTATCCTCACCCTAACCCTAACCCACACATTAACCCTAATACTAACCATAACCGTAACACTACCAGTAACCCTAAACCTCACCCTAATTTTAACCCTAACCCTAAACCTCACCCTAAACCTCACCCTCATACCACCCTCAAACTAACCCTAACCCTAACCCTAACTCTAATCCTAACCCTCACCCTAACCCTATACCTCACCCTAACCCTAACCCTCATCCTAGCCCTCACCCTAACCATAACCTTAAAACTCACCCTCACCCTCACCCTCACCATCACCCTCAGCGTAACACTAACGATAACCCAAATCCTAACACTAAACCTCACCCTCACCTTAACCATCACCCGAATTCTTACCTTCACACTAATCCTAAACCTAACCATAAACCTAACACTCACACTAAACCTAACCCGCACCATAACCTTCACCCTAACCCTAATGCTAACTCTAACACTCACCCTAAACCTCACACTGTCACTCACCCACATGATAAACCTAAACCTAACCCTAAACCTCACCCTCACCATAACCCTCACCCTAACCTTAACACTAACTCTAACAGTAATCCTAACCATAACCCTCACCCTAACGCTAACCCTTACCCTAACCCTAATCATAACCCTCACTGAAATCCTCAAACTAACCCTAACCCTAACCCTAACCCGAAACCCTCATCCTTACCCTAACCCTAACTCTAACACTAATCCTAACCCTCACCCTCACCCTAACCCTAACCCTCCCCCTAACCTTAACCCTACCACTCATCCTAAAACTCATCCTAACCCTAACCCTAAACCTAACCCTAATCCTAAACCTCACCATAACCTTAACCCTCACCCTCAACATAACCATAAACATAAACATAACTCTAAAAATAACCCTAACCCTAAACTTTATCCTAACCCTCACCCTCACCTTAACCCTAACCTAACCCTAACCCTCACCCTAAACCTAACCCTCACCCTCACCGTAAACCTAAACCTAACCCTAACACTTACCCTCACCCTAACACTAACTCTAACCCTAAACCTCACACTCACTCTAAACCTTACCCTAAACCTTACCCTCACCCTAACCCTCATCCTAACCCTTACCCTATCTCTAACCGTAACCCTCAAACTAACCCTAACCCTCACCCTAACCTTAACCCTACCACTTACCCTGAACCTCATGCTAACCCTAACCCTAAAACTAACCCTAATCCTAAACCTCACCCTAACCATAACCCTCACCGTCAACGTAATCATAAACCTAAACATAAACCTAAAAATAACCCTAACCCTAACCTTTATACTAACCCTCACCCTCACCCTCACCCTAACCCTAACCCTCACCCTATACCTATCCTTCACCCTCACCGTAAACCTATACAAAACCCTAACACTTACCCTCACCCTAACACTAACCCTAACCCTAAACCTCACACTCACTCTAACCCTCACTCTAAACCTAACACTAACCCTCAACCTTATCTTAACCTCACCCTAACCCTAACCCTTACCCTCACCCTAACCCTCAATCTCACCCTCACCCTAATCCTCACCCTCACCCTAATCCTAACCCTCACCCTAAACCTCACCGTCATCATAACCTTCACTCTTACCGTAACCCTCAAACTCACCCTAACCCTCACCCTTACCATTATTCTTACCCTCACCCTAATCCTCACCCTAACCCTAACCCTCACCCTAACCTAACCCTATCCCTCACCCTAGTCCTCAACCTAACCCTAATGCTAACCCTAACCCTCAACCTAACCCTAACCCTAAACCTTAACCTCCCCCTAACCCTAACCCACACCCCAACACTTACCCTCACCCTAACCCTCACCCTAATGCTAACCTTAACGCTAAACCTCACCTCACCAGCAACCTCACTGTAATCGTAACACTAACCCTAACAATAACACTAACCCTAACCCTAAAACTAATCCCTAACCCACACTCTCACCCTCAACTTCATCCTAAATCTAACCCTAAACCACTCCATAACCTAACCCTAACCTCACACTCACCCTATCACTCACCCTAAAACTTTCCCTCACCCTATCCCTCACCTTAACCCTAAACCTAACCCTAACCCTCACCTTAAACCTCCCCCTAACCCTAACCCTAACGGTAACACTTAATCTAACCCTGAACCTCACCCTAACCCTAACCCTACCCCTCATCCTAACCATCATCCTAACCCTAACACTAAACCCTCACCCTAACCCTAAACCTAACCCTAAACCTCACCAGCACCCTAACAGTCACGCTCACCCTCACCCTCACCCTAACTCTAAACCTCACCCTAACCATCAAACTATCCCTAACCCTCACACTAAACCTAAGCCTAACACTCGCCCTAACCCTAAGCCTCACCCTCATCTAACCCTCAGCCTATCCCTAACCCTAATCCTAACGCTCACACTCACCCTAACCCTAACCCTCACACACACCCTCAGCTTTAACCTAAGCCTAAAAATAACCCTAACCCTAATCCTCACAATCACCCTCACCCTAAGCCTAACCCTAACTCTAAACCTAACCCTCACGCTCACCTTCACCCTCACCACCCTAACCCAAACCCTCAACCGAAACCTCACCCTCAACCTCACCCTAACCCTCACCCTAAACCTAAACATCAACCTAAACCTAAACCTCACTCTAACCCTTAGCCTAACCCTACCGTAACACTAACCCTCAACTTAACCCTCAACCTCAGGCTCACCTTAACCCTAATCCTAACCCTAACCCTCATCGTCACCCTCAACCTAAACCTATACCTAACCCTAACCCTTAGCCTAACCGTAACCTCCAACCTAACCCTAACCTTCACCATAACCCTAACGCTAACCCTAACCCTAACCCTAAACCTCAGCCTCACCCTCACCCTCAGCCTAAGACTAACCTTATCCCTAACCCTCACACCTAACCTTACCCTAAAACTAACCCTAAGCCTCACCCTCAACCTCAACCCCATCCTAACCCTAAGCCCAACACTCAACCCAACCTTCACCTTCACCCTCACCCTAACCCTCACCCTCACCCTAAACATCACCCTAACCCTAACCCTCACCCTAACCCTCACCCTAAACCTAACACTCACATTAACCCTAACCTTCACCCTAACCCTAACCCTCAACCTAAACCTTACCCTCACCCTAACACTAAGCCTAACCCTAACTTGAACCCTCACAGTAACCCTAAACCTCACCTTAACGCTAACCCTCACAGTAACCCTAACCCTCACCCTAAACCTTACCCTACCCCTCACCCTACCCCTCATTGTAACTCTAATCCCAACCCTAACACTCACTCTCACCGTCACCCTAACACTCACACTAACCCTAACCATCACCCAAACCCTAACCCTCACACTCTCCAGAACACTCATCCTCACTCTAACACTCACCCTCACCCCAACCCTCACCCTTACCTAATCCTCACCCTAACCCTAACCCTCACACTAACCCTAAACTTAACTTTAACCCTACTCCTAACCCTACTTCTCTCCCTAACTCTAACCGTAACCCTAACACTAACCCTCACCCTAATCCTAACCCTTACCCTCACCCTCACCCTAAACCTTACCCTTACCTTAAATCTCACCCTAACCCTAACCCTCATTCTACACATCACCCTAACCATAACCCTCACTCTAACCCTAACCCTATTACTCACATGAAACCTGACACTCACCCTAACCCTCAACCTAACCCTAACCTCCAACCTAACATTAACCCTCACCCTAACCCTAACGCTAACCCTCACCCTATCCCTAACCCTCGACCTAAACTTTATCCTCACTATAAACCTATCCCTCACAGTAACCCTAATCCACACCCTAACCCTAACTCTACCCCTCACCCTAACATTCACTCTAACCCTAACACCAACCCTCACCCTCACCCTCACCGTCACCCTAACACTCAGCCTAATCCTCAGCCTTATCCTCACCCTAACCCTAACCCTAAGCCTAACGCTGACCCTAACCCTCACCCCAAACCTTAACCTCACACTCACCCTAAACCTAAACCTCACCCTAACCCTAAACCTAACCCTAAACCTCACCCTAGCCCTCACACTAACCCTAATTCTAACCCTAACCCTCAACCTAATCCTAAACCTAGCCCTAACCCTTACCCTATCTCTAACCCTCACCCTCACCCTAGCCCTCACCCTAACCCTCATCCTCACATTAACCCTAACCTTAATAATCAGTCTAACCCTCACCCTAACCCTAACCCGAACCCTTACCCTAACCCTCACCCTAACACTAACACTCACGCTTATATTAAACCTCACCCTCAGCCTAACCCTCACCTTTACCCTTACCATCACCCTCACCCTAACACTCACCCTATCCCTAACCCTCACCCTAGACCTTACCCTAAACCTAACCCTAACCCTCACCCTCACCTTCACCCTCACCCACAGCCTAACACTAACCCTATCACTATTCATAACCCTAAACCTCACCCTCACCCTAACCATCACCCTAATTCTTACCCTCACACTAATCCTAACCCTAACCCTAAATCTAACTCTCACACTAAACCTAACCCTCACCATAACCTTAACCCTAACCCTTATCCTAACACGCACCTTAACCCTAACCCTAAACCTCACCCCAACCCTCAGCCTAAACCTCCCCATCACCCTAAAGCTGACTCTAACCCTAATAATAATCCTAAACCTCACCAGAACTCTAGCCTTCACCCTCACCCTAACCCTCACCCTAATCCTAAGCCTAACCCTCAGCCTAAACCTCAGCCTAACCCTCACCCTAACCCTAAGGATAACCCTAATCCTAACACTCATCCTAACCCGAACCTTCACCCTAACCCTAAACCTCACCCTAATCCTCATCCTAACCCTCACTCTCACCTGCATCCTCACCCTCACCCTAGCCCTAATGCTAACTCTAACCCTCACCCTAAATCTCATGCTCACACTTACCCACACCACAAACCTATCCCTAACCTTAAAACTCACCCTCACCCTAAACCTCACCGTAACCCTAAACCTAATCCTAACCCTCACCCTAACACTTACCCTCACCCTAACACTAACCCTCATACTAACCCTAAGCCTCACCATAACCATAAACCTCACCCTCACCATAACCTTAACCCTAACTCTAACAGTAACACTCACCCTAACCCTAAACCTAACACTAACCCTGACACTATCCATCACCCTAACCCTAACTCTAAACCTAAACCTCAACCTCAACCTAACCCTAACCCTAAACCTCACCCTAAACCTAACCCTAAACCTCACCTTCATCCTAACCCTCATCCTAACCCTCACCCTAACCCTAATCCTAACCATCACCCTAACCCTAATCCTCAAGCTCAACCTCACCCTCAGCATAACCCTAACCCTAAACCTAAACCTAACCCTAACCCACACAATCACCCTCACCCTAACCTTAACCCTAAGCATAACCTATCCCTAACACTAACCCTCACCCTAACACTTCCCCTCACCCTAACACTAACCCTAACTCTAACACTAACCCTCACACTAACCCTAACTCTCATCTTAACCCTAAACCTCACCCTAACCCTAAAGCTAAACTTCACCCTCACCCTAGACCTCACTGTAACCTTAATTCTAAACCTAACCCTCAACCTAATCATAACCCTCATCCTCACCCCAAACCTCACACTAACCCTAACCTAATCCTCAATCTAACCCTCACCCTATCCCTAACCCTTAACCTAACCCTCACCCTAACCCTATCCCTCACCCTTAACTCTCACCCTCAGCCTAACCCTCACTTTTATCCTTACAATCACCCTCACACTAACCCTCACCCATACCCTAACCCTCACCATAGCCCTCACCCAACCCAAAACCCAACTCTCACCCTCACCCTCACCCTCAGCCTAACATTAACCCTATCACTATTCCTAACACTAAACCTCACCCTCACCCTAATTCTTAACCTCACATTAATCCTAACCCTAAACCTATCCATAACCCTACCCCTTATCCTAACCCTCACATTAATCCTAATTCTAACCCTTACCCTAAACCTCACAGTCACCCTAAACCTAACCCTAACCCTAATAATAACAGTAACCCTCACCCTAATACTAACCCTCAACCTCACCCTAACCCTCAACCTAACCCTCACCCTAATCCTAATCCTAACTCTCAGCCTAACCCTCAAACTAACCCTAAGCATAACCCTAAACCTCACCCTCACACTAACCCTCACCCTAAACCAAACCCTAACCCTAACCCTCACACGCAGCCTAACCCTTACACTAACCCTTAACCTCATCCTCACCCTAAACCTCACACTTAATCGAACCCTCAACATAACTCTAACCCTAACCGTCACCCTCACCGTCACCCTCATGCTAACCCTAACCCTAACCATCACCCTAACCCTAAAACTCACCCTAATCCTCACCTTAAACCAAACTCTCACCCTCACCCTCACGCAAACCCTGAACTTAACCCTCACCCTAACCCTAATGCTAATTCTAACACTCACCCTAACCCTCATGCTATCACCCACACCACAAACCTAACCCTAACCTGAACCCTCACCCTCACCCTAAACCTCACCCTAACCCTAAACCTAATCATAACCCTACCCCCCACCCTCAAACTAACCCTCACCATAACCCTTACCCTCACCCTCACCCTCACCCTAACCATAACCCTCACACTAAACCTAACCCTCACCCTAAACCTAACCCTACACCTCACCCTAACCTTCACTCTAAACTTAGCCCTAACCCTAACCCTCACCCTCATGCTAGCCCTCACCCTTACCCTAATTCTAATCCTAACTCTCATCCTCACCCTAAACCTCACACTAACCCTAACCCTAATCCTCAATCTAACCCTAACCTTAACACGTACCCTAACCCTCACCCTAACCCTAACCCTCACCCTTACTGTAACCCTCACGTTCAGCCTAACCCTCAACTTTACTCTTACAATCACGCTCATACTAACCCTCACCCTAACCCGAACCCTCATCCTAAACCTCCCCCTAACAATAACAATATCCATTACCATAACCCTAACCCTCAACCTCACCATCACCCTCAGCCTAAACCTATGCCTAAAGCTAACCCTAACCCTAACCCTCACCCTCACCCTAGCCCTCACCCTAACCCTAATCCTATCCCTAACCCTCATGCTAACCCTCACACTAACCCTAAGGATAAACATCACAAAAAGCCTAATACTCATATCCAACCTCACCCTCAGCCTAACCCTAAGCCTAAGCCTAATCCTAACCCTAAACCTCACACTCACCCTCACCCTAACCTAATCCCAAACCTAACCCTAAACCTCAACCTAACCCTCACCCTATACCTAATGCTAACCCTAACACTAACCCTAACCCTGACCCTCAACCTAACCCTCCCCCTCAACCTAACTCTAACCCTAAACCTCACCCTGACCCTATCCCTAATCCTAACCTTAAGTCTAAACCTCACCCTAACCCTAAAATTAACCCTCACCCTCACCCTCACCCTCACCCAAACCGAAAGTCAAACCCTAACCCTAACATTAACACTAATCCTAACCCTAAAACTAAACCTAACCCTAACCCTAAACTTCACCCTCATCCTCACCCTCACTGGAAATGTAACAGTAACCATAACACTTACAACAACCCTAACCGTAATCCTAACCATCACCCACTCCCTAACCCTAATCCTAACCCTAACCATCACGCTAACATTAACCCTCACCCTCACTGAAACCCTAACCCCCATCTTAACTCTCAACCTAACCCTAAGCCTAACCCTCACCCTAACCCTTAACCTCACCTTAATCCTAACACTAAGCCTAACCTAAATCTCACCCTAATCCTCACCCTCAGCCTAATCCTAACCCAAACCCCAACCCTCAACCTAACCCTCACCCTCACCCTAACCCTAACCCTAAACCTCACATTAACCCTAACACTCACCCTAACCATAACCTAAACCCTCACCCTAGCCCTGACGCTAACTCTAACCATCACCATTACCAGAACCCTAAACCTAACCATAAACCTCACCTTAAGGCTAACTCTAACCATAAACCTAACCCTAACCCGCACCCTAACCCTAACTCTCACCTTCACCCTCACCCTCAGCTTAATCCTAAGCCTAACCTTAACAATAACCCTAACCCTGACACTCACCCTCACCTTAACCCTAATCCTAAACTTACCCTATCCGTACACCTAACCCTCACCCTAACCTTCACCCTAAGCCTAACCCTAACACTAACCCTAACCCTAACACTCACCCTAACCCAAACTCTAACCCTAAACCTCAACTTCACCCTAACCCTAAATCTAACCCTAATCCTAACCCTAAATCTCACCCTAACCCTAACCCTAAACCTCACCCTCACCCTCAACCTCACCATAAATATAAACCTAACCCTAACCCTAACAATAAACCTAACCCTAACCCTAAACCTCACCCTAACCATAACCCTCACCCTAACGCTAAACCTCACCCTAACATTTACCCTCACCCTAACACTAAACCTCACACTAAACCTAACCCTCACCATAAACATAAACATCACCCTAACCCTAACCCTCACCCTAACCCTAATTTTAACACTAACCCTCACCCTAACCCTAACCCTCATCCTCAATCTAACCCTAACCCTAACCCTTACACTAACCCTCAACCTAAACCTAACCATCACCCTTACTGTAACCCTCAGGCTCATACTAACCCTCACCCAAACACGAACCCACATCCTAACCCTCACCCTAAACCTAACCATATCCATCACCATAACACTAAACCTCACCCTCAACATCACCCTCAGCCTAAACCTATGCCTAAGCCTAACCCTAACCCTAAGACTCACTGTCACCCTAGCCCTCACCCAAACCCTAATCCTACCGCTAACCCTCATCCTAACCCTCACATTAACCTTAATGCTAACCATCACCCTAAGCCTAATACTTACCCCCACCCTCACCCTCACCATAACCCTAAGCCTAACACTCACCCTAACCCTAACCCTCACCCTCATCTAACCCTCATCCTATCCCTAACCTTAACCCTAATGCTCACAGTCACCCTAACCCTAACCCTCAAACTCACCTCAACCTCAGCTTAAACCTAAGCCTAACCATAACCCTAACCCTAAAACTTACAATCACCCTCACCCTAAGCCTAACCGTAACCCTAAACCTAACCCTCACCCTCACCTTCACCCTCACCTTAACCCTAACCCAAACCCTCAACCGAAACCTCAACCTCAACCTCACCCTAACCCTCACCCTCAAACTAAACATCACCCTAAACCTAATGCTCACCTTAACCCTTAGCCTAACCCTCACCCTAACCCTAAACCTCAACCTCACCCTCACCCTCAGGCTCACCCTAACCCTAATACTAACCCTAACCCTCACCCTCATCCTCAACCTAAACCTATCCCTAACCCTAACCCTCACCCTAACCGTAACCTCTAACCTAACCCTAAGCCTCAACATAACCCTAACACTAACCCTAAACCTTACACTAACCCTAACCCTCAACCTCACCCTCAGCCTAAGCCTAAGCTTATCCCTAACCCTCACACTCAGCCTTACCCTAAAACTAACCCTAAGCCTCACCCTCACCCTCAACCTCAACCTAAACCTAACCCAAACACTCATCTGAACCTTCACACTCACACTCACACTAACCTTCAACCTCACCCTAAACATCACCCTAACCCTAACCCTCACCCTAACCCTAACCCTCACATTAACCCTAACCCTCACTCTAACCCTAACCCTCAACCTAACCCTTACCCTCACCCTAACACTAAGCCTAATCCTAACTGGAACCCTCACAGTAACCCTAAACCTCACCCTAACCCTAACCCTCACAGTAAACGTAACACTCACCCTAACCCTAAACCTACACCTCACCCTACCCCTCACTCTGACCCTAACCCCAACCCTAACCCTCACCCTCACCGTCATCCTAACACTCACCCTAACCCTAACCCTCACCCAAACCCTAACTCTCACACTCTCAAGAACACTCATCCTAACTCAAACACTCACGCTCAAAATAAACATAACCCTAAGCCTAACCCTCACCCTAACCGTATCCCTAACCCTCACACTAACAGTAACCCTAAACCTCACCCTTACTCCAACCCTCACGCTTACCTTCTCCTCACCCTAACCCTAACCCTCACACTAACCCTAACCTTAACTCTTTCCCTACCCCTCACCATACCTCTAACCCTCACCCTCACCATAAACCTAACCCTTACCCTCACCCTCACCCTAACACTCACCGTAGCATTAACCCTCACCCTAACACTAACCCTCATCAATACCTTAACCTTCACTGTCACCCTAACCCTAAGCCTCACCCTCATTCTACACATCACCCTAAAGATAACCCTCACCCTAACCCTAAACCTATCACTTACCTTAACCCTAACACTCACCCTAATCCTCACTCTAACCCTAACTTCCAACCTAACACTAACCCTAACCCTAACACTAAACCTCACACTAACCCTAACCATCACCCTAACCCTAAACCACACCTTAACACTAACCCTAACCCTCACCCTCAACCTCGCCCTCACCCTAACCCTAACCCTCATCCTCACCCTAAACCTCACACTAACCCTAACACTAATACTCAATCTAACCCTCACCCTCACCATAACACTTTCCCTAACCCTCACCATAACCCTAACCCTCACCCTTACCATAACCCTCACCCTCGGCCTAACTCTCACCTTTATCCTTACCATCACCCCCACCCTAAACCTTACCCTAAACCTAACCCTCACACTAATCCCCACCCTAAACATAACTCTACCCCTAAACATCATCCTCACACTAACCCTAACTCTAACCATAACCCTATCACTAAACGTCACCCTAGCCCTAACCCCCACACTCACCCTCACAGTAAACGTAACCCTAACCCTAACCCTAGCAATAACACCTCACCCTAACCCTTAACCTCATCCTCAACCTAAACCTCAAACTTAACTGAACCCTCACCGTAACTCTAACCCTAATCGTCACCCTCACCGCCACCCTCACACTAACCCTAACACTAACCCTCACCCTAACCCTAAACCACACCCTAATCCTGACTTTAAACCTCACTCTCACCTGCAACCTCACCCTAAACCTAAACCTAATCCTCACCCTAACCCTAATGTTAACTGTAACACTCACCCTAACCCTCAGGCTATCACATAATGACACCATAAACCTAACCCTAACCTTAACCCTCAACCTTACCCTAAACTTCACCCTGACCCTAAACCTAATCCTAAAGCTCAATCTCACCCTAAACCTCACCTTCACCCTAACCCTCACAATAACCCTTACCCTCACCCTCACCCTCACCCTAACCGTAACCCTCACCCGAAACCTAACCCTCACCCTAAACCTAACCCTACCCCTCACCCTAACCCTCAAACTAAACTTAACCCTAACCCTAACCCTCAGCCTCATGCTAGCTCTCACCCTAACCCTAATTCTAACCCTAAACCTCACCCTAACCCTCATCGTCACCGTAAACCTCACACTAACCCTAAACCTAATCCTCAATCTAACCCTAACCCTAACCCTTACACTAACCCTCAACCTAAACCTAACCCTCACCCTTACTGTAACCCTCAGGCTTATACTAACCCTCACCCTAACACGAACCCTCATTCTAACCCTCAGCCTAAACCTAACCATATCTATCCCCATAACACTAACACTCACCCTCACCATCACCCTCAGCCTAAACCTATGCCTAAGCCTAACCCTAACCCTAACCCTCACATTAACCCTAACCCTAACCCTCAACCTAACCCTTACCCTCACCCTAACACTAAGCCTAATCCTAACTTGAACACTCACAGTAAACCTAAACCTCACCCTAACCCTAACCCTCACATTAAACCTAACTCTCACCCTAACCCTAACCCTACACCTCACCCTACTTCTCACTCTAAACCTAACCCAAACCCTAACCCTCACCCTCACCATCACCCTAACACTCACCCTAACCCTAACCCTCACCCAAACCCTAGCTCTCACACTCTCAAGAACACTCATCCTAACTCAAACACTCACCCTCAAAATAAACATAACCCTAAGCCTAACCCTCTCCCTAACAGTAACCGTAAACCTCACCCTCACTCCAACCCTCACGCTTATCTTATCCTCACCCTAACCCTAACCCTCACACTAACCGTAACCTTAACTCTAACTCTACCCCTCACCCTACCCCTCACCTTAACTCTAACCTTAACCCTCACCATAAACCTAACCCTTACCCTCACCGTCACCCTAACCCTCACCGTAACATTAACCCTTGCCCTAACACTAACCCGCATCCATACCTTAACCTTCATTGTCACCCTTACCCTAACCCTCAACCTCATTCTACACATCACCCTAAACATAACCCTCACCCTAACCCTAACCCAATCACTTATCTTAACCCTAACACTCACCCTAACACTCACCCTAACCCTGACTTCCAACCTAACATTAAACTTGACCCTAACCCTAATGCTAACCCTCACCTTAACCCTAAACCTCACCTGACCCTTACCCTCACTCAAACCCTAACCCTCACACTATCCCTAATCCTCACACTAAACCTAACACTACCCCTCAACCTAAACTTCACTCTAACCCTAACCCCAACCCTAACCCTCACCCCCACACTAACCCTCACCCTAAACCTTAACCTCACCCTCACCCTAACCTTAAACCCTACCCTAACCCTAAACCTCACCCTAGCCCTCACCCTAACCCTAATTCTAACCCTAATCCTCAACCTAACCCTCAACCTCATCCTCACCCTAAACCTCATATTAACCCTAAACCTAATCCTCAAACTAACCCTCACCCTAACCCTAACCCTACCCCTTATCCTAACCCTCACCTTAACCCTAACCCTAACCCTCACCCCAACCCTCACCCTAAACCTCACCGTCACCCTAAACCTGACCCTAACCCTAATAATAACACCAACCCTCACCAGAATCCTAACCTTCACCCTCACCCTAACCCTAACCCTAACCCTCACCCTAATCCTAAGCCTAACCCTCAGCCTAACCCTCACCCTAACCCTAAGGATAACACTAACGCTAACCCTCACCCTAACACTCACCCTAACACTAACCCTCACCATAACCCTAAAACTCACCCTAATCCTAACCCTAAACCTCATCCTAACCCTCACCCTCACCCTACCCCTCAACCTAACCCTTATCCTAACCTTCACGCTAATCCTAACCATCACCCTTAGGGGAACACTCACCCTCAGCCTAACCCTCACATTTTCTCTTACTGTCATGCTCATCCTAACCCTCACCCTTACCCTAAACCTCATCCTAACACTCACCCTAACCCTAACCCTATCCATCACCCAAACATTAACCCTCACCCTTACCCTAACCATCAGCCTGACCCTAAGCCTAAGTCTAAGCCTAACCCTAACCCTCAACCTCACCCTAGCCCTAACCCTAAAACTCATCCTAACTCTAACGCTCATCTTAACCCTCACCCTAAATCTAACCCTAACCACCACCCAAAACCTATTTTCACCTCCATCCTCACCCTCACCCGAACCCTAAGCCTAAGCCTAACCCTAACCCTAAACCTCATACTCACCTTAGACCGCACCCTAACCCTAATCCAAACCATAAGCCTCATCCTAACCCTCATCCTAAACCTAACCCTAAACCTCAACCTAACGCTAACCCTAACCCTCAACCTAACCTAACCCTCACCCTCACTGTAACCCTAACCCTAAGACTCACTCTAAAACAAAACCTAACCCGAACCCTAAACCTCACCCTAAACCTAACCCTAAACATAACCGTCACCCTAGACCTCACCCTAACCCGAATCCTAACCCTATACCACATCCTAACCCTCCCCCTAACCCTAACCCTAACCCTCACCTTAACCCTAACCCTCACCTTCACCCTCAGCCTAAAGCTAAGCCTAGGCCTAACTCTAACCCTAACCCTCACACTCACCCTCATCCTACCCTTAATCCTAAATCTAACCCTAACTTTAACCCTAACCCTCACCCTCACCCTAGCCCTATACCTAAACCAAATCCTAACCCTAACCCCCATCCTAACCCTCACCCTAACCCTAACGCTAACCATCACCCAAAACCTATTTCTCACACCCACACTCACCCTCAGCCTAACCCTAAGCCTAAGCCTAACCCTAACCCTAACTCTCACCCTCACCCTAGCCTGCACCCTAACCCTAATCCAAACAATAAACCTTAACCTCACCCTAACCCTAACCCTCAACCTCACCCTAAGCCTAAACCTAAGCCAAACCCTAACTCTAAAACTAAGCCTCACACTCACCCTACACCTAACCCTAATCCTAATCCCACCCCTAACCCTAACCTTCACCCTAACCATAAAACTAATTCTGATCGTAAACCTAACCCTCACCCTAACCCTAACCCTCACCCTCACCCTCAAGCTAACGTAACCTTAACTCTCACCCTAACCCTAAAACTCATCCTAATCCTCACCTTAACCCTCACTCTCACCCGCACCCTCACCCTAACCCTAAACCTAACCCTCACCCTAAACCTAATGCTAACTCTAACACTAACCCTAACCCTCATGCTATCACTTACCCACACCACAAACCTAACCCTAACTTTAACCCTAAACCTCACCCTAAACCTAAAACTAATCCTAACCCTCACCCTCACCCTAACACTAACCCTAACCCTCACCCTCACCATAACCCTCTCCATAAACCTTAACCTCACCCTCACACTCACCCTAACCATAACCCTCAAACTAAAACTAACCCTCACCCTAAACCTAACCCTACCCCTCACCCTAAACCTCACCCTAAACTTAAACTTAACCCTAACCATCACCCTAACGCTAGAACTCACCCTAACCCTAATTCTAACCATAAACCTCACCCCAACCCTCATCCTCACCCTAAACCTCACATTATCCCTAACCCTAATCCTCAATCTAACCCTAACCCTAACCCTTACCCTAACCCTCACCCTTACTGTAACCCTCACTTTTACTCTTACCGTCACACTCCTACTAACCCGAACCCTAACCCGAACCCACATCCTAACCCTGACCCTTACACTAACCTTATCCATCACCATAACCCTAAAGTTCACCCTCACCATTACCCTCAGCCTAAACCTAACCATAACCCTAACCCTCACCCTCACCCTAGCCCTTAACCTAACACTAATCCTAACCATAAACCTCATCCTAACCCTCACCCTAACCCTAAGGCTCACCATCACCCTAAGCCTAAAACTCAAACCCACCCTCACCCTCAGCCTAACCCTAAGCCTAAGCCTAATCCTAACCCTAACCCTCACACTCACCCTCACCCTCAACCTAAGTCTAACCCTAAACCTCACCCTGACCCTATCCCTAATCCTAACCCTAACCCTAAACCTCACCCTATCCCTAACGCTAACCCTCATCCTCACCCCCACCCTCACACAAACCATAAGTCTAAACCTAATCCTAACATTAACACTAATCCTAACCCTAAAACTAACCCTAAACCTAACCCTAAACTTCAACCTCATTGCAAATGTAACCCTAAAAATAACACTTACAATAACCCTAACCCTAATCTTAAACATCACCATCACCCTAACCATAATCCTAAACCTAACCCTCACCCTAACATTAACCCTCACCCTCACTGAAACCCTAAAGCTCATCTTAACCCTCACCGTAACCCTAAGACTAACCCTCACCCTAACCCTTAACCTCACCCTAATCCTAACACTAAGCCTAACCTAAACTTCACCCTAAACTTCATACTCACCCTAACCCTAATCCAAACCCTAACCCTCAACCTAACCCTCAAACTAACCCTAACCCTAACCCTAAACCTCACATTAACGCTAACACTCACCCTAAACCTAACCCTACCCCTCACCCTTACCCTAATGCTAACTCTAACCCTCACCATTACCAGAAACTTAACCCTAACCCTAACCCTAAACCTCACCTTAAGCCTAACTCTAACCCTAACCCTAACCGTAACCCGCACCCTAAACCTATCCCTCACCTTCAGGCTCACCCTCAGCCTAAACCTAAGCCTAAACCTAACACTAACCCTAGCCCTCACACTCACCCTCATCTAAACCCTAAACCTAATCCTAACCCTATCACTAACCCTAACCCTCACCCTAACCCTAACACTAACACTAACCCTAACCCTCACCATAACCCTCATCCTAACCCTAACTGTAACCCTAAACCTCAACTTCAACCTAACCCTAAATCTAACCCTAACCGTAACCTTAAATCTCACACTAACCCTAACCCTAAACCTTATCATCACCCTAAACCTCACCGTAACCGTAACCCTAACCCTAACCCTAACAATAAACCTAACCCTAACCCTAAACCTCACCCTAATTATAACCCTCACCCTAACCCTAAACCTCACCCTAACAATTACCCTCACCTTAACACTAAACCTCACACTAAACCCAAACCTCACCATAACCCTAAACTTCACCCTAACACTAAACTTAACAGAACCCACACCCTAACCTTAATTCTAACCCTTACACTCATGCTAACCCTAACCCTCATCTGCACCCTAACCCTCACCCTAACCCTAACCTTAACCCTAAACCTCACCCTAACCCTAACCCTAACCCTCACCCTCAGCCTAACCCTAAGCCTAACCCTAAACCTAACCCAAACCCACACACTAACACTCACCGTAACCCGAATCCTAAACCTATCCCTAACCCTAAACCTCCCCCAAAGTCGCACCCTAACCCTAACCCTAACCCTCAACCTAACACTCACCCTAACCCTAACTCTAACCCTAAACCTCACCCTAACCCTAAACCTAACTCTAACCCTAACCCAAACCCTAAACCAAACCCTAACCCTAATCCTCACACCCACCCTCACACTCAGCCTAACCCTAAGCCTAAGCATAACCCTAGCCCTTACCCTCACAATCACCCTCACCCTAAGCCTAATCCTAACCCTAACCCTGACCCTAACCCTTAACCTCAACCTAACCCTCAACCTAACCTTAACCCTAACCCTAACCCTAACATTAACTCACGAACTAACCCTCCCCTAACCCTAAATCTAACCCTAAACCTAAACCTCATCCTCACTGTACGCCTTACCCTAATGCTCACCCTAAACCTAATCTTAACCTGAACGCCAACTCTCACCCTAACACTAAACCTAACCCTCACCCTAACCCTCACCTCCACCCTCAACTTCAGCCTCAGCCTAAGCCTAAGCCTAACCCTAATCCTAACCCTCACACTCACCCTAACACTAACCCTAATCCTAATCCTAAACCTAACCCTAATATTCACCCTCACCCTAACCCTCACCTTCACCCTAACCCCATCACTAACCCTAACCCTAACACAAACCCTCAGCCTAAACCTAAGCCGAACTCTAACCCTAAATCTCACCCTCACCCTTACCCTAACCCTAACCCTAAACCGAAACCTAACCCTAACCCTAACCCTAAACATAACCATCACCCTAGCCCCTCCCCCTAACCTTAATCCTAACCCTCACACTAACCCTCCCCTAACCCTAACCTTAACCCTCACCCTAATACTGAGCCTCACCCTCAACCTCACCCGCAGCCTAACCCTAAGCCTAACCCTAAAGCTAACGCTAACACACACACTCACCCTCACCCTAACCCTAATCCTAACCCTATCCCCAACCCTAACACTCCTCCTAACTCTCACCCTAACACTAATCCTAACACTAACACTAACCCTAAACCTCAACCTCACCCTCACCCTAACACTAAATCTAACCCTAAAGTTCACCCTCACCCTAAACCTAACTCTAACCCTAACCCAAACCCTAAACCTCACCCTATCCCTAACCCTCACCCTCACCCTCACCCTCACCGTAAACCTAAACCTCACCCTAACAATAAACTTAAACCTAATCCCAACCCTCACCCTAAACATAACCCTCACCCTAACCCAAACCCTCACTTTCACACTTACCCTCACCCTAACACTAAACCTAAACCTAACACTAACCCTCACACTAACGATAACCCTAATCCTAACACTAAACCTAAACCTAAACCTCACCCTCTCCCTAAACATAACATTGACCCTAAACCTAACCCTCACCCTAACCCTCCCCCTAACCCTATATCTAACCATAAACCTCACCCTCACACTCACACTAACACTAACCCTCACCCTAACCCTAACCCTCACCATAACACACTCACCCTAACACTAACCCTAACCCTAACACTCACCCTCACACTAACCCTAACCCTCACCCTAATCCTAAACCTCACCTAAACCCTAACACTAACCCTAACTCTCACACTCACTCTAGCCCTCACCCTAACCCTAATTCTAACCCTCACCCTCATCCTAACCCTAACCCTCATCCTTACTCTAAGCATCACATTAACCCTAAACCTAATCCTCAATCTAACCCTCACTAAACATTAACCCTAACCCTAACCTAACCCTAACCCTTACACTACTCCTAAACCTAACCCTAACACTCACCCTTATCTTAACCCTCATCCTCAGCCTAATCCTAACCTTTAACCTTAACATCATCCACACCCTAACCATCACCTAAACCTAAAACTCATCCTAAACCTCACCCTAACTGTAAACCTAAACATCACCCTAAACCTAACACTCACCGTCAACCTCACGCTCAGCCTAAGCCTAAGCCTAAGCCAGAGCCTTACCCTAACCCTCAACCTAACCCTCACCATAACCCTAACCCTAACCCTCACGCTAAACCTCACCCTAACCCTATGTCTAACCCTAAACCTCCCCTCAACCTAAACCTAACCCTATCCCTAAACCTCACCCTAAACCTCACCCTAACACTTACCCTCACCCTCACCCTCAACCTCACCGTAACTCTAACCCTAACCCTAACAATAACCCTAAACCTAACCCTAACCCTAACCATAAACCTCACCACAAACATAACCCTAACCATAACACTAACAATAAACCTAACCCTAACCCTAAACCAAATCCTCACCCCCACTCTCACCCTTAGCCTAACCCTAAGCCTAAGCCTAACCCTAACCCTAATCTTAACCCTCACCCTTAGCCTCACCCTCACCGCAAACTGGACCCTAACCATAACACTAACAATAACCCAATCCCGAACCCTAACCCTAACCCTAATCCTCAACCCCACTGTCACCCTCAGACTAACCCTAAGCCTAACCATAACACTAAGCCTAAACCTAACCTTAATCCTCAGCCTCACATTCACCCTAACCCAAACCCTAAACTTAACCCTCACCCTAACCCTAAGCCTAGGCCTAACACTAACACTAACCCTCATACTCACCCTCACCCTAAACCTAATCCTAAACCTAACCGTATCACTAACCCTAACCCTTACCTTAACCCTCACCCTAGCCGTCAACTTAACCCGTAACCTGACCCGAAACCTCATCATAAACCTCACCCTAATTCTAAACCTAACCCTCACCCTAATGCTAACCCTAACCCTCACCCTCATGCTCAGCCTAAGCCTAAGCCTAAACCTATCCCTCACCCTAAAACTAACCCTAACACTAACTCTAACACTAACCCTAAACATCACTCTAACCCTAACCCTAACTCTAACCCTAAACCTAAACCTAAACCTCATCCTAACCCTAACCCTAACCCTCACCCTCACCCTAGCCCTCACCCTAAACCTTACCCTAATCCTCACCCTAAACCTCACACTAACCCTAACACAAATCCTCAATCTAAACCTCACCCTCACCCCACCACTAACCCTAACCCGCACCCTAACCCTAACCCTCACCCTAACCGTAACCCTCACCCTCAGTCTAACCCTCACGTTTACCCTAACTGTCACCCCCACCATAACCCTCACCCTAACCCTAACCCTCACCCTAACAATTACCCTCACGATAACACTAACCCCAACCCTACCTTTAACCCTCACACTAACCCTAACCCTCACCCTAATCCTAAACCTCACCCTAACCCTAACCCTAACCCTCACCCTGACCCTAGCCCTCACCCTAACACTAATTCTAACCCTCACCCTTACCCTAACCCTAACCCTCATACTCACCCTAAACCTCACACTAACCCTAACCCTAATCCTCAATCTAACCCTCACCCTAACCCTAACTCTCATACTTACCCTAAACCTAAACCTAACCCTTACACTCATCCTAATCGTAATCCTCACCCACAGCCTAAACCTCACATTTACCCTTACAATAAACCTCATCCTAATGCTAACCCTAAACATAAACCTAACCATCGCCCTAACCCTAACCCTCACCCTCAACCTCACACTCAGCCTATCCCTAAGCGTAAGCCTAAACCTGAACCTCACCGTCACCCTCACCTTAAATCTAACCCTAACCCTAACAATAACACTAATCCTAATCCTAAACCTAACCCTAACCCCAAACCTACCTTAATCCTAAACCTCACCCTCACCCTAAACCTAATCCTAAACCTAACCCTAACCCTCACCCTAACCCTAACCCTCACCCTTACCGTAACCCTAACACTCATCCTAACCCTCACCCTGTCCCTAACCCTAACCCTAAACCTCAGCATAACACTAACCCTAACCCTCACCCTCACCGTAGCCTTCACCCTAATCTTAATCCTAACCCTAATCCTCATCCTAACCATCACCCTAAACCTAACCCTAACCCTCACCCTAACCTTAACAATAGCCCTCAACCTTACCCTAACCAATACGTTCACCATAACCCCAAACCTAACCCTCAGCCTAACCCTAAACTTAACCCGAACCCTAACTCTCACCCTATCCCTAATCCTATCACTCAACCTAAACCAAATCCTCACCCTCACCCTCGCCCTCAGCAAAACACTAAGCCTAACCCTATCCCTAAACCTAACCCTCACACTCACCCTTATCCTAATCCTAATCCTAACCCTAAGCTTAACCATCACCCTCACCCTAACCCTCACCCTATCCCTAACTCTAACACTAACCATAACCCTAACCCTCACCCTCAGCCTCACCCTAACCCTAACTCTAACCCTAAAACCCACCCTCACCCTAACCCTAACCCTAACGGTAAACCTGAACCTAACCCTCAAACTAACCATAACCCTAACAATAACCCTAACCATAACCCTCGACCTAACCCTCCCCCTAACCCTAAGTCTAACCATGAACCTCACCCTCACCATAACCCTAATCGTAACCTTAATCCTAAACCTAACCCTAACCCCAAACCGAACCCTAACACACACACTCACCCTCACCCTAACTCTAATCCTGACCCTAACCCTACCCCTGAACGTCCCCCTAACTCTCACACTAACCCTAACCCTAACACTAATCCTAACCCTTAACCTTAACCTAATCTTCACCCTAACCCTAACTCTCACCCTAACCCTAACCCTCACCCTCACCTTCACTGTAACCATAACCCTAACCCTAAACCTAACAATAACCCTAACACAAACCCTCACCCTCACCATAACAATTACCCTCACCCTAACAATTACCCTCACCCTAACACTAACCCTAAACCTAACTCTAACACTCACACTAACCCTAACCCTCACCCTAATCCTAAACCTCACCCTAACACTAACCCTAACCCTCACCCTATCCCTAGCCCTCACCCTAACACTAAATCTAACCCTCACCCTCACTCTAACCCTAACCCTCATACTCACCCTAAACCTCACACTAACCCTAACCCTAATCCTCAATCTAACCCTCACCCTAACCCTAACCCTCATCCTTACCCTAAACCTAAACCTAACCCTTACCTTCATCCTAATCTGAATCCTCACCCACAGACTAAACCTCACATTTACCCTTACCATAAACCTCATCCTAATGCTAACACTAAACGTAAACCTAACCATCACCCTAACCCTAAACCTCACCCTCAACCTCACACTCAGCCTATCCCTAAGCGTAAGCCTAAGCCTGAACCTCACCGTCACCCTCAACTTAAATCTAACCCTAACCCTAACAATAACACTAATCCTAAACCTAAACCTAACCCTAACCTCAAACCTACCCTAACCCTAACCCTCACACTTACCGTAACCCTAACCCTCATCCTAACCCTCACCCTAACCATAACCCTAACCCTAAACCTCACCCTAACACTAACCCTAACCCTCACCCTCACCGTAGGCTTCACCCTAATCTTAATCCTAACCCTAATCCTCATCCTAACCATCACCCTAAACCTAACCCTAACCCTCACCCTAACCTTAACAATAGCCTTCAATCTTACCCTAACCCTCATGTTCACCATAACCCCAAACCTAAACCTCACCCTAACCCTAAACGTAACCCTCATCCTCATGCTCTCCGTAACTCTAACCCTAACACTAACATTAACACTAATCCTAACCATAAACCTAAACTTAACCCTAACCCTAACCCTAATCCTAACACTCACTCTCACCCTAACCCTAATCCTAACCCTAACCCTCACACTAAACCTCACCCTCACCCTCCTTGTAACCCTAACCTTCATCCAAAACCTCACACTAACCCTAAACCTAACCCAAAACCAAACCCTAACACACACACTCACCCTCACCCTAACTCTAATCCAAACCCTAACCCTATAACCTTGAATGTCCCCCTAACTCTCACACTAACCCTAACCCTAACACTAACCCTAACCCTAACTTTCAACCTAACCCTCACCCTAACCATAACTCTAACCCTAACCCTAAACCTCACCCTCACCTTCACTGTAACCGTAACCGTAACCCTAACCCTAACAATAAACCTAACCCAAACTCTAACCCTCACACTAACCAAAAGCCTCACCCTAACCCTAAACCTCACCCTAACCCTAACCCTAACCCTAGACCTCACCCTAATTTTAACCCAGACCCTCACCCTAACCCTAAACCTTACCAGAACCCTAAACCTAACCCTAACCCTCACCTTTATCTTAACCCTCACCATAAGCCTTAACCTAACCATTACCCTTAACATAAACCTCACCCTAACCCTCACCCTAAACCTAAACCTCATTCTAACCGTCAACCTAAGCATCACCCTAAACCTAACCCTCAACCTCAAACACACACTCAGAATAAGCCTAAGCCAAATCCTAAGACTTACCCTAATCCTCACCCTAGCCCTCACCGTAACCCTAACCCTAACCCTAACCCACAAACTAACCCTCACCTTAACGCTAACCGTAATCATCACCCTAGCCCTAATCCTCACCCCCAACCTCACCCTCAGCCTAACCCTATCACTAACCCTCACACTCACCCTCACCTTAACCCTAATCCTAACCCTAACCCTAACCCTAACCCTAAACATCAACCTCACCCTCACCCTAACCCTAATCCTAACCCTAACCCTAAACCTAACACTAACCTTCACACTCACCCTCAACTTCAACCTCACCGTAACTCTAAACCTAACACTAATCCTAAACCTAACCCTAAGCCTATCCCTAAACCTCAACAGGACTCTCACCCTAACCTTAAACCTAACACTAACCCTAACCCTAGCCTTCGACCTAACCCTCCCCCTAACCCTAAATCTAACTATAAACCTCACCCTCACCCTTACCCTAAACCTCACCCTAACGTTAACCCTAACCCTCACCCTCACCCTCACCCTCAAGGTAACTCTAACCCTAACCCTAAAAATAACACTAATCCTAACCCTAAACCTAACCCTAACCTTAAACCTAATCCTAATCCAAAAACTCACCCTCACCCTAACCCTCACCCTCACCCTCACCCTAACCCTAACACTCAACATAACCCCAACCCTCACCCTCACCGTAGCCCTTACCCCAACTTACACCCTAACCTTAAACTTAACCTGAACCCTAACTCTCACCCTAAACATAGCTCTAACCTTCAACCTAAACCTAACCCTCACCCTCACCCTCACCCTCAGCCTAAACCTAAGCCTAACCCTAACCCTAACCCTCACACTCAACCTAAAACTAACCCTAATCCTAACCCTAACCCGAACCCTCACCCGAACCCTCACCTTAACACTAACCCTAACATTAACCCTAAACCTAACCCACACCCTCAGACTCAACCTAATCCTAACTCTAACAATAAACGTCACCTTGACCCTCACCCTAACCCTAACCCTAAACCTAAACCTCACCCTAACCCTAAAACTCAAACTCACCCTGAGCCTAGCCCTCACCTTAACCCTAATCCTAACCCTAAATTTCATCCTAAACCTCCCCATAATCCTAAGCCTAACCCTCACCCTAACCCTAACTTTCTCACCCTCAACCTCACCCTCAGCCTAACCCTAAGCCTAACCCTAATCCTAACCCTCACCCTCAACCTCACCCTCAGCCTAACCCTAACTCTAACCCTAACACTAACCCTCATCCTCACTCTCACCCTAACTCTAAACCTAACCCTAACCCTAACCCTTACCTTCACACGCACCCTTACTTTAACCCTAATCCTAATCCTAACCCTATCACTAACCCTCACCCCCACACTAAACCTCACCCTAACCCTTACCCTAACACTAACCCTAACCCTAATCCTAACCGTCACCCTAACCCTAACTCTAACTTTTAACCTCACCCTCACCGTAACCCTAACCCTAACCATAATCCTAAACCTCACCCTAAACCTAAACCTTAACCTAACACTTACCCTCACCCTAACACATACACTAACCCTAACACTAACCCTCACACTAATGCTAACCATCACCCTAAACATAAACCTCACCCTAACCCTAACTCTAACCCTCAACTTCAACTTAGCCCTCACCCTAACAATAACCCTCATCCTCACACTAAACCTCACACTAACCCTAACACTAATCCTCAATCTAACCCTGTCCCTCAGATTAACCATAACCCGAAACCTCACCCTTACCTTGAACTTCACCCTCAGCCTAACCCTCACTGTTATTCTAATTGTCACCCTCATCCTAACCCTCATCCTAATCCTAACCCTCATCCTAACCCTCACCCTAACCTTAACCCTAACCATCACCCTAACCGTAACCCTCACCCTAACCTTCAACCTCAGCCTAACCCTAAGCCTAAGCCTAAAACTATTCCTAAACCTCACACTAACCCTAGCCCTCACCCTAACTCTAATCCTAACCCTATCCCTCATCCTAACACTAAATCTAACCATAAACTAAACCAGCACTCTAAACCTAATCCTCATCCCCACCCTCACCCTCAGCCTAACACTAAGCCTAAACCTAAGCCTAACCCTAACCCTAACCCTCACACTCACCCTCACCCTAACCCTAATCCTAACCCTAACCCTAACCCTAAACCTAAACCTCAACCACAACCCTCACCCTAAAACTAACCCTAACCCTAAACCTCACCCTTACTTTAGTCCTCACCCCAACCCTCACCCCAAACCTAAGCCTCACCCTCACCCAAACCTGAACCTTAACCCTCACCCTAACCCTACCCTTAATATTAACCCTAAACCTCACCCTAACCCTAACACTCACAATCTGCCTAGCCCTCACCCTAACCCTAATTGTAACCCTAAACCTCATCCTAACCCTCACCCTAACCCTAACCCTAACACTCACCCTAACCATAAACCTGATTCTAACCCTCAAACTAAACCTAACCCTGAGCCTCACCATAACCCTAACCCTAATCCTCACCCTAACTTTAAACCTAACCTGATCAATAAACCTCAACCTAACCCTAACCCTAATCCTCACGCTCACCCTAGCCCTCATCCTAAACCTAATCCTAACCGGAACCCTCATGCTAACCCTCACCCTAACCCTAACCCGAACCCTCACCTTAAACCAAGCCCTAATCCTATCCCTCACCCTAGCCCTAAACTTAACCGTAACCCTAATCCTCACCCTCACAATAGCCCTCATATTAACCCTAATCCTAAACCTAACCCTCATCCTAACCCTCACCCTAACCCTAACCCTAACCCTCACCCTCACAATTAGCCTAAACCTAAGCCTAACCGTAACATTAACCGAAACCTAACCCTCACACTCACCCTCACCCAAACCCTAATCCTACAACTAACCCTATCCCTAACCCTAAACCTCACCCTAAAACTCACGCTAAACCTAACCCGAAAATTAACCCTAACACTAACCCTCACACTAACCCTCACCTTAACACAAACTCTAACCCTAAACCTCACCCTCACCCTAACCATAAACCTCACCCTCACCCTCTCCCTCAGACTATCATTAAGCCTAACCCTAACACTAACCCTAACCCTCACACTCACCCTCACCCTAACACTCAGCCTTACACTAAGACTAAGCTTAAGCCCAACCCTAACACTAACCCTCACCCTAACCATAACCCTCACCCTAACCCTAACACTCACACTAAGCCTAACACTAACCCTCACCGTCACCCACAAACTCACCCTAACCCTAACCCTCACCCTGACCCTAACTCTAAGCCTCAACCTCATGCTCTGCCTAAGCCTAAGCCTAAGCCTAAGCCTAACCCAAACGCTCACCTAACCCTAACCCGAACATTAGCCCTAACTCTAACCCTAAACCTCACCCTCAACCTAACCCTAACCTTAAGCCTAACTCTAAAACTCATCCTAACCCTAACCCTCACCCTCACCCTAGCCCTCACCCTAACCCTAATCTTAACATTAAATCTCATCCTAACCCTTCACCCTCACCCTAACCCTAACCCTCACCCTAACCCTAGCCCTAACCCTAACCCTAACCCTCAAACTAATCCTAACCCTCACTCTCACCATAAACCTAACCCTAACCCTCACCCTAACCCTAAACTTAACTGGAACCCTAACTCTCACCCTAGCCCTAAACCTAACCCTCATCATAACCCTAACCCTCACCCTCACCATCATCCTCAGCCTAACCCTAAACCTAATCCTAATTCTCAGACTCAACCTAAACCTTACCCTAACCCTAATCCTAACACTAAGCCTAACCCTCACCATCACCCTAACCCTTACCCTAACCCTAAATCTAACACTAACACTCACCCAAACCCTCAGCCTCACCCTAACCCTAACTCTAAACCTAAACCTCCCTCTCACCCTAACTCTAAACCTAAACCTCACCCTAACCCTAACCTTAACCCTAAACCTCATCCTCACCCTAGCCCTCACCCTCACCCTAATCCTAAGCCTAACCCTCATCCTAACACTCACCTTAACCCTAACCCTAACCCTAGCTCTCACCCTATTCCTAAACCTCACCCTCACCCTCAGCCTCAGTCTAAGCCTAAGCCTAACCGTAACAATAACCCTCACACTCACCCTAACGCTTACCCTAATCCTAATCCTAACCATAACCCTAACCCTCACCCTCACACTATCTCTCACCTTAACCCTAACCCTAACACTAACCCTAACCCTAAACCTCACCCTCAGCCTCAACCTAACCCTAACAGTAACCATAATCTCACCCTCAACCTAAACCTAACCCTATACCTCACCCTAACCCTAAACATAAACCTCACCCTCAGCCTAACCCTCCCCCTAACCCTAATACTAAGCCTAACCCTCATCCTAACACTACCCCTAACCCTAATCTTAACCCTCACCCTTACCCTAACCCTCACCCTCACCCTCACACTCAGCCTAAGCCTAAGCCTAACCTTAACCCTAAACCTCACACTCACACTAACCTTAAAACTAATCCTAATGCTGACACTAACCCTAACCCTCACCCTCACCCTAACCCTCACCATAACCCTAACCCTAATATTAACCCTAAACCTAACCCACACCCACAGCCTCACCCTAACCCTTACTCTAACCCTAAACGTCACCCTGACCCTAACCCTAAACCTAATAATAAACTTCACCCTAACCCTAAACCTAAACATCACCCCCACCCTAGCCCTCACCCTAACCCTAATCCTAACCCTAATCCTCATCCTAACCCTCCCCATAAACCTAAGCATAACCCTCACCTTAACCGTAACGTTCTCACCATCAACTTCACCCTCAGCCTAACCCGAAGCCTAACCCTAAACCTAACGTTAACACACAAACTCACCCTAAGCCTAACCCTAAGTCTAACCCTCAAGCTAACCCTAACCCACACACTCACCCTCACCCTAACCCTAATCCTAAACCTAACCCTAACCCTCAACCTAACCCTCACTCTAACCCTGACTCTAAGCCTAAACCTTACAATCACCCTAACCCTAACTCTAACCCTAATCCAAACCCTAAACCTCAGCCTAACCCTACCCCTAACCCTCACCCTCACAGTAACCGTAAATATAAACCTTACACTAACAATAACCCTAACCCTAACCCTAACAATAAACCAAAACCTAACCCTCATCCTAACCATATCCTTCACCCTAATCCTAACCCTCACCCTAACACTTACCCTCACCCCAACCCTAACCCTAACCCTCACACTCACCCTAACCTTTACCCTAAACCTAATCCTAACCCTAAACCTAACCCTCACCCTCACCCTAACACTCACCCTAACCCTAACTCCAACACTAACCCTAAACCTAACCCTCACATCAGCCCCACCCTAACCCTAACTCTAAAATTAACCTCACCCTCACCCTAACCCTAAACCTAACAATAACCCTAACACTAACAATAATCCTCACACTAACCCTCACCCTAACACTAAGCCTAACCCTTACACTCACACTCACCCTAACCCAAAAGCTAACCCCTATCCCTCAACCTTGCCCTAACCTTCACACTCACCATGATCCTTACCCTAATCCTCAACCTAACCCTAAACTTAACCTGAACACTAACTCTCACACTAACCATAACCGTAACCCTCACCCTAACCCTAATCCTCACCCTAGCCCTCACCCTAAGCCTAACACTAACCCTAAACCTAACCCTAACCCTCACCCCAACCCTCACCCTAACCTTAAATCTAACCCTAAACCTCACTCTCACCCTAAACCTAACTCTAACCCTAACCCTAACCCTAACCCTCAACCTCAACCTCACCCTAACCCTAACTCTAACACTCACCCTCACCCTCACCGTAACTGTAACCCTAAACCTAACCCTAACAATAACCCTAACCCTAATCCTAACCCTCACCCTAACCATCAACCTCACCCTATCCCAAACCCTCACCCTAAATCTTACCCTCAACCTAACACTAACCCTAACCCTAAAGCTAACCCTCACACTAACCCTAACCCTAACCCTAACCCTAAACCTCAACCTAACCCTCACCATCACCCTAACCCTATCACTAACCGTACCCCTAAACCTCACCCTCCCTCTTCCCGTAACCATATATCTAAACGTAAACTTCACCCTCACACTAACCCTAACCTTAACCCTAAACACCAGCCTAACCCTAACCCTTATCCTCATCCGCACCCTCAACTTCACCATAACTATAACCCTAACCCTAACAATAACCCTAACCCTAACCCTAACCATCACCCTAAACCTAATCCTCACCTCCACCCTCACACTCAGCCTAACCCTAGTCCTAAGCCTAACCTTCACACTAAGCCTCACACTCAACCTCACCCTAAGCCTAAACCTAACCCTAACCCTATCCCTAAACCTCAACCTAACCCTGACCCTCACCCTAACCCGAACACTAACCCTAACCCTAAACCTTACCCTAACTCTCCCCCTAACCATAACTCTAACCCTAAACCTCACCCTCACCCTAAACCTAACCCTAACCCTAAACCTCACCCTAAACCTCACCCTCACCCTCACCCTCCACCTCACCGTAACTCTAACCCTAACCCTAACAATAAAACTAACCCTAACACTAACCATAACCCTAACACTAACCCTAACCCTAACCATAACCCTCATCTTCAGCCTCAACCTAACAGCAATTTTTTTTTTGGGTCCGGTCGTGGGGCCTGAACTCTGGGCCTGGGCACTTTCCTTCAGCTCTTCAGCTCAAGGCTAGCACTCTACCACTTGAGCCACAGCGCCACTTCCGGCTTTTTTCTTTTTGCTTATGTGGGGCTGAGGAATCGAACCCAGGGACTCGAGCATGCAAGGCAAGCGCTCTACCACTGAGCCACCTTCCCAGCCCCCCTAACCGCAATCTTAACCCTAACCATAACACTAACAATAACCCTAACCCTAACCCTAATTCTCACCCCCACCCTCATCCTCAGCCTAACCCTAAGCCTGACCCTAACCCTAACCCTAACCCTCACCGTAACCCGAACCCTAACCCTAAACCTATACCTAAACCTAAACCTAAACTTAACCCTAACACTAAACCTAACCCTAACCCTCAGCTTCACCCTCGAGCTAACCCTCACCCTCATGCTCGGACTAAGCCTTAGCCTAAGCCTAAGCCTAACGGTACACCTGACCCTCACCCTAACACTAACCCTAACACTAACCCTAACTCTAAACCTAAACCTCACCCTCACCATAACCCTCAACCTAACCCTATCCCTCACCCTAACACTTACCCTCACCCTAAAACAAACCCTAACACTAACACTGATCCTCACACTAACCCTAACCATCAACCTAACCCTAAAACTAAGCCTAACCCTAACCCTCACCCTCAGCCTAGTCCTCACCCTAACCCTAACACTCATCCTCCCCCAAAACCTCACCCTAACCCTAACACTAATCCTCAAACTAACCCTCAGCCTCAGTCTACCACTAACCATAAACCTCATCCTAACCCTAACCCTCACGCTTTCAGTAACCCTCACCATCAGCCTAACCCTCACGTTTACCCTTACCGTCAACCCCACACTAAACCTCACCCTAACCATTAACCTCACTCTCATGCTAACCCTAACCCTAACACTAACCCTAACTCTAAACCTAAACCTCACCCTCACCCTCACCCTCAGCCTGAACCTAAGGCTAACCCTAACCCTAACATTAACCCTCACACTCATCCTAACACTCACCCTAACCCTAACCCTAACACTAACCCTAACCCCTAAGCCTCACCCTCAGCCTCACCCTAACCCTAATTATAACCCTAAACCTCACCCTCACCCTAACCCTAACGCTAAACCTAACCCTAACCCTAACACTCCCCCTAACACTCAACCTAACCATAACACTAATCACTAACCCTAACTCAAACCCTAACCCTAACACTAAACCTCACCCTCACCCTAACCTAACCCTAACACTAACCCTAACCCTAACCCTCACCTTCAACCTCACCCTTAGCCTAAACTTAAGCCTAACCCTAAACCTAACCTAACACACACACTCACCCTTAACCTAACACTAATCCTCACCCTACCCGTAACCCTAATCCTAACCCTCCCCCTAACTCTCACCCTCACACTAACCCTAACACTAAGCCTAACCCTAACCCTCAAGCTAACCCTCACCCTAACCCTAACTCTAACCCTAAATCTCCCCCTCACCCTAACCCTAACTCTAACCTCAACCAAACCCTAAACCTCACCCTATCCCTAACCCTAAACCTAAACCTAATATTCACCCTAACCTTAACTCTAACCCTAAACCTCCCCCTCCCCCTAACCCTAACCCTAAGCCTGATGCTAAACGTCACCCTAAACCTAAACCTTACCCTAACACTTACCCTCAAACTAACACTAACACTAACAATAACCCTCCCCTTAACACTAACCATCACCCTTACCGTAACCCTAACCCTCATCCTAATCCTCATCCTAAACCTAACCGTAACCCGAAACCTTACCCTAACACTAACCCTAACCCTCACCCTCACCCTAGTCCCCAGCCTAAAGGTAAAGCTAACCCTAACGCTCAACCTAACCCTAAACCTCACCCTAACCCTGATCCTCACCCAAACACCTTACGCTAACAATAACCCTAACCCTAAGCCTAACCCTCATTCTAACCCTAACCCTCACCCTAACCCTTACCCTCAACCTAACACTTACCTTATCCTAACACTAACCCTAACCCAAACACTAAACCTCACACTAACCCTAACCCTCACCCTACCCTAACCCTAACCCTAAACCTCTCCCTAAACCTAACCCTAACCTCACCCTCACTCTCCCCTCACCCTCACCCTCACCCTCACCATATCTCTAACCCTAAACTTAACAATAACACTAACACTAACACTTATCCTAATCCTAACCCTAATACCCACCCTCAGTCTCACCCTCACAACAAACTTAACCCTAACCATAACACTAACAATAACCCTAACCATCACCCTAACCCTAACATTAACCCTCACCTTAACCCTAACCCCAACCCTAATCCTAACCCTGTACCTCATCCTAACCCTCACCCTAACCCTAAACCTAAACCTCAACCTAACCCTAACCCTCACCCTCACACTCAGCCTAAACCTAAACCTAACCCTAACACTAACCCTCACACTCACACTCAAGCTAACCCTAATCCTAAATCTAACCCGAACCCTAACCATAACCCTCAACCTAACCCTCACCCTAACCCTAACCGTAACACCAATCCTAACACTAACCTTCACACTAACCCTAACTCTAACGATAAACCTCAACCTCACCCTCACTTTAATCCTGACCTTCAAACTCAGCCTAAACCTAAGCCCGACCCTAACCTGAATCCTCACACTCACACTCACCCTCACCCTAACACTAATGCTAATCCCAGCCCTAACCCTAACCGACAACCTAACCCTAACCCTCACAATAACCCTAAACCTAAAACTAACCCTAACGCTAACGCTCACCCTAACCCTAAATCTAAACCTAAACCTCACCCTCAACTTAACCCTAACCCTAACCCTAACCCTAACCCTAAACCTCACCCTAAACATAACCCTAAACCTCACCTTCACCCTAGCCCTCACTCAAACCCTAATCCAAACTCTAACACTCATCCGAACCCTAACCCTAACCCTAACCCTAACCATCACCCTAACCCTAACACTCAGCCTCAAACTTACCCTCACCCGCAGCCTAACATTAAGCCTAAACTTAAACCTAACCCTAACCCACACACTCACCCTCACCCTAACCCTAATCCTAATCCTAAACCTAACAATAACCCTAACCCTAAAGCTAACCCTCACCTTAAATATAACCCTCACCCTAACCCAAACCCTCACCCTAACACTTACCCTGACCCTAACACTAGCTGTAAGCATCACCCCAACGTTCACACTAACCCTAATCCTCACAGTAACCCTAAACCTCATCCTAAACTTAACCCTAACCCTAACCTAAACCTCAACCTCATCATAGCGCTCACCCTAACCCTAATTCTAACCCTAACCCTAACCCTCAACCTCACCGTAAACCTCACACTAACCCTAACTTTAATCCTCAATCTAACCCTCACCCTAACCATAACCCTAAACCTCACCCTAACCCTAACCCTCACCCTTATTTTAACACTCACCCTCAGCCTAACCCTCACCTTTACCCTTACCATCACTCTCACCCTAATCCTCAACCTTACCCTAACGCTCACCCAATCCCTAACCCTAACCCTAACCCTAAACCTACCCTCACCCTCAGCTTTACACTAATCCTATCACTATTCCTAACCCTAAACCTCACCTTCACACTAACAGTCAGCTAATTCTTAACCTCACACTAATCCTAACCCTAACCCTAACCCTAACTCTCACACTAAACCTAAACCTTAACCTAACCGTAACCCTACACCTTACCCTAAACCTCATCTTAACCCTAACTCTAACCCTCACCCTAACCCTAACCCAAATCCTCAACATCACCCTAAATCTGACCCTAACACTAATAACAACCCTAAACCTCACCCGAACCCTAACCCTCACCCTGAACCTAACCCTCACCCTAACCGTCACCCTAATCATAACCCTAAAAATCAGCCTAACCCTCATCCTAAACCTAAGCATAAACCTAACCCTAACCCTCACCCTAACCCTCACGTTAACCCAAACCTTAACCCTAACCCTCACCCTCACCCTAACCCTCATCCTAACACTTAACCTCACACTCGCCCTAAACCTCACACTTAACCGAATCCTCACCGTAACTCTAACCCTAACAGTCACCCTCACCGTCACCCCCATACTAAGCCTAACCCTAACCCTCACCCTAATCCTAAAACCCACCCTAATCCTCACCCTAAACCTCACCCTAAATCTAATGCTAAGTTTAACACTCACCCTAACCCTCATGCTATCACTTATCCACAGCACAAACCTAACCCTAACCTTAACCCTCAAACTCACCCTAAACCTAATCCTAACCCTAACCCTCATCCTAACCCTCACCCTAACCCTAAGGTTAACCATAACCCTAAGCCTAATCCTCACACACACCCTCACCCTCAGCCTAACCCTAAGCCTAAGCCTAATCCTAACCCTAACCCTCACACTCACCCTCACTCTAACACTAATCCTAACCCAAAACCTAACCCTAACCCTAAACATCAACCTTACCCTCACCTTAAACCTAATGCTAACCCTAACACTAACCCTAACCCTAACACTCACCCTTACCCTCCCCCTCAACCTAACTCTAACCCTAAAACTCTCCCTCACCTTATCCCTAATACTAACCCTAACTCTAAACCTCACCATAACCCTAACCCTCACCCTCACCCAAACCGTAAGTCTAACCCTAACCCTAACATTAACACTAATCCTAACCCTAAAACTGACCCTAAACCTAAGCCTAACCCTAATGCTAACACTCACCCTCACCCTAATCCTAATCCTAACCCTAACCCTCAACCTAACCCTAACCCTCACCCTCACTGTAACCCTAAACCTCATCCAAATGCTCACCCTAAACCTAACCTTAACCCTAAAACTCACCCTAACATTAACCCTAACACTCACCGTCACCCAAGCAATCACCCTAACCCTAATAATAACCCTAATCCTCATCCAAACCCTCACCCAAACCCTAACTCTAACCCTAAAACTCACCCTAACCCTAACCCTAACTAAAACCCTAACCCTAACACTAAACCTCACCCTAACCCTAACCCTCACCCTCAACCTCACTGTAACCTTAACCCTAAACTTAACAATAACCCTAAACCTAACCCTAAACCTCACCCTAAACATAACACTCATCCTAACCCTAACCCTCACCCTAACACTTACCCTAACCCTTACCCTAACCCTAACTCTAACACTAACCCTCACAGTAACCCTAACTCTCACCCTAATCCTAAACCTCACCCTAACCCTAACCCTAACCCTAAACCTCACCCAAACCCTAGGCCTCACTCTCACCCTACTTCTAACCATAACCCTCACCCTAACCCTAACCATCATCCTCACCGTAAACCTCACACTTACCCTAACCCTAATCCTCAATCTAACCCTCACCCTCACCCTAACCCTCACCCTATCCCTTATGCTAACCCTCACATTAATCCTTACCCTCACCCTTAATGGAACACTCACCCTCAGCCTAAACCTCACCTTTACTGTTACCGTCATGCTCACCCTAACCCTCACCCTAAAACTTACACTCATCCTAACACTCACCCTAACCCTAACCCTATCCATCACCCTAACCCTATCAATCACACTCACCCTCACCCTCAGCCTAAACCTATGCCTAAGCCGAACCCTAACCCTAAACCTCACCCTCACCCAAGCCCTCACCCTAAAACTTATCCTAACCCCAACCCTCATCCTAATCCTCACCCTAACCCTAACCTTAACCATCACCCAAAACCTATTCCTCACCCCCACCCTTATCCTCAGCCCAACCCTAAGCCTAAGCCTAACCATAACCCTCACATTCACCCTAGCCCTCACCCTAAACCTAATCCTAACCCGAACCTTCATCCTAAACCTCACCATAACCCTAACCCTAACCATCACCCAAAACCTATTCCTCACCCCACCCTCAGCCTAACCCTAAGTCTAAGACTAACCCTAACCTTAACCCTCACCCTCACCCTAGCCCGCACCCTAACCCTAACCTTAACCTAACCCGAACCCTAATCCTAAACCTAAACCTATCCTTAACCCTCACCCTAGCCCTCACCGTAACCATAATCCTAACCCTAAACCTCATCCTAACCCTCACCCTAAACCTAACCCTAACCCTCACCCTAACCCTAACCCTCACCCTCACCCACAGCCCAACCCTAACCCTAATCCTCACACTCACACTCACGCTAAACCTAATCCTAAATCTAACCCGATCCCAAAACATAACCCTCAACCTAACCCTCATCCTAACCCTAATCCTAACAGCAATCCTTACACTAAACCTCACACTGACCCTAACTCTAACCCTAAACCTCACCCTCACCCTCACTTTAAGCCTCACCCTCAACCTCAGCCTAAACCTCAGGCTCACCCTAACCCTAACCCTAACACTTACACTCACCCTCACCCTCACCCTAACACTAATCCTACTCCAAGCCCTAACCCTATCCCTCACCCTAACCCTAACCCTCACCCTAAACCAAAACCGAACATTAACCCTAAACCTAACACTCACCCTAACCCTAACTCTAAACCTAAACCTCAGCCTCACCTTAACCCTTACCCTAACCCTAACCCTAAACCTCACGCTAAATATAACCCTAAACCTCACCTTCACCCTAGCCCTCACCCAAAACCTAATCCTAACTCTAACCCTCATCCTAACCCTCGCCCTAACCCAAACCCTAACGATCACCCTAACCCTAATCCTCAGCCTCAACCTCACCCTCAGCCTAACCTTAAGCCTAAACCTAAACCTAACCCTAACCCACACACTCACCCTCACCCTAACCCTAATCCTAATCCTAGCCCTAACAATAATCCTAACCCTAAACCTAACCCTCAAACGAAACATAAACCTCACCCTAACACTTACCCTCACGCTAACACTAACCTTAACTCTAACCCTAACCCTCACACTAATCCTAACCCTCACAGTAACCATAAACTTTACCCTAACCTTAACCCTATCCCTAACCTAAACCTAACCCTCATCCTAGTCCTCAGCCTAACCCTAATTCTGTCCCTAAACCTAACCCTAACCCTAACCCTCAACCTCACCCTAAACCTCACACTAACCCTAACCCTAATCCTCAATCTAACACTCACCCTAACCGTAACCCAAACCCTTAACCTAACCCTCACCCTAACCCTAACCCTCACCCTTATCTTAAACCTCACCCTCAGCCTAACCCTCACCTTTACCCTTACCATCACTCTCACCCTAACCCTCAACCTTACCCTAACCCTCATCCAAGCCCTCACCCTAACCGTAACCCTAAACCTCACCCTCACCCTCAGATTTACACTAATCCTATCACTATTCCTAACCCTAAACCTCACCCTCACCCTAACAGTCAGCTAATTCTTACTCTCAAACTAATCCTAACCCTAACCCTAACCCTAAGGCTCACAATAAACCGAACCCTCACCCTAACCGTAACCCTACCCCTTACCATAACCCTCACCTTAACCCTAAATCTAACCCTCAACCTAACCCTCACCCAAAACCTCAACGTCACGCTAATTCTGACCCTAACACTTATAACAACCCTCACACTCACCCTCACCCTAACCCTCACCCTAATCATAACCCTAAACCTCACCCTAAACCGAACCTTAACCCTAACCCTCACCCTCACCCTAACCCTCATCCTAACACTTAACCTCATCCTCACCCTAAACCTCACACTTAACCGAATCCTCAACGTAACTCTAAACCTAACCGTCAACCTCACCATCACCCTCACGCTAAGCCTAACCCTAACCCTCACCCTAACCCTAAAACTCACCCTAATCCTCACCCTAATCCTCACCCTAACTCTAATGCTAAGTCTAACATTCACCCTAACCCTCATGCTATCACTTATCCACACCACAAACCTAACCCAAACCTTAACCCTCACCCTCACTCTAAACCTCAACCAAAACCTAAACCTAATCCTAATCCTCACCCTAATCCAAACCCTAACATTAACCCTCACCTAACCCTAAACCTATTCCTCTACCTCACCCTAACCCTCACCATCATCCGAATCCTCACCCTAATCCTAACGCTCTCCCACACCCTAAACCTCAAGCTCACCCTTACCCTAACCCTCAACTAATCCTCACCCTAACCCTAACCATTACCTAACCAAAACTCTCACCCTCACCCTCATCTTCACCCTAACCCTCACCCTCACCCTAGACCTCACCCTAACCATAACCATAACCCTAAACCTCACACTCACCCTCACCCTCAACCTCAGCCTATCCCTAATCATATCCCTAATTCTAACCCTAACCCTCACCCTCATCCTAACCCTCACCATAACACTTACCCTCACCCTCACTCTCACCCTAACTGTAACCCTCACACTAAACCTAAACCTCACCCTAAACCTAAACCTACCCCTCACCCTAAACCTCACCATAAACTTCACGCTAACCCTAACCCTCACCCTCACGCTAGCCCTCACCCTAACCTTAATTCTAACCCTAACCCTCACCCTAACCCTCATCCTCACCGTAAACCTCACACTAACCCTAAAGCTATTCCCCAATCTAACCCTAACCATAATCCTAACCCTAACCTTCACCCTAACCCTAACCCTCACCCTTACCGTAACTCTCACACTTAGCCTTACCCTCAACTTCACTCTTACCATCACGCTCATCGTAACCCTCACCCTAACCAGAACCCTCATCCTAACCCTCACCCTAACCCTAACCCTATCCATCACCATAACCCTAACCCTCACACTCACCATCACCCTCAGCTTAAACCTATGCCTAAGCCTAAACCTAACCTTAACCCTCCCCTCACCATAGCCCTCACCCTAACCCTAATCCTAACCCTAACCCTCATCCTAACCTTCACCTAACCCTAAGGTTATCCATCACCCTAAGCCTAATCCTCACACCCACCCTCACCCTCAGCCAAACCCTAAGACTAAGCCTAATCCTAACCCTAACCCTCACACTCTGCCTCACCCTAACCCTAATCCTAACCCTAAACCTTGCCCAAACCCTAAACCTCAACCTTACCCTCACTCTAAACCTAAAGCTAACCGTAACACTAACCCTAACCCTAACCCTCACCCTAAACCTCTCCCTCAGACTACGTCTAACCCTAAACATCACCCTCACCCTATCCCTAATCCTAACCCTAAAACTAACCCTTACTCTAACCCAAAGCTTCACTCTCAGCCTCACCCTCATGGGAAATGTAACCCTAACCATAACATTTACAATAACCCTAACCCTAATCCTAACCATCACCCTCACCCTAACCATAATCCTAACCCTAACCCTCGCCGTAACCTTAACCATCACTCTCACTGAAACCCTAACCCTCATCTTAACCCTCAACCTAACCTAACCTTAACACTCACCCTAACACTTTACCTCACCCTAATCCTAACACTAAGCCTGACCTAAACCTCCTCCTCACCCTCAAGCTGGGCCTAAGCCTAAGCCTAAGCCTAAGCCTAGTCCTAACCCTAACCCTAACAAAAACCCTAACCCTCAACCTAAAACTCAACCTAACCCTAACCCTAAACCTAACCCTAAACCTCACATTAACCCTAACCCAAACCCTACCCCTCATCCTGACCCTCAAGCTAACTCTAACCCTCACCCTCACCAGAACCCTAAACCTAACCCTAACCCTAAACCTCACCTTAAGGCTAATTCTAACCCCAACCCTAACCCTAACCGGCACCCTAACCCTAATCCTAACCTAAACCCTCACCCTCAGCCTAACCCTAAGCCTAACAGTAAGCCTAACCCTCACACTCACCCTCACCCTAACCATAAACCTAAACCTAACCCAAGCCCTAACACTTACCCTCAACCTAACCCTCACCCTAACCCTAACCCTAACACTAACCCTAACCCTAACCCTCAACCTAAACCTCACCCTAACCCTAACACTAACCCTAAAACTGACCTTCACCCTAACCCTAACTCTAACCCTAACCCTAACCCTAAATCTCACCCTAACCCTAGCATTAAACCTCACCCTCACTCTCACCCTCACCGTAACCATAACCCTAACCCTAACAATAACACTAACCTTAATCCTAAGCCTCACCATAAACATAACCCTCACCCTAACCCTCAACCTCAACCTAACACATAACTTCACCCTAACACTAACCCTCACACTAAGCCTACCCCTCAACGATACCCTAAACCTCACACTAACCCTAACCCTAATCCTCAATCTAATCCACACCCTCACCCTAACCCTAACCCTTACCCTTACCTTCACCCTCACCCTAACCCTAACCCTTACCCTTACTCTATACCTCACCCTAACCCTAGCCCTCCCCCTTAACGAAAACCTCACCATCAGCCTAACCCTCACCTTGAACCTTACAGACACCCTCAACCTAACCCTCACCATAACCCTAAAGCCGAACCTTAATTCTCACCCTAACTCTAACCCTAAGCCTCATCCTAACCCTAATATTCACCCTAACCCTAACACTCACCCTCACCCTCACCCTCAGCCTAACCCTAAGCCTAACCCTAACCCTAATTCTAACCCTCACACTCACCCTCTCCCTAACCCTAATCCGAATCCTAACCCTAACCCTAACACACACCATCACCCTACCCCTCACCCTAACCCTTACCCTACCAGTAACACTAACCCTAACCCTAACCCTCACCCTAACCGTCACCCTAACCCTATCTCTAACACTAAACGTCAAACTCACACTGACCCTAAATTTAACCCTAACCCTAAACCTCACCCTAAACCTAACCCTAAACCTTACCCTCACCCTAGCCCTCACCATAACCATATTCCTAAAACTAACCCTCATCTTAACCCTCATCCTAAACCTAACCCTAACCTTAACCCTCACCCTAACCCTAATCCTAACCATAACCCTAACCCTAAACCTCACCCTAACCCTAAACCTAAAACTAACCCTAACCCGAACCCTCATCCTAACCCTCACTTGAACACTAACTGTAACCCTAAACCTCACCCTCACCCTCACCGTAACTCTAACCCTAACCCTAACCCTAAACCTCACCCAAACCCTAACACTCACCCTCACCCTCAACGTAACCCTAACTCTAAACTTAAAAATCACCCTAAACCTAACACTAACCCTCACCCTAACCATAACCCTCACCCTAACCCTAACCCTCACCCTAACACTTACCCTCACCCTAACACTAACCCTAACTCAAACACTAACCCTCACAGTAACCCTAACTCTCACCCGAACCCTAAACCTCACCTAAACCCTAACACTAACCCTCACCCTCACCCTAACCCTAACCCTTACCCTTACTCTATACCTCACCCTAACCCTAGCCCTCCCCCTTAACGAAAACCTCACCATCAGCCTAACCCTCACCTTGAACCTTACAGACACCCTCAACCTAACCCTCACCATAACCCTAAAGCCGAACCTTAATTCTCACCCTAACTCTAACCCTAAGCCTCATCCTAACCCTAATATTCACCCTAACCCTAACACTCACCCTCACCCTCACCCTCAGCCTAACCCTAAGCCTAACCCTAACCCTAATTCTAACCCTCACACTCACCCTCTCCCTAACCCTAATCCGAATCCTAACCCTAACCCTAACACACACCATCACCCTACCCCTCACCCTACCCCTCACCCTACCAGTAACACTAACCCTAACCCTAACCCTCACCCTAACCATCACCCTAACCCTATCTCTAACACTAAACGTCAAACTCACACTGACCCTAAATTTAACCCTAACCCTAAACCTCACCCTAAACCTAACCCTAAACCTTACCCTCACCCTAGCCCTCACCATAACCATAATCCTAAAACTAACCCTCATCTTAACCCTCATCCTAAACCTAACCCTAACCCTAACCCTCACCCTAACCCTAATCCTAACCATAACCCTAACCCTAAACCTCACCCTAACCCTAAACCTAAAACTAACCCTAACCCTAACCCTCATCCTAACCCTCACTTGAACACTAACTGTAACCCTAAACCTCACCCTCACCCTCACCGTAACTCTAACCCTAACCCTAACCCTAAACCTCACCCAAACCCTAACACTCACCCTCACCCTCAACGTAACCCTAACTCTAAACTTAAAAATCACCCTAAACCTAACACTAACCCTCACCCTAACCATAACCCTCACCCTAACCCTAACCCTCACCCTAACACTTACCCTCACCCTAACACTAACCCTAACTCAAACACTAACCCTCACAGTAACCCTAACTCTCACCCGAACCCTAAACCTCACCTAAACCCTAACACTAACCCTCAGCCTCACCCTAGCCCTCACCCTAACCCTAATTCTAACCCTAAACCTCACCCTAACCCTAACCCTCATCCACAACCTAAACCTCACACAAACCCCAATCCTGATCCTCAATCTAACCCTCACCCTCACCCTAACCCTCATCCTAATCCTTACCCTAAACCTCAACCTAATCCTAACCCTCACCCTTAGGGGAACACTCACCATCAGCCTAACCCTCACCTTTATTCTTACCGTCACATTCAGGCTAACTCTCACCCTAACACTAACCATCATCCTAACACTCACCCTAACCCTAACCCTATCCATTATCCTAACCCAAACCCTCAAACTAACCCTCACCCTTAGCCTAACCTTAAGCCTAAGCCTAAGCCTATCCCTAATCCTAACCCTCACCCTCACCCTAGCCCTCACCCTAAACCTAATCCTAACGCTAAGCCTCATCCTCACCCTCAACCTAACCCTAACCCTAACCATCACCCAAAACCTATTCCTCACCCCCATACTCACCCTCAGCCTAACCCTAAGACTAAGCCTAAACATAACCATAACCCTCAACCTCAGGCTCACCCTCACCGCAAACTAAACCCAAACCATAACACTAACAATAACCCTAATTTTAACCGAAACCCTAACCTTAATCCTCACCCCCACCCTCACCCTCAGCCTAACCCTAACCCTAACCCTAAATCTAAACCTAACCCTAAACCTCACCTTAATCCTCAGCCTCACCCTAACCCAAACACTAACATTAATCGTCACCCTAACCCTAAGCCTAACCCTAACTCTCAAACTCAACCTCAACCTAAGAATAAACCTAACACTAAACCTCACCCTAAACCTAACACTCAACCTCAACCTCAACCTCACTGCAAACTTTACCCTAACCATGAAAATACCAATAACCCTAACCCTAACCCTAACCTTAACCCTAATCCTCACCCCCACTCCCACCCTCAGCCTAATCATAAGCCTAATCCTAAACCTAACCCTAAGCCTCACCATAACCCTAAACCTAACCCTCACCCTAAACCTAACCCTAACACTAAACCTCACCTTAAGGCTAACTCTAAACCTAACCCTAACCCTAAACCGCACCCTAACTCTCATACTTACACTCTACCTCAGCCTAACCCTAAGCCTAAACCAAACCCTAATTCTAACCCTCACACTCACCCTCAACCTAACCATAATCCTAAACCTAATACTATCTCTAACCCTAACCCTCACCCTAACGTTAACCCTAACCCTAACCCTAACACTAACCCTAAACCTAACCCTCACCCTAACCCTCCTCCTAAACCTATCTCTAACCCTAAACCTCAAACTCACCCTGACCCTAACCCTAAACCTAACCCTAAACCACACCCTAACACTAAACCTCAACCTCACTCTAGCCCTCACCCTAACCCCAATCCTAAACCTAACCCTCATTCTAACCCTCACCTTAACCCTAAACCAAACCCTCACCCTAACCTACACCCTCACCCTAACCCTCAGCCTAACCCTAAGCCTAACCCTAAACCTAACCCTAACACTAACCCTCACACTCACACTCAAGCTAACCCTAAACCTAAATCTAATCCTATCCCTAACCATAACGCTCACCCTAACCCTCACCCTAACTCTAACATTAACACCAACCCTAACGCTAACCCTCACACTAACCCTAACTCTAACCCTAAACCTCTCCCTCACCCTCACCTTAACCCTCACCCTCAACCTCAGCGTAAACTTAAGCCTAACCCTAAACCTGACCCTAACACTAACCCTCAAACTGACACTCACCCTCACAAAAACTCTTATCCTAATCCCAGCCCTAACCCTAACCCTCACCCTAACCCTAACCCTCACCTAACCCTAAACCTAACACTAACCCTAACCGTAACCCTCACCCTAACCCTAACTCTAAACCTAAACCTCACCCTCACCTTAACCCTAACCCTAAACTTAACCCTAAACCTATACCTCACCCTAAACATAACCCTGAACCTCACCTTCACCCTAGCCCTCACCCAAATCCTAAACCTAACCCTCAAACTAAACATAACCCTAACCCAAACCCAAACCCCCACCCTAACACTTCCCCTCACCCTAACACTAAACCTCACACTAACCCCAACTCTCACAGTAAACCTAAACCTCACCCTAACATTAACCCTAACCCTAACCTAAACCTCACCCTCACCCTAGCCCTCACCCTAAACCTAATTCTAACCCTAACCCTCAACCTAAACCTAACCCTCAACCTCACACTAAACCTCACACTAACCCTAACCCTAATCCTCAATCTAACCCTCACCCTAACCGTATCCCGAACACTTAACCTAATGCTCACCTTAACCCTAACCCTCACCCTTATCTTAACCCTCACCCTGAGCCTAACCCTCACCTTTACCCTTACCATCACTCTCACCCTAACCCTCAACCTTAACCTAACTCTCATCCAAGCCCTCACCCTAACACTAACCCTAAACCTCACCATCACCCTCAGCTTTACACTAATCCTATCACTATTCCTAACCCTAAACCTCACCCTCACCCTAACAGTCAACTAATTCTTGCCCTCACACTAATCCTAACCTTAACCCTAAACCTAACTCTCACAATAAACCTAACCCTCACCCTAACCGTAACCCTACCCCTTACCCTAACCCTCACCTTAACCCTAACTCTAACCCTCAACCTAACCCTCACCCAAAACCTCACGGTCACCCTAAATCTGACCTTAACCCTTATAACAACCCTAACCCTCACCCTCACCCTCACCTTAACCCTCACCCTAAACCTCACCCTAACCCTCACCCTAATCATAACCCTAACCCTCAGCCTAACCCTCACCCTAACCCTAAGCATAACCCTAACCCTAAACCTCACCCTAACCCTCACCCTAACCCTCATCGTAACACTTACCCTCATCCTCACCCTAAACCTCACACTTAACCGAATCCTCACCGTAACTCTAACCCTAACCGTCACCCACACCGTCACCCTCACGCTAAGCCTAACCCTAACCCTCTCCCTAACCCTAACACTAACACTAACACTCACCTAACCCTAACCCTAACCTTCTACCTCACCTGAACCCTCACCCTAACCCTAATGCTCACCCACACCCTAAATCTCAAGCTCACCCTTACCCTAAACCTCAACTAATCCTCACACTAACCCTAACCATTACCTAACCAAGAACCTCACCCTCACCCTCACTTTCACCCTAGTCCTCACCCTCACCCTAACCATATCCCTAACCCTAAACCTCACCCTCACCCTCACCCTCTCCCTCAGCCTATCCCTAACCCTATCCCTAATCCAAACCCTAACCCTCAACCTCACCCTAACCCTCACCATAACCCTTAGCCTCACCCTAACCGTAACCCTCACACTAATCCTAACCTTCACCCTAAACCTAAACCTATCCCTCACGCTAAACCTCACCATAAACTTAACCCTAACCCTAACCCTCACCCTCACGCTAGCCCTCAACCTAATCCTAATTCTAACCCTAACCCTCACCCTAATCCTCATCCTCACCCTAAACCTCACACTAACCCTAAACCTAATCCCCAATCTAACCCTAACCCTAACCCTTACACAAACCCTCACCCTAACACTAACCCTCACCCTCACCCTCACCCTCACCCAAATCGTAAGTCTAACCCTAACCTTAACATTACCACTAATCCTAACCCAAAAACTAACCCTTAACCTAACCCTAATCTTCACTCTCAGCCTCACCCTCACTGGAAATGTAACCCTAACCATAACATTTACAATAACCCTAACCCTAATCCTAACCATCACCCTCACCCTAACCATAATCCTAACCCTAACCCTCGCCCTAACCTTAACCCTCACTCTCACTGAAACCCTAAACCTCATCTTAACCCTCACCCTAACCTAACCTTAACCCTCACCCTAACCCTTAACCTCACCCTAATCCTAACACTAAGCCTAACCTAAACCTCCTCCTCACCCTCAAGCTGGGCCTAAGCCTAAGCCTAAGCCTAAGCCTAGTCCTAACCCTAACCCTCACCTAAACACTAACCCTAACACTAACCTTAACTCTAACCTTAAACCTCACTCTCACCCTAACCCTAACTCTAACCCTAACCCTAAAACTAAACCTCATCCTAACACTAAACCTAACACTCACCCTCACCCTCACATTAACCATAACCATAAACTTAACACTAACAATAACTCTAACCATAACCCTAACCATCACACTTACCATAAGCCTCACCCTAACATTTACCCTCAACCTATCACTCACCCTAACCCTAACACTAACCCTCATACTGACCCTAACCATCACCCTAACCCTAAGCCTAACTCTGACCCTAACCATAAACCTCAACCTCAACATCACCCTCAGGCTAACCCTAAGCCTAAACCTAATCCTAACCCTAACAATAACCTTAACCTTAATCCTAACCTTCACCCTAACCATAACCCTCACCCCAACCCAAACCCTCACCCTAACACTTACCCTCCCACTAACACTAACCCTGACCCTAACACTAACCCTCAAACTAACCCTAACCCTAACCCTAAACCTCAAACTAACCCGCACCCTCACCCTAACCCTAACACTAACCCTAACCCTAACCCTCACCCTAACACTCCCCCTAAACCTATGTCTCACCCTAAACCTCACCCTCACCCAAATCCTTACCCTAAACCTAACCCTAATCCCCACCCTAACCCTAACCCTAACCCTGACCCGCACCCTCACCTTCACCGGAAATCTAACCCTAACACTAACAATACCACGAACCCTAAACAAAACCATCACCCTAACCCTAATCCTCACCCCCACCCTCACCCTCAGCCTAACCTGAAGCCTAAGACTAGCCCTCAAACTAACCGTCACACTCACCCTCACCCTAACACTAATTCTAAACCTAATCCTATCCCTAAACCTCAACCTAACACTCACAATCACCCTAACCCTAACACTAAACCTAACCCTAAACCGCAACCTAACAGTCCCCCTAACCATAACTCTATCCCTAACCCTAAGCCTAAACCTAACCCTCACCCTAAACCTAACCCTAAACCTAACCCTTAACCTCACCCTAAAACTCACACAAAGCCTAAACCCTCACCCTCACCCTCAACTTCACAGTAACTCTAACCCTAACCCTAACCCTAACAATACAACTAACCCTAAACAAAACCATCACCCTAACCCTAATCCTCACCCCCACCCTCACCCTCAGCCTAACCCTCAGCCTAAGCCTAAGCCTCAACCTAACCCTCACACTCACCCTCACCCTAACCCTAATCCTAAACCTAATCCTATCCCTAAACCTCAACCTAACCCTCACAATCACCCTAACCCTAACACTAAACCTAACCCTAAACTGCAACATATCAGTCCCCCTAACCATAACTCTAACCCTAACCCTAAGCCTAACCCTAACCCTAACCGTCACCGTAACCCCAACCCTAACCCTAAACCTAAACCTAACCCTAAACCTAACTCTAAACCAAACCGTAATCCTCAGCCTCACCCTCACCATAACACAAATCCTAACCTTTACCCTCACCCTAACCCTAAGCCTAATCCTAACTCTAACCCTAATCCTCACATTCAACCTCAACCTAATCTTAAGCCTAAACCTAAACTATCCCTAAACCTAACCCTTAACCTAACCCTCACCCTAGCCCTAACCCTAACCCTAATCCTAACCCTAAACCTCATCCTAACCCTCACCCTCAACCTCATGCTCGGCCTAAGCCTAAACCTAAGCCTAAGCCTAACCCTAACCCTCACCCTAACCCTAAAACTAGCACTAACCCTAACTCTAAACCTAAACCTCACTCTCACACTAAAACTAATTCTAACCCTAACCCAAACCCTAAACCTTATCCTAACCGTAACCCTAAACCTCACTCTCACCCTCAATGTAACCTTAACCCTAACCCTAACCCTAACAATAACCCTAACCCTAACCCTAACCCTCACACTAAGAATAAGCCTCATCCTAAACCAAACCCACACCCAAACACTTACCCTCACCTTAACACTAACTCTAACCCTAACACTAACTCTAACCCTAACACTAACTCTAACCCTAACACTAACTCTCACACTAACCCTAACTGTAACCCTAAACCTTAACCTCAACCTAACCCTCACCCTCACCCTAACCCTAACACTGACCCTAACCCTAACCCTCCCCCTAACCCTTCCCCTAACCCAATATCTAACCCTAAAACTCACCCTCACCCTAACCCTCACCCTCACCCTAGACCTCAACCTAACCCAAATTCTAACACTCACCCTTACCCTAACCCAGACCCTCATCCTCACCCTAAACCTCACACTAACCCTAACCCTAATCCTCAATCTAACCCTCACCCTAAGCCTAACCCTAACCCTCAGTCTAACCCTAAACCTAACCCTAACCCTAACCCTAACCTTGAGACTTACCCGAAAGCTTACCTTAATCCTAATCCTAACCCTAAGCCTAACCCTAAATCTAAACCTCAACCTCACCATAACCCTAAATCTAACTCTAACCCTAACCCTAATGCTCACCCTCAGCCTCACCCTAACACTAACTCTACCACTAAACCTCACCCTCACCCTAACCCTAACCCTTACCCTAACCCTAAAACTAACCCTAACCCTAAGCCTAAACCTCACACTCAAAAAAGCCCTCACTCTAACCCTAATCCTAAAACTAACCCTCATCCTAACTCTCATCCTAACCCTAACGCTAATCCTCACCCTCACCCTAACTCTAACCTTCAAACTAACCCTAACCCTCACCCTCAACATAACCTTTACCCTAACCCTCACCCTAACCTAAACGTAACCCGAACCTTAACGCTCACCCTAACCCTAACCCTCAACCTCAACCTCACCCGGAGCCTAAACCTAAGCCTAATCCTAATCCTAACCCTAACACACACACTCACCCTCACCCTAATCCTAATCCTAACCCTAAACCTAACCCTAAACCTACCCCTACCACTCACCCTAAACCTAACTCTAAACCAAACCCTAAACCTCACCCTAACCCTAACCATAACCCTCACACTAACCCAAACTCTCACCCTAACACTTACCATGACCCTAACACTAATCCTAACCCAAACACTAACCCTCACACTAACCCTAAACCTAACCCTCACCCGCACCCTCACCCTTACCAGAACTCTAACACTAACTCTAACAATAACACTAATCCTAACCCTAACCATCACCCTAACCCTAATCCTCACCCCCACCTTCAGCCTCATCCTAACTCTAAGCCTAAGCCTAACCCTCACCCTAACCCTAACACTAACCCTAACCCTAAACCTCAACCTAAGCCTCCCCCTAACCCTAACTCTAACCCTAAACCTCACCCTCACCCTAAACCTAACCCTAAACCTAACCCTAAACCTCACCCTAAGCCTCCCCCTAACCCTAACTCTAACCCTAAACCTCACCCTCACCCTAAACCTAACCCTAAACCTCAACCTCACCCTAAACCTCACCCAAAGCCTAAACCCTCACCCTCACTCTCAACCTCACAGTAACACTAACCCTAACCCTAACCATAACCCTCAACCTCAGCCTCACCCTCACCGCAAACTTAACCCTAACCATAACACTAACAATAACCCTAAACCTAACCCTAACCCTAACACTAATCCTCAATCCTACCCTCACCCTCACCCTCACCCTCAGCCTAACCCTAACCCTAACACTAACCCTCACCATAACCCTAACCCTAACCCTAATCCTAACCCTAAATCTAACCCTAAACCAAACCCTAATCCTTAGCCTCACCCTCACCATAACCCAAACCCTAATCTTAACCCTCACCCTAACCCTAAGCTTAAACTTAACCCTAACCCTAACCCTCACACTCAACCTCACGCTAACCTTAATCCTAAACCTATCTCTAAACCTAAACCTAACCCTCAATCTAACCCTCACCCTAGCCCTAACCCTAAAACTAATCCTAACCCTAAACCTCATCCTAACCCTCACCCGCAAACTCATGCTCGGCCTAAACCTAAGCCTAAGCCTAAGACTAAGCCTAAGCCTAAGCCTAACCCTCACCCTAACCGTAAAACTAACACTAAGCCTAACTCTCAACCTAAACCTCACTCTCACCCTAACCCTAATTCTAACCCTAATATAAACCTAAACCTCATCCTAAACCTAACCCTAACCCTCACTCTCTCCCTCACTGTAACAGTAACCCTAACCATAACCCTAACAATAACCCTAAACCTAACCCTAAACCTCACCCTAACCATAACCCTCACCGTAACCCAAACCCTCACCCTAAGACTTACGCTAACCATAACACTAACGCAAACCCTAACACTAACCCTCACACTAACACTAACCCTAACCCTTACCCTTAAACTCAACCTAAACCTCACCCTTACCCTAAGCCTAACATTAACCCTAACCATAACCCTCACCCTAACCTTACCCCTAACTCTATATCTAACCCTAAATCTCACCCTCACCCTAACCCAAACCCTAAACCTAACCCTAAACCTCACCGTAAACCTCACCTTAACCCTAACCCTCACCCTTACCCTCAACCTCACCGTAACTTTAACCCTAACCCTAACAATAACATTAACCCTAACCCAAACCATAACCCTCACCCACAGCCTCATCCTCACCGCAAACTTAACCCTAACCCTAACACTAACAATAACCTAACCCAAACCCTAACCTTAACCCTAATCCTCACCCCCACCCTCACCCTCAGCCTAACACTAAGCCTAACCCTATCCTAAACATAACCCTCACCTTAACCCTAACCCTAACCCTAAACATAACCCTAACCCTAAACATAACCCTAACCCTAAACCTAACCCTAATCCTCAGCCTCACCCTCCCCCTAACCCAAATCCTAACACTAATCCTCACCCTAACCCTAAGCCTAATCCTAACCCTATCCCAAACCATCACACTCACCCTCACCCTAACCCTAATCCTAAACCTAACCCTATCCCTAACACTAAACCTTAACCTAACCTTCACCCTAGCCCTCACCCTAACCGAAACCTAAACCTCATCCAAACCCTAGCCCTCACACTAACCCTAATTCTATCCCTCACCCTCACCTTAACCCTAACCCTCATCCTCACCCTAAACCTCACACTAACACTAAACCGAATCCTCAATCTTACCCTCACCCTAACCCTAACACTAACCCTTACCCTAACCCTAAAAATAACCCTAACCCTCACCCTTATCTTAACACTCACCCTCAGCCAAAACCTCTCCTTTACCCTTACCATCATAATCACCCTAACCCACACCCTAACCCTAAACCTCATACTATCCCTCACCCTAACCGTAAACCTAACCATCACCCTAACCAAAATCCTCACCCTCAAACTCAAGCTCAGCCTAACCCTAAGCCTAAGCCTTACCCTAATCCTCACCCTCACCGGAGCCCTCACCCTAATCTTAATCCTAACACTAACCCTCATTCTAACCCTCAACCTAAGCCTAACCCTAACCATCACAGTAACTTTAATCCTCACCCCCACCCTCACCCTCAGCCTAAACATAAGCCTAAGCCTAACCCTAACCCTAACCCTCACACTCACCCTCACCCTAACCCTAATCCTAACCCTAACCCTAATCCTAACAAAAAACCTCAACATAACCATCAACCTACACTTAACCCTAACCCTAACCCTCGAACTAACACTCCCCCTAACCCAAAATCTAACCCTAAACCTCACCCTCACCCTAACCCTAATCCTAACCCTAAACAAAAACCTCACCCTAACCCTAACCCTAACCTTCACCCTCAAGCTCACCTTACCATAAATCTAACCCTAACCCTAACAATAACACTATTCCTAACCCTAAACCTAAACCTAACCCTAAGCCTAACCCTAAACCTAACACTCACCCTCAACCTAACCCTAATCCTCACACTCACTGTAACCCTAACCCTCATCCAAACCCTCACCCTAACCCTAACCCTAACCCTCAACTTCACCCTAGTCATCACCCTAACCTTAATCCTAACCCTAATCTTCATCTTAACCCTAACCCTAAACATCACACTATCCTTAAACCTAACCCTCAACCTAACCCTAACCCTCACACTAACCCTAAACTTAAGCAGAACCCAAACTCTCACCCTAATCCTAACCCTAATCCTCACCCTAAACCTAAATCTAACCCTAAACCTCACACTCACCCTAACCATAATCCTAACACTAATCATAAACCTCACCCTAACCCTAACCCTAAACTTCACCCTCACCCTCACCCTCACCGTTACCATAAATCTAAGCCTAACCCTAACAATAACACTAATCCAAACCCTAAACCTAACCCTAAACCTAAGCCTAACCCTAATCCTAACACTCACCCTCACCCTAACCCTAATCCTAACCCTAACCGTACACCTAACTCTAATCCTCAACCTCACTGTAAACCTAACCCTCATCCAAACCCTCACCCTAACCCTAACCCTAAACCTAAACCAAACCCTAACACTAACACTAACCCTCAACCTCACCCTAGTCCTCACCCTAAACTTAAGCTTAACCCTAATCCTCATCCTAACCCTAAACCTAACCCTAACCCTAACCATCACACTATCCATAAACCTAACCCTAAACCTAACCCTAACCCTCACCCTAACCCTAAACTTTAGCTTAACCCATACTCTCACCCTAAACCTAAAACTAATCATCACCCTAACCCTAACCCTCACCCTCACCCTCAACCTCAGCCTAAACCTAAGCCAAAGCCTAACCCTAAACCTAACCCTCACACTAACCCTAACGCTTAACCTAATCCTAATCCTAACCCTAAGCCTAACCCTCACCCTCAGACTAACCCTCAGCCTAACCCTAACCCTAACACTCACGCTAAACCTAACCCTCACCCTCAGCCTAACCCTAAGCTGAAGCCTAACCCTAACCATAACCCTCACACTCACCCTAACCCTTACCCTAATCCTAATCCTAACTCTAAGCCCAAACTTCAATCTCAACCTAACCCTCACCCTAACCCTAACTCTAACACTAACCAAAACCCCAACCCTCACCCTCAGCCTCACCCTAACCCTAACTCTAATCCTAAACCTCACCCTCACCCTATCCCTAACCCTAACCCTAAAACTCAACCTAAACCTAAACCTCACCATCACCCTAATCTTAACCCTAACCCTCATCCTAACCCTCACCCTAACACTAACCCTAACCCTCTCCCTCACCCTCACCCTAATCCTAACCTAACCCTAAAGCTCAACCTAAACCTAACGCTCACCCTCACCTTAACCCGTACCCTATCCCTAACCCTAAACCTAAACTTAACCCGAACCCTAACTCTCACCCTAACCCTAATCCTAAACCTCACCCTAACCCTAACCCTCACCCTCACCCTCAGCCTAACCCTAAGCCTAACTCTAACCCTAACCCTAAACCTCACACTCATTCTAACCCTAAGCCTAATCCTAATCCTAACCCTAACACTAAACCTAACCGTCAACCTAACCATCACATTAACCTTAACCCTAACAATAACCCTAACCCTAACCCTCACCCTCACCCTCAGCCTCACCCTAACCCTAACCCTAAAACTAACACTAAACCTCACCAAAAGCATAAACCTCACCCTAACCCAAACCCTCACCCTAAAATTTAACCTCACTCAAACACTAACCCTAAACTTAACACTAACCCTCACACTAACCCTAAGCCTAACCCTAAAACTTACCCTAACCCTCACCCTCACCCTAACCCTAACACTAAGCCTCACCCTAACCCTCACCCTAACCCTCCCCCTAACCCTATATCTAACCCTAAACCTCAACCTCACACTAACCCTAACCCTAACCCTAACCCTAAACCCCACCCTAAAACTAAACCTAACCCTCACCTGCACCCTCACCCTCTCCATAGCGCTAACGCTAACCCTAACAATAACACTAACCCTAACCCTAACCCTCACATTCACCCTCACCCTCAACCTAACCCTAATCCTAAATGTAACCCTATACCTTACCCTAACCCTCACCCTAGTCCTAACCCTAAACCTCATCCTAACCCTCACCCTAACCCTCACTCTAACCCTAACCCTAACCCTCACCCTCATGCTCGGCCTAAGCCTAAGCCTAAGCCTAAGCCTAGCCCTAACCCTAACCCTCACCCTGACCCTAAACCTAACCCTAACACTAACTCTAACCCTAAACCTCACTCTCACCCTAACCCTAACTCTAAACCTAACCCTAAACCTAAACCTCATCCTCAACCCTAAACCTACACTTCACTCTCACCCTCAACTTAATCATAACCCTAAACCTAACCCTAACAATAACCCTAACCCTAACCCTCACCCTTACCTTAAGCCTCACCCTAACATTTACCCTCAACCGAACACTCACCCTAACCCTAACACTAACCCTCACACTAAATCTAACAATCACCCTAACTCTAAACCTCACCCTAAACCTAACTCTAGCCCTCACCCTCACCCTAGCCCTCACCCTAACCCTAACACCCATCCTCACCCTAAACCTCACACTAACCATAACAATAATCCTCAATCTAACCCTCACCCTCACACTACCCCTAACCCTAACTCTCACGCTAACACTAACCCTCACACTTAAAATAACCCACACCCTCAGCCTAACCCTCACGTTTACCCGTACCATCACTCCCTCCGTAACCCTCACCCTAACCCTAACCCTCAACCTAAAACTCACCCTAACCCTGACTCTACACCTAAACCTCACCCTCACCCTAACCCTAACTCTAACCCTAACCCTAACACTAAATCTAACCATAATGCTAACGCTAATCCTCACCCTCGCCCTCATTGTAACTGTAACCCTAACCCTAACCTTAACAATAACCCTAACCCTAACCCTAACCATCACTGTAACCCTAACCCTAACCCTAACACTAGCCCTAAACCTAAACCTAACCCTCAACCTAACCCTAATTCTCAGCCTCACCCTCACCCTAACAAAACCCTAACCCTAACCTTCACCCTAACGGTAACCCTAAACCTAACCCTAATTCTAACCCTCACATTCACCCTCACCCTAAACCTAATCCTAATCCTAAACCTATCCCTAAGCCTAATCCTCACCATAACCCTCACCCTAGCCCTCAGCCTAACCCTAATCCTAACCCTAAACCTCATCCTAATCCTCACCCTAACCCTAACCTAAACCCTCACCCTAATCCTAACCCTAACACTCACCCACATGCTGGGCCTAAGTCTAAGCCAAAGCCTAAGCCTAACCCTAACCCTAACGCTCACCCTAACTCTAACCCTAACACTCACCCTAACTCTAACCCTAAACCTCACCCTCACACTAACCCTAACTCTAAACTGAAACCTAAACTTAAACCTCATCCTAACCCTAACCCTAATAATAACCCTAACAAAAACACTTACCCTAACCCTACCCTAACCCAATCCCTAAACCTAACACTAAACCTACACCTAAACCTAGCCCTAACGCTAACCATAACCCTCACCCTAACCCTAAATTCACCCTAACACTAAACCTAATCCTCACCCTCACCCTAGGCCTCACCCTAAGCCTAACCCTCATCCTCACCCTCAAACTCACACAAACCCTAACACAAATCCTCAATCTAACCGTCACCCTCACCCTCACCCTAACCCTAACCCTCACCGTAAACCTAACCCTCACCCTACTGTAACCCTCACCCTAAGCCTAACCCTCAACTTTACCCTTACCGTCACACCCACCTTAACCATCACCCTAAACCTAACCCTCACCTTAACCTTCTCCCTAACCCTAACTCTACCCCTAAACCTCACACTCACCCTAACCCTGTCTCTAACCCTAACCCTAACACTAAAAACCTCACCCCAACTCTAACTCTAACCCTCAACCTCATTGAAACCGTAACCCTTACACTAACAATAACCCTAACCCTAACCCTAATCCTAACCCTCAACCTCACATTAACCCTAATCCTTACCCTAATCCTCACTCTAACCCTAACCCTCACACTTACCATAACCCTAACCCTCATCCTAACCCTCACCCTAACACTAACCCTAACCCTAAAACTCACCCTAACAATAAACCTACCCCTCACCCTCACCCTCACCCTCAACCTCACCTTAACTCTAACCCTAACAATAACAGTAATCCTAACCCTAAACCTAACCCTAATCCTAACCCTAATCCTAACACTCACGGTCAACCTAACCCTAACCCTAACCCAACCCTCACCCTCAGCCTCACCCTAACCCTACCTCTAACCCTAAACCTCACCCTCACCCTAACCCTAACCCTAATCCTAACCCTAAACCTCACCCTAACCTTAACCCTAAAACTCACCCTCAAGCTAGCCCTCACCCTAATCCTAATCCTAACCCTAACACTCATCCTAAACCTCATCCTAAAAATAACCCTAATCCTAACCCTCACCTTCACCCTAACCCTAAACCTAACCCTAAACCTCAACCTAAACCTAACCCTCACCCTCACTGTAACCCCTACCCTAACACTCACCCTAAACCTAAACTTAACCCAAACCCTAACTCTCACCCTAACCTTATCCCTCACCCTAACACTAATCCTCACACTCACCCTCAGCCTAAACCCAAGCTTATACCTAACCCTCACCCTCACTGTAACCCCTACCCTAACACTCACCCTAACCCTAAACTTAACCCAAACCATAACTCTCACCCTAACCCTATCCCTCACCCTAACTCTAATCCTCACACTCACCCTCACCCTCAACCTAAACCTAAGCCTATCCCTATCCCTAACCCTAACCCTCACATTCATCCTAACCCAAATCCCAATCAAACCCTAACCCTGACTCTCACCCTCACCCTAAGCCTCACCTTAAGCCTAAACCTAACATTAATCCTAACCCTAACCCTAACCCTAAACCTCACACTAACACTAACCCTAACCATCACCTTAACCCTAAACCTCACCCTAAACCTAACCCTAACCCTCACCCTAAACCTAACCCTCACCCTTACCGTAACCCTCATCCTCAGCCTAAACTTCACATTTACCCTTATCGTGACCCCCACACTAACCCTCACCCTAAACCTAACCCTCATCCTAACCCTAACTCTACCCCTAAACCTCACCCTCACCCTAACCTGAACTCTATCCCTAACCCTAACACTAAACCTCAACCCAACCCTAAAGCTAATCCTCACCCTCAACCACATGCTCAGCCTAAACCTAAGCCTAAGCCTAACGCTTACCCTAACCATGAAACTCACCCTAGCCCTCAGGCTAACCCTAATCCTAAACCTAACACTCATCCTAACCCTCCCTCTATCCCTAACACTAAACCTCAAACTAAACCTAACACTAAACCACACCCTCACCTTAACCTTCACCCTAGCCCTAATCCTAACCCTAACCCTGATCCTAACCATCCTCATAACCCTAACCCTAACCCTCACCCTAACCCTAACACTCAGCTTCAACCTCACACTCAGCTTAATCCTAAGCCTAACCCTAACACTAACCTTAACCCTCAATCTCACCTTAACCCTCACCCTTACCCTAACCCTAACCCTAACACTAAGCCTAACCCTAAACCTCACCCTCAGCCTCACCTTAACCCTAACTCAAACCCTAAACCTCACCCTCACCATAACCCTTAGCCTAACCCTAACCCTAAACCTGACCCTAACCCTAACTCTAAACCTACCCTTACCCTAGCAATTACCCTAACCCTAATCCTAACCCTAATCCTCATCCGAACCGTCCCCCTAACCCTAACCCTAACACTCACCCTAACCCTAACCCTTACCCTCAACCTCACCCTCAGCCTAATCCTAACACTAACCCTAATCCTCACCCTCACCCTAGCCCACATCCTAACCCTAACCCTCACCCTCACCATAAATTTCACACTAACACTAACACTAATCCTCAGTCTAACCCTCAGCCTCAGCCTAACCCTCAGCCTAACCCTCAACCTAACCCTAACCCTGACCCTTACCATAATCCTCACCCTAGGCCTAACCCTCACCTTTAACCTTACCGTGACCCCCACCTTAACCCTCAGCCTAATCCGAACCCTAACCCTAACCCCGACTCTAACCCTCACCCTAACCCTAACTCTAACCCTAAATCCCACCTTCACCCTAAACCTAACTATAAAGTAAACCAAAACCTAAACCTCACCCTAACCCCAACCGTAATCCTAACCCGAACCCTAACCTTAGGCCTAACCCTAACACTAAGCCTAAACCTCACACTTATCCTCACCCTAACCGTAACCCTAAACCTAACCATAACAATAACCCAAACCCTAATTCTAACCCTTACCCTAACCATAACCCTCACCGCAACCCAAAACTTAACCCTAACACTAACCCTCACAATAACCCGAACCTCACGCTAACCCTAACTCTAACCCTAACCGTAACACTAAAAACCTCACCCTAACCCTAATTCTAAACCTCAACCTCACCATAATCGTAACCCAAACCCTATCCCTAACAATAATCCTAACCCTAACCCTAATCCTCAACCTCACACTAACCCTAATCTTAAACCTAACCCTCAACCTAACCCTAACCCTCACACTTACTCTAACCCTATCCCTCATCCTAACGCTCACCCTCACCCTAACCCTAACCCTAACACTAAAAGTCACCCTAACACTAAACCTAACCCTCACCCTCAACCTAGCCCTCATCCTAACCCTAATTCTAACCGTACTTCTCATCCTAAACCTCACCCTAACCCTAACCCTAAACCTAACCCTCAACCTAACCCTAATCCTCACGCTCAACTTAAAGCTAACCCTAACCCTCACCCTAACCCTAAACTTTACCTGAACCCTAACTTTCAACTTAACCCTAAACCTAACCCTCACCCTAACCCTAACCCTCACACTCACCCTACCCTTACCCTAATCCTAATCCTAACCCTAACCCTAACCCTCAACCCCCGCCTCACCTTAACCCTAACTCTAACCCTAAACCCCATGCTCACCCTAACCCTAACCCTAACCCTAAACCTAAACCTCAACCTAACCATAACCCTAAACCTCACCTTCACCTTAGCCCTCACCCTAACCCTAATCCTAACCCTAACCCTCCCTATAAACCTATATGAAAATCTCAACCTAACCCTAACCCTCAAACCCACCCTCACACCCAGCCTAACCCTAAGCCTAACCACAAGCCTTACCTGAAACCTAACCTTAACCCTCACACTCACCCGCACCCTCACCCTCACCATAACTCTAAACCAAACCCTAACTCTAACCCTAAACCTCACCCTAACCCTCACCCTCACCCTAACCCTAAAACAAACCCTAACCCTAACCCTCCCCCTAACCCTGTATCTAACCCTAAACTTCCCCCTCCACCTAACCCTATCCTTAAACCTAACCCTAAACCCCACCCTAATCCTAACACAAACGCTCACCCTTATCTTAACCCTCACCCTCAGTCTCAACTTCACCTTAACCCTTACTGTCATCCTCACCCTAACCCTTACTGTAACCCTAAAACTCATCCTAACCCTCACCGTAACCGTAAACCTAAACATCACCCTAACCCTAACCCTCACACTCAGTCTAACCCTAAGCCTAATCTTAAGCCTTACCCTAATCCTCACCCTCACCCTATCCAACACTAACCCTAATCCTAACCATCACCCTAAACCTAATCCTTCACCCCACCCTCACCCTCAGCCTAAGCCTTAACCTAACCGTAACCCTCACACTCACCCTCACCCTAACCCAAATCCAAACCCTAAAAATAACCCTAACCCTAAAACTCAACCTAACCCTCACCCTAACCTTAACCCTCACACTAACCCTAATCCTAACCCTCCATATAACCCGCACCCTAACCCTAAATCTAACCCTAAACCTCACCCTCAACATAACCATAATCCTAACCATAACCATAAACGTCACCCCAAACCTATCCCTCAATCTCACCCTCAGCCTCACCCTAACTGTAACTCTAACACTAAAATTAACACTAATCCTGACCCTAAACCTAAACCTAACCCTAACCTTAACCTTAATCCTAACACTCACCCTCACCCTAACACTAATTCTAACCCTAACCTAAACCCTAACCCTAACCCTCATGTCACCATAACCCTAACCCTCATCCTAACCCTCACCCTAAACCTAACCCTAACCCTAATCCTCACCCTAACACTAATCCTAACCCTAATCCTCATCCTAACCCTCACCCTAACTCTAACCCTAACCGTCACAATAAACCTAGCTCTAATCCTAACCCTCAAACTAACCCTAACTCTCATGCTCATTGTAAGACTAACCGTAACCCTCACCCTAACCCTAAACTTAAGCTGAACCCTAAATCTCACCCTAACCCTAACCCTAAACCTCAACCTAACCCTAACCTTCACACTCACCCTCACTCTCGGCCTAAACCTAAGCCTAAACCTAAGCCTAACCCTAACCCTCAGACTCACCCTAACACTTACCCTAATCCTAATCCTAACCCTTAGCCTAACCCTCACCCTCACCCTAACCCTTAATCTAACACTAACCCTAAACCTAACCCTCATCCTCAACCTCACCCTAACCCTAAACCTCACCCTCACTATCGCCCTCACCCTAACCCTAATCCTAAAACTAACCCTCATCCTAACCCTCACCATAAGCCTAACACTCATCCTCACCCTCACCCTAAACCTAAACCTAACCGTCAACCTAATCCTAACCCTCACCCTCAACATAACCCTTACCCTAACCCACACCCTAACCCTAAACTTAACCCGAACCCTAACCCTCAACCTAATCCTAACCCTCACCCTCAACCTCACCCTCAGCCTAACCCTAAGCCTAACCCTAAACCTAACCCTAACACACACCCTCACCCTCACCCTAACTCTAATCCTAACCCTAACCCTCCCCCTAACTCTCACCTTAAACCTAACCTTAACACTAACACTAACCCTAAACCTCAACCTAACCCTCACCTGAACTGTAATTCTAACCCTAAACCTCACCCTCACCCTAAACCTAACTCTAACCCTAACCCAAACCTAAACCTCACCCTAACACTAACCCTCACCCGCACCTGCACCCTCACTGTAACTCTAAACCTAACCATAACAATAACACTAACCCTAACCAGAACAATCACACTACCCCTAATCCTCACCCCCACCCTCACCCTCAGCCTAACTATAAGCCTAAGCTTAACCCTCAACCTAACCCTTACACTCACTCTCACCCTAACCCTAACCCTAAACCTAAACTTAAACCTAAACATAACCCTAACCCTAAACCTAACCCTAATCCTCATCTTCACACTCACCCTAGCACAATCCCTAAACTTAAACCTCACCCTAACCCTAAGCCTAATCCTCACCCTAAGCCTCACACTCACCCTCACCCTAACTCTAACCCTAACCCTCACCCTAACCCTCACACTAGCCCTAATCCTAACCCTAATCCTAACCCTAACCCTCATCCTAACCCTCACCCTTAACCTAACCCTAAACCTCACCCTCACCCTAGCCCTCACCCTAAAACTAATCCTAAACTTAAAGCTCATCCAAAACCTCCCCATAACCCTAACACTAACCCTCACCCTAAACCTAACCCTCACCATCAATCTCACCCTCAGCCTAACATTAACCTTCGCCCTAACCCTCACATTCACCCTAACAGTAAACCTAATCCTAAACCTAACACTATCCCTAAATCTCAACCTAAACCACACCCTCACCCTAAACCTAACACTAACCCTAACCCTTAACCTCACCCTAACAGTCCTCCTAAACCTAACTCTAACCCTAAACCTCACCCTCACCCTCAACCTCAAAGTAACTCTAACTCTAAATCCATAAACCTCACCATCATCCTCACCCTCACCACAAACTTAACCATAACCATAACACTAACAATAACCCTAACCCTAACCCTAACCCTAACCCTAAGCCTAACTCTCACCCACCCACTAACCCTAACCCTATCCCTCACACTAACCATAAACTTAACCCGAATCCTAACTCTCACCCTAACCCTAACCCTAACCCTCACACTAACCCTAACCCTCAGCCTAACCCTAAGCCTAACCGTAACCCTAACCCTAACCCTCACATTCACCCTCCCCCTACACTCCCCCTAACCATATATCTAACCCTAAACCTCACCCTCATCCTAACCCTAAACCTAACACTAAACCCCATCCTAACCCTAAATTTAAACCTCACCCGCACCCTCACCCTCACCGTAACTCTAACCCTAACACTAACAATAACACTAACCCTACCCCAACCATCACCCTAACCCTAATGCTCACCCCCACATTCACACTCACCCTAACTCTAATCCTAAACCTAGCCCTATCCAGAAACCTCAACCTAAACTTCACTCTCACCCTAACCCTAACACTAACCTTAACCCTAAACCTCACCCTAACTCTCCCCTTAAAGCTAACTCTAACCATAAACGTCACACTGACCCTCATCCTGACCCTAACCCTAACGCTAAACCTCTCCCTAAACCTCACCCTAACCGTAACCCTCACACCCATCCTCAAACTCACCGTAACTCTAACCCTAACCCTAACAATAACACTAATCCTAACCCAAACCATAACCATAACCCTCACCCTCAGCCTCACCCTCACCACTAACTTAACGCTAACCATACCACAAACAATAACCCTAACCCTAACCCTAAGCCTAATACACACACCCAAACTCACCCTCAGCCTAACCCTAAACCTAACCCTAAACCTAACCATAACCCTCACTGTAACTCTAACCCTAACCCAAACCCTAACCCTAAACCTAACCCTAATCCTCAGCCTCACCCTCAACTTCAACCAAACCCTAACCCTAACCCCCACCCTAACCCTAAACCTAAACCTAACCATAACCATAATCATAACCCTCATTGTAACTCTAACCCTAACTCTAACCCTAACCCTAAACCTAACCCTAACCCTAACTCTAACCCTAACCCTAAACCTAACCCTAGCCCTCATTGTAACTCTAACGCTAACCCTAACACTAACACTAAACCTAACCCTAATCCTCAGCCTCACCCTCACCCTACCCCAAAACCTAAACCTAACCGTCACCATAAACCTAATCCTAAACCTAACCCTAAACTTAACCGTCACACTCACCCTCTCCCTACCCATTATCCTAAACCTAACCCTCACCCTAACCCTAACACTAAACATAAACCTAACCCTAAACCTAACCCAAACCCTAACCCTAAACCTAAACCGAATCCTTAGCCTCACCCTCAACTTAAACCAAACCCTAACCCTAACCCCCAACCTAACCCTAAACCTAAACCTAACCATAACCGTAATCATAACCCTCATTGTAACTCTAACCCTAACCCTAACCCTAACCCTAAACCTAACCCTAATCCTAACCCTAACCCTAACCATAGCCCTCACTGTAACTCTAACCCTAACTCTAAACTTAAGCCTAAACCTAACCCTAATCCTCAGCCTCACCCTCACCCTAACCCATACCCTAACCCTAACCCTAAACCTCACACTCACCCTCACCCTAACCCTAATCATAAACCTAAACCTATCCCTTACCCCAACCCTCACATTCAGCCTCAACCTACCCCTCACCCTAACCCTAATCCTAACCCTAAACCTCATCATAACCTTCACAATAACCCTAACCCTAACCCTTACCCTAACCCTAACCATAACCCTCACCCTCATGCTCAGCCAAAGCCTACTCCTAAGCCTAAAGCTAAGCCTAACCCTAACCCGAACCCTCACCTTCACCATAACCCTAACCTTAAACCTAACTCTAACCCTTAACCTCACTCTCACCCTAAACCTAACTCTAACCCTAACCCTGAAACTAAACCTCATCCTAAACCTAACCCTCACACACACCCTAACCCTTACCCTAATCCTAATACTTTCACTAAGCCTAACCCTCACCCACACCCTAAACCTCACACTAACCCTAACTCTAACACTAACCCTAACCCTAACCCTCACCCTCAGCTTCACCCTAACCCTAACTCTAACCGTAAACCTCAACCTCATCCTATCCCTAACCCTAAACCTAACGCTAAACCTCACCCTAACACTAACCCTAAAACTCTAACCCTAAACCTAACGCTAAACCTCACCCTAACCCTAACCATAAAACTCACCCTCACCCTAGCCCTCACCCTAACCCTAATCCTAACCCTAACACTCATCCAAACCCTCCCCATAACCCTAACCCTAGCCCTAACCCTAAACCTCAAAATCTCCCTCACCCTCAGCCTAACCCTAAGCCTAAACCTAACCCTCACCATAACCCTCACACTCAACCTCTCCCTAACCCTAATCCTAAAGCTAACCCTATCCCTAAACCTCAACCTAAACCTCCCCCTCACCCTAAACCTAACCCTAACCCTAACCATGAACCTCATCCTAACTGTCCCCCTAACCCTAACTCTAACCCTAAACCTCACCCTCACCCTAATCCTAACCCTAACCCTAAACCTCACCCTAACCCTAACCCTCACCCTCACCCCAAACCTCAAAGTAACTCTAACGCTAAACCTAACAATAACACTAACTCTAACCCTAACCCTAACCATAAACCTCACTCTCAGCCTCACCCACACCGCAAACTTAACCCTAACCATAACACTAACAATAACCCTAAACCTAACACTAACCCTAATCCTCACCCCCACCCTCACCCTCAGCCTAAACCAAAGCCAAACCCTAAACCTAACAGTAACCCTAAACCTCACCGTAACCCTAACCCTAAACCTAACCCTAACCCTAAACCTAACAAAAACCTTAACCCTAAACCTCATCCTCACCCTAAAACTCACACTAACCCTAAAACAAATCCTCAATCTAACCCTCAACCTCACCCTCACCCTAGCAATCACCCTAACCCTAACCCTCATCCTCACCCTAAACCTCACACTAACCCTAACACTAATCCTCAATCTAACCCTCACTCTCACCATAACCCTAACTCGAACCCTCACCCTAAACCTAACTCTCACTCTTACCATAACCCTCACCCTCAGCCTAACCCTCACCTTTACCCTTACACTCAACCCGACCCTAACACTCACCCTAAACCTACCCCTCACCCTGACCCTAAACCTACTCCTAAACCTCACCCTCACCCTAATCCTAACCCTAACCATAACCCTAACACTAAAACTCACCCTATCCCTAACCCTAACCTCACCCTCAACCTCATGCTCAGCCTAACCCTAAGCCTAGCCTAACCCTTACTCTAACCCTCACACTCACCCTAGCCCTCACCCTAACCCTAATCCTAACCCTAACCCCCATCCTAAACCTCACCCTAACCCTAAACCTAACCATCAACCTAACCCTAATCCTCACCTCCACCCTCACCCTCAGCCTAAACCTAAGCCTAAGCCTAACCCTAAACCTAACCCTCACACTCACCCTCACCCTCACCCTAATCCTAACCCTAATCCTAACCCTAATCCTGAACATCAACCTAAACCTCACCTTAACCTTAACCCTAACACTAAACCTAACATTAACGCTCGACCTAACCCTCCAACTAACCCTAAATATAACCCTAAACCTCACTCTCACCCTAACTCTAATCCTAACCCTAACCCTAAACCTAATCCTAACCCTCACCCTAACCCTAATTCTCACCCTAACTGTAACCGTAACCCTCATCCTAAACCTCACCCTAACCCTAACCCTAAACCTCACCCTAACCCTAACCCTAACTCTCACCCTCACCCTAGCCCTCACCGTAACCCTAATACTAACCCTAATCCTCATCCTAACCCTCAACCTAACCCTAACCCTAACCCACACTGTAACCCTAACCCTAACCCTCTCCCTAACCCTAAACTTACCCGAACCCTAAATCTCACCCTAACCCTACCCCTAACTCTTACCCTAACCCTAACGATCACCCTCACCCTCACAGTAAGCCTAAACCTAAGCCTAACCCTAAACCTAACCCTAACCCTCACACTCACCCTAACTCGTTCCCTATATCTAATCCTAACACTAAGCCTTACCCTCACCCTCACCCTAACCCTCACCATAACCCTAACTCTAAGATTATCCCTAACCCTAACCTTCATCCTCAGCCTCACCCTAACCCGAACTCTAACACTAAACCTCAGCCTCATCCTAAACCTAACCCTATCCCTAACCCTAAACCTCACCCTCACCCTAACACTAAAACTCACACTCACCCTAGCCCTCACCCTCACCCTAATCCTAACCCTCACCCTCACCCTAACACCATACTTAACCGAACCTTAAATCTCACCTAACCCTAACCCTAACCGTCACCCTAACCCTAACCCTCACCCTCATCCTCACGCTCAGCCTAACCCTAAGCCTAAGCCTAACCCTAACCCTAACCTTCACACTCATCCGAACCCTTACACTAATCCTAATCCTAACCCTTATTCTAAACCTCACCCTCACCCTAACCCTCACCGTAACCCTAACTCTAGCACTAACCCTAAACGTAACCCTCAACCTTACCCTAACTCTAACACTAACCCTAACATTAAAACTCACCCTAACCCTAACCCTATCCCTCACCATCACAGTAACTGTAACCTAACCCTAACAATAACCCTAACCTTAACTCTAACCCTCACCCTCACCCTAGCCCTCACCCTAACCCTAATTCTAACCCTCACTCTCACCCTTATCTTAAACCTCAACCTCAGCCCAAAACTCACCTTTACCCGTACCATCATCCTCACCCTAAACGTCACCCTAACCCTAAACCTCATCCTAACCCTCAACTTAAACTTAAACCTAACCATCACCCTAACCCTAACCCACACCGTCAACCTCATGCTCAGTCTAACCCTAAGCCTAAGCCTAACGCTCATTCTAACACTCATCCTCACCCTAGCCCTCACCCTAACCCTAATCCTAACCCGATCCCTCATCCTAACCCTCCCCTAACCCTAACCCTAACAATCACTTAACCCTAATCCTCACCCCCAATCTCACCCTCAGCATAACCCTAACCCTAAGCCTAACCCGAAACCCTAATTCTAACATACCATCACCATAACCTTAATCCTAATCCTAAACTTAACCCTAACGCTAAACATCAACCTAACCCTCACCCTAACCCTAACCCTAACACTAATCCTAACCCTAACCCTCGACCTAACCCTCCCCCAACACTAAATCTCATCCTAAACTCACCATCACCTTAACCCTAATCCTAACCCTAACGCTCACCCTAACCCTCACCCTCACTCTAAACCTAACCCTTATCCTAACCCTCACCCTAACCCTAACCTTAGACTTAAATCTCACCCAAACACCAACCCTAACCCTCACCCTCACCCTAGCCCTCACGCTAACCCTAATTCTGACCCTAATCCTCATCCTAACCCTCACCCTAACCCTAACCCTAACCTTCACCCTAATCTTAAGCCTAACCCTAACCCTCAACCTAACCCTAACCTCACGCTCACCGTAACCCTAACCGTAACCCTAATCATAACCTTAAACATAACCTGAACCCTAACCCTCACCCTAACCCTACCCCAAACTCTCACCCTAACACTAACACTCACACTCACCCTCACCCTCAGCCTAACCATAATCCTAAGCCTAAACCTAAACCTAACCTCACACTCACCCTAACCCTAACCCTAAACGTAATCCTAACACTAAGGCTAACCCTTACCCACACCTTAAACCTTACGGTAATACTGAGCTAACACTAACCCTCACCCTCACCCCAACCCTAACCCTCATCCTCACCCTTAACCTCACACTAACCCTAACCCTAACCCTAATCCTCAATCTAACCTCACCCTAACCCTAAACCTAACCCTAAACCTAACCCTAACCCTCACCCTTATCTTAACCCTCACCCTCATCCTAAACCTCAACTTTACCCTTACCAACACCCACCCCCTAACCCTCACCCTAACCCTAAACCTCATCCTAACCCTCACCCTAAACGTAATCCTAACCATCACCCTAACCCTAAAACTCACCCTCAACCTCTTGCTCAGCCTAACCCTAAGCCTAAGCCTGGCCCTAACCCTAACCCTCACACTCACCCTAACCCTTACTCGAATCCTAATCCTAACACTAAGCATAACCCTCACCCTCACACTAACCCTCACCGTAACCCTAACTCTAACACTAACCCTAACCCTAACCCTCACCCTCAGCCTCAACCTAACCCTAACTCTAACCCTAAACCTCACCCTCATCCTAACCCCAACCCTAAACCTAACCCTAAACCTCAACCTAACCCAAACCCAAACCTCACCCTCACCCTAGCCCTCACACTAAACCTAATGCTAAACCTAACCCTCATCCTAACCCTCACCCTAACACTAACCATAACACTCATCCTCACCCTCACCCTATCCCTAAACCTAACCCTAACACTCCACCTAACCCTAACCCTCACCCTCACTGTAACCGTTACCCTAACCCTCACAGTAACCCTAAACTTAACCCGAACCCTAACTCTCACACTAACCCTAACCCTAACCCTAACCCTCACCCTTACCCTCACTCTCAGCCTAACCCTAAGCCTAAGCCTAACCATAACGCAACCCTCACACTCACCCAAAACCTTACACTAATCCTAATCCCAAACCTAAGCCTAAACCTCACCCACACCCTCACCCTCACTCTAACACTCACCCTAACCCTAACTTTAAGACTAACCCTAAACCTACCCCTCAAACTCAGCCTCAACCTTACCCTAATTCTAACCCTAAACCTCACTTTTACCCTATCCCTAACTCTAACCGTGACCCTAACACTAAACCTCACCCTAATCCTAACCCCAACCCTCACACTCACGCTCAACCTAAACCTAAGCCTAACCCTTACTCTAACCCTCACCCTCACCATAGCCCTCACCGTAAACCTAATCCTAAACCTTTTCCTCATCCTAACCCTTACCCTAACCCTAACCCTAACCATCACCCTAACCTTAATCCTCACCCCCAACCTCACCCTCAGCCTAACCCTAAGCCTAAGCCTAACCCTAAACCTCAACCTAACCCTCACCCTAACCTTAAACCTAACACTGAACCTAACACTAACCCTCGACCTAACCCTCCCCCTAACCCTAAACCTAACCCTAAAACTCACCCTCACCGTAACCGAAATCCTAAAGCTAACCCTAACCCTCAGCCTCACTGTTACCCTAACCCTCAACCTAACCCAAACCGAAACCCTAACCCTAACCCTAAACCTTACCCTAACACTAACTCTAATCCTCACCATCACCCTAGCCCTCACCCTAACCCTAATCCTAACCCTAAACCTCACCCTAACCATAAACATAACCGAACCCTAAATCTCAACCTAAACCTAAACCTAACCCTCACCTTAACCCTAACCCTCACACTCACCCTCACTCTCAGAATAACCCTAAGCCTAAGGGTAACCCTAAACCTAACCCTCACACTCACCCGAAAAATTACACTAATCCTAATCCTAACCCTAAGCCTAACCCTCAACCTCACTCTCACCCTCACTCCAACCCTCACCCAAACCCTAACTCTAACACTAACCCTAAACTTAACCCTCAACCTCAGCCTCACCCTTACCCTAACTCTAACCCTAAACCTCACCCTCACCCTAACCCTAACTCTAACCCTAACCCTAACACTCAACCTCACCCTAACCCTAACCCTAACCATCACCCTCACACTAACGGTAACCCTAACCCTAACCATAAGAGTAACCCTAACCCTAATACTAACCCTCACCCTAACCATAGCCCTCACCCTAACATTAACCCTCACCCTAACACTTACCCTCAACCTAACACTAACCCTAACTCTAACACTAAATCTCCCACTAACCCTAACCCTCACCCTAATCCTAAACCTCACCCTAATACTAAACCTAACTCTAACCCTCACCCTGACCCTAGCCTTCACCCTAAACCAAATTCTAACCCTCAGTCTCACCCTAACCCTAACCCTCATCCTCACCCTATACCTCACATAAACCCTAACCCTAAACCTAATCATCAATCTAACCCTCACCCTAAGCCTTACCCTAACCCAAAACCTAACCCTAAACCTCACCCAAACCCTAACCCTAAAACTCATCCTCACCCTAGCCCTCACCCTAACCCTAATCCTAATCCTAACCCTTATCCAAACCCTCACCCTAACACTAACTCTAACCCTAACCCTCACCGTCACCCTCACACTAACCTTAAACCTAACACTAAACCTCAACCTAACCCTAACCCTCACCCTCACTATAACAGTTACCCTAAACCTAACCCTAACCCAAAACTTAACCCGAAACCTAACTCTCACCCTAAGCCTGAACCTAATCCTCACCCTAACCCTCACCCTCAGCCTAACACTAAGCCTAACTCAATCCCTAACCCTAACCCTCATCATATCGCTCACCCTACCCCTAACCCTAATCCTAATGCTAACCCTAACCCTAAACCTCACACTCACCTAACCCTCAACTTAAGCCTAATCCTAACATTAATCCTAACCCTAACCCTAACCCTAAACCTCAGCCTAAACCCTAAAAATCACACTAACCCTCACACTAATCCTCAACCTAACCCTCAACCTAACATTAACCCTAACACTAACCCTAACATTAACGCTCGACCTAACCCTACAACTAACCCTAAATGTAACCCTAAACCTCCCCCTCACACTAACCCTAATCCTAAACTTAACACTAAAACTCACCCTAACCCTAAACCTCACCCTCACCCTCACCCTCACCATAACTCTAACCCTAACCCTAACAATAACACAAATCCTAACCCTAAACCTAACCCTTACCCTAACCCTAATCCTAACACTCACCCTCACCCTAACGATAATCTTAACCCTAACCCTCAACCTAACCCTAAACCTCACTCTCACCATAACCCTAACCCTCATCCTAACCCTAACCCAAACCCTAACCCTAATGATAAACCTTACCCTAACACTAACCCTAATCCTCACCCTCACCCTAGCCCTCACTCTAACACTAATCCAAACCCTAAACCTCACCCTAACACTAAACATAATAAAACCTTAACTCTCACCCTAACACTAACCCTAACCTTCACCGTAACCCTAACCCTCACCCTCACCCTCACTCTCAGTCTAACCCTAATCCTAAGCCTAACCCTAACCATAAACATCACACTCAACCTAACCCTTACCCTAATCCGAATCCTAACACTAAGCCTAAGCCTAACCTTCATGCTCAAACTCACCCTAATCCTAACCCTCACCCAAACTTTAACTCAAACACTAACCCTAACCCTAACCCTCAAACTCAGCCCCACCCTTACCCTAACTCTAAACCTAAACCTCACCCTCACCCTAACTCTAACCCTAACCCTAAACTTGACCCTAACCCTAACACTAAACCTCACCCTCAACCTAGCACTCACCCTAACCCTAATCCTGACACTAACCCTCATCCTAACCCTCCCCATAACCCTCACCCTAACCCTAACTCTAAACCTCACACTCACCCTAACCCTAACTCTAACCCTAACCCAAAACGTAAACCTGACCCTAACCCTAAACCCTAATGCTCACCCTTACTCTCAACGTTACCTTAACCCAAAACCTAACCCTAACAATAACCCTAACCCTAATCCTAACCCTCACCCTAACCAAAAACCTCACCGTAACCCATACCCTAACCCAAACACTAACCCTCACAGTAACCCTAACCCTAACCTCACCCTATCCCTAACTCTAACCCTAACCCTAACACTAAAAACCTCAACCTAACCCTAACCCTAACCCTCACCCTCACCTTCAATATAATCGTAACCCTAAAAATAAACCTAACCCTAACCCTAATCCTAACCCTCACCCTCACCCTAAACCTAAACCTAAACCTAACACTCACCCTAACCCTAGCCCTCACCCTTACCGTAACCCTAACCCACATTTTAACACTCACCCTAACCCTAACCCTAAATCTCACCCTAACCCTAAACCTACCCCTAACCCTCAACCTAACCCTAATCCTCACACTCAACGTAAACCTAACCCTAACCCTCACCCTAACTCGAAACTTATCCTGAACCCTAACTCCCACCCTAATCCTCACCGTCACGCTCACACTCAATGTAACCTTAAGCCTAATGCTAACCCTAACCATAACCCTCACACTCACCCTAACCCTAACCTTAACCCTAACCATAAACCTCACCTTAACCTAACCCTAAACATCACCCGCACACTAGCCATTACCCTAACCCTAATCCTAACATTAACCCTCATCCTAACCCACTCCATAACCCTCACCTTAACCCAAACAATAACCCTAAAGCTCAAGCTCACCCTTAGCCCAAACCTAAGCCTAAGCCTAAGCATAACCCTAAACCTAACCACAACACTCACACTCATTCTGCACCCTAACCCTCACCGTTACTCTAACCCGAACCCTAACCCTAACCCTAAAACACACCCTTACCCTATACCTAACCCTAATCCTAACCCTCATCCTCACCCTAACACTAAAACTAAACCTAACCCTAACCCTCACCCTAACCGTCAACCTAACCTTATATCTAACCCTAAACCTCACCCTCACCCTCATCCTAACCCTAACCCTAACCCTAAACCCCACCCTAACCATAACCCTAAACCTCACCCGCACCCTCACCCTCACCGTAACTCTAATGCTAACCCTATAAATAACACTACCCCTAACCCTAACCATCACCCTAACCCTAATCCTCACCCCACCCTCACCCTCAGCCTATCCCTAAGCCTAAGCCTAACCTTTACCCTAACCCTCACACTCATGCTCACCCTAACCCTAATCCTAAACCTATCCCTATCCCTAAACCTCAACCTAACCCTCACCCTCACCCTAAAACTAACACTAACCCTAAAACTAAACCTCACCCTAACCCTCCTGCTAACCATAACTCTAACCCTAAAGCTCAACCTCACCATAAACCTAACCCTAACCCTTACTCTAAACCTCACCCTAACCCTAACCCAAACCCACAACCTCAACCTCACCGTAACTCTAACCCTAACCCTAACAAAAAACTAACCCTAACGCTAAACCTAACCCTAGCCCTAATCCTCAACCCCACACGCACCCTCAGCCTAAACCTAACCCTAACCCTACCCCTCACCATAAGCCTAACCCTAACCCTAACACTAACACTAACACTAACCCTAAACCTAAACCTCACCCTAACCGTAACCATAAACCTCACCCTCAACCTAGCCCTCACCCTAACCTAATCCTAACCCTAACCCTCATCCTAACCCTCCCCATAACCTAAACCTAACCCTCATCCTCAACCTAACCCTCACCCTAACCCTAACCCTAACCCTAACACTAACCGTAATCCTAACCCTCAACCTAACCATCACCCTAACCCTAACTCTAACCCTAAACCTCACCCTCACCCTAACCCTAACTCTAACCCTTACCCAAACCCTAAACCTCACTTTAACCCTAAACCCTAACCCTCACCCTTACCTTCACTATAACCGTAACCCTAAACCTAACCCTAACAATAACAATAACCCTAATCCTAACCCTCACCCTAACCACAACCCTCACCGTAACCTATACCCTAACCCAAACACTAACCCTCACACTAACCCTAACCCTAACCTCACCCTAACCATAGTTCTAACCTTAACCCTAACATTAAAAACTCAACCTAACCCTAACCCTAATCCTCACCCTCAACCTCACCATAACCGTAACCCTAACAATAACCCTAACCCTAAACCTAAAACTAACCCTCACCGTACCCCTAACCCTAAACCAAAACTTAACCCTCACACTAACTTAACCCTCACACTTACTGTAACCCTAACCCTCATGCTAACCCTCACCCTAACCATAACCCTCACCGTAACCCATAACCTAACCCCAAAACTAACCCTCACACTAATCCTAACACTAACCTCACCCTAATCTTAACTCTAACCCTAACGCTAACATTAAAAACCTCAACGTAACCCTAACCCTCTCCCTCACCCTCACCCTCAACATAACCATAACCCTAACAATAACCCTAACCCTATCCCTAATCCTAACACTCACCCTCATCCTAACCTTAAACCTAACCCTAACCCTCACCCTAACACTAACCCTCACCCTTACCGTAACCCTTACCCTCACCCTAACCCTCACTCTAACTCTAACCATAAACCTAAACCTCACCCTAACACTAACCCTAACCCTCACTCTCAACCTAGCCCTCAACCTAACCCTAATCCTAACCCTAATCCTCATCCTAACCCTCACCCTAACCCTAACCCTAAACCTCACCCTAAGCCTAACCCTAACACTAACCCTCAAGCTAAGTCTAACCCTCACACTCAATGTAAACTTAACCCTAACCCTCAACTTAACCCTAAACTTAACCTGAACCCTAACTCTCTCCATAACCCTAACCCTCACCCTCACCCTCAGTGTAACCCTAAGCCTAACCCTAACACTAACCCTAACACTCACACTCACCCTAACCCTTACCCTAATGCCAGTCCTAACCCTAACCCTCAACCTCACCCTCAGCCTCACCTTAACCCTAACTCTAACCCTAAACCTCAACCTCACCCTAACCCTAACCCTAAACCGAACCCTAAACCTCACCCTAACCTAACCCTAAACCTCACCCACACCCTAGCCATTACCCTAACCCTAATCCTAACACTAACCCTCATCCTAACCCTCCCCATAACCTTAACCCTAAACCTCAACTTCAACCTAGCCCTACCCTAACCCTAATCCTAAACCTAATACTCATCCAAACCCTCAGACTAACCCTAACCCTAACTCTCACTCTCACCCTCACACTAACCATAACCCTAACCCTCAACCTAACCCTAACCCTCACTCTCACTGTAACCATTACCCTAACCCTCACGCTAACCCTAAACATAACCCGAGCTCTAACTCTCACCCTAACCCTGACCCTAACGTCACCCTAACCCTAACCCTCAACCTCACCATCACCCTCAGCCTAAACCTAAGCCTAAACCTATCCTTAACCCTAACCCTCATCCTATCCCTCACCCTAACCCTAACCCTAATCCTAATCCTAACCCTAACCCTAAACCTCACCCTCACCCTAACCCTCAACTTAAGCCTAACACTAACATTAATCCTAACCCTAACCCTAACCCTAAATTTCATCCTAAACCCTAAACCTCACACTAACCCTCACACTAATCCTCAACTGAACCCTCACCCTAAACTTAACCCTAACACTAACCCTAACATTAACACTCGACCTAACCCTACAACCAACCCGAAATCTAACCCTAAACCGCCCCCTCATCCTAACCCTAATCCTAACCCCAGCCCTAAAAATCACTCTAAACCTAAACCTCACCCTCAACCAAACCCTCACCCTCACCATAACTCTAACCCTAACCCTAACAATAACACTAATCCTAACCCTAAAGCTAACCCTAACCCTAACCCTAAACCTAACACTCACCCTCACCCTAAACATAATCTTAACCCTAACCCTCAACTTAACCCTAACCCTCACCCTCACAGTAACCCTAACCCTCATCCTAACCCTAGCACAAATCCTAACCCTAAACCTAAACCTTACCCTAACACTAACCCTAACCATCACCCTCACCCTAGCCCTCACTCTAACATTAATCCTAACCCTAACCCTCACCCTAACCCTAAACATAATCGAACCCTAACTCTCACCCTAACCCTAACCCTAACTTTCACCCTAACCCTAACCCTTACCCTCACCCTCACTCTCAGCTTAACCCTAAGCCTAAGCCTAACCCTAACACTAACGATCACACTGACCCTAACCCTTACCCTAAACCGAATCCTAAACCTAAGCCTAACCCTCACCCTCACGCTCACCCTAATCCTAACCCTCACCCTAAACCTAACTCTAACACTAACCCTAACCCTCAACCTCAGCCTCACCCTTAACCTAACTCTAAACCTAAACCTCAAACTTACCCAAACCCTAACCCTAACCCTCACACTAAACCTTCCCATAACCCTAACCCTAAACCTCACCCTCAACCTAACTCTCACCCTAACCCTAACTCTAACTCTAAACCTCACCCTAACCCTAACCCTAACTCTAACCCTAACACAAAATCTAAACCTGACCCTAACCCTAAACCCTAATGCTCACCCTTACTCTCAACGTTACCTTAACCCAAAACCTAACCCTAACAATAACCCTAACCCTAATCCTAACCCTCACCCTAACCACAGCACTCACCGTAACCCATACCCTAACCCAAACACTAACCCTCACAGTAACACTAACCCTAACCTCACCCTAAACCTAACTCTAACCCTAAACCTAACACAAAAAACCTCAATCTAACCCTAACCCTAACCCTCACCCTCACCCTCACCGTAACTGTAACCCTAAAAATAACCCTAACCCTAACCCTAATCCTAACCCTCACCCTCACCCTAACCCTAAAACTAACCCTAACCCTCACCCTTACAGTAAACCTAACCCTCATCCTAACTCTCAACCTAAATGTAACCCTAACCCTAAACCTCACCCTAACACTAACCCTAAACCTCACCCTCACACTGGCCCTCACCCTGACCCTAATCGTAACCCTAATCCTAATCCTAACCCTCACCCTAACCTTGACCATAACCATCATCCTAACCCTAAACATAACCCTAACCCTGACCCTAACCCTAACCCTCACCCTTACTTTAACCCTTACCCTCATCCTAACCCTCACCCTAACTCTAACCCTAATCCTCATCCTAACCCTCACCCTAACCCTAGCCCTAAACCTCACCCTAACCCTAAGCCTCAACCTAACTCTAACCCTCACACTCAACGTAAACCTAATCCTAACCCTCAACCTAACCCTAAACTTAACCTGAACCCTAACTCTCATCCTAAATCTAAACCTCACCCTCACCCTCACCCTCAGTGTATCCCTAAGCCTAATCCTAACCCTAACCCTAACACTCACACTAACCCTAACACTTACCCTAATCCTAATCCTAACCCTAACCCTAACCCTCACCCTCAGCCTCACCTTAACCCTAACTCTAACCCTAAACCTTAACCTCACCTTAATCCTAACCCTAACCCTAACCCTAAACCTCACCCTAACCTAACCCTAAACCTCACCCTCACACTAGCCATCACCCTAACCCTAATCCAAACATTAACCCTCATCCTATCCCTCCACATAAACCTAACTCTAACAGTCACCCTAACCATAAACCTCAACCTCACCCTTAGCCTAACCCTATGCCTAAACGTAAGCCTAACCCTAAACCTAACCCGAAACCTCACACTCATCTGCACCCTCAACCTCACCGTAACTCTAACCCTAACCCTAACCTAAACCCTAAACCTCACCCCTACCCTAACCCTAACCCTATCCCAAACCCTAACCCTCATCCTTACCCTAACCCTAACACTAAACCTAACCCTAACCCTCACCCGAACCCTCCACCTAACAATAACCCGAACAGTCACCCTAACTCTAATCCTCACCCCCACCCTCACCCTAAGCCTAACCATAAGCCTAAGCCAAACCCTCACCCAATCCCTCACAGTCCCCCTCACCCTAACCCTAATCCTAAACCTAACCCTGTCCCTAAACCTCAAACTAACCCTCAACCTCACCCTAACCCTAACACTAACCCTAACACTAAACCTCACCCTAACCCTCCCCCTAACCCTACCTCTAACCCTAAATATCATCCTCACCCTAACCCTAACCAAAACCCTCAGCCTAAACCTCACCCTAATCCTAACCTCACCCTCACCCTCAAACTCACCGTAACTCTAACCCTAACCCTAACAATAACACTAACCCTAACCCTAACCCTAACTCTAACCATAACCCTCACATTCAGCCTCACCCTCACTGCAAACTTAACCCTAACTATAACACTAAAAATTACCCTAACCCTAAGCCTAACCTAACTCTAAATCTAATCCTAACCCCCACCCTCAGCCTCAGCATAACACTAAGCCTAAACCTAACCCTAAACCTAACCCTAATCTTCAGCCTCAGCCTCAACCTAACCCAAACCCTAAACCTAACACTCACCCTAACTCTATGCCTAAACCTAACCCTAATCCTCACACTCACCCTCAAACTAACCCTAATCCTAAACCTAACCCAATCCCTAACCCTAACCCTCACCCTAACCCTCACCCTAGCGCTCACCCTAACCCTAACCCTAACACTCACCCTCAACCTAGCCCTCAACCTAACCCTAAACCTCACACTCACCTTAACCCTTACCCTAACCCTCACTCTAACCCTAAACTTAACTCAAACCCTAACTCTCACCCTAACCCTAACCCTAACACTAACCCTAAACCTAACCATCAACCTTACCGTAACCCTCACCCTCTGCCTAACCCTCATGTTTGCCCTTACCGTCACCCCTATCTTAACCCTCACCATAACCCTCACACTCACCCTAACCCTCACCCTAAAACTAACTTTACACCTAAACCTCACGTTCACCCTAACCATAACTCTAACCCTAACCCTAACACTAAACCTCACCCTAACCGTAACCCTACACCTCAGAATAACCCTAACCCTCAACCTCACGCAAACCCTCAGCCTAAACCTAAGGCTAACCCTAACCATAACATTAAGCCTCAAACTCACCCTAACCAGAACCATAATCCTAATCCTAACCCTAAACCTAACCCGAACCCTCACGCTCAACCTCACCCTAACCCTAATTCTAACCCTAAACCTCACACTGACCCTAACCCTAATCCTAAAACTGACCCTCACTGTAACCGAAACCCTAAACCTAACCCTAAACTTATCCCTAACCCTAGCCCTAACCCTACCCCTAAAGCTCACCCTAACCATAACCCTAACACTAACCCTAACCCTAAACCTCACCCTAACTCTAACACTAACCGTAAACCTCACCATCATCCTAACCATCACTCTAACCCTAACCCAAACACTAAACCTTACCCTAACCCTAACCCTAAAAGTCACCCTCACCTCACCGTAACCAAAACCCTAAACCTAACCCTAACAATAACCCTAACCCTAATCCTAACCCTCCCCATAACCATAACCCTCATCCTAACCCAAACACTCACCCTAAAACTTACCCTCACCCTAACACTAACCCTAACCCTAAAACTAACCCTCACACTAACCCCAACCATAACCCTAACCATAAACCTCAAAGTAACCCTCACCCTCAGCCTAACTCTAACACTAACCCTATCCCTAACCCTCCTCCTAACCCTATATCTAACCCTAAACTTCACCCTCACACTAACCCTAACCCTAACCCTAAACCATACCCTAACCCAACCCTACCCCTCACCCGCACCCTCACCCTCACCGTAACTCTAACCCTAACCTTAACAGTAACACTAACCCTAACCCAAACCATCACCCTAACCCTAATCCTCACCTCCACCCTCACCCTCAGCCTAACCCTAAGTCTAAGCCTCACCCTCACCGTAACTGTCACACTCACCCTCACCCTACCCCTAATACTAAATCTAACCTTATCCCTAAACCTCAACCTAACCCTCACCCTCCCCGTAACCCTAACACTAAACCTCAACCTAAATCTCACCCTAACCCTAACCCTCACCCTCACCTTCAATCTCACCATAACTCTAAACCTAACCCTAAATCTAACACTAACCCTAAATCTAACACTAACCATAACCATAACCATAACCATAAACCTCACCTTCAGAATCACCCTCAGCTCCAACTTAACCCTAACCATAACACTAACAATAACCTTAATCCTAAACCTAACACTAATCCTCAACCCCACCCTCACCCTCAGCCGAATCCTAAGCCTATCCCTAAGCCTAAACCTAACCCTAACCCTAACTGTAACCCTAAACCTAACCCTAAACCTAACCCTAATCCTCAGCCTCACCCTCACCCTAACCAAAACCCTAACCCTATCCCTCACCCTAACCCCAAGCCTAACCATAACCCTGACCCTCACACTCACCGTCAACTTAGCCCTAACCCTAAACCTAACCATATCCCTAAACTTAACCCTCACCCTAACCCTCACCCTAACACTAATCCTAACCCTAAACCTCATCCTAACCCTCACCCTAACCCTAACCCTAACCCTCACCCTTATCCTAAACCTAACCCTCAACCTCATGCTTGGCCTAAGCCTAAGCCTAAGCCTAAATCTAACCCAAATATTCAACATAACGCTAACCCTAACTCTAAGCCTAAACCTCACTCTCACACTAACCCTAACTCTAACCCTTACCCTAAACCTAAACCTCATCCTAACACTAATCCTAAACCTCACCCTCACCCTCACCGTAACCGTAACCCAAACCCTAACTCTACCAATAACCCTAATCCTAACCCTAACCCTCAACCTAACCCTAACCCTAACCCTAACCCTCACCCTAACACTTACCCTCACCCTAACACTAACACTAACTCTAACACTAACCCTCACACTAACCCTAACCATCACCCTGACTCTAAACCTCACCCTAAACCTAAACCTAACCCTCACCTTCATCCTAGCCCTCACAATATCCCTAATCCTCATCCTCACCGTAAACCTCACACTAACTCTAACACTAATCCTCAAGCTAACCCTCACCCACACCCTTCCCCTAACCCTAACCGTCACTCTAACCCTAACCCTCACCCCACTGTAACCCTCACCCTCAGCCTAAACCTCAAGTTTACCCTTACCATCACCCCCATGCTAACACTTACCCTAAACCTAACCCTCAACCTAATCCTCACCATAACCCTAATTCCACCCCAAAACCTCATGCTCACCCTAATTCTAACCCTAAACCTAACCCTAACCCTAACCCTCATCCTAACCCTAAACCTCACACTAACCCTAACCCTAAACCTCAATTTAACTCTCACACTGACACTAATCCTAACCCTAACCCTAACCCTAAACCTAACCCTAACACTCACCATTATCTTAATCCTCACCCTCAGCCTAAACCTCACCTTTACCCTTACTATCATCCTCACCCTAAACCTCCCCCTACCCTAAACCTCATCGTAACCCTCACCCTAACCATAAAACTAACCATCACCCTAACGCTAACCCTCAACCTCAACCTCACCCTCAGCCTAACCCTAAGCCTAAGCCTAAACCTTACCATAATCGTCACCCTCACCCTAGCCCTCACTCTAACCCTAATCCAAACCCTAACCCTCATCCTAACCCTCACCCTAAACCTAATCCTAACCCTCATCATCACCCTCACCCTTACCCTCATCCTAACCCTAAGCCTCAACCTAATCCTAACCCTCACCCTCACAGTAACTCTTTTCCTGACACTCACTGTAACCCTAAACTTAACCCGAAACCTAATTCTCACCCTAAACCAAACACTAACCCTCACCCTAACCCTAACCCTAAACTTCATCCTCACCCTACCACTCACCCTAACCATAATCCTAAACCTAACCCTCATCCTAACCATCCTCCTAACCCTAAACCTAACCCTCACCCTAACCCTAACACTCACCCTCAACCTCACCCTCAGCCTAACCCTAAGCCTAACCCTAAACCTAACCCTAACACAGACACTTATCCCAAACCTAAATCTAAACCTAAGCCTAAGCTTATCCCTTACCCAAAACTTCACCCTCACCCTAACACTAATCCTAATCCTCACCCTAACCCTAACCCTAAACCTCCCCCTAACTCTCACCCTAACACTAACACTAACCCTAACCCTAACCCTCCACCTAACCCTCACCCTAACCCTAACTCTAACTCTAAACCTCACCCTCACCCTAAACCTCACCCTAACCCTAACCCTAACCCTCACCCTCACCCGCACCATAACCGTAACCTTAAACCGAACCCTAACAATAACCCTAACCCTAATCTTAACCCTCACCCTAACCATAACCCTCACCCTAACCCTAAACCTAAACCTCACCCTCACCCTAGCTCTCACCCTAACCCTAATCCTAACCCTAACACTCATCCTAACCCTCCCCTTAACCCTTACTCTAACCCTCACCATAACCCTAATCCTCACACTCAACCACACCCTCAGCATAAACCTAAGCCTAAACATAAACCTAACCCTAACACATACACGCACAATCACCTTGACACTAATCCTAACCCTAACTCTAACCCTAACCCTCCTGGTAACTCTCACCCTAACACTAAACCTAACCCTAACCCTCAACCTCATCCTAATCCTAAACCTAACTCTAACCCTAACCCAAAACCTAAACCTCAACCTAACCCTAACTCTAACCCTCACCCTCACCCTAAACCTCACACTAACGCTAACCCTAATCCTCAATCTACCCTCACCCTAAACCTAAAACTAACCCTAACCCTCACCCTAATCTTAACCCTCAACCTCAGCCTAAACCTCAGCTTTACCCTTACCATCATCCTCACCTTAACTCTCACCCTAACCCTAAACCTCATCCTAACAGTAAAAATAACCCTCACCATAACCATAACCCTCAACCTCAACCTCACCCTCAGCCTAACACTAAGCCTAACCCTAAACCTAACCCTAACACACAAACGCACCCTCACCCTGAACCTAATCGTAACCCTAACCCTAACCCTTACACTCCCCGTAACTCTCACCCTAACCCTAACCCTAACACTAACCTTAACCCTCAGCCTCACTCTCACCCTAACCCTAATCCTATCCCTAACCCTCATCCTAACCCTCCCCCTAACCCTTACACTAAACCTCACCCTAACCCTAACCCTCAAACTCAACCTCACCCTTAGCATAAACATTAGCCTAAACCTAAAACTAAACCTAACACACACACTCAACCTCACCCTAACCCTAATCCTAACCCTAACCTTCCCTCTCACCCTCACCGTCAGTGTAAACCTAAGCCTAACCCTAACCCTAAACATAACACAAACCTAACCCTTACCCAAATCCTAATCCTAACCCTAACACTAAGCCTCACCCTCAGCCTCACTTTTACCCTAACTCTAACCCTATATTTCACACTCACCTTAACCCTAACCCTAACCCTAAACCTCATCCTAACCCTCCCCATAAACCTAACCCTAACCCTCAACCTAACCCTAACCCTCAAACTCACCCTCAACCTCAGCCTAAACCTAAGTCTAAACCTAAAACTAAACCTAACACACTCACTCAACCTCAATCTAACCCTAATCCTAACCCTAACATTCACCCTCACCATCAGTATAAACCTAAGTCTAACCCTAACCCTAACCATCACACTCAACCTAACCAGTACCTTAATCCTAATCCTAACCCTAACCCTAAGCCTCACCCTCAGCCTCACCTTTACCCTAACTCTAACTCTATACCTCACACTCACCATAACCATAACGCTAACCCTAACCCTAAACCTCACCCTAACACTAACCCGAAATCTCAACCTGATCCTAGCCCTCATCCTAACCCTAATCATAACCCTAACCCTCATCCTAACCCTCCCATAACCCTAACCCTAACCGTATCCCTCACACTCACCCTAACCCTCACCCTAAACCTAACCCTAAACCTAACAATAACCCTAACCCTAAACCGCACCCTCAGTCTCACCCTAAACCTAACTCTAACCCTAAACCTCAAACTCACAGTAACCCTAACCCTAACCCTAAAGTTAAACCTCACACTCACACTCACGCTTGCCCTTACCGTAACCCTAATCCTAACCCTAAACCTCATCCTAACCCTCCTCCAAAATCTAACCCTCACCCTCAACGTCACCCTCAGCCTAACCCTAAGCCTAACCCTAAACCTAAACCTAACACACACACTCACCCTCACTCTAACCCTGATCCTGTCCCTAACCCTAACCCTAACCCTAACCCTCCCCCTAACTATCACCCTAAACCTAACACTAAAACTAACCCTTACCCTAACCCTCAACCTAAACCTCACCCTAACCCTAAATCTCACCCTCATTCTAACCCTAACTCTAACCCTAACCCAAACCCTAAACCTCACCCTAACACTAACCCTAACACTAACACACACCCTCTCCCTCATTCTAATTCAAGCCTAACCCTAACCCTATCCCTCACACTCACCCTAAACCTAACCCTAAACCTCAAACTAACCCTCACCCTCACCCTCAACCTCTGCCTAACACTAATCCTACTCCTAACCCTAACCCCAAGCCTCACCCTCAACTTAACCCTCACCTGAAGCCTAACCCTAACATTAATCCTAACCCTAACCCTCACCCTCAGCCTCACCCTAAATCTAACTCTAACACTAAACCTCACCCTGACCCTAACCCTAACCCTAACCCTAACCCTATCCCTAAACCTCATCCAGGCCTAACCCTAACCCTCACCCTCACCATAACCTTAACCCTAACCATAAAGCTAAAATAACCCTAACCCTAAACCTAACCCTCACCCTAACCCTAACCCTCAACCTCAACTTCACCCTCAGCCTTACCCTAAGCCTAACCCTAACCCTAACGCTCACACTAACCCTAACCCTTACCCTAAACCTAAGCCTAACCCTAAGCCTAACCCTCACCTTCAACCTAACCCTAAATCTAACCCTAACACTAAACCTCAACCTCACCCTCACTCTCAGCCTTACCCTAAGCCTAACCCTAACCCTAACGCTCACACTAACCCTAACCCTTACCCTCAACCTAAGCCTAACCCTAAGCCTAACCCTCACCTTCAACCTAACCGTAAATCTAAAACTAAGCCTAAATCTCACCCTCACCCTAACCCTCACCCTTACCATTACCCTCAACCTCAGCCTAACGCTGAACTTTACACTTATCGTCAATCCCACCCTAACCCTCACTCTAACTCTAACACTCACCCTAACCCTAACTCTACCCCGAAACCTCACACTCACCCTAACCCTAACTCTAACCCTAACTCTAACACTAACCCTCACCCTAACCCTAACACTAACCATCACCCTAACCCTAATCCTCACCACCACCCTCACCCTCAGCCTAACCCTAAGCCTAAGCTTAACCCTAACCCTAAACCTCACACTCACCCTCACCCTCACCCTAACCCTAACCCTAATCCTAAACCTCAACCTCACCCTCAACCTAACCTTAACCCTAACACTTACCCTAAACATAACCCTCCACCAAACCCTCCAACTAAACCTGTCTAACCATAAACCTAACCCTCACCATAACACTAATCCTAGGCCTAAACCTAAACCTCACCCTAACCCTAACACTCACCCTCACCTCACCCTAATCCTAACCCTAACTCTCACCCTAAACCTTACCCTCACCCTCACCGTACCCCTAACCCTCACCCTAACCCTAACCCTAAACATTACCATAAAACTAACCCTAATCTTCACCTTCACCCTAGCCCTCACCCTAACCCTACTCGTAAACGTAATCCTCATCCTAACCCTCACCGTAACTCTAAGCCTAACTCTAACCCTAACCCTAACCCCAAAACTCACTCTAACCCTAACACTAACCCTACCACTAACACTAACCCTAAACCTAACCGTAAACCTAACCCTAAACCTAACCCTAATCCTCAGCTTCACCGACACCCTAACCCAAACCCTAACCCTAACCCTCATCCTAACACAAAGCCTAACCATAACCCTAATCCTAACCCTCACACTCACCCTCACCCTAACCCTAAACCTAACCCTATCCCTAACCCTAACCCTCAGCCTAACCCTCAGCCTAGCCCTCACTCTTACACTTATCCTAACCCTAATCCTCACCCTAACCATAACCCTCACCCTAACCCTAACCCTCTCCCTAAGACTTACCCTCACCCTAACCCTAACCCTAACCCTAATACTAACCCTCACACTAACCCTAAACATCACCCTAAAACTAACACTCACCCTAAGTCTAACCCTAACCCTCACCCTCACCCTATCCTTCACCCTAAACCTAACCCTCATCCTCACCATAAACCTCACTCTAAACCTAACCCTCACACTAACCCTAACTCTACCCCTAACAATAACACTAATCCTAACCCTAAACCTAACCCGAACCCTAACCCTAATGCTACCATTCAACCTCTCCCTAACCCTAACCCTCACCCTAACCCTAAATGTACCCCTAAACCTCACCCTCACCCTAACCCTAACTGTAACCCTAACCCTAACACTAAACCTCGTTGGAACCCTAAACGGAACCCTTACCCACACTTTAAACGTAACCCTAACCCTAAACCTAACAATAACCCTAACCCTAACCCTAACCCTCACCCTAAACATAACACGTACCCTAACCTTAACCCTCACCCTAAAACTAACCCTAACCCTCACCCTTATCTTAACCCTCACCGTCAGCCTAAACCTCACCTTTACCCTTACATTCATCCTCACCCTAACCCTATACCTCATCCTAACCCTCGCCCTAAGCATAAACCTAACCATCATCCTAAACCTAACCATCACCCTCACCCTAGCCCTCAACCTAAACCTAATCCTAATCCTAACCCTCATCCTAAACCTCACCTTAACCCTAACCATAACGATCAAACCTAAACATAATCCTCACCCCCACCCTCACCCTCAGCCTAACCCTAAGCCTAAGCCTAACCCTAAACCTAACCCTAAACCTCACCCTCACCCTAGCCCTCACCCTCACCCTAATCCTTACCCTAACCCTCAACCTATCCCTCACCCAAACACTAAACCTAACCCTCAACCTCACCATCACCCTAACCTTAATCCGAACCCTAACCCTCAATCTCACCCTAACCATCACCCTCACCATAACCCTTACCCTAATACTCAACCTAACCCTAAACTTAAACCAAACCCTAACTCTCACCCTTACCCTAACGATAACCCTCACCCTAACCCTAAGCCTAAACTTCACCCTCACCCTAGCCCTTACTCTCAACCTCACCCTCAGCCTAATCCTAACCCTAAAACTAAACATTACGCTAACACACACACTCACCCTCACCCTAAACCTAATCCTAACCCTAACTCTCATCCTAACCCTCCCAATTACCCTAACCCTCAACCTAAACCTAACCCTCACCCTCAGCCTAATCGTAAGGCTAACCCTAACCCTAAACCGCACACTCAAACTAACCCTATCCCTAAACCTCATCCTAGCCCTAAACCTAACCCTCACCCTCACCCTCACAATAAACGGAACCCTAACCCTAATGCTAACAATAATCCTAAACCTATCCCCAATCCTCACCCTAACCATAACCCTCACCCTAACCCTAACCCTCACCCTAACATTTACCCTAACCCTAAACCTAACCCTCACACTAACACTGACCCTCACCTTAACACTAACCCTAACCCTAACACTAACCCTAAACATCAAACTATACCTAAACCTCACCCTAACCCTAACCCTAAACCTCAACCTCGCCCTAGAACTGACCCTAACGCTAACCCTCATCCTCACCCTAACTTCACACTAACCCTAACACTAATACTCAATCTAACTCTCACCCTCACCCTAACCCTCACCCTAACCCTCACCCTAACCCTAACCCTTACCCTTACTGTAACCCTCACCCTCAGCCTAACCCTCAACTTTACCCTTACCGTCACCCTCACCCTAACCCTCACTCTAATTCTAACCCTCACCCTAACCATAACTCTACCCCTAAACCTCACCCTCAGCCTAACCCTAACTCTAACCCTAATCCTAACACTACCCTCACCATAACCCTAACCATAACCATCACCCTAACCCTAATCCTCACCCCCACCCTCACCCTCAGCCTAATCCTAAGCCTAAGCCTAACCAAAACCCTAAACCTCACACTCACCCTCAGCCTAATCCTAATCCTAACCCTAAACCTAACCTAAACCCAAAACCTCAACCTAAACCTAACCCTAACCTTAAACCTAACATTAACCCTAACCCTAACCCTCGACGTAACCCTCCAGCTAAACCTAAATGTAACCATAAACAACACCCTCACCCTAACACTAATCCAAACACTAAACCTAACCCTAAAACAAACCCTCACACTAATCCTAACCCTCACTCTAATCCTCATCCTAACCCTAACCCTCATCCTAACCCTCACCCTCAGTGTAACCCTAAGCCTAAACCTAACCCAAACACTCACACTCACCCTAACCCTTAACCTAATCCTAATCCTAACCCTAAACCTAAGCCTCACCCTCAGCCTCAGCTTAACTTTCACTCTAACCCTGTACCTCACACTCACACTAACCCTAACCCTAACCCGGAACCTCACCCTAACACTAACCCTAAACCTCAACGTCACCCTAGCCCTCACCGTAATGCAAATCCTAACCCTAAAACTCATCCCAACCCTCCCCATAACCCTAACCCTAACCCTCACCCTAACCCTAAACCTCACCCTCACCCTCACCCTCAGCCTAAACTTAAGCCTAACCCTAAACCTAACCCTAACCCTAACCGTCACACTCACTCTAACCTTAACCGTAATCCTAATCTTAACCCTCACCCTCACCCTTATCCTCCCCCTAAACTTAACCCTAAACATAACACTAACCCTAACCCTAACCCTCATTCTCAGCCTCACCCTAACCCTAACACTAACCCTAAACCTCACCCTCACCCTAACCCAAACTCTAACCCTAACCCAAACCCTAAACTTCACCCTAACACTAACCTTAACCCTAACCCATACCTTCACCCTCAGCCTAATTCTAAGCCTAACCCTAACCCTAACCCTCACACTCACCCTAATCCTAACCCTAAACCTCACCCTAACCTTAACCCTCACATTGACCCTAACACTAATCCTAATCCTACTCCTAACCCTAACCCTAACCTCACCCTAACCATAACCCTCACCCTTACTGTAAACCTCAACCTCAGCCTAAACCTCACCTTTACCCTTACCGTGACCCGCACCATAACCCTCACTCTAACACTAACTCTCACACTAACCCTAACTCTACCCCTAAACCTCACCCTCACCCTAACCCTAACTCTAACCCTAACACTAACCCTCACTCTAAACCTAACCCTTACCCTCACCCTAACCCTAATCCTCACCCCACCCTCACCCTCAGCCTAAACCTAAGCCTAAGCCTAAACCTAAACCTAATCCTCACACTCACCCTCCACCTAACCCTAATCCTAACCCTAATCCTAAGCCTCATCCTCAAAAGCACCTTAACCTTAACTCTAACCCTATACTTCACACTCACCCTGATCCTAACCCTATCCCTAACCCTAAACCTCACCCTAACCCTAACCCTAAAACTCAACCTCACCCTAGCCCTCACCCTAACCCTAAACCTAACCCTAACCCTCATCCTAACCCTTCCCATAACCCTAACCCTAACCCTCACCCTAACCCTAAACCTCGCCCTCAGCCTCAGCTTAACCCTAAGCCTAACCCTAAACCTAACCCTAACCCTCACACTCACCCTAACCCTAACCCTAATCCCAATCTTAACCCTCACCCTCACACTAACCCTCCCCCTAAACCTAACCCTAAACCTAACACTAATGCTAACACTAACCCTCACACTCAGCTTCACCCTAAACCTAACTCTAAACGTAAACCTCTCCCTCACCCTAACCCTAACCCTAACTCTAACCCTAACCTTAAACCTCACCCTCACACTCACCTTAGCCCTTACCCTAACCCATATCCTAACCCTAACCCTCATCCTAACACTCCCCCTAACCCTAACCCTCACTGTCAAACTCACCCTCAGCCTAACCGTAAGCCAAACCCTAAACCTAAACCTAAGACACACACTCACCCTCACTCTAACCCTAATCCTATCACTAACCCTAACCCTAAACTTAAACCTCCCCCTAACTCTCAACCTAACCCTAACCCTAACACTAACCCTTACCTTAACCCTAAACCTAAACCTCACCCTAACCCAAACTAACACTAAACCTCACCCTCACCCTAAACCTAACTCTAACCCTAACCCAAACCCTAAATCTCACCCTAACACTAACACTAACCCTAACCCACATCCTCACCCTCAGACTAATCCTAAGCCTATCCCAAACCCCAACACTCACACTCAACCTAACCCTAACCCTAAACCTCACCCTAACCCTAACCCTCACCCTCAACCTCAGCCTAAGCCTAAGCCTATCCCTAATCCTAACCCTAACCCTCACTCTCACCCTAACACTAACCCTAATTCTACTCCTAACCCTAACCGTAACCCTCATCCTCAACTTACCCCTCACCTTAAGCCTAACCCTAACATTAATCCTAAGCCTAACCCTCACCCTCTGCCTCACCCGAACCCTAAATCTAACACTAGGGTTACTAACCCTAACCCTATCCCTAAACCTCATCCTAGCCCTAAACCTAAACCTCACCCTCACCCTCACCATAACCTTAACCCTAACCCTAACAATAACAATAAACCTAACCCTAACCCTAAACCTCACCCTAAACATAACCCTCACCCTAACCCTAACCCTCACCCTAACACTTACCCTCACCCTAACACTAACACTACCCCTAACACTAAACCTCACACTAACCCTAACCCTGACCATCACCCTAACCCTAATTCTCACCCCCACACTTACCCTCAGCCTAAACCTAAGCCTAAGCCTAACCCTAACCCTAAACCTCAAACTCACCCTCACCCTAACCATAATCCTAACCCTAAACCTTACCCTAACCCTAAACATCAACCTAACCCTCAACCTAACCTTAACCGTAACACTTAAGCTAACCCTAACCTTCGACCTAAACCTCCAACTAAACCTAAATCTAACCATAAACCTCACCCTCACCCTAACCCTTATCCTAACTCTAACCCTAAACCTCACCCTAAACCTAACACTCACTCTCACCCTCACCCTCACCATAACTCTAATCCAAACCGTAACAATAACAGTAATCCAAACTCTAAACCTAACCCTAACCCTAACCCTAACCCTAATGCTAACACTCAACCTCACCCTAACCCTAATCCTAACCCTAAGCCTCACCCTAAGCCTAATCCGCACCCTCATCATAACATTAACCCTCATCCTAACGCTCACCCTAACCCTAACCCTAACCCTAAACATTACCATCTCACTTACCGTCATCCTCACCTTCACCCTAGCCCTCACCCTAACCCTAATCATAAACCTAATCCTTATCCTAACCCTCACCCTAACGCTAAGCCTAAACCTAACCCTAAACCTAACCCCAACCCTCAATGTAACCCTAACACTAACCCTAACACTAACCCTAAACCTAACACTAAACCTAAATATAAACCTAACCCTAACCTTCAGCCTCACCCTCACCCTAACCCAAACCCTAACCCTAACCCTCATCCTAACACCAAGCTTAAAACTAACCTAATCCTATCCCTCACATTCACCCTCACCCTAACCCTAATCCTAAACCTAACCCTATCCCTAACCCTAACCCTCACCCTAACCCTAAGCCTAGCCCTCACCCTTACACTTATCCTAACTCTAACCCTCACACTAACCATAACCCTCATCATAACCCTAGCCCTCACCTTAACATTTACCCTCACCCTAACACTAACCCTAACCATATCAGTAACCCTCACACTAACCCTAAACATCACCCTAACCCCAAACCTCACCCTAACACTAACCCTAACCCTCACCCTCACCCTAGACTTCATCCTAACCCTAAAACTCATCCTCACCATAAACCACACACTAACCCTAACAATAATACTCAATCTAACACTCCACCTCACCCTAACACTGACACTAAACCTCACCCTAACCCTAACCCTCTTCCTTACTGTAAACCTCACCCTCAGCCTAACCCTCACCTTTACCCTTACCTTCACCCCCACGCTAACACGGACCCTAACCCTAAGCCTCACACTAACCCTTAATGTAACCCTAAACCTCACCCTCTCCCTAACCCTAACTCTAACCCTAACCCTAACACTAAACCTCACCCTAACCCTAACCCTAAACCTCACCCTCATCCTAACCATAACCCTCAGCCTAACCCTAACCCTCACGCTAACATTTACCCTCACCCTAACACTAACCCTAAACCTAACACTAACCCTCACACTAACCCTAACCCTCACCCTAATCCTAAACCTCTCCCTAACCCTATCCCTATCCCTAATCCTAACCCTCAGCCTAGCCCTCACCCTAACCCTAATTCTAACCCTCACCTTCACCCTAACCCTCATCCTCACCCTAAACCTCACACTAACCCTAAACCTAATCCTAAATCTAACCCTCACCCTAACCCTAAACCTAACACTAACCCTTACCCTAACCCTAAACCTAAATCTAACACTCACCCTTACCTTAACCCTCACCCTCAGCCTAAACCTCACCTTTGCCCTTAACATCATCCTCACCCTAACCTCACTGTAATCCTAAACCTCATCCTAACCCTCACCGTAACCATAAATCTAACCATCACACTAATTCTAACCCTCACCCTCAGCTTCACACTCAGCCTAAACATAAGCCTAAGCCTAACCCTTAATCTAACCCTCACCCTCACCCTAGCCCTCACCCTAACCCTAATCCTAATGCTAACCCTCATCCTAGCACTCACCCTAGCCCTATCCCTAACCATCACCCTAAACCTTATCTTCACCCCCACTCTTGCCTTCAGCCTAACCCTAAGCCTAAGCCTAAGCTGAACCCTCACACTCACCCTCAACTTCACCCTACTACTAACCCTAACCCTAACCATAACCCTAAACCTCAACATAACCCTCACCCTAACCTTAACCCTAAAAATAACCCTAACTCTAACCCTCGACCTAATCCTCCAACTAACCCTAAATCTAACCCTAAACCTCAACCTCAACCTCACCCTAACCCTATTCCTAACCCTAACCCTCAACCTCACCCTAACCCAAAACCTAACCCTCACCCTCAACTTCACCCTCACCATAACTCTAACCCTAACCCTAACAATAACACTAATCCTAACTCTAAACCTAACCTTAACCCTAACCGTAATCCTAACACTCACCCTCACCCTAACCCTAATCCTAATCCTAACCCTCATCCTAACCCTAATCCTCACCCTCACTGTAACCCTAACCCTCAACCTAACTTTCACCTAAACCCTAACCCTAACCCGAAACCTTAATCTAACACTAACCCTACCAATCACCCTCAACCTAGCCCTCACTGTAACCCTAACCGTAACCCTCACCCTAACACTAACGCTAAACCTAAACCTCAACCTAACCCTAAACCTCACGCTCGCCATAACCCTAAACCTCACCCTAACCCTAAACATAACCGAAACTTAACTCTCACCCTAACCCTATCCCTAACCCTCCACCTAACCCTAACCCTCACCCTCACCCTCACCCTCAGCCTAACCCTAAGCCTAACTATAATCCTCACACTCACCCTAACACTTACCCTAATCCTAATCCTAACCCTAACCCTAACCCTCACCTTCAGCCTCACCCAAACCCTAAATCGAACCCTAAACCTCACCCTCTCCCTAACTCTAACCATAACCATAACCTTAAACCTCACACTCACACTCACCCTAGCCCTTACCCTAACCCTAATCCTAACCCTAACCCTTATCCTAACCCTCCCCCTAACCCTAAATCTCACCCTCAACCTCACCCTCAGCATAACCCTAAGCCTAACCAGAAAAATAAACCTAACACACACACTCACCCTCACTCTCACCTTAATGCTATCCCTAACCCTAACCCTAAACCTCCCCCTAAATCTCACCCTAATCGTAACCCTAAACCTAACCCTTACCATAAACCTTAACCTAAACCTCACCCTAACACTAACTCTAACCCTAAACCTCACCCTAACCCTAACCCTAACTCTAACCCTAACCCAAAACCTAAACTCACCCTAACACTAAAACTAACCCTAAACCTCAACCTAACCCTCCAACTAAACCTAAATCTAACCATAAACCTCAAACTCACCCTAACCCTAATCCTAACCCTAACCCTAAACCTCACGCTAACCCTAACCCTAATCCTCATCCTAACCCTCACCCTAACTCTTAGCCTAAACCTCACTCTAACCCCAACCCTAACCCTCCCCGTAACGGTAAACCTAACCTTAACCCTAACAATAACCCTAACACTAACCCTCAGTCTCACCCTAACCAAAAACCTCACTCGAAACCTATCCCACACCCTAACACTTACTCTCACCTTAACACTAACCCTAACCCTCATCCTCACCCTAAACCTCACACTAACCCTAACACTAATCCTCAATCTAACCCTCACTCTAAACCTAACCCTAACCCTTACCCTAAACCTAAACCTAACCCTAACACTCACCCTTATCTTAACCCTCACCCTCAGCCTAAACCTCAACTTTACCTTTACCACAATCCCCTCCCTAACCCTCACCGTAACCCTAAACCTCATCCTAAGCCTGAACCTATTCGTAAAACTAACCATCACCCTAACCCTAACACTCACCCTCACCCTAAACCTCACCCTAAAACTAATCCTAATCCTAACCCTCATCCTAACCCTCACCTTAACTCAATCCCTAACCATCACCCTAAACCTAATCCTCACCCCCACCCCCACCCTCAGCCTAACCCTATGCCTGACTAACCCTAACCCTAACGCTCACACTCACCCTCACTCTAATCCTAACCCTAACCCTAACCATAACCCTAAACCTCAACCTCAACCTAACCGTAACCTTAACCCTAAAAGTAACCCGAACCCTAACTCTCGACCTAACCCTCCAACTAACCCTAAATATATCCCTAAACCTCACCCTCACCCTAACCCTAACCCTAAACCTCACCCTAACTCTAAATCTAACCCGAACTCTCACCTCACCATCACACTCATCATAACTCTAACCCCAACCCTAACAATAACATTAATCCTAACCCTAACCCTAACCATAAACCTAACCCTAACCTTAATCCTAACACTCACCCTCATGCTAACCCTAATCCTAACACTAACCCTCACCCTAAACCTAATCCTCACCCTCACTGTAACCCTAAGCCTCAACCTAACCCTCACCCTAACCCTAACCCAAAACCTAAACCTCACCCTCACACTAACCCTAACCCTCACCCTCACCCTAGACCTCATCCTAACCCTAATCATAACCCTAATCCACATCTTTACTCTCACCCTAAACCTAAACTTAACCCTCACCCAAACCCTAACACTAACTCTCAACCTAAACCTAACCCTAGCCCTCACCCTAACCCTAACCTTCACCCTCACTCTCACTCTCAGCCTAACCCTAAGCCTAACACTAACCCTAATGCTCACAATCACCCTAAACCTTACCCTAAAACTAATCCTAACCCTAAGCCTACACTTCACCCTCAACCTAACCCTAAATCTAACACTAACACTAACCCTAACCAACAACCTCAGCCTCACCCTAACCCTAACTCTAACCCTAAACTTCACCCTCACCCTCATCATAACCCTAATCCTAACCCTAAACCTCACACTAACCCTAACCCTAACCCTAACCCTCCACCTAACCCTCACCCTAACACTAAACCTAACCCTAAACCTCACCCTCACCCTAACCCTAATCCGAACATTAACCCTCAACCTAAACCTAACCCTCACCCTCACCATAACCCTTACACTAACACTCAACCTAACCCTAAACTTAAACCGAACCCTAACTCTCACCCTTACCCTAACCATAAACCTCACCCTAACCCTAATAATAAACTTCACCCTCACCCTAGCCCTCACCCTCAACCTCACTCTCAGCCTAACCCTAAGCCTAACCCTAAACCTAAACCTAACACACACACACTCACGCTCAAACTAACCCTAATCCTAACCCTAGTCCTCATCCTAACCCTCTCCATAACCCTAACCCCCACACTAATCATTACCCACAACCTTCACCATCAGCCTAATCATAAGCCTAACACTAACCCTAACCCGAAACTTAAACCTCACCCTAACCTTAACCCTCACTATCAACCTCAGCCTAACACTAAGCCTATACCTAACCCTAACCCTAACCCTCACACTCATCCTAACAAAAACCCTAACCCTACTCCTAACCCTAACTCTAACCCTCACCCTCAAACTAACACTCACCTTAAGCCTAAACCTAATTTTAATCCTAAACGTAACCTTCACCCTCAGCACCACCCTAACCCTAAATCTAACACTAAACCTCACCCTGACCCAAACCCTAACCCTAACCCTATCCCTAAACCTCATCCTATCCCTAACCATAATCCTCACCCTCACCCTCACGATAACTGTAACACTAACCATAATGCTAACAATAATCCTAAACCTAACCCTAACCCTCACCCTAACCATAACCCTCACCCTAACCATAACCACCACCCTAACACTTACTCTCACCCCAACAATAACCCTAACCCTAACACTAAACCTCACATTACCCCTAACCATCACCCTACCCCTAAACATCACCCTAACAATAACCCTAAACCTCACCCTCACCCTAGACCTCGCCCTAAACCTAACCCTCATTCTCACCCTAAACTTCACACTAACACTAACACTAATCCTCAATCTAACCCTCATCCTCACCCTCACCCTAACCCTAACCCTCAGCCTTAACGTAACCATCACCCTCAGCCTAACTCTCACCTTTACCATTACCGTCACCCCCACCCTAACCCTCACCCTAACCCTAATTCTAACCCTAACCCTAATTCTAACCCTAACCCTAACACTAACACTCACACTAACCCTAACCCTAACCATCACCTTAACACTACTCCTCACCCCAGCCTCACCCTCAGCTGAACCCTAAGCCTAAGCCTAACCCTAAACCTAATGCTCACACTCATCCTCAACTTAACCCTAATCCTAACCATAACCATAACCCTAAACCTCAACCTAACCCTCAACAGAACCTTAACCCTAACACTTACCCTAACCCTAACCCTCGACCTAATCCTCCAACCAAACCTAAATCTAACCCTAAACCTCATCCTAACCCTAATACTCACCCTCACCCTCACCCTCACCATAAATCTAACCCTCACCCTAACAATAACAGTAATCCAAAACCTAATTCTAAACCTAACAAAAACCCTAACCCTAATGCTAACACTAAACCTCACTTTAACCCTAATCCTAACCCTAACACTCAACCTAACACTAACCTTCACCGCAACCGTAAACATAACCCTCATCCTAACCCTCACCCTAACCCTCATCCTAACCCTCACCCTCACCATAATCCTAACCCTAACCCTAACCATAACCCTAAACCTCGACCTAACCCTCACCCTAACCTTAACCCAAAAACATACCCTAACCCTAACTCTCGACCTAACACTCCAAATAACCCTAATTGTTACCCTAATCCTCACCCTCACACTAGCCCTAATCCTAACCCTAACCCTAAACCTCACCCTAACCCTAACCCTAACCCTCACCCTCACCCTCACCCTCACCATAACTCTAACCCTAACTCTAACAATAAAATTAATTCTAACAATAAACCTAACCCTAACCCTAACCCTAATCCTAACATTCACCCTCACGCTAACCCTAATCCTAACCCTAAACTTCACCCTAACCCTAATCCTCACCCTCACTGTAACCCTAACCCTCAACCTTACCCTCACCCAACCCTAACCCTAAACCTAAACCTTAATCTAACACTATCCCTAACCCTCACCCTAACCTTAACCCTCACCACAACCATAAACCTCTCATCCTAACCCTCACCCCAACACTAACCCTAACCCTCACCATAATCCTAACCCTAACCCTAACCCAAACCCTAAACCTCAACCTAACCCCCACCCTAACCTTAAACCTAAAACTTACCCTAAACCTAATTCTCGACCTAACCCTCCAACCAACCATAAATCTTACCCTAATCCTCACCCTCACACTAACCCTAATCCTAATCCTAACCCTAAACCTCACACTAACCCTAACCCTAACATTCACCATCACCCTTACCATAACTCTAACCCTAACCCTAACCCTAACATTAATTCTAACAATAAACCTAACCTGAACCCTAACACTAATCCTGACACTCACCCTCAATCTAACCCTAATCCTAAATCTATCCTTAGCCCTAACCCTAATCCTCACCCTCACTGTAACCCTAACCCATAACCTTACCCTCACCCTCACCCTAACCCTAACCCTAAACCTTAATCTGACACTAACACTAACTCTCACCCTCACACTAACCCTCACCCTAACCCTAATCCTAACCCTAATCCTCATCCTTACCCTCACCCTAACCCTAAACTTAACCCCCACCCTAACCCTAAACCTAACCCTAACCCTAAACCTCACGCTCACCATAACCTAACACTAACCCTCACCCTAACCCTAAACATAACCGAACCCTATCTGTCACCCTAACCCTAAACCTAACCCTTACCCTAACCCTAACCCTAACCCTCACCCTCACCCTCAGCCTAACCCTAAGCCTAACCCTAATCCTAACCCTAACTCTCACACTCACCATAACCTTACCCTAAACCTAATCTTTACCCTAACCCTAACCCTAACCCTAAACCTCACCCTAACACTAACCATAACCCACAACCTCACCCTAACCCTAATCTGAACCCTCACACTCAACCTAACCATAACCCTCACCCTCACACTAACCCTTACAATAATCCACAACCTACCCCTAAACAAACCCAGAACCCTAACTCTTACCCTTACCCTAAACGTTACCCTCAACCTAACCCTAACACTAAACCTCATCCTCACCCTAGCATACCCAACCCTAACCCTAATCCTTACCCTCTTCCTAACTCTCCCCCTAACCCTTACCCTAACCCTCACCCTAACCCTAACCCTCACCCTCAACCTCACCCTCAGCCTAACCCTAAGCCTAACCATAAAACTAACAATAACACACACACTCACCCTCACCCTAAACCTCACCCTAACCCTAACCCTCATCCTAACCCTCCCCATATCACTAAACCTCACGCTAACCCTAACCCTCACCCTCAACCTCAGCCTAAACCTAAGCCTATCCCTTTTCCTAACCCTAACACTAACCCTCATCCTCACCCTAACCCTAATCCTACTCCTAACCCTAATCCTAACCCTCACCTTAAGCCTAAGCCTAACATTAATCCTAAACATAACCCTCACCCTCAGCCTCACCCTAAACCTAACTCTAACACTAAACCTCACCCTGACCCTAAACCTAAACCTCACCCTCACCCTAGCCCTCACCCTAACCCTAATACTAACCCTATCCCTCATCCAAACCCTCCCCCTGACCCTTACCCTAAGCCTCATCCTAACGCTAAACCTAACCATCAACCTTACCCTAAGCCTAACCCTAAGCCTAACCCTAAAACTAACTCTAACACACACATTCACCCTCACCATAACCCAAAGACTAACCCTAACCCTCACGCTCACCCTCACCCTCTGTGTAACCTTAAGCCTAACCTAACCTTAACCCTCACACTCAAACTAATCCTTACACTAATCCTAATCCTAACTCTAACTCTACCCCTCAACCTCAGCCTCACCTTAACCCTAACTCTAAACCTAAACCTAAACCTCACCCTAACCCTAACAGTAACCATAACCCTAAACCTCTCCCTAACCCTAACCCGAAAACTTACCCTCACCCTAGGTCTCACCCTAACTCTAAACCTAACCCTATCCCTCATCTTAACCCTCCCCCTAACCCTCCCCCTAACCCGCACCCTCACCCTCACCCTCACCCTAAACCTCACCCTTACCCTAACCTTAAAGCTAATACTAGCTGTAACACTAACCCTCATCCTCAGCTTCACCCTAACACTAAATCTAACCCTAAGCCTAACCCTAACCCTCACCCTAACCCTCACCCTAAAACTAACCCTTACCCTAATATTAATCCTAACCCTAACCGTAAGCCTCACCCGCAGCCTCTTATTAAACCTAAATCTAACCCTATACCTCACACTCACCCTAACCCTAAACCTAACCCTAAACCTCACCCTAACCCTAACCCTACACCTAAATCTCACCCTAGCCCTCATCCTAACCCTAATCCTAACACAAAACCACGTCCTAAACCTCCCTATAACCCTAACCCTAACTCTCACCCTCACCCTCACCCTCAGCCTAACCCTAAGCCTAACCCTAACCCTAAACCTAACCCTCACACTCACACTAACACTAAACCTAAACCTAACCCTAACCCTCACCCTCACCATAACCCTCACCCTAAACCTAACACTAACCCTAACCCTAACCCTCAACCTCAGCCAAACCCTAACAATAACTCTAAACCTAAACTTCACAATCACACTAATCCTAACCCTATCCCTAACCTTAAACCTCACCCTAACCCTAAACCTAAACCTCACCCACAACCTAGCCCTTACCCTGACCCTAATCCTAACCCTAAACCTCATCCTAAACCTCCCCTTAACCCTAACCCGCACCCTCAACCTCACCGTCAGCCTAACCCTCAGCCTAACCCTAAAGCTAACCCTAACACACAAACTCACCCTCACTCTAACCCTAATCCTATCCCTAATCCTAACCCTAACCCTCCCCCTAACTCTCATGCTAACCCTAACACTAACACTAACCCTTACCCTAACCCTAAACCTCACACTCGCCCTAACACTAACAATAACCCTAACCCTAATCCTAAACCTCACCCTAACCATAACCCACACCCTAACCCATACCCTCACCGTAACACTTACCTTCACCCTAACACTAACCCTAACCCTAACATTAACCCTCACACAAACCCTAAACCTAACCCTAACCCTATACCTCAACCTAACCCTCACCCTCAACTTAACCCTAACACTAACCCGAATTCTGATCCTCCCCCTAACACTCCCCCCAACCCTGTATCTAACCCTAAACATCACCCTCACCCTCACCCTCACCCTAACCCTAACCCTAAACCCCACCCTAATCCTAACCCTAACCCTCACCCTCACCCTCAACGCAAACTTAACCCTAACCATAACATTAACAAAAACTGAAACCCTAAGCCTAACCCTAAACCTAACTCTAATCCTCACACTCACCCTCACCCTCAGCTTAACCCTAAGCCTAACCCTAAACCTATCCCACACTGTAATAAACCTAACCCTAACCCTAACCCTAATGCTAAACTTGACCCTAAACCTAACCCTAATCTTCAGACTCACCCTCACCTTAACCCAAACCCTAACCCAAAACCTCACCCTAACTCTAAGCCTAAACCTAAAACTAACCTTCACACTGATCATCACCCTAACCCTAATCCTAAACCTAACCCTATCCTTAACCCTACCACTCACCATAACCCTCATCCTAGCCCTCACCCTAACCCTAATCCTAACCCTAAACCTCATCCTAACCCTAACCCTAACCCTCACATTCATGCTCGGCCTAAGCCTAAGCCTAAACCTAACCCTAATCCTCACCCTAACCCTAACGCTAACACTAACCCTAACCCTAAACTTAACCCGAAGCCTAAATCTCACCCTAACCCTAAATCTAACCCTAAACCTCACCATCACACTAGCCCTCACACTAACACTAATCATAACCCTCATCCTAACCCTCACCATAACATTAACCATAACCCTCACCCTACCACTCACCCTAACCCTAATCTGGAACCTAACCCTCAACCTAAACCAAACCCGCACCCTCACCGTAACCGTTACCCTAACACTCACCCTAACCCTAAACTTAACCCGAACCTTAACTCTCACCCTAAACCTAACCCTAAACCTCACCCTAATTCTAATCCTAAACCTCACCCTCTTCCTAAACCTCCTCCTAACCCTTACCCTAAAGTCACCCACACCCTAACCCTCACCCTCAACCTCACCCTCAGCCTAAACCTAATTCTAACCCTAAACCTAACCTTAACACACACACTCACCCTTACCCTAACTCTAATCCTAACCCTAACCTCACCCTCCCCCTCACACTCAGTGTAACTCTAAGCCTAAGCCTAACCCTAACCTTAACCCTCCTACTCACCCTAACCCTTACCCTAATCCTAATCTTAACCCTAACACTAATCCTCACCCTCAGCCTCACCTTAACCCTAACTCTAACCCTAAACCTCACAACTCACCCTCACCCTAACCCTAAACCTAAACCTCACCCTAACTCTAACTCTAAACATCACTCTCACCCTAGCCCTCACCCTAACCTTGATCGTAAACCTAACCCTCAACCTCAACCTCCCCATAACCCTAAACCTAACCCTCAACCTCACCCAAACCCTAATCCTCACCCTCACCCTCAGCCTAAACCTAAGCCTAACCCTAACTCTAACCCTAACCCTCACACTCACCCTAACCCTAACCCTAATCCTTATCCTAACCCTCACCCTCACCCTAACCCTCACCCTTACCCCAACCCTAAACCTAACACTAACTGTAACACTAACAATCACTCTCTGCTTCAACCTTACCCTAAATCTAACCCTAAACCTCACCCTCACCCTCACCCTAACCTTAACCCTAAACCTCACCCTAACCCTAACCCTAAACCTAACCCTCACCCTAGCCCTTACCCTAACCCTAATCCTAAACCTATACTTCATTCAAACCCTCCGCCTAAACTGAATCCTCAGCCTAAACCTAAGCCTAATAATAAACCTAACCCTAACACACACACTCACCCTCAACCTAACCCTAATCCTATCCCTAAACCTAACCCTAACACTAACCCTCCCCCTAACTCTCACCCTAACCCTAACCCTTACACTAAACCTAAACCGAACCCTCAACCTAACCTAAACCCTAACCCTAACCCTAATCCTAACCCTCACCCGAACCATGACCCTCACAGTAATTCAAACCCTAACCCTAACAATAACACTAACACTAACCCAAGCCATCACCCTAACCCTAATCCTCACCCCCACCCTCAACCTCAGCCTAACCCTAAGCCTAACCCTAAACCAAACCCTAACCCTCACACTCACCCAAACCCTTACCCTAATCCTAATCCAAACCCTAACCCTCACCCTCACCCTAACCCTCACCCTAAACCTAACACTAACCCTAACCCTAAAACTCACCCTCAGCCTCACCCTAACCCTAACTCTAACACTAAACCTCACCCTCACAATACCCTTAACCCTAACCCTAACGTTAAAGCTCACCTTCACACTCACCCTAGACCTTACTCTTACCCTAATCCTATACCTAACACTCATCCTAACCCTAACCCTAAGCCAAACCCTTAACCTCAACCTCACACTCAGCCTAACACTAAGCCTAACCCTAAACCTAAACCTAACACACAAACTCACCCAGACTCTAACCCTAATCCTATCCTTAACCCTAACCCTAATCCTAACCCTCCCCCTAACTCTCACCCTAACCCTAACCCTAACACTAACCCTTAAACTAACCCTCAACCTAAACCACACCCTAACCCTAAATCTAACCCTAAACCTCACCCTCACCCTAACCCTAAATCTAACCCTAACCCAAACCCTAACCCTAACCCTAACCCTAACCCATACCCTCACCCTCGGCTGAATCCTAAGCCTAACCCTAACCCTAACGCTCACACTCACCCTAACCCTAAACCTAAACCTCACCCTAACCGTAACCCTAACCCTCAAACACAGCCTAACCCTAAGCCTATCCCTAACCCTAAACCTAACCCTCACATTCACCCTAACACCAACCTAATCCTACTCATAACCCTAACCCTAACCCTCACCCTCAACCTAACCCTCATCTTAAGCTTAAACCTAACATTAATCCTAACCCTAACCATCACCCTCAGCCTCACCCTAACACTAACTCTAACACTAAACCTCACCCTGAACCTAACCCTAACCCTAACCCTATGCCTAAACCTCATCCTAGCCCTAACCCTAACCCTCACCCTCACCCTCACCATAAACTTAACCCTAACCCTAACGCTAATAATAACCCTAACCCCAACCCGAACCTCACCCTAAACATAACCCTCACCCTAACCCTAACCCTCACCCTAACACTTACCCTTACCCTAACACTAACCCTAACCCTGACACTAAACCTCACACTAACCCTTACCATCACCTTTAGCCTAAACCTCACCCTAACACTAACCCTAAACCTCACAGTATCCCTAGACCGCGCCGTAACCCTAACCCTCATCCTCACCCGAAACTTCACACTAAACCTAACACTAATCCTCAATCTAACCCTCAACTCACCCTAACCCTAACACTAACCCTCACCCTAACCCTAATCCTCGCCCCCAACCTCACCCTTAGCCTAACCCTAAGCCTAAGCCTAACCCTAACCCTAAACCTCACACTTACCCTCACCCTAACCCTAATCCTAACCCTAACCCTAACCCTAACCCTAAAACTCACCATTACCCTAACCCTAACACTGTACCTAACACTAACCCAAAATCTAAACCTAACCCTAAACCTAACCCTAATCCTCAGCCTCAACCTCACCCTAACCCAAAACCTAGCCATAACCCTCACACTAACTCTAACCCTAACCCTAACACTAACCCTCACCCTAACCCTAACCCTAACGATCACTCTAAACCTAATCCTCACGCCTATGCTCACCATTAGCATAACACTAAGCCTAAACCTAACCCTAACACGAAACCTCACACTGACCCTCACCCTAACCCTAATCTTAAAACTAACCCTAACCGTAACCCTAAACCTCAATCTAACCCTCAACCTAACCTTAACCCTAACACTTAACCTAAGCCTAACCCTCGACCTAACACTTCAACTGAACCTAAATCTAACCGTAAACCTCACCCTCACCCTAACCTAATGATAACCCTAACCCTAAACGTCACCCTAACCCTAACACTCATCCTCACCCTCACCCTCACCATAACTCTAACTCTAAGACCAACAATAAGAATAATCCTAACCCTAAAATTTACCCTAACCCTAATGCTAAAACTCAACCTAACCCTAACCCTAACCCTAACCCTAACCCTAAACCTCACCCTAACCCTAAACCTCACCCTCACCGTAACCCTCACCCTCATCCTAACCCTCACCCTAACCCTAACCCTAAACCTAAACCTTACCCTAACACTAACACTAAACCTCACCTTCACCCTAGCCCTCACCCTAACCCTAATCGAAAACCTAATCCTTATCATAACCCTCACCCTAACTCTAAGTCTAAACTTAACCCTAACCCCAACCCTCACTCTAACCATAACACTGACACTAACACTAACACTAACCATAAACCTAACCCTAAACCTAACCCTAAACCTCAGCCTCACCCCCACCCTAAGCCAAACCCTAAACCTAACCCTCATCCTAACTCTAAGCCTAACCAGAACCCTAATCCTAACCCTCATATTCACCCTCACCCTAACCCTAATCCTAAACCTAACCCCATACCTAACCCTAACCCTCACCCTAACCCTCAGTCTAGCCCTCACTCTTGCACTTATCCTAACCCTCACCCTCACCCTAACCATAACCCTCGCCCTAAACTTAACCCTCACACTAAAACTTACCCTCACCCTAACAATAACCGTAATACTAACCCTCACACTAACCCCAAACATCACCCTAACCCTAAACCTCACCCTAACACTAACCCTAACCCTCACCCTCACCCTAGCCTTCACCCTAACCCTAACCCTCATCCTCACCATAAACCTCACACTAACCCTAACACTAATCCTCAATCTAACCCTCAACCTCACCCTAGCGCTAAAACTAACCCTCACCATAACCCTAACACTCACCCTTACCATAACCCTCACCCTCAGCCTAACCCTCACCTTTACCCTTACAATCAGCCCCACGCTAACCCGCACACTAACCCTAACCCTCACGATAACCCTAAATGTACCCCGAAACCTCACCCTCTCCCTAACCCTAACTCTAACCCTAACCCTAACAGTAAACCTCACCCTAACCCTAACCCTAACCCTCACCCTCACCCTAACCATAAACCTCACACTAAACCTAACCCACAACGTAACGCTTACCCTCACCCCAACACTAACCCTAACCTTAACACTAACACTCACATTAACCCAAACCCTCACCCTAATCCTAAACCTCACCCTAACCCTAACCCTAACCCTAATCCTCACCCTCACCCTAGCCCTCACTCTAACCCTAATTCTAACCCTTACCCTCACCCTATCCCTAACCCTCATCCTCACCCTAAACCTCACACTAACCCTAACTCTAATCCTCAATCTAACCCTCACCCTAACCCTAACCCTATCCCTTAGCTTAACCCTAAACCTAACCCTAACCCTCACCCTTATCTTAACCCTAACCCTCAGCCTAAACCTTACCTTTACCCTTACCATCATCCTCACCCTAACCCTCACACTCACCCTAGCCCTTAACTAACTCTAATCCTAACCCTAACCCTCATCCTAACCCTCCCCCTAACCCTAACCCTCACCCTCAACCTCACCCTCAGCCGAACCATTAGCCTATACCTAAACCTAAACCTAACACACACACTCACCCTCACTCTAACCCTAATACTATCCCTAACCCTAACCCTAACACTAAACCTTCCCCTAACTCTCACCCTAACCCTAAAACTAACCCTTACCCTAACCCTCAACCTAAAACTCACCCTAAACCTAACCCAAACCTAAGCTTTACCCTAACACTAACCCTAATCCTTACCCTTACCCTAGCCCTCATCCTAACCCTATTTATAACCCTAAGCCTCATCCTAAACCTCACACTAACCCTAACCCTAACCCTCATCCTTACCCGAAACCTAATCCTCAACCTAACAAGAAACCTAACCCTCACCCTAACCCTAACCCTAAACCTCACCCAAACCCTAAACTTAACCGAACCCTAACTCTCAACCTAACCCTAACCCTAACCCTCCCATTAACAATAACCCTCACCCTCAACCTCATTCTCAGCCTGACCATTAGCCTAAACCTAAACCTAAACCTAACACACACACCCTCACTCTAAACCTAATACTATCCCTAACACTGACCCTAAACCTAAACCCCCTCCTGACTCTCACCCTAACCATAAAACTAACACTTACCATAACCCTCAACCTAAACCTCACCCTAAACCTAACTCTAACCCTAAAACTCACCGTCACCCTAACCTTGACTCTAGACCTAACCCAAACCCTAAAACTCACCCTAACACTAAGCCTAACCCTAAACTCCGAATTTACCCTCCAACTAAACCTAAATCTAACCAAGAATATCACTTTTACCCTAACACTAATCATAACCCTAACCCTAAACCTAACCCTAACACTAACCCTGTCACCCTAACCCTGACCTTCACCCTAACCCTAACCCTTACCCTAACCCTAACCCACACCCTCACCCTCAACCTTATCCGGACCCTAACAATAAACCTAACCCTCACACTCACCCTAACCTTAGGCCTAAAACTCACCCTAACCCTATCCATCACCCTGAAAGTCAGCCTAACCCTAAGCCTATCCCTAACCCTAACCCTCACACTCAAACTAATACTATCACTAATCCTACTACTTACCCTAACCTCAACCTGACCCTCTGCTTAAGCCTAACCCTAACATTAATCCGAACCCTAACCCTAACCCTCAGCTTCACCCTAACCCTAACTCTAACACTAAACCTCACCCTGACCCTAACCCTAACCCTAACCCTATCCCTAAACCTCATCCTAGCCCTAACCCTAAAACTCACCCTCGCCCTCACAATAACTGTAACCCTAACCCTAATACTAACAATAACCCTAAACCAAACCCTAACCCTCACCCTCAAACTCAGCCTCACCCTAACCTTAAATCTAACACTTAACCACAAACTCACCCAAACCCTAATCCTAACCCTAACCCTAAACCTCACCCTACCCTAAACCTAACCATGACCCCAAACCTCACCTTCACCATAACTCTAACCCTAACCCTAACAATAACACTAATCCTAACCCTAAACCTAACCTGAACCCTAACCCTAATTCTAAAACTCAACCTCACCCTAACCCTAATCCCAACCCTAACCCTCACCCTCACCATAAACCTATTCCTCATCCTAACCCTCACCCTAACCCTAACTGTAAAACTAAACCTTACACTAACACTAACCCTAATCCTCACCCTCACCCTAGCCCTCACCCTAACCCTAATCATAACCCTAATCCTCATCCTAACCCTCACACTAACAATAACCCTAACCCTCATCCTTACCTTAACCCTAACCCTCAACCTAACCCTAACCCTAAAGCTCACCCTAAACCTAACCTTAACCCTCACCCTAACCCTAAACTTAACAGAACCCTAACTCTCACCCTAACATTAACCCTACCCCTCACCCTAACCCTAACCCCCAATCTCACCCTCATCCTCAGCCTAACCCTAATGCTAAACCTAACCCTAACCCTAACCCTCACACTCACCCTAACCCTGACTCTAATACTAATCCTAACCCTAACCCTAATCCTCAACCTCACCCTAACCCTCACCCTAACACTAAATCTAACACTAACCCTAAACCTAACCCTCAAACTCAGCCTCACCCTTAACCTAACTCTAAACCTAAAACTCACCCTCACCCTAAACCTAACCCTAAACCTAACCCTAATCCTAACCCTAATCCTCACCCTCACCCTAGCCCTCACCCAAACACTAATCCTAACCCAAATCCTAACCCTCACCTAACACTAACCCTAACCCTCACCCTCACTCTCACACTAACCTAGTCCTAACCCTAATCCTCATCCTAACCCTCCCCCTAACCCTTACCCTAAACCTCACACTAACCCTAACCCTCAACTTCAACCTCACCATTAGCCTAACCCATTGCCTAAACCTAAACCTCACCCTAACACACTCACTCACCCTCACCATAACCCAAAACCTAACCCTAACCCTCATCCTCACCCTCACCTTAACCCTAACTGTAACCCTATACCTCACACTCAACCTAACCCTAACCATAACCCTAACCCTAAACCTCACCCTAACACTAAACCTAAACCTCAACCTCTCCCTTGCCCTCACCCTAACCCTAACCCTCATCCTAACCCTCCCCATATCCCTAAACCTAACACTCACCCTAACCCTCACACTCACCCTCAGCCTAAACCTAAGCCTAACCCTAAACCTAAACCTAACCCTCACACTCACCTCACCCTAACCCTAACCCTAATCCTAATCCTAAACCTAACCCTAACCCTCACCCTAACAATAAACCTCACCCTAAACCTAACCCTAAACCTAACACTAACCCTAACCCTAACCTTCACGCTCAGCCTCACCCTAAACCTAACTCTAACCCTAAACCTCACCCTAACCCTAACCCTAACCCTAACCTTAAACCTCACCCTCAAACTCAGCCTAGCCCTTACCCTAACCCTAACCCGAACCCTAACCCTCATCCTAACCCTCCCCCTAACCCTAACCCTCACCCTCAAACTCACCCTAAGCCTAACCCTAAGCCTAACCCTAAACCTAAACCTAACAAACACACTCACCCTCAGTCCAACCCTACTCCTGTCCCTAACCCTAACCCTAACCCTAACCTTCCCTTTAACTCTCACCCTAACAATAACCCAAACCCTAACCATTACCATAACCCTCAACCTAAAGCTCACCATAACCCTAAATCTAACCCTAAACCTCACCCTCACCCTAAACCTAAATCTAACCCTAACCCAAACCCTAAACCTCACCATAACACTAGCCCTAACCCTAACCCACACACTCACCCTCCGCCTAATCCTAAGCCTAACCCTAAACCTAAACCTCACACTCACCCTCAGCCTAATGCTAAGCCTAACCCTAACCCTACCTCTCACACTCACCCTAACCCTAACCCTAAACCTAACCCTCACCCTCAACCTCAGCCTAACCCTAATTGTATCCCTAACCTTAACTCTAAACATCACACTTACCCTAACACTAACCCTAATGTACTCCTAACTCAAACCCTAACCCTCACCCTCAACCTAACCCTCAACTTAATTATAACCCTAACATTAATACTAACACTAACCCTCACCCTCAGCCTCACCCTAACCCTAACTCTAACATTAAACCTCACCCTGAACCTAACCCTAACCCAAACCCTATCCTAAACCTCATCCTAGACCTAACCCTAAACCTCACCCTCACCGTCAAAATAAACAACCCTAACCCCAATGCTAACAAAAACCCTAACCCTAACCCTAACCCTCACACTATACATAACCCTCACCCTAACCCTAATCCTCACCCTAACACTTACCCTCACCTTAACACTAACCCTAACCCTAACACTAAACCTCACACTAACCCTAAGCATCAATGTAATCCTAAACCTCACCTTAACACTAACCCTAAACCTGACCCTATCCCTAGACCTCGCCCTAAACCTAACCCTCATCCTCACCCTAAACTTCACATGAACAATAAAACTAATCCTCAATTTAACCCTCACCCTCACCTTAAACATAACCCTAAACCTCACCCTAACCCTAACCCTCACCCTTACCTTAACCCTCATGCTCAGCCTAACCCTCACATTTACTCTTAACGTCAACCCCACCCTAACACTAACTCTAACCCTAATCCTAACACTAACCCTTACACTTACCCTAACCGTAACCATCACCCTAACCCTAATCCTCACCCCCAACATCACCCTCAGCCTAACCCTAAGCCTAACCCTAAACCTAAAACTAACACACACACTCACCCTCATTCTAACCCTAATCCTATCCCTAAACCTAACCCTCCCCCTAACTCTATATCTAACCCTAAACCTCACCCTCACCCTCACCCAAACAATAACCCTAAACCCCACCCTAACCATAACCATAACCCTCACCCGCACCCTCATCCTCACCGTAACTATAACCCTAACCCTAACAAGAACACTAAACCTAACTCGAACCATTACCCTAAGCCTAATCCTCACCACCACCCTCACCCTCAGCCTAACCCTAAGCCTAAGCCTAACCCTCACACTAACCCTCATACTCACCCTCACCCTAACCCTAATCCTAAACCAAACCCTATCCCTAAACCTCAACCTAACAATCATCCTCACACTAACCCTAATACAAAACCTGTCCCTAAACCTCAGCCTAATCCTCCACCTAACCCTAACCCTAACCCTAAACCTCACCCTCAACCTAACTCTAACCCTAACCCTAAACCTCACCCTAAACCTCAACGTAAACCTGAACCTCATCTTCAACCTCACTATTACTCTAAACCTTACCCTAACAATAACACTAACCCTATCCTTAACCCTAACCATAACCCTCACCCTCAGCCTCAACCTCACAGCAAACTTAATCCTAACCATAACACTAACAACAACCCTAACCCTAAGCCTAACCCTAAACCTAACTCTAATCCTCACCCCCACCCTCACCCTCAGCCTAACCCTAAGCCTAACCCTAACCCTAACCCTCAGCATAACCTTAACCCTAACACTAACACTAACGATAACCCTAAACCTAATCCTAAACCTCACCCTTACCCTACAAATCACTCTAACCCTATTCCTAACCCTAAACCTCATCCTAACCCTCCCCAGAATCCTAAACCTAAACCTCACCCTAACCCAACACTAAACATAACCCTAAGCCTCAGCCTCACCCTCACCGCAAACTTAACACTAACCATAACACGAACAATAACCATAACCCTAAGCCTAACCCTAACCCTAACTCTAACCCTCACCCCCAAGCTCACACTCAGCCTAACCCTAACCGTAACCCTAAACCTCACCATAACCCTAGCGCTAACCCTAATCCTAACACTATCCCTAAACCTAAACCTAACCCTAAACCTAACCCTAATCCTCAGCCTCAACTTCACACTAACCGAAAACCTAACCCTAAAACTCACCCTAACTCTAACCCTAACCCTAACACTAACCGTCACCCTAACCCTAACCCTAACCACCACCCGAACCCTAATCCTCACCCCCAACCTCGCCCTTAGCCTAACCCTAAGCCTAAGCCTAACCCTAACCCTAAATCTCTCATTCACCATCACCCTCACTCTAACCCTAACCCTAACACTAACACTAAAACTAACCCTAAATCTAACCCTAAACCTAACCCTAATCCTCAGCCTCAACCTCACCTTAACCCAAACCCTGCCCCTAACCCTCACCCTAACACTAAGCCTAACCCTATCCCTAACCTTCACACTCACCCTCACCCTAACCCTAATCCTAAACCTTACCCTATCCCTAACCCTACCCCTCACCATAACCCTCATCCTAGACCTCACCCTAACACTAATCCTAACCCTAAACCTCATCCTAACCCTCACCCTAACCCTAACCCTACCCCTCACACGCATGCTTGGCCTAAGCCTAAGCCTAAGCCTAACCCTAACCCTCACCCTAACCCTAACGTTAACACTAACGCTAACTCTAACCATAAATCTCACCCTAACCCTAACCCTAACCCTAAGGCTAAACCTCACCCTAAACCTAACCCTAAACCTCACCTCACCCTAGCCCTCACCCTAACACTAATCATAACCCTCATCCTAACCCTCAACATAACACTAACCATAACCCTCATCCTCACCCTCACCCTAAAACTAATACGAAACCTAACCCTCAACCTAACCCTAACCCTCACCCTCACCATAACCCTTACATAAAAACTGACCCTAAGCCTAAACTTAACCCAATCCCTGACTCTCACCCTAACCGTAACCCTAGCCCTCACCCTAATCCTAACTCTAAACCTCACCCTCATACGAGCCCTTTCCCTAACCCTAATCCTAAACCTAACCCTGTTCCTAAACCACCCCCTAACCCTTACCCTAACCCTCACCCTAACCCTAACCCTCACCTTCAACCTCACCCTCAGCATAAACCTAAACCTAACCCTAAACCTATCCCTAACACACACACTCACCCTTACCCTAACCTTAATCCTAACCCTAACCCTCAACTTCACCCTCAAACTCAGTGTAACCCTAAGCCCAACCCTAACCCTAAACCTAACCCTCACACTCACCCTAACACTTACCCGAATCCTAATCCTAACCCTAACCCTAACCCTCACCCTCAGACTCACCTTAACCCTAACTCTAACTCTAAAACTCAACCTCACCCTAACCCAAACCCTAAACCTCACCCTAACCCTAAGGCTAAACATCACTCTCATCCTAGCCCTCACCCTAACACTAATCGTAACCCTAACCGTCAGCTTAACACTCCCCATAACCCTAAGCCTAACCCTCACCCTAACCCTAACCCTCAACTTCACCCTCAACCTCAGCCTAACCCTAAGCGTAAACCTAACCCTAACCCTAACACTCACCCTAACCCTAAAACTAATTCCAATCCTAATCCTAAACGAAACCCTCACCCTCACCCTAACCCTCGCCTTTACCCCAACCTTAAACCCAACACTAACTGTTACCCTAACACTCACCCTCAGCTTCACCCTAACCTTTCCTCTAACCCTAAACCTCACCCTCACCCGAACCCTAACCCTAACCCTTAACCTCAGCCTAACCCTAACCCTAAACCTCACCCTCACCCTAGCCCTTACCCGAACCCTAATCCTAACCCTCATTCTAACCCTCCCCCTAAACCGAACCCTCATTCTAACCCTCCCCCTAAACCGAACCCTCAGCCTAACCCTAAGCCTAACCCTAAACCTAACCCTAACACACACACTCACCCTCAACCTAACCCTAATCCTATCCTTAAACCTAACCCTAACCCTAACCCTCCGCTTAACTCTCAACCTAACCCTAACCCTTACACTAACCCTAAACCTAACCCTCAACCTAACCCAAAACCTAAACCTAACACTAACACTCACCCTCACCCTCACCAAAACTGTAACCGTAAACCTAACCCTATCAATAAACCTAACCCTAATCCTAACCCTTACCCTAACCGTAACCCTCACCCTAACCAAAACCCTCACCCTAACACTTACCCTCACCCAAACCCTAACCCTAACCCTAACACAAACCCTCACACTAACACTTACCCTAACCCTAAACCTAAACCTCAACTTAACCCTTACCCTCACCCTAACCCTAACACTAACCCTATCCCTAACCCTCACCCTAAGCCTATTTCTAACCCTAAAACTCACCCTCAACCTAACCCTAACCCTAACCCTAAAGCCCACCCTAACTGTAACCGTAACCTTCACCTGCACCCTCACCCTCACCGTAAATCTAACCCTAACCATAAAAATAACACTAACCCTAAACTGAACCATCACCCTCACCCTAATCCTCACCCCCACAGTCACCCTCAGCCTAACCCTAAGCCTAACCCTCACCCTAAATTTCATACTCACCCTCAACCTAACCCTAATCCTAAACATAACCCTATCCCTAAACCTCAACCTAACCCTCACCCTCACCCTAACCTTACCAATAACCCTAACTCTCAACCTCTCCCTAACCCTAACTCCAACCCTAAAACTCTCTCTCACACTAAACCTAAATCTAACCCTAAATCTCACAGTAAACCTCACCCTAACCATAAACCTCACCATTACCCTCAACCTCAGCGTAACTCTAACCCTAACACTAACAATAACACTAACCCTAACCCTAACCCTAATCCTAACCCTAACAATAAATGTCACCCTCAGCCTCACACTCAACGCAAATATGACCCTAAACCTAACCCCAATCCTCATCCCCACCCTCACCCTCAGCCTAACCCGAAGCCTATACCTAAACCTAACCCTAACCCTAACCCTCACTGTAACCCTAATCATAACCCTAAATCTAACCTCAACATTAAACCTAAAGCTAACACTAATCCTCAGCCTCACCCTCACCCTAAACCAAACCCTAACTCTAACCCTCACCCTAACCCTAAGCCTAACCCCAAATCTAACCCTCACACTCACCCTCTCCCTAACCCTAATACTAAACCTAACGTTTTCCCTAAACCTAACCCTCACCCTATCCCACACCGTAGTCCTCACCCTAACCCTAATACTAACCCAAAACCTCATTCTAACCCTCACCCTAACGCTAACCCATACCCTCACCCTAACCCTAACCCTAACCCTCACCCTCATGCTCAGCCTAAGCCTAAGCATAAGACTAAGCCTAACCCTAACCATCACCATAACCCTAACATTAACACTAATCCTAACTCTAAACGAAAACCTCATTCTCACCCTAACATTAAATCTAACCCTAACCCTAAACCTCATCCTAACCCTAATCCTAACCCTCACCCTCACCCTCACCGTAACCGTAACCCTAACCCTAAGCCTAACAATAACCCTAAACCTAACCCTAACCCTCAACCTAACCATAACCCTTACCCTACCTCTAACCCTCACCCTAACATTTACCCTCACCCTAACCTAACGCTAACCCTACCACTAACCCTAACTATCACCATAACCCTAAACCTCACCCTCACCCTAGCCCTCACCCAAACCCTAATCCTAACCCTCATCCTAACCCTCACCCTAACACTACCCCTAACCCTCACCCTCACTCTTACCCGAACCCTAATCCTAACCCTAACCCTCATCCTAGCCCTCACCATAACCCTTACCTTAACCCTCACCCTAAACCAAACTTTCACCTCAACCTCACCTTTAGCCTAACACTTAAGCTAAACCTAAACTTAACCCTAACACACAAACTCACCCTCACCCTAACCCTAATCCTAACCCTAACCCTCAATCTCACCCTCACCCTCAGTGTAAACCTAAGCCTAACAATAACCCTAACCCTAATCCTCATCCTCAGCCTCACCCTAACCCTAAATCTATCCCTAAACCTCACCCTCACCCTAATTCTAACCCTAGCCCCAACATTAAATCTCACCCTAAACCTAAAGATAATCCTCATGCTAACCCTCCCCCTAATCCTAACCATCACCCTAACCTCAAACTCAGCCTAACCCTAAGCCTAACCCTAAACTTAAACCTAACACACACACTCACCCTCATTCTAACCCTAATCCTATCCCTAAACCGAACCCTCTCCCTAACTCTCACCCTATCCCTACCCCTAAAAGTAACCCTTACCTTAACCCTCAACCTAATTCTCACCCTAACCCTAACTCTAAACCTAAAACTCACCTTCACCCTAACCCTAACTCTGACACTAACCCAAACCCTAAACCTCACCCTATCCCTAAACCTAACACTAACCCTCAACCTCACCCTCACAGTAACCATAACCCTCACCCTAACACTAACACTAACCCTAACACTGACCCTCACACTGACCCTAACCCCAACCATAACCCTCCCCCTAACTCTATATCTAACCCTAAACCTCACCCTCACCCTCACCCTAACCCTAACCCTAACCCTAAACCCCTCCCTAACCATAACCATAACCCTCACCCGCACCCTCACCCTCACTGTAAATCTAACCCTAAGCCTAACAAGAACACTAAACCTAACTTGAACAATTAACCTAAGCCTAATCCTCACCCCCACCCTCACCCTCAGCCTAAACTTAAGCCTAAGCCTAACCCTCACACTAACCCTCAATCTCACCCTCACCCTAACCCTAATCCTAAACCTAACCCTATCCCTAAACCTCAACCTAATTCTCACCCTCACCCTAACCCTAACACTAAACCTATATCTAAACCTCAGCCTAATACTCCGCCTAACCCTAAACCTAACACTAAACCTCACCCTCATCCTAACCCTAACCCTTACACCTAACCTCAACCTAAACCTCACCCTAAACCTGACCCTCATATTCAACCTCACCATTACTCTAACCGTAACCCTAACAATAACACTAACACTAACCCTAACCCTAACCCTATATCTAACCCTAAACCTCACCCTCACCCTCACCCTAATCCTAACCCTAACCCTAAAACCCACCCTAACAATAACCATAACCCTCACCCACACCCTCACCCTCACCGTAACTCTAACCCTAACCCTAACAAGAACACTAAACCTAACTCGAACCATTACCCTAAGCCTAATCCTCACACCCACGCTCACCCTCAGCCTTACCCTAAGCCTAAGCCTAACTCTCACACTAAACCTCATACTCACCCTCACCCTAACCCTAATCCTAAACCTAACCCTATCCCTAAACCTCAACCTAACCCTCACCCTCACCTTAACCCTAACACTAAACCTATCCCTAAATCTCAGCCTAATCCTCCGCCTAACCATAACGCTTACCCTCAACCTCACCCTCACCCTAACCCTAACCTTAACCCTAACACTAACCCTCACCCTAACCCTAACCCAAAACACCACCCGATCCCTAATCCTCACCCCCACCCTCACCTTTAGCCTAACCCTAAGCCTAAGCCTAAGCCTAACCCTAAACCTCACACTCACCCTCACCCTCACCCTAAACCTAACCCTAAACCTAACACTAAAACTAACCCTAAACCTAACCCTAAAACTAACCCTAAACCTCAGCCTCACCCTCACCTTAACCCAAACCCTAACCCTAACCCTCACCCTAACTCTAAGCCTAACACTAACCCTAAAATTCACACTCACCCTCACCTTAAACCTAATCCTAAACCTCACCCTATCCCTAACCCTACCCCTCACCATAACCCTCATCCTAGCCCTCACACTAACACTAATCCTAACCCTAAAGATCATCCTAACCCTCACCCTAAGCCTAACCCTAACACTCACATGCTTGTTTGGCCTAAGCATAAGCCTAAGCCTAAATCTAAGCCTAACCTCACCCTAACCCTATCCCTAACACTCACAGGCATACTCGGCCTAAGCCTAAGCCTAAGCCTAAGCCTAACCCTAACCCTAACCCTCACCCTAACCCTAACGCTAACACTAACCCTAACTCTAACCCTAAATCTCACCCTAACAATAACCCTAACCCAAAAGCTAAACCTCACCCTAAACCTAACCGTAAACATCACCTCACCCTAGCCCTCACCCTAACCCTAATCATAACCCTCATCCTAACCCTCAATATAACACTAACCCTAACCCACACCCTAACCCTAACCCAATACGAAACCTAACCCTCAACCTAACCCAAACCCTCACCCTCACCGTAACCCTTACCCTAACACACACCCTAACCCTAAACTTAACCCAAACCCTAACTCTCACCCTAAACCTAACCCTAACCCTCACCCTAATCCTAACCCTAAACCTCACCCTCAACCGAGCCCTTGTCCTAACACTAATCCTAAACCTAACCCTCTTCCTAAACCTCCCCCTAACCCTTACCCTAACCCTCACCCTAACCCTAACCCTCACCCTCAACCTCAACCTCAGCATAACCCTAAACCTATCCCTAAACCTATCCCTAACACACACACTCACCCTTACCCTAACCTTAATCCTAACCCTAACCCTCACCTTCACCCTCAAACTCAGTGTAACCCTAAGCCTAACCCTAACCCTAACCCTAACCCTCACACTCACCCTAACCCTTACCCGAATCCTAATCCTAACCCTAACCCTAACCCTCACCCTCATGCTCAGCCTAAGCCTGAGCCTTAGCCTAAGCCTAACCCTTACCCTAACCATGACTCTAACCCTAACACTAACACTAACCCTAACTCTAAACGGAAACCTCACTCTCACCCTAACCCAAACTCTAACCCTAACCCTAAACCTCATCCTAACCCTATCTCTAAACCTCACCCTCACCCTCACCGTAACCGTAACCCTAACCCTAACAATAACACTAAACCTAACCCTAACCCTCAAAGTAACCATAACCCTCACCCTAACTCTAACCCTCACCCTAACATTTACCCTCACCCTAACCTAACCCTAACCCTAACACTAACGCTCACACTAACCCTAACCATCACCCCAACCCTAAAGCTCACCCTAACCCTAACCCTAAACCTCACCCTCACCCTAGCCCTCACCCTAACCCTAATCCTAACCCTCATCCTAACCCTCACCCTAACACTACCCCTAACCCTCAACCTCACTCTTACCCTAACCCTAATCCTAACCCTAACCCTCATCCTAACCCTCACCCTAACCCTTACCCTAACCCTCACCCTAAACCAAATCTTCACCTCAACCTGACCTTTAGCCTAACCCTTAACCTAAACCTAAACCTAACCTTAACAAACACAGTCACCCTCACCCTAACCCTAATCCTAACCCTAACCCTCAACCTCACCCTCACCCTCAGTGTAACCATAACCCTAACCCTAACCCTCACACTCACCCTAATACTTACCCTAATCTTAATCTTAACACTAACCCTTAGTCTAACCCTCAGCCTCACCTTAAGCCTAACTCTAACCCTAAACCTCACAATCACCATAACCCTAACACTAAACCTAACCCTAAACCTCACCCGGACCCGAACCCTAAACCTCACCCTCACCCTTGCCCTCATCCTAACCCTAATCCTAACCCTAACCCTCATCCTAACCCTCCCCATAACCCTAACCCTAACCCTCACCCTGGCCCTAACCCTCATTCTCACCTTCACCCTCAGCCTAACCCTAAGCCTAACCCTAACTCTCAAATTCACTGTAACGCTAAACCTAATCCTAATCCTACCACTAACCCTAACCTTCAACCTCACACTAACCCTCACCCTACACCTAACCCTAAACCTAACACTAACCTTAACCCTGACCCTCACCATCAGCCTCACCCTAACCCTAATTCTAACCCTAAACCTCACCCTCACCCTAATCCTAACCCTAACCCTAACCTTAATCCTCACCCTAAACCTAAACCTAATCTTCATTCTAACCCTCCCCCTAACCCTAACTCTCACCCTAACCTCACCCTCAGCCTAACCCTAAACCTAAACCTAACACACACACTCACCCTCATTCTATCCCTAATCCTAATCCTAAACCTAACCCTCCCCCTAACACTCACCCTTCCCCTATCCCTAAAAGTAACCCTTACCCTAACCCTCAACCTAACCCTCACCCTAACCCTAACTCTGACCCTAACCCAAAACCTAAACCTCACCCTATACCTAACCCTAACCCTAACACTCACCCTCACCCTCACAGTAACCATAACCCTCACCCTAACACTAACACTAACCCTAACACTGACCCTCACACTGACCCTAACCCCAACCATAACCCTCCCCCTAACTCTATATGTAACCCTAAACCTCACCCTCACCCTCACCCTAACCCTAACCCTAACCCTAAACCCCACCCTAACCATAACCATAACCCTCACCCGCACCCTCACCCTCACTGTAACTCTATCCCTAAGCCTAACAAGAACACTAAACCTAACTCGAACCATTACCCCAAGCCTAATCCTCACCCCCACACACACCCTCAGCCTAAACCTAAGCCTAAGCCTAACCCTCACACTAACCCTCATACTCACCCTCACCCTAACCTTAATCCTAAACCTAACCCTATCCCTTATCCTCAACCTAACCCTCACCCTCACACTAACACTAACACTAAACCTATCCCTAAACCTCAGCCTAATACTCCGCATAACCCTAAACCTAACCCTAAACCTCACCCACACCCTAACTCTAACACTAAACCTCAACCTAAACCTCACCCTAAACCTGACCCTCACATTCAACCTCACCATTACTCTAACCGTAACCCTAACAATAACACTAACCCTAACCCTAACCCTAAGCCTCACGCTCAGCCTCACCCTCATCCTCAACCTAAGCCTAACACTAACCCTAACCCTAACCCTCCCCCTAACCCTCCCCCTAACCCTATATCTAACCCTAAAACTCACCCTCACCCTCACCCTAACCCTAACCGTAACCCTAAACCCCACCCTAACCATAACAATAACCCTCACCCGCACCCTCACCCTCACCGTAACTATAACCCTAAGCCTAACAAGAACACTAAACCTAACTCAAACCATTCCCCTAAGCCTAATCCTCACCACCACCCTCACCCTTAGCCATACCCTAAGCCTAAGCCTAACCCTCACACTAACCCTCATACTCACCCTCACCCTAACCCTAATCCTAAACCTAACCTTATCCCTAAACCTCAACCTAACCCTAACCCTCACCCTAACCCTAACACTAAACCTATCCCTAAAGCTCAGCCTAATCCTCCGCCTAACCCTAACCCTAACCCTAAACCTCACCCTCACACTAACCCTAACCCTAACTTTAAACCTCAACCTAAACCTCACCTTAAACCTGACCCTCACATTCAACCTCACCATTACTGTAACCGTAACACTAACAATAACACTAACCCTAACCCTAACCCTAACCCTAACGATAACCCTCATCCTCAGCCTCACCCTCACAGCAAACTTAATCCTAACCATAACACTAACAATAACGCTAACCCTAACCCTAACCCTAAACCTAACTCTAATCCTCACCCCCAACCTCACCTTCAGCCTAGTCCTAAGCCTACCCTAACCATAATCCTCACCAAAACCCTAACCCTAATCTTAACCCTAACACTAACCATAACCCTAAACCTAACCCTAAACCTCACCCTCACCCTAGCAATCACCCTAACCCTATTCCTAACCGTAAACCTCATCCTAACCCTCCCTATAACCCTAAATCTAAACCTCACGCTAACACTAACCCTAAAAATAACCCTAAGCCTCACCCTCACCGCCAACTTAACCCTAACCATAACACTAACAATAACCATAACCCTAAGCCTTACCCTAACTCTAAATCTATTCTTCACCCCCAAGCTCAACCTCAGCCTAACCCTAACCCTAACCCTAAACCTCACCATTACCCTAACCCTAACACTGTACCTAACACTAACCCAAAAACTAAACCTAACCCTAAACCTAACCCTAATCCTCAGCCTCAACCTCACCCTAACCCAAAACCTAGCCATAACCCTCACACTAACTCTAACCCTAACCCTAACACTAACCCTCACCCTAACCCTAACCCTAACGATCACTCTAAACCTAATCCTCACACCTATGCTCACCATTAGCATAACACTAAGCCTAAAGCTAACCCTAACACGAAACCTCACACTGACCCTCACCCTAACCCTAATCTTAAAACTAACCCTAAACCGTAACCCTAAACCTCAATCTAACCCTCAACCTAACCTGAACCCTAACACTTAACCTAAACTAACCCTTGACCTAACCCTCCAACTAAACCTAAATCTATCCATAAACCTCACCCTCACCCTCCCCCTAATCCTAACCGTAACCCTAAACCTCACCCTAACCCTAACACTCACCCTCACCCTCAACATAACTCTAACCCTAACCCCAACAAAAAGAGTAATCCACACCCTAAAACTAACCCTAACCCTAACCCTAACCCTAATGCTCACACTCAACCTCACCCTAACTCTAATCCTAACCCTAACCCTCACCCTAACCCTAACCCTCACCCTCACAGTAACCCTCACCCTCATCCTTACCCTCACCTTAACCCTCACCCTAACCCTAAACCTTACCCTAACACTAACCCTAACCATCACCTTCACCCTAGCCCTCACCCTAACTCTAATCGTAAACCTAATCCTCATCCTAACCCTCACCCTAAATCTAAGCCTAAACCTAACCCTAACCCTAACCCCAACCCTCATTGTAACACTAGCACTGACCCTAACACTAACTCTCACCATAAACCTAACCCTAAACCTAAACCTAATCTTCAGCCTCACCCTCACCCTAACACAAACCCTAACCCTAAGCCTCATCCTAACTCTAAGCCTAACCCTAACCTTAATCGTAACCCTCATATTCACCCTCACCCTAACCATAATCCTAAACCTGACCCCATACCTAACCCTAACCCTCACCCTAACCCTCTGCCTAGCCATCACCCTTACACTTATCCTAACCCTAACTCTCACCCTAACCATAACCCTCACCCTAAACCTAAACCTCACCCTAAAATTTACCCTCACCCTAACACTAATCCTAAACCTAATAATAACCCTCACACTAACCCTAAACCTCACCCTAACCCTAAACCTCACCCTAACACTATCCCTAACCCTCACCTCACCCTAGCCTTCACCCTAACCTTAACCCTCATCCTCACCATAAACCTCACACTAACCCTAACCCTAATCCTCAATCTAAAACTCACCCTCACCCTCAGCCTAACCCTAAGCCTAACCCTAAACCTAACCCTAACCCTCACACTCACACTAACCAAAACCCTAATCCTAATCCTAAACCTAACCCTCACCCTAACCCTCCCCCTAAATTTAACCCTAAACCTTACACTAACCCTAAACCTAACCCTCACCCTCAGCCTCACCCTAACCCTAACTCTAACCCTAAACCTCACCCTAAACCTGAAGCTAACCCTAACCTTAAACCTCACCCTCAAACTCACCCTAGCCCTTACCCTAAGCCTAATCCTAACCCTAACTCTCATCCTAACCCTTCCCCTAAACCTAAACCTCACCCTCAACCTCACCCTCAGCCTAACCCTAAGCCTAACCCTAAACCTAAACCTAACACACACACTCACCCTCACTCTAACCCTGATGCTGTCCCTACCCTAACCCTAAGCCTAACCCTCCCTCTAACTCTCACCATAACACTAACCCAAACATTAACCCTCAACCTAAACCTGACCCTAACCCTAACTCTATCCCTAAACCTCACCCTCATCCTAAACCTAACTCTAACCCTAACCCAAACCCTAAACCACACCCTAACACTAACCCTAACCCTGAACCACACCCTCACCCTCAGCCTAATCCTAAGCCTAACCCTAACCCTAACCCTCACACTCAACCTAACCCTAACCCTAAACCTCACCCTCAACCTAAACCTCACCCTCAACCTCAGCCCAATCCTAAGCCTATCCCTAACCTTAACCCTAACCCTCACACTCACCCTAACACTAACCCTAATGTACAACTAACCAAACCCTAACCCACACCCTCAACCTAACCCTCACCTTAAGGCTAACCCTAACATTAATACTAACCCTAACCCTCACCCTCAGCCTCACCCTAACCCTAACTCTAACACTAAACCTCACCCTGACCCTAACCCTAACCCTCACCCTATCCTTAAACCTCATCCTAGACCTAACCCTAAACCTCATCCTCACCCTCACCATGAACTTAACCCTAACCCTAACGCTAAGAATAACCCTAACTCTAACCCTAAACCTCACCCTAAACATAACCCTCACCCTAACCCTAACCCTCACCCTAACACTTACCCTCACCTTAACACTAACCCTAACACTATCACTAAACCTCACACTAACCCTAACCATCAACGTAACCCTAAACCTCACCTTAACACTAACCCTAAACCTCACCCTGTCCCTAGACCTCGCCCTAACCCTAACCCTCATCCTCACTCTAAACTTCACCCTAACTCTTACACTAATCCTCAATCTAACCCTCACCCTCACACTAAACCTAACCCTAAATCTCACCCTAACCCTAACTCTCACCCTTACCTTAACCCTCACGCTCAGCCTAACCCTCACATTTACCCTTACAGTCACCCCCACCCTAACCCTTACTCTAACGCTAACCCTCACCCTAACCCTAACTCTAGCCCTAAACCTCACCCTCACCCTAACCCTAACTCTAACACTAACCCTAACACTAACCCTTACCCTAAACCTAACCTTAACCATCACTGTAACCCTAATCCTCACCCCCACCCTCACCCTCAGCCTAACCCTAAGCCTAAGCCTAACCCTAACCCTAAACCTCACACTCGCCCTAACCCTAATCCTAAACATATCCCTAACCCTAACCCTAAACCTCAACCTAACCCTCAACCTAACCTTAACCCTAACACTTAGCCTAACCCTAACCCTCGACCTAACCCTCCAACTAAAACTAAATCTAACCATAAACTTCACCCTCACCCTAACCCTAATACTAACCCTAACCCTAAACCTAACACTCACCCTCACCCTCACCCTCACCGTAACTCTAACCCTAACCCTAACAATAACAGTAATCCTAAGCGTAAACCTAACCCTAACCCTAACCATAGTGCTAACAGTCAACCTTACCCTAACCCTAATCCTAACCCTAACACTCATGCTAACCCTAACCCTCACCCTCACCATAACACTAACCCTCATCCTGACCCTCACCCTAACCCTAATCCTAACTCTAACCATAACCCTAACCCTAAACCTCAACCTAACCCTCAACCTAACCTTAACCTGAATACTTAGCCTAACCCTAACCCTCGACCTAACCCTCCAACTAAAACTAAATCTAAACATAAACCTCACATAAATCTAAATCTAAATCTAAACATAAATCTAAAACTAAATCTAAACATAAACCCTCACCCTAACCCTAATCCTAGCCCTAACCCTAAACCTCACCCTCACCCTAACACACACACTCACCCACACCCCAATCCTAACCCTAACCCTCACCCTCACCCTAAACCTAACCCTCACCCTCACCATAAAGCTAACCCTCATCCTAAACCTCACCCTCACCCTAACCCTAACCCTAAACCTTACCCAAACATTAAGCTAATCCTAACCTTCACCCTAGCCCTCACCCTAACCCTAATAGTAAACCTAATCCTCATCCTAACCCTCACCCTAACTCTAAGCCTAACCCTAACTTTAACCCTAACCCCAGCACTCACTGTAACCCTAACACTAACCCTAACACTAAAACTAACCATAAAACTAAAGCTAAACCTAACCCTAATCCTCAGACTCACCCTCACCCTATCCCAAACCCTAACCCTAAACCTCATCCTAACTCTAAGCCTAACCCTAACCCTGATCCTAACCCTCACATTCACCCTCACCCTAACCCTAATCCTAAACCTAACCCTATCCCTAAGCCTAACCCTAACCCTAACCCTCAGCCTAGCCCTCACCCTTACACTTATCCTAACACTAACACTCACCGTAACCATAACCCTCAGCCTAACCCTAACCCTCACCCTAACACATACCCTCAACCTAACACAAACCCTAACACTAAAACTAACCCTCACACTAACCCTAAACATCACCCTAAACCTAAACTTCACCCTAACACTAATCCTAACCCTCACCCTCACCCTAGCCTTCACCCTAACCCTAACCCTCATCCTCACCATAAACCTCACACTAACCCTAACACTAATCCTCAATCTAACCCTCCTCCTCACCCTAATGCTAACCCTAACCCTCACTCTAACCCTAACCCTCACCCTTACCGTAACCCTCACCCTCAGCCTTACCCGCAACTTTAACCTTACCATCACACCCACGCTAACCCGCACCTTAATCCTAACGATCACCCTAACCCTAAATGTACCCCTAAACCTCACCCTCACCCTAACCTTAACTCTAACCCTAAACCTAACAATAAACCTCACCCTCACCCTAACCCTAACACTCACCCTCACCTTAACTGTAACCCTAACCCTAAACCTAACAATAACCCTAATTCTAACCCTAACCCTCACCCTAACCATAATCCTCACCCTAACCCTAACCCTCACTCACACCCTAACACTAACCCTATGCCTAACTCTCACCCTAACCCTCCCTCTAACCCAATATCTAACCCTAAACCTCACCCTCACACTAGCCCTAACCCTAACCCTAAAACCCACCCTAACCCTAATCCTAACCCTCACCGGCACACTCACCCTCACCCTAATTCAAACCGAACCCTAATAATAACACTAACCCTAACCCAAACCATCACCCTAACCTTAATCCTCACACCCACCATCTCCCTCAGCCTAAACCTAAGCCTAGCCCTAAACCTAACCCTAACCCTCATACACACTCAAACCCTAAACCTAATCCTAATCCTAACCCTAAACCTAAGCCTCAACCTCACCCTAATCCTCACCCTAAACCTCACCCTAAACATAACACTAACATTAACCCTAACCCTCACCCTCAGCTTCACCCTAAAACTAACTCTAACCCTAAACCTTACCCTCATCCTAACCCTAACCCTAACCCTAACCTTAAAACTCACCCTCACACTCACCCTAGCCCTTACCCTAACCCTAACCCTAACCCTAACCCTCACACTCACAATAACACTAACCCTAATCCTACTTCTAAACCTAACCCTAACCCTCACCCTCAATCTAACCCTCACCTTAAGCCTAACCCTAACATTAATCTTAACGCTAATCCTCACCCTCAGCTTCAACCTAACCCTAACTCTAACACTAAATCTCACCCTGACCCTAACCCTAAACCTAACCCTATCCCTAAACCTCAACCTAGCCCTAACCCTAACCCTCACCCTCACCCTAAAGATAACCCTCACCCTAACCCTAACCCTCACCTTAAAACTTACCCGCACCCTAAACCTAACCCTCACCCTAACACTTACCCTCAACCTAACACTTACACTAACCATAACACTTAACCCTAACCATCACCCTAACCCTAAACCTCACCCTAACCCTAACCCTAAACCTCACCCTCTCTCTAGCCCTCACCCTAACCCTAACCCTCATCCTCACCCTAAACTTCACACTAAACCTAACACTAATCCTCAACCTAACCCTCACCCTCACCCTAACCCTCACCCTAACCCTCACCCTAGCCCTAACTCTCACCCTTAATGTAACGCTCACCCTCAGCCTAAACCTCACCTTTACCCTTAACATCAACTCCACCCTAACCCTCACTCTAAGGCGAACCCTCACCCTAACCCTATCTCTACCCCCAAAACCTCACCCTCACCTTAACCCTAACTCTAACCCTAACCCTAACACTAACCCTCACCATAACCCTAACCCTAACCATCACCCTAACCCTAATCCTGACCCCCACCTCACCCTCAGCATAACCCTAAGCCTATACCTAACCCTACCCCTAAACCTCACATTCACCCTAACCCTAAACCTAAACCTAACCTCAACCCTAAACCTCAACCTATCCCTGACCCGAACGTTAAACCTAACACTAACCCTAACCCTAACCCTCGACCTAACCTTCCAACTAAACCTAAACCTAACCGTAAACCTCACCCTCACCCTAACCCTAATCCTAACCCTAAACCTTAACCTCACCCTAAACCTAGGTTTAGTGTGAGGGATAGGGTTGAGTTTAGGGTGATGGCAAGGGTTAGGGTTAGGGATAGGGTGAGGGTGAGTTTTAGGGTTAGCATTTGGTTTAGCTTTAGGGTTAGGATGAGAGTTAGGGTTAGGCTTAGTGTTAGGGTGAGGGTGAGGGTGAAGGTTAGTGTTAGGATGAGGGTTATGGTTAAGGTTAGGGTGAGCGTGAGGGTGAGGTTTAGGGTTAGGGTTAGTGTGAGGGTGAGAGTTAGGATTAGGAATAGTGTTAGGGTTTGGGTTAGGCTGAGGCTGAGGGTCAGGTTGAGGGAAAAGGTTAGCGTTAAGTGAGGGTGAGGGTAAGGGTGAGGGTTAGGGTTAGAGTCAGGTTTAAGGTGAGGGTTAGGGTTTAGGAGATGTTTAGGGTGAGGGTGAGGGTGAGGATGAGGTTTCGGGTGAGGGTTCGGGATCAGGTACAGGTTCGGGTTTGGGTGTGGCTGAGGATTAGGGTTAGGGTGAGGATTAGCATTAGGTTTAGGGTTAGTGTGATAGTGAGGGTGAGGGTTAGGGTTAGGGTTCGGTTGAGGGTTAGGGTTAGGGTTAGGGTTTGGATAATTTTTGGGGAGAGGGATAATGTTAGGGTTAGTGTGAGGTTTAGGGTGTGTGTGAGGGTTAGGGTTAGGTTGAGGGTTAGTTTTAGGGTGAGGGTGAGGGTTAGGGTTAGAGTTAGGTTTAGGGTGAGTTTGAGGGTGAGAGTTAGGTTTAGGTTTAGGATTAGGGTTAGTTTCAGCGTGAGTTTTAGGGTGAGAGTGAGGTTTCGGTTGAGACTGAGGGTTAGTGTATGGGTGATGGTTAGGGTTCGGGTCAGGATTACGTTTAGTCTTAGGATCAAGTTTATGGTGAGGCTAAGGGTTAGGGTGAGGTTTAGTGTGAGGATGAGGGTTAGGGTTAGTGTTAGGGTTAGGGTGACGTTTAGGGTGAGGGTTATAGTTAGGGTTAGGGTTAGGGTGAACGTGAGGGTGAGGTATAGGGTGAGGTTTAGGGTTAGGGTGAGGGTTAGGGATAGTGTTAGTTTAGGGTGAGGATGAGCTGGAGTGTTAGATTTAGGTTTAGAGTTAGGGTGAGGGTGAGGTTGAGGGTTAGGATTAGGGTTAGGCTGAGGGTTAGGTTTAGGGTTAGGGTTAGGGTGAGGGTGAGGGTGTGGGTAAGTGTTAGGGTGAGGGTTAGGGTGAGGGTTAGGCTGAGGGTGAGGGTTAGGGTTAGAGTGAGCGTTAGGGTGAAGGTTAAGTTTAGGGTTAGGGTTAGGGTGAGTGTGAGGGTGTGGGTCAGTGTTAGGGTGAGAGTTAGGATGAGGGTGAGGTTTAGGTTTAGGGTGAGTGTTAGGGTGAGGATGAGGGTTAGGCTGCGGGTTAGAGTTAGGGTTAGTGTGAGTGTTAGGGTTAGGGTTAGTGTGAGCGTTAGGGTTAGGGTTAGGTTTATGGTTAGGGTGAGGGTTATTGTTAGATTTAGGGTTAGCATAAGGGTTAGGCTGAGGGTTAGGTTTAGTGTTAGTTTGAGGGTTAGGTGTAGGGTTATGGTTAGGGTTAAGGTGAGGGTAAAGTTTAGGGTGAGGTTTAGGGTGAGGGTGAGGGTTAGGGTTAACATTAAGGTTAGGGTGAGGTTTTTGTAAAGGTTAAGGATAGGGTGAGGAGTAGGTTTAGGGTTAGTTTTAGGGTGAGCGTTAGGCGGAGGGGTAGGCTTAAGGTCAGGGTGAGGGTTAGGTTTTGTGAGAGGGTTAGGGTTAGGGTTAGGGTGATGGTAAGGGTTAGGGTGAGGTTGAGGGTGAGGGTGAGGTTTAGGGTTAGCATTAGGTTTAGCGTTAGGGTTAGGATGAGTGTTAGGGTTATGGTGAGGGTGAGGGTGAAGGTTAGTGTTAGGATAAGGTTTAGGGTTAGGGTTAGGGTGAGGGTGAGTGTGAGTGTGGGGGTTAGGGTTAGGGTTAGTGTGAAGTTTAGGATTACAGTGAGGTTTAGTGTTAGGGTGAGGCTTAGGGTTAGCCTTAGGGTGATGGTTAGGGTTAGGGTTATGTTTAGTGTCCGGGTGAAGGTTAGGATGAGGGTGAGTGTTCTGATGAGAGTTAGGCTTAGGGTTAGGGTAAGGGATATGTTTAATGTGAGGGTAAGGGTTAGGGTGAGTGTTATGGTGAGGGTGAGGTTTAGGGTTAGGTTGAGCGTTAGGGTTATGGTTAGGGTTATGGTTAGGGTGAGGTTTAGGTTGAGGGTGAGGGTTAGGGTTAGGGTGAGGGTGGGTGTTAGGTGGAGGGTTAAGGTGAAGGTGAGGGTTAGAGTTAGCATTAGAGTTATGATGAGGGTGGGGTTAGGGTTCGGGTTCGGGTTAGGGTGAGGTTTAGGGTTAGGTTTAGGGTTAGTATAATGGTTAGGGTGCACGTTAGTGTTAGCGTTAGTGTGAGTGTTAGGTTTAGGATTAGGGTTTGGGTTAGGTGGAGTGTAAAGGTTAGGGTGAGGGTTAGGGTGAGGGTGAGTTAGGGTTAGGGTGAGGGTGAGCGTGAGGGTTGGGGTTAGGGTTAGAGTGAGGGTGAGGGTGAGGTTTAGGTTTAAATTTAGGTTTAGGGTTAAGGTGAGTTTTAGGGTGTGGGTAAGTGTTAGGGTGAGGGTTAGGGTGATGTTAAGGGTTAGGGTGAGTGTTAGGGTGAGGGTGAGGGTTAGGGTGAGTGTGATGGTAAGGGTTAGGCTGAGTGTTAGGGTGAGGGTGAGGGTTAGGGTGAGGGTTAGGGTGAGTGTTAGGGTTAGGGTTAAGGTTAGTGTGTGGGTGAGGTATAGGGTGAGGGTTATTAGGGTTAGGATTAGGGTTAGGCTGAGGGTGATGGGGAAGGTGAGGGTTAGAGTTACGTTTAGGGTTAGGATGAGGGTTAGGTTTAGGGTTAGGGTCAGCGTAAGGGTTAGGGTGAGGGTTAGTGTGAGGGACAGGGTTAGGTTTAGGGTGACGGTAAGGGTTAAGGAGAGTGTTAGGGTGAGGGTGAGGGAGAATTTTAGTGTTAGGATTACGGTGAGGGTTAGGGTTAGGGCGAAGTTTAGGGTTAGGTTTAGGTTTAGGGTGATGTTTAGTGTCAGGGTGAGGGTTAGGATGAGGTTGAGTGTTCTGGTGAGAGTTAGGGTTAGGGTTAGGGTTAGGGATACGGTTAGTGTGAGGCTAATGGTTAGGGTGAGTGAAAGGGTGAGGGTTAGGCTCAGGGTAAGGATGAGCATTAAGGTTAGGGTTAGGTTTATGGTTAGGATGAGGGTTAGGGTGAGCGGTAGGTTTAGGGTTAGGGTTAGTTTGCAGGTTAGGGTGAGGTTAGGAGTTAGGGTGATGTTAGGGTGAGGGTGAAGGTTAGGGTTAGCATTAGAGTTAGCGTGAGGTTGAGGGTTAGGGTTTGGGTTAGGGATAGCGTAAGGATTAGCGTTATTGTGAGGGTTAGGTTTAGGGTTAGTTGAGGATAAAGTAAGGGTGAGGGTTAGGGTGAGGGTGAGTTGTTACATTAGCATTAGGGATAGGTTTAGCTTTAGGGTGAGGGTTAGATTTAGGGTGAGGGTTAGTTTTAGTTTGAGGTTGAGGGTTAGGGTTGGGGTGATGTTTAGTGTGAGGGTGAGGGTTAGGGTGAGGTTGAGTGTTCAGGTGAGAGTTAGAGTTAGGGATAGGGTTAGGGTGAGGGTATTGGTTAGGGTGAGTGTTAGGGTAAGGGTGAGTGTTAGGCATAGGGTGAGGGTTAGGGTTAAGGTTAATTTTAGGGTTAGGTTGAGGGTGAGCATTAGGATTAGGGTTAGGATGAGGGTGAGGCTGAGGATTAGGGTTAGGGTTAGTGTGAGGGTTAGGGTTAGGATTAGGTTTAGGGTAAGGGTTAGGGTTATATTTAGGTTTAGTTTAAGGGTTAGGGTGAGGCTTAGGGTTAGAGTTAGTGTGATTGTTAGGTTTAGGGTTAGGGTTTGGGTTAGGTTGAGTTTAAAGGTTAGGGTGAGGTTTAGGGTGAGGGTGAGGGTAGGGGTTAGGGTGAGGGTTAGTGTGAGGGTTAGGGTTAGGTTTATGGTTAGTGTGAGGGTGAGGGTTAGGGTGAGGGTTATGTTTAGGTTTAGGTTTAGGGTGAAAGTTAGGGTGTGGATAATTGTTAGGGTGAGGGTTAGGGTGAGGTGAGCATTAGGGTTAGGTTGACAGTAAGGGTTATGGTGAGGGTTATGGTGAGTGTGAGGGTTAGGGTTAGCATTAGGGTTAGGGTGAGGGTGAGGGTTAGGGTGAGGGTGAGGGTTAGTTTTAGGGTCAGGATTAGGGTTAGGATGAGGGTTAGGGGTAGGGTTTGTGTGAGGGTAAGGGTTAGGGTGAGGGTTAGGGTGAGGCTGAGGTTTAGTGTTAGCCTTAGGGTTAGGGTGAGTGTTAGGGTTAGGGTGATGTTTAGGGTGAGGTTGAGGGTTATTGTGAGGGTGAGGGTGAGGCTAAGGGTTAGTGTTAGGATTAGGGTTAGGCTGAGGATGAGGGTGAAATTGAGGTTTACGGTTATGGTTAGGTTTAGGATGAGGCTTCTGGTTAGTGTGAGGGTTAGTGTGATGCTGAGGGTCAGGGTGAGGGTGAGTGTTAGAATGAGGGTGATGGTGAGGGTTAGGCTTGGGATTTGGGTTAGGGTGAATTTTAGGGTTAGGATTATGTTAGGGTTAGGGTTATTGCTAGGCTTAGGGTGAGGGTGAGGATTAGGGTGAGGGTTAGAGTTAGGGTTAGGGTTAGGGTGAGGGTGGGGTTGAGGGTTAGGGTTAGGATTAGGGTGAGGGTTAGGGTAAGGCTGAGGTGGAAGGGGAGATTGAGGGTGAGGGTTAGGTTTAGGTTTAGGGTTAGTGTGAGTGTTAGGTTTAGGGTTAGGGTTTGGGTTCGGTTGAGGGTAAAGTTTAGGGTGAGGTTTAGGCTTAGGGTGAGGTTTAGGATTAGGGTGAGGGTTAGGGTGAAGTTTATGTTTAGTTTTAGGGTTAGGGTGAGGGTTAGGTTTATTGTGAGTTTTAGGCTTAAGGTTAGGGTGACGGTAAGGGTTAAGTTGAGGGTTAGGGTGAGGGTGAGGTTTAGTGTTAGCATTAGGTTTAGCTTTAGGGTTAGGATGAGAGTTAGGGTTAGGTTTAGGGTTAGGGTGATGGTGAGGGTGAAGCTTAGTGTTAGGATGAGGGTTAGGGTTAGGGTTAGGGTAAGGGTGAGGGTGAGGTTTAGGGTTAGGATTAGTGTGAGCGTGAGAGTTAGGATTAGGAATAGTGTTAGGGTTAGGGTTAGGCTGAGGGTGAGGTTCAGGGTGAGGGAAAAGGTTAGGGTTAGGTTGAGGGTAAGGGTAAGTGTTAGGGTGAGGGTAAGTGTGAGGGTTAGGGTTAGAGTCTGGGTTAAGGTGAAGTTTAGGGTTTGGGTGATGTTTATGTTGAGGGTGAGTGTTAGGCTGAGGATGAGGTTTCGGGTGAGGGTTCGGGTTCGGGTTCGAGTTCGGGTTAGGGTGTGGCTGAGGATTAGGGTTAGGGTGAGGTTTAGCACTAGGTTTAGGGTTAGTGTGACGGTGAGGGTGAGGGGAAGTGTTAGGGTTTGGTTCATGGTTAGGGTTAGAGTTAGGGTTTGGATGATTGTTAGGGAGAGGGTTAATGTTATGTTTAGGGTGAGGTTTATGGTGAGTGTGAAGGTTAGGGTTAGGTTGAGGGTTAGGGTTAGGGTTAGAGTGAGGGTTAGGTTTAGGTTTAGGGTAAGGTTTAGGGTGAGGGTAATGGTGAGGGTGAGGGTTAGGCTGAGGGTGAGGGTTAGGGTTAGAGTGAGTGTTAGGGTGAAGGTTAGGTTTAGGGTTAGGGTTAGGGTGAGGGTGAGGGTGTGGGTACGTGTTATGGTCAGGGTTAGGGTGAGGGTGAGGTTAAGGTTTAGGGTGAGGGTTAGTGTTAGGGTGCGTGTTAGGGTGAGGGTGAGGTTTACGGTTAGCATTAGGGTTAGGGTTAGGGTGAGGGTTAGAGTGAGGTTTTGCGTTAAGGTTAAGGATAGTGTGAGTATTGGAATTAGGTTTACTGTGTGGGTTAGGCTGAGGGGAAGGGTTAGGGTTAGGGTGAGGGTTGGGTTTAGTGTGAGGGTTAGGGTTAGGGTTAGGGTAAGGTAAGGGTGAGGGTGAAGTTTAGGGTGAGTGTGAGGTTTAGGGTTAGCATTAGGTTTAGAGTTAGGGTTAGAATGAGTGTTAGGGTTTGGTTTAGGGTGAGGGTTAGGATGAGGGTGAGTGTTAAGTTTAGGCTTAGGGTGAGGGTTAGTTTTAGGGTGAGGGCTAGGGTGAGGGTGAGGATTAGGTTGAGGGTGAGGTTTTCATTTAGGTAAGGGTTATGGTTAGGGTTATGGTGAGGTTTAGTAATGAGGGTGTGTGTTGGGGTTAAGTTTAGGATTAGGGTGAGGGTGAGGGTGAAGTTTAGTGTTAGGATGAGGGTTAGGGTTAGGGTTAGGGTGAGAGTGAGGGTGAAGGTGAGGGTTCGGGATAGGGTTAGGGTGTGGTTTAGGTTTACGGGGAGGGTTAGAGTTAGGGTGAGGTTTAGGGTTAGGCTTACGGTGAGGGTTAGGGTTAGGCTGATGTTAGTGTGAGGGTGAGGGTTAGGGTGAGGGTGAGTGTTCTGTTGAGAATTAGGGTTAGGGTTAGGGTTAGGGAATGGGTTAGTGTGAGGGAAAGGGTTAGGGTGAGGGTTTGGGTGAGGGTGAGGTTTAGGGTGAGGGTGAGGGTTAGGTTTAGGGTTAGGGTTATGATGAGGGTGAGGGTTAGGGTGAGCCCTAGTTATAGGGTTAGGTTTAGATTGCGGGTAAGGGTGAGGGTAAGGGTTTGGGTGAGGTTTAGGGTGAGGGTGAGTTTTAGGTTTAGGGTGAGGGTAAGGGTTAGGTTGAGGGTTAGGGTTAGGGTTAGGGATCGGCTGAGGATTAGGGTTAGGGTGAGGGTTAGGGTGAGGGTTAGGATTAGGGTTAGTGTGAGGATAAGGGTTAGGGTGAGGGTTAGGGTGAGGGTGAGGTTTAGGGTTAGGTTTAGGGTGAAGGTTAGGGTGTGGGTAAGTGTTAGGTTTAGGGTTAGGGTGACGGTAGAGGTTAAGTTTAAGTATAGGGTGAGGATTAGGTTTAGGGTTAGGTTTAGGGTGAGTGTTAGGCGGAAGGGTAGGCTTAGGGTAAGGGTGAGTGTTAGGTTTATTGTGAGGGTTAGGGTTAAGGTTAGGGTGATGGTAAGGGTTAGGGTGAGGGATAGGGTGAGGGTGAGTTTTAGGGTTAGCATTAGGTTTAGCTTTAGGGTTAGGATGAGAGTTAGGGTTAGGCTTAGGGTTAGGGTGAGGGTGAGGGTGAAGGTTAGTGTTAGGATGAGGGTTAGGGTTAGGGTTAGGGTGAGGGTGAGGGTGAGGTTTAGGGTTAGGGTTAGTGTGAGTTTGAGTGTTAGGATTAGGAATAATGTTAGGGTTAGGGTTAGGCTGAGGGTGAGTGTCAGGGTGAGGGAAAAGGTTAGTGTTAGGGTTAGGGTGTGGGTAAATGTTGGGGTGAGCGTAAGGGTGAGGGTTAAGGTTAGAGTCAAGTTTAAGGTGAGGGTTAAGGTTTGGGTGATGTTTAGGGTGAGGGTGAGGGTTAGGTTTTGGATTAGGGTTAGAGATTGGGTTAGGTTGAGGGTGAGGTTGACGGTGAGGGTTAGGATTAATGTGAGTGTTAGGGTTAGGGTTAGTGTTATAGTTAGGGTGAGGGTTAGGGTTAGGGTTAGGATGAGGTTTAGGCTGAGGGTTAGCGTTAGGGTTTGGGTGAGGGTAAGCGTTAGGGTGAGGGTTAGGCTTTGGGTTAGTATGAAGGTTAGAATGAGAGTTAGTGTTTCTGTGAGGGTTAGGCTGTGGGTAAGGGTTAGAGTCAGGGTTTGGGTGATGGTGAGGGTTAGGGATAGCATTAGGTTTAAGGTTAGGTTTAGTGTGAGGGTTAGAGTTAGGTTTAGGGTTACGGTGAGGGTGAGGGTTATGGTAAGCATTAGGATCAGGGTTAGGTTTAGGGTGAGATTTAGGGTTAGGGTTAGAATTATAGTGAAGTTGAGTGTGAGGGTTACTGTGAACGTGAGTGTTAGGTTGAGGGTGAGGGTGAGGGTTAGGGTTTAGGTGAGGGTCAGGTTTAGGGTTAGGGTTAAGGTTAGGGTGAGGGTTAGAGTTAGGGTTAGGGTTACGATGAGGATGAGGGTGAGGGTTAAGTTTAAGGTTAGGGTGAGGGTAAGGGTTAGGGTGAGGGTCAGGGTTAGGTTTTGTATTAGGGTTAGGGTTAGGGTGAGGGTTAGGGATAGGGTTAGGATTAGGGTGAGGGTTTTGTTAGGGTTAGGTTTTGACTTAGGGTTAGTTTTAGGGTTCGTGTTTGCATTAGGGTTAGGGTTAGGGTTAGGCTGAGGGTGAGGTTGAGGGTGAGGGTGAGGGTTAGGGTTAATATGAGTGTTAGAGTTAGCGTTAGCGTTAGGATGAGGGTTAGGCTGAGGGTTAGGGTTAGGGTTCGGGTAAGAGTAAGGGTTAGGCAGAAATGAACCTACAGACCTATAGCCATCTAATCTTCGATAAGGAAGCTAAAACAATAGAATGGACGAAAGACAGCCTCTTCAGTAAATGGTGCTGGCAAAATTGGTTAACTACATGTAGAAAACTAAAGCTAGATCCTTATATATCACCCTGCACCAGAATCAACTCCAAATGGATCAAAGACCTTGAACTCAAAGCAGACACTCTGAAAATATTACAGGATGGAATAGGAGAAACCCTAGGTCTCCTTGGCTCAGGCCGAAATTTTCTGAATAGAGACCCGGAAGCACAACAAATCAAAGAAAGGTTGGACAAATGGGATTGCATAAGGTTGCAGAGCTTCTGCAGGGCAAATGACATAGCTAGCAAGATCAATAGAAAGCCCACCGATTGGGAGAAGATCTTTACTAGCCATACAACGGACAAGGGTCTCATATCTAAAATATACTTGGAACTAAAAAAATTAAACCCCCCAACAACAAATCCTCAAAGAAACAACTGCCCAATAAATAAGTGGGCGAAAGACTTAAAGAGAAGCTTCTCTGAAGAAGAAAGAAGGATGGCCAATAGACACATGAAGAAATGTTCAACATCCCTAGCCATAAAAGAAATGCAAATCAAAACAACATTGAGATATCACCTCACTCCAGTTAGAACAGCAAAAATCAAGAACTCTAACAACAACAGATGCTGGAGGGGATGTAGACAGAAAGGAACCTTACTTCATTGTTGGTGGGAATGTAAACTTGTTCAACCACTTTGGAAAGCAGTATGGAGGTTCCTCAAAAGACTTCACATAGATCTCCCCTATGATCCAGCAATCCCACTTTTGGGCATTTACCCAAATGTTTACAAACAAGACCACACTAAAGCTACCAGCACAACTATGTTTATTGCAGCATTATTTACCATAGCTAAGATATGGAACCAACCCAGATGCCCCTCAGTAGATGAATGGATCAAGAAAATGTGGTATATATACACAAAGGAATTCTATGCCTCCATCAGAAAGAATGACATTTCTCCATTTGTTAGGAAATGGAAAGGTTTGGAAAAAATTATATTAAGTGAAGTAAGCCAAGCCCAAAGAAGCATAGGTCCCATGGTTTCCCTTATTTGCAATATCTAGTATAGGTATGAGTCAAGCGGAAAAGGTCAGATAATGTGATGTTAGGAAAATGAACCCTTAAATATGTATTTTAATGTTTTCGTTTCTTTCATGCATGTGTTTCTAACGCATTTATAAGATTATTTCTTTGTTGCTTTGTATGTCCCTCCCCCACAGTGTAACCCCCGCTTTCACTATATTTGATGTCAGTATAACATGTGGAGGAGATGGGGACAAACAAGTCGTTTAAGGATTCAGGTGGACCTGTTGCAACAATGAGAAGTACAAAATGTCATGTCAAAACCAACTTTACAATGTCGGTGTGGGGGGGGAGGGGGGTATAATTGGGTGGGGGGAGGGGGGAGGATGGGAAGGGAGGTGAAGGGTAAACAAAGGAGGAGGCTGCAATGCTTGGTAAGACATGTATGCATTATCCTGCCCATGTAATTGTAGCCCCTCTGTACAGTATGTTCTCAAATAAAATAAAATAAAATAAAATAAAAAAGAAAACAAAAAAAAAGAGTAAGGGTTAGGGTGAGGTTTAGGTTGAGGGTGAGGGTTAAGTTTATGCTTAGGGTTAGGGTGAGGTTTATGGTTAGGGTGAGGGTGAGGGTTAGGGTTAGGGTTTGGGTGAGGGTTAGGGTTAGGTGAGGGTTAGGGATAGGGTTGGGGTTAGGGTGAGTGTGTGGGTTAGGGTTAGGTTTAGGTTTAGGGTTAGGCTGAGGGTGAGGGTTAGGTTTAGGGTTAGGGTTAGGATTAGGGTTGGATTGAAGTTTTCTTTTAGGGTTAGGAAGAGGTTTTGGCTGAGGATTAGGGTTGTGGTTAGGGTGAGGTTTAGGGTTAGTGTGAGTGTTGGGATGAAGGTTAGATTGAGGGTTAGGTTTAGGGTTAGGTTGAGGGTAAAGGTTAGGGTGAGGGTGAGGGTTAGGTTTAGGATTAGGGTTAGGGTTTGGGTGAGGATTAAGGATAGGGTGAGGGTTAGTGTGAGGGTTAGGGTGAGGGTTAGGGTTAGGTTTAGGGTGAAGATTAGGGTGAGAGTGACGTTTAAGGTGAGGGTTACAGTTAGGGTGAGGATTAGGGTTAAGGTTAGGATTAGGATGATGTTTAGGGTGAGCCTGATGTTTTGGGTTAGGATGAGGGTGAGCGTGAGGGTGTAGGTGAGGGTTAGGTTTAGGGTGAGTGTTAGGGTGATGGTGACGGTGATTGTTAGGGTGAAGTTGAGGGTTAGGGATAGGGTTAGGGTGAGGGTTAGGGTAAGGGTTAGGGTGAGGGGTAGGGTGAGGGTAGGGTTAGGGTTAGGGTTAGGGTAAGGGCTAGGGGAGGGTGAGTTTTAGGGTTAGGTTTAGGTTGCGGTTTATGGTTAGGTTTAGTGTTAGGGTGAGGGTGAGGTTTAGGGATAGAGTTAGGGTTAGCATGAGGCTGAGGGTGAGGGTTAGGGTTAGAGTGCGTGTTAGGGTTAAAGTTATTGTGAGGGTTAAGCTCAGGGTGAGGTTGAGGGTTAGGGTTAGGATTAGGATTAGGGTTAGGGTTTCGGTGATTGTGTGGTTTAGGAATAGTATTAGGTTGAGGGTTAGGATTAGGGTGAGGTTTATGTTTAGTGCTAGGATTACGGTTTCGGTGAGGGTGAGTGTGAGGGTTAGTGTTAGGGTGAAGTTTAGTGTTAGGGTTAGGGTTAGAGTTAGGCTTAGGTTGAGGGTGAGGTTTAGGGGTAGAGTTAGGGTTAGGGAAGAGGGTTAGGGCAAGGGTTATGGTTAGGGTGAGGATTAGGATGGGGGTGACGGTAAGGCTAAAAATGAGGGTTATGCTGAGGGTGAGGGTTACGGTAAGGGTTAGGGTTAGGGTTAAGGTGAGTGTTAGGTTTAGTGTTAGGGTGCAGCTGAGGGTTAGATTGAGGATTAGTGTTAGGGTTAGTGTGAGCTTTAGGGTGAGGATGGGCGTTAGGGTTAGGGTGAGGGCTAGGGTGAGGGTGAGGGTTAGGGTTAGTGTTAGGTTGAGCGTTAGGATTAGGCTTAGCCATAAGCTTAGGCTTAGGCTGAGCATGAGTGTGAGGGTTAGGGTTAGGGGTAGGGTGAGTGTTAGGGTTAGGGTTAGGATGAGGTTTTGGTTTAGGTTTAGGCTTAGGGTGAGGGTTAGGGTTAGGTTTAGGGTTAGGGTGAGGTTTAGGGTTTGGGTTAGGGTTAGAGTTCGTTTTAGGCCGAGCAGGAGTTTTAGGGTTAGAGTTAGGGTTAGGGTGACGGTTAGGTTGAGGGTTAGGGTTAGTGTTAGGTTTAGGATTACGTTGAGAGTTAGGGGGAGGGTTAGGGTTAGGCTTAGGCTTAGGCTTAGGCTTAGGTCGAGCATGAGTGTGAGGGTTAGGGTTCGGGTTAGCTTGAGGGTTAGGGTAACCGTTAGGGTGAAGGTTAAGATGAGGTTTATTATTAGGATTAGGGGAAGGGTGAGGGCTAGGGTGAGGGTTAGGGTGAGGGCTAGTTTTAGGGATAGGGTTAGGTTTAGGATTACGGTTAGAGTGAGGGTGAGTGTGAGGGTTAGGTTTAGGCTTAGGGTTAGGCTTAGAGTTAGGGTGAGGGTTAGGATTAGGGCTTGGGTTATGGTGAGGTTGAGGCTGGGGATTAGGGTTAGGTTTAGGGTTAGGTTTAGTGTTAGTGTTAGAGTTAGGGTTATGGTGAGGATTAGGGTTAGGATTAGGGTTAGGTTTAGGCTTAGGTTTAGGCTGAGGGTGAGTTTGGGTGTGAGGATTAGAGTTAAGGTTAGGGTTAGGCTCAAGGTTAGGCTTATCCTCACCCTCATGCTCAGCCCAAATATAAGCCTAAACCTAACCCTAACCCTAACCCTCACAATCACCCTAACCCTAACCCTAAACCTAACCCTAAACCTCACCCAAACCCTAACCCTCACCCTCAACCTCAACCTCACAGTATCTCTAACCCTAACCCTAAATAAAACACTAATCCTAACCCTAAACATAACATTAACCATAAACTTTACCCTCATTGCAAACTTAATCCTAACCATAACACTAACAATAACCCTAATCCCCTAAACCTAACCCTGCTCCTCACCCTAACCCTCACCCTCTGCCTAACCCTAACCCAAATCCTCACCCTATCCCTAACATTAACCCTAACCCTTACCCTCACCCTAACCCTAATGCTAACACTAACCCTCCCCCTCCCCCTATTCCTCTCCCTCACCCTAACCCTCACTTTAACACTTACCCACACCCTAACCCTCACCCTAACCCTAAACCTAAACCTAACCTTTACCCTAACCCTAACCCTCAGCCTAACCCTCAATCTAACCCTAACCCTAACCCTAATCCTAACCCTCAAACTAACACTCACACTAACTGTAAACCTAAACCTAAACCTAACACTCAGCCTCAGCCTCACCCTAACCTAAAACTATCCCTAACCCTCACCCTAACCCTAAACCTGACCCTAAACCTCACCCTTACCCTAACACTAACCCTATCCCTAAACCTCACCCTAACCCTAACAATAACCCTAACCCTCATCCTCACACTAAACATCACCCTAACCCTTACCCTCATCATAACCTTAACCCTAAGCCTAAAACTAATACTCACCCTAAACCTAACCCTCACCCACATACTAACCCTCACCCTCATCCTAACACTCACCCTAACCCTAACCCTAATCCTAATCCTAAACCTAACCCTCACCCTCAAACTCACCCTAACCAAAACTCTCACCCTAACCCTAAACTTCACCCTAATGCTAACCTAACCCTAACCCTCAACCTAAACCTACCCCAACACTAACCCTCACACTCACCCTAAACTTCAACCTAAACCTAACATTACCCCTCCTCCTAACCATCACCCTAACCCTAACCCTAACCCTCAACCTAACTCTTACCCTACCCCTCACCCTCACAGTCACACTAACCCTAAACCCAATGCTAACCTTCAGCCTAACCCTAATCCTCACCCACAACCTAACCCGACACCTCACGCGAACCCTCACTCTCAAACGAACCCTCATCCTCACCCTAACCCTCCACCTCACCCTAAACATCACCCAAACCCTAACCCTCACCCTAACCCTGACACTAACCCTAACTCTCACCCTTAAACTCACCCTAAAACTTACCCTCACCCTAACCCTAACCCTAACACTAAACTTAACCTTCACCCTCACCCTGACGCTCCCCCTCAGCCTAACCCTAACCCTAACCCTATTCCTAATCCTAAATCTCACCCTCACACTCACCCTAAACCTAACCCTAACCCTAAAGCTCACCCTCACCCTCACCCTCTCCCTAGCTCTCACCTTTACCCTAAACTTCACCCTGACACAAACCATCACCCTAACCCTAACCCTCACCCTAACCCTAACCCAAACCCTCACCCTAAACCTAACCTCAGTTTGACCTTCACCCTCACCCTAATCCTCACCCTAACCCTAACACTTACCTAAACGAAACCCTCACCCTCACCCTCACCCTAAACCTGACCCTCAACCTAGCTCTCACCTTAACCCTAAACCAGACCCTTACCCTCACCCTCAACCTCCCCTTCCCCCTCAGCATTACACTAACCCTAACCCTAATCCTAACCCTAACCTTCAATCCCACCCTCACCCTAACCCTAACCCTAACGCTAACCCTCACCATCAGCCTCACCCTAACCCTAACCCTAAACCTAAGAATTAACCTAACCCAAACCCTAAACCTAAAACTCACCCTAACCCTCTCCCTAACCCTCACCCAAACACTTACCCTCACCCTAAATCTAAAACTAATCCTCACACTAAACCAACCCTCACCCTAAACCTAACCCTAATCCTCAGCCTAACCCTCTCTGTATACCTAACCCTAATCCTCACCCTATCCCTAACCTTAACCCTAACCCTCACCCTCATCCTAAACCTAATGCTAACACTAATCTTCAACCTCCCTTTAACCCTCACCCTGACCCTCACACTAAACCTAACCATAACCCTAACCCTCACCCTAACAATTACCCTGACCCTAACCCTCACCCTAAACCTAACCCGAACCCTCACCCTAACCCTAACCCTCATCCTAAACCTAAGCCTCACCCTCACCCTAAACCTCACCCTCTCCCTAAACCTCACCCTCACCCTAAACCTAAACCTAACATTCACTCTACACCTCACGCTAAACCTAACCATAACCCTAACCCTCACCTGAACACTCACCATAACAATAAACCTCACCCTCTCCCTAACCTTCACCTTAACCTTTACTCTCAACCTAACCCAAACCCTAACCCTAAACCTAACACTCACACTAACCCTAACCCTTACCCTCAGGCTAACCCTTATACTAACACTAAACCTAACAGTAACCCTCACCCAAACCCTAACCCTAAACCTCACACTCAACCGCCCCTTCCGCCTTCACCTAACCCTAACCGTAATCCTAATCCTAACCCTCAACCACACCTTCACCCTAACCCTAACCCTAACCCAAATGCTAACACTCACACTCACTCTCACCTTACCCTAACCCTAAACCTAACAATAACCCTAACCCTAACCCTAAAACTCACCCTAACCTAATCCTAACCCTAACCCTCACCCTCACCCTCACCCTCATTCTAACACTCACCCTCACCCTGATGCTCACCATCACACTAACCCTCACACTAACCTGAAACCTCACCCTAACCCTAAACCTAACCCTCACCCTCAATTTCATTATCACCCTCAGCAACCATAACCCTAATCCTAACCCTAACCCTCACCCTCACCCTAAACCTAAACCTAACCCTCACCCTCACCCTCACCCTCACCCTCACCTGAACCCGCACCCTAACCCTCACCCTCACCCTCTGCCTCACATTAATCCTCAATCTCACCCTAAACATCACCCTATCCCTCACCCTCACACTAAACCTAATCCTAACCCTCACCCTAACCCTAAACCTCATACTAACCCTCACCCTAACCCTAACTCTAACCCTAACGCTCACCCTCACACTAACCCACAACCTAAATCTTATCCTCATACTAACCTTAACCGTAACCCTAACCTTCACACTAACCCTAACCCTCACCCTAACTCTATCCCTACACCTCACCCTGACTCTCACCTAACCCTATCCCTCAACCATACCCTAATCCTCACCCTCACAAGAACCCTCACCCTCACCCGAACACCCACCCTCACCCTAACACTCACCCTCACAATAAATAATACCCTAACCCTAACCCTAAACCTCACTCTAACCCTCACCCTAACTCTTACCCTAACCCTAACCCTCACCCTAAACCTAACCTTAACCCTCACACTAACCCTAACCCTCATCCTAACCCTAACTCTCACCCTCACCCTCTCCCTAACCCTAACACTCATCTTAACCCTAATCTTAAACCTAATGCTAACCCTAAACCTCACCCTCACAGTAACCCTTACCCTCAGCCTAACCCTAACCCTAACCAACACACTAAACCTAATCCTCACACTAACCCTAAACCTAAACCTCCCACTAAACCTAACACTCAACCCTAACCCTAACCCTACCCCTCAGCCTAACCCTAACCCTAAATCTAACTGTAACCCAAATCCTTACCCTATCCCTAACTTTAACCCTAACCCTCACCCTCAACCTTCCCCCTCAGCCTTACCCTAACCATAACCCTAATCCTAACCCTCAACCTAACCCTCACCCTAACCCTAGCTCTCAGCCTCACCCTAACCCTCACCCTAAACTTTACCCTCAACCTAACCCAAACCCTAACCCTAAACCTAACAATCACACTAACTGTAACCCTAACCCTCACCCTATACTTTATACTAACCTTAACCTAACCCTAACCCTCATCCTAACCTAAACCCTCAAACTAAACCTAAACCTAACCCTAACCCTAAACCTCTCGCTAACCCTAAATCTCACCCTCACTCTCACACACACCCTAAACCTTACCCTCACCCTAACCCAATTCCTAAAGCTTACCCTAACCCTAATTCTCTCCCTCTCCCTAACCCTCACCCTCACACTAAACATCACCCTAAACCTAACCCTATCCCTCACCCTAACCATAACCGTCACCGTAACCCTAACCCTCACAATAACCTTAAGCCTAACCTTCACCCTCATCCTCACCCTAACCCTAACCCTAACCCTCATCCTAACACTAACCCTCACCCTCACCCTCACCCTAACCCTAATCCTCAACCTAACCCTCCCCCTCACAATCATACTCACCCTAACCCTAAACCTAACCCTGACGCTCACCCTAACCCTAATCCTCACACAAAGCCTAACCCTCACCCTAACCGTAACCCTACCTGTCAGACTAACCCTCACCTTAGCCCTAAATCTAAACATCACAATAACCCTAACCCTATCACGAACCCTCACACTAACCCTAACCCTAATACTGAACCTAACCCTAACCCTCAACCTCACCCTAACCCTCACCCTAAGCCTTACCCACACCCTAACTCTAATTCTAAACATAACCCTAACCCGCACCCTAACCCTAAACCTATCCCTAACCCTCACCCTAACCCTAACCCTCACCCTACCTCACACTCACCCTAACCGTAACACTAACTCTTACCATCACCCTAACCCTAACCCTAACCCTCGGACTAAACCTAACCCTCACCCAAATTCTAATGTTACCCCTCACCCTAACCCTAACCCTCAACCTAACCCTAACACTTATCCTCACCCTATCCTTAAACTTAACCCAAAACTTCACCCTAACCCTCACCCTCACCCTCACCCTAATGCTAACCCTAAACCTCAGACTCAACCTAACCCTCACCCTGATACTTAACCTCACCCTAACCCTCACCCTCACCCTAACCCTAACCCTAAGCCTCACCCTAACACTAACCTTCACCCTCACTTTCACCCTAACCCTAAACCTAACCCTAACACTCTTCCTAACCCTAAAGCTAAATCTAATGCTAACCGTAAAACTCACCCTCACCCTATCCCTCAACCTAACCCTTACCATCACCCTAACCCTAACCCTAACCCTCACACTAAACCTAACCCTCACCCTAACCCTAAGGCTACCCTTCCTCCTAACACTCACACTAAACCTAACCCTAAACCTAGTCCGCACCCTGTCTTAAAACTTAACCCAAACCCTCACCCTAACCCTCACCCTCACCATAACCTTAATGATAACCCTAACCCTCACCCTCACCCTAACCATCACCCTAAAACCTACCCACACCCTAACCTTCACCCTAAGCCTAACCCTAAACCTAACCTTCACCCTAACAGTCACCCTAACCCTAACCCTCACATTCACCCTAACCGTCACCCTAAACTTTACCCTCACCCTAACCCTACTCCTAACCCTCACACTAACCCTAACACTAACCCTCAGGCTAACCAGTATCCTAACCCTAAACCTAGCCCTAAATCTCACCCTAACCCTAACCCTAACCCTCAGCATAACCCTCATCCTAACCCTTACCCTAATCTTAACCCTCACCATAACCCTAACCCTAACACTAACCTAAACCTCACCCTAAACCTAACACTCACCCTCACCCTCCCCATCACCCTCAGCCTAACCCTAATCCTAACCTAATCCTACTGCTCACCCTCACCCTAACTCTAACCCTAAACCTAACCCTAACACTCACCCTCACCCTAACCCTAACACTATCCCTAATCCTCAACTTAACCCTAACCCTCACCCTAATCCTAAACCTAACCCTCACCCTCAAACTCACCCTAAATCTAACCCACACCCTAACCCTAACCCTCACCCTCACCCTCAACCTAACCTTCACACTCACCCTAAACCTCACCCTAAACCTAACCCTACCCCTCTCCCTACTCCTCACCCTAACCCTAATGCTAACCCTAACCCTCAACCTATCCCTAACCCTACCCCTAACACTAACCCTCACCCTAACCCTCACCCTCACTCTAAACATCACGCAAAACCTAACCCTCACCCTAACCCTAACACAAACCTAATCCAAACCCTCACACTGACCCTAACCCTCACCCTAACCTTACCCTCACCCTAAAATTTAACCTCACCCTAACCATAACCATAACCCGCACACTAACTATAACCCTCACACTAACCCTAAAGCTTAACCTGACCAATGCCTTCACCGTCACCCTGACCCTCACCCTCAGTTTATCCATAACCCTAATCCTATTCCTAATCCTAAACCTCACCCTCAACCTAAACCTAACCCTCACCCTAAACATCACCCTAACCCTAAACCTCACCCAAACCTTAAACCTCACCCTAACCCTAACAATAACCCTCACCCTGAACCTAACCTCAGCTTAATCCTCACCCTCACCCTAATCCTCACCCTAACCCTAAACTTTACCTAATCAAAACCCTCACCGTCAACCTCAGCCTAACCCTCACCCTCACCCAAGCCCTCACCCTAACCCTAACCTTAACCATAACCCTCAACCTCAACCTCCTCTTCCCCCTCAGGCTTACCCTAACATTAACCCTAATCCTAACCCTAACCCTTAACCCCACCCTCACCCTACACCTAACCCTAACCCTAACAATAACCCTTACCCTCATCCTAACCCTAACACTAACCGTAACAATAACTCTAACCCTAACCCTAACCCTTAAACTCACCCTAAGCCTAATCCTCACCCTAACCCTCAAGCACACCCTCACCCTCATTCTAACCCTCACCCTCACGCTGACCCTCACCATCACACTAACCCTCACACTAAACTTAACCCTAACCCTAGCCCTAACCCTAACTTTCACCTTCACTTTCCCTCTCACCGTCAGCCTCACCCTAACTCTAACAGTAATCCTAAACTAACCTCACTCTCACCCTCACCCTAACTCTCACCCTCAACCTCACCCTAACCCTAACTCTAACCCACAACCTCACCCTCACCCTCACCCTAAACCTCAGCCTAAACCTCACCCTACCCCTAACCATAACCCTAACCCTCACCCTCACCCTCATCCTCACCCCAACCCTAAACCTAACCCTAACCCTCACCCCATCCCTAACCCTCACCCTATCACTAACTCTCACCCTCACCCTCACCCTAATCCTAAACTTAACTCTAATACTAACCCTCAAGCTCACCATAACCCTCACCGAAAAACTTACCCTCAACCTCACCCTAAGCGTAACCCTAAACCACACAGTAACCCTAACATCCACCCTAACCCTAAACCTCAACTTAACCCTCAACCTCACCCTAATCCTCAACCTAACCTTACCTTAAGCCTTACCTAAACTAAACCCTCAACCTCACTCTCACCCTAAACCTCACACTCACCCTAGCCCACACCCTAACCCTAACCCTAAACCTAACCCTCACACTAAACATCACACTACCCCTAAACCTTACCCTAAGCCTAACACTCATCCTAACCCTAACCCTAACCCTAACTGTCACCCTAAACCTACCACTAAACCTAACCCTCACTCTAACCCTAAACCTCAACCTCAACCTCAAGCTCACCCTCACCCTCAGCCTAAAGCTAGTGCTACCCTAATCCTAACCCTCACTCTAAAACTAAATCTATCCCTAAACCAAACTCTCCCCCTCACCCTCACCCTCACTCTAATTCTCACTCTAACCCTAACCCTCACCCTCAACCTCACTCTCACCCTCAGCCTAACCCTAGTCCTTACCCTAATCCTAACACTCAACCTACACCTGACCCTAATCCTAACCCTCACCCTAACCCTCACCCTCACCATAGTCCACACCCTAACCCTAAACCTAAACCTAACCCTCACACTAACCCTAACCCTAACCCTCACCCTAAACCTTATCCTAACCCTAAACCTAAAACTAACCTTCACCCTAACTGACCCCTAACCCTAACCATAACCTAACCCTAACCCTCACACTAACCTTAACCCTAACCCTCAGCCTAATGCTCATCCTATCCCTAACCCTAACCCTAACCCTAAATCTCAACCTAACCCTCATGCTAACCCTAGCACTAACACTAACCCTAAACCTGACCTTCAATTTCACCCTCCCCATAACCCTAACTCTAACCCTAAACCTCACCCTCACATTAACCCAAATCCTAACACAAACCGTAAACCTCACCCTAACTCTCACCCTAACCCTCACCCTAAACATCACCTTAACCTTAACCCACACCCTAACCCTAACCATAACCCTCACCCTAACGATAATCTCAGCTTAACCCTAACCCTGAAGTAAAAGACACCCTCAACCTCACCCTCACCCTAGCCCTCACCCTCACCCTAGCCCTCACACTCACCCTAACCCTAACACTAAACATCAACCTCATCCTCACTCTAACCTAACCCTACCCCTCAACCTCACCCTCATCCTCAACCGAACCCTAACCCTAACAATAAATCTAACCCTCACCCTAACACTAAACCTCAACCTCACCCTAAACCTAATCCTAACCCTAACTCTAATCCTAACCCTCACCCTCACCCTAACCCTAACCCTAACCCTCACACTAACCCGAACCCTCACCCTAACTTTAACACTAACCCTAACCCTTACCCTCACAATCACCCTAAATCTAACCCTTACCCTCACCCTAACCCTAACCCTAACAGTACCCCTAAACCTAAACCTAGTCCTCACACTAACCCTAACTGTCACCCACACCTTATCCCGAACCCTCACCCGAAACCTCACACTAACCCTAACCCTAAAACTAACCCTAACACTCCCACTAAACCTAACCCTCATCCTAACTATAACCCTACACATCAGCCTAAACCTCACCCTAACCCAAACCCTAACCCTAATCCTCACCCTATCCCTAAACCTATCCTTAACCCTCACACTCACCCTAGCCCTCACCCTAACCCTACCCCAAACCCTAACCCTAATTCTAAACCTAATTCTCACCCTATCCCTAACCCTAATCCTAACCCTCCCACTCACCCTAGCCCTCACCCGAACCTCACCCTAACCCTATCCCTAACCCTAAACCTCACCCTCACCCTAACCCAAACCCTAACCTTCACCCTAACCCTAATCCTAACCCTGACCCTAAACTTAACCCTAAAAGTCACACTAACTCTAACCCTCACCCTAACGCTAACCCTACCCCACAGCCTAACCCTCATCCTAAACCTAACACTAACCCTATCACTCATGCTAACCCTACCCTAACATTAAACCTAACCCTCACCCTAACGCTAACCCTCACCCTCACCCTCACACTCACACTCACCCTCAGTCTAACCCTAACCCTTATCCTAAACCTAACCCTCATCCACACTCTCACCATAACTCCAACCAGAACCCTAACCATAACGCTCCCACTCCCCCTCCACCTCACCCGAACCCTCACTCTCACCCTAACACTCACCCTCACCCTAACCCTAACCCTAACACTAACCCTCACCCTAACCCTAAGCCTCACCCTCACCCTCAACCTCACACTCACCCTAACCCTAACCCTCACCATCACCCTAACCCTAACCCTAACTATAACACTCACACTAACCCTAAACCTAACCCTCCCCCTCCCCCGAACCTTCACCCTCACCCTCACCCTAAACATCACCCTAACAATAACCCTCACCCTAATCCTAACCCTAACGCTCACCCTAACCCTAACGCTCACCTTAACCCTCAACCTCATCCAAATTCTCACCGTAATCTTACCCTAACCCTTACCTAAACTAAACCCTCACCCTCACCCTAAACCTAAACCTCACCCTCACCCTAAAGCTAACCCTAACCCTAACCCTCACACTCACCCTCACCCTCACCTCACCACAACCCTATCCCTCACCCTCAACCTAAACCTAACCCTAACACTTGCCCTCACCCTAATCCTCACCCTAACCTTAACCCTAAACCTAACCCTCACCCACATGCTCACCCTAACACTAACACTAAAACTATCCCTCACCCTCAGTCTAACCCTCACCCTAACGCTTACTCTCACCCTAAACCTAATCCTCACACTAACTCTAAACCTAAACATAACCCTAACCCTAACCCTCACCTTAATCCTGACCCTGATCTTAACCCTCAGCCTATCTCTAACACTAAACCTAAATCTCACTCTCACCTAATGCTCACCGTCACACTAAACCTCACCCTAAACCTAATCCTCAACAACACCCTAAATCTCACCCTCACCCTTACTCTCACCCTAAGCCGAAACCTAACCCTAACCCTAATCCTAAACCTAAACCTCACCCTCGCCCGAAAGCTAACACTAACTGTAAACTTCACCCTCACCATCATACTAACACTAATCCTAAACCTAACCCTCACACTCACCCTAAACCTAACCCTCATCCTAACCGTCACCCTCACCCTTACCCTAAATGCAAACTTAACCATCATCCTAACCCTAACCCTAACCCTAACCTACACCCTAAATCTAACCCTAACCCTAAACCTCACTCTCACCCTAACCTTCACCCTCACATGAAACCTCAATCTCACCCTAACCCTCACCCTCACCCTAAACATCACCCTAACCCTAATCCTCACCCTAACCCTAAACATAACCCTCACCTTCACCCTAACCCTAACAATAACCCTAACCCTCACCCTTAAACTCACGCTAACCCTAACCCTCACTCTTACCCTAAACCTCATCCTAAAACTTAATCTTACCCTAAACCTAACACAAACCCTAACCCTCACACGAAAACTAACCCTCACCCTCACACTAACCCTAACCCTATCCCTCACCGTAACCCTAACCATCACCCTAAACTTAACCCTAACCCTCATCCTCACCATAGCCCTCACACTTACCATAATCCTAACCCTTACCCTAACCCGAACCATAAACCCTAACCCTCACCCTCACCATCACCCTCACCCTAAACCTAAACCTACTCCTCACGCTCACCCTAACCCTAACCCTAACCCTCACCTTAACACTCACTCTAATCCTATCCCTGATCCTAACCCTCACTCTAAAGCTAACACTAAACCTAAACCTCACCCTCACCCTGACCCTCACCATCACCCTAACCCTCACCCAAACCCGAACCCTCACCTCAACCTAATCTTCACTCTCACCCTAACCCTAAACCTAACGCTAAACCTCTCCCTAACCCTCACCCTCACGCTCACCCTCACCTTAAGCCTAACCCTAAATCTAATCCTAAACCGAACCCTCAACTTCACCCTAAACCTAACCCTAACCATCACCCTCACACTCACCATTACCCTAACACCAACCCTAACCCTTACCCTAACCCTAACCCTCATCCTAACCCTAACCCTAACCCTAACAATAACCCTCACCCTAACCCTAACCCTAACAATAACCCTATCCCTCACCATAACACTTATCCTCACACTTACCCTAAACCTAACCCTAAACCTCACACTAACCCTAAACCTCACCCTAACCCTGACCCTATCTCTCACCCTAATCCTAACCCTAACCCACAGCCTAAACCTAACCCTAACCCTCACCCTCACCCTAACCCTCATCCACACCCTAATCCTCAACCTCACCCGAACCATCACCCTCAGCCTTACACTCACCCTCACCCTAAACATCACCCTAAACCTAACCCTCACCCTAACGCTAAACATAACCCTCACCCTCACCCCAACTGTAATCCTAACTCTAATACGAACCCTCACTCTGACCCTCACCCTCACACTCACGCTAAACCTAAACCTCACTCTCACTCTAACCCTCACTGTAACCCTTAACCTTACCCTAACACTAACCGTAACCCTAACCCCCTCCCTCACACTAAACCTAACCCTCACCCTCACCCTAAACCTAACCCTCACACTCTCCCTCACCCTAACAATTACCCTCACCCTAACCAAACCCTAACCCTCACCCTCACGCTAGCACTCACCCTTACACTAATCCTATCCCTAACCCTAACCCTATCCTTAAAACTAACCCTCACCCTCACCCTCATCCTGACCCTCATCCAAACCCTAACCCTAACCCTAAACCTAAACCTCACCCTCACCCTCACCCTAACCCTAACACTAACTCTAATTCAAACCCTAACCCTCACTCACACCCTAAACCTCACCCTAATCCTTAGCCTCACCCTCATCCTAACTGGAACCCACACCTTAAACTTAACCCTCACCCTACCCCTAACCCTAACCCTCACCCTCACACTCACCCTAAAACTAGCCCTATCCCTCATCCTCACCCTAACCCTAAACCTAATGCTAACCCTAACCCTCATCCTCACCTGAACCCTAACCCTACCCCTCACTCTAACACAAACCCTAACACTAATGCTAACCCTGAGCCTCACCCTCACCCTAACCCTCACCCTAATCCTTACCCTCACCCTCTCCCTCACCCTTACCTTAAACCTACCCATCAGCCTAACACTCACCTTAAACCTTAATCTCAGTATAAACCTAACAGTAACCCAAATCCTGACACTAACCCTAAACCTAAACCTAACACTAATCCTCACTTTAACCGTCACCCAAATCCAAACCTTGACCCTAACCATCGCCCTAACGCTAACACTAAACCTAAACCTCACCCTCTCTAACCCTCACTGTCACCCTAACCCTCAACGTCACCCTAACCCTCACCCTAAACCTCACCCTAACCCTTACCCTCACCATAAAATTAACCCTAATCCATACCCTAACCCGAACCCGAACCCGAAACCTCACCCTCACACTCACCCTAACTGTAACCCTAACACTCACCCAAACCATAAACCTCATCCTAACCCTAACCGGAACTCTAACCCTATACCTCACCCTAACCCTAAGGCTAAAACTTACACTAACTCTTACACTCATCCTAATCCTCACCCTAACCCTTTTCCTCACACTAACCCTAATCCTAACCCTCACACTAATCCTAACCCTCAACCTAACCCACACCGTCACCCTAACCCTCACCCTAAGCCTAACCCTCACCTACAACCTAACCCTCACCCTCACCCTCACTCTCACCCTCAGCCTAACCCTAACCCTAATCCTAACCCTAACCCTCAGCCTAACTCTAACCCTAACCCTCACCTTAACCCTAAACCTCACCTTCAACCTCACCCTCAGCCTAATCCTCACCCTAAACCTAACCGTAACACTTTCCTAACTTAAAACACCACCCTCACCCTAACCCTCACCTAACCCTCTCCCTCAGCCTAGCCCTCACCCTAAGCCTAACCCTAACCCAACCCTCATCATCAACCTCATCCTCAACCTCAGCCTCACCTTAACACTAAACCTAATCCTAAACTTAACCATCACCCTCACCCTCACTCTAACCCTAACCATAAACCTAATGCTAACCCTAAACATCACCCTCACCTTAACCCTAATCCTAAAACTCAACCTAATCCTAACACTAACCCTAATGCCACACCTAACCCTAACCATCACACTAAGGCTAATGCTAACCCTAATACTCAACCTCACCCTAATCCTCACCCTAAATCTTACCCTCATCCTATCCCTCACCCTAACCCTAAACCTAAACCAAACCCTCACCCAAACACTCACACTAACCCTTAAACTAACCCTATCCCTCACCCTAACCCTAAGCCTCACCCTAACACTCACCCTCAACCTAACCCTAATGCTAACCCGAACCCAAACCCTTACCCTAACCCTCACCCTAACCCTAACCCTCACCCTCAAAATAACTCTCACTATAACCCTTACCCTCACCCTAACCCTAAGCCTAACATTAACACTAAAACTCACCCTAAACCTCACCCTAACATCAACCCTCAAACTCAACCTAAACCTCAGCCTAACCCTTGCCCTCACCCTAACCGTAACCCTAACCCTAAGCCTCACACTAACCCTAACTCTAACCCTCAGCCTAACCCTCATCCTAACCCTAACCCTAACCCTAAACCTAACCCTCACCCTCACCCTCACCCTAACCATAACCCTAACTCTAATCCTCATGCTAACACTCACCCTCATTCTCACCCTAATCCAAACCATAACAATAACCCTGACAATAACACTAACCCTAAACCTAACCCTAAACCTCACCCTCACCCTCACCCTCACCCTAACCGGAACCCTAATCCTAACTCTCACCCTCAACCTCACCCTCAACCTCACCCTGACCCTCAAACTCACCCTCACCCTAACCCTCAGTCTAACCCTAACACTCACCCTAACCCTCACCCTCACCCTCAACCTCACCCTCTCGCTCAGCCTAACCCTTACACTAACCCTAATCCTAACCCTAAACCTTACCCTCACCCTAAACTTAACCCTAACCGTCACCCTCACACTCACCCTCACCCTAACCCTAACCCTCACGCTGAACCTCACTCTCACCCTAACACTCACTGACACCCTAAAAATCAACCTAACCCTAACCTTCACCCTAACCCTATCCCTAAGCCTCACACTCACCCTAACCTTAACCCTAACCCTAAGCCTAAACCTAACCCTTACCCTAACTCTAACCCTAACCCTAATCCTCACCCTAACCCTTATCCTCACACTAAACCTAACCCTCAGCCAAACCCTCACCCTAACCCTAAACGTAACCCTCAACCTAACCCTAAACCTTACCCTAACTCTAAACCTACCGCTCACCCTAAAACTCACCCTCACCCAAACCCTAACCCTGACCCTCACCCTAAACCTAACCCTTACCCTAACGCTAACCCTAACTTTTATCCTCATACTAAACCTAACTCTAACCCTACCCCTAAACCTCACACAAACCCTAACCCTCTCCCTAACCTTAAACCTACCCCTCACCCTAATTCTCACTCTAACCCTAAACCTCACCCAAACCCTTATCCTAACCATCACCCTCACCCTAAAGCTCACCGTCACCCTAACCCTCACCCTAAACCTAACCATAACCCTAAACCCCACCCTAACCCTAACACTAAACCTAACCCTCACACTCATTCTAATCCTTAACCTCACCCTAACCCTAACCCTTTCCCTTACCATAACTCTCACCCTAATCCTAACATTCAGCCTAACCCTAACCCTACCCCTTACCCTAACCCTCATCCTAACCCTAACCCTAACCCTAACCCTCACCCTAACACTAACCCTAATGGTATCCCTAACCCTCAAAAACACACTAATCCTGAACCTCATCCTCATACTATTGCTAACGCTAACCCTAATCCTAACCTTCACCCTCACCCTCACCCTCACTGTAACTCTAACCCCCACCCTAACCGAAAACCTCACCCTCACCCTCACCCTAACCCTAACACTAAACCCTCACCCTAAGTCTCACCCTAACCCTAATGCTAACCCTAACCTTAACCTTCACCCTAACCCTAACCCTCACCCGCCTCACTCTCACATTCACCCTCACCCTAAACATCACCCTAACAATAAGCCTCACCCTAAACCTAACCCTAATACTCACCCTAACCATAACCCTCAACATCACCTTCACACTCACCCTAACACTCACCCTCACCGTAGCCCTCACCCTAAACATAAACCTAACCTTAACCCAAACACTAAGCCTCACACTCACCCTCACCCTAACCCTAACCATAACCCTAACCCTCACCTTAACCTTAACCCGAATCCTAAATCTAACCCTCACTGTCACCATCACCTTCAACCTAACCCTCAACCTCAAACTCACCTTCACCCTAACCCTCAAACTAACCCAAACCCTCACCATAACCCTAAACTTCTCCCTAAACATAACCCTACCCCTCACCCTAACCCGAACCCTAATCCTAACCCTCACCCTAACCCTAATCCTAAACCTCACCCTCTCCCTAACCCTCAATGTCACCCTATCCCTCACCCTAAACCTAACCCTAACCCACACAAGAACCCTCAACCTCACCCAAACCCTCACCCGAACCCGAACCCGAATAATCACCTTTACCCTTAGCCTCACCCTAACCCTAACCCTAATCCTAACAATCAACCTAAACCTCACTCTCACCCTAATCCTCACCCTAAACCTAACCCTAACCCTTACCTAACCAAAACCCTCACCCTCACCGTCACACTCACTTTAACCCTCACACTCACCATAGCCTTCACCCTAAACCTAAACCTCACCCTAACCATAACCCTAAGCCTCACCCTCACCCTCACCCTAACCCTAAACATAACCCTAACGCTAATCCTAAATCTAACCCTCAACATCACCCTCATCCTAAATCTAACCATAAACCTAACCCTAACCCAGAACCTCACCCTCACACTAAACCTAATCCTCACCCTATCCCTAACCCTAACCCTAACCTACACCCTTACCCTCACCCTCCACCTAAGCCTAATGTTAACCCGAACGCAAACCCTCACCCTAACGCTCACCCTAACCCTTACCCTAACCCTAACCCTAACGCTCACCCTCACAATAACTCTCACTATAACCCTTACCCTCACCCTAACCCTAAACCTTACATTAATCCTAAAACTCACCCTAAACCTCACCTTAACCCTAACCCTCAAACTCAATCTAACCCTCACCCTAAACCTTACCCTCACCCTAACCGTAACCGTAACCCTCACACTAACCCTACCTCTAACCCTCATCCTATCCCTCATCCTAAACCTAAACCTAAACGTAATCCTAACCCTAACCCTCACCCTCACCCTAACCCTAACCCTAACCCTAACCCTCACCTTCACCCTAAACCTAACCCTAATCATCACCCTCACACTCACCCTTATGCTAACCCCAACCCTAAGCCTTACTCTAACCCTAACCCTCACCCTAAACCTAACCCTAACCATAACCCTCACCCTCACCCTCATCCTAACCCTAATCCTAACCCTAATCCTACCCTTCACCCTAACTCTAAACCTTACACTAACCCTAACTCTAACCCTAAACCTCACCCTAACCCTAACCCTCACCCTCACCGTAACACTAACACTTGCCCTATACCTAAACCTCAGCCATAACTTAACCCTAACCCTAACCCTCACCCTAACCCTAACCCTAAAGCTCACCCTAAACCTCACCCTCCTTCTCACCCTCACCCTAACCCTCACCCTCACCCTGATCCTCACACTAAAACTAACCCTAATCCTAACCCTAAGCCTCACCCTCACCCTCACCCTATCCTTAACCATAATTATATTCCTAATCCTAACTCTAACCCTCCTGCTCACCCTCACTATAATTCTAACCCAAACCCTAAGCCTCACCCTCACTCTCACCTAACTCTGACCCTAACCCTAAACTTAATTCTAACCCTCACCATCACCCTAACCCTAAATGTAACCCTAACCCTAAACCTAACCCAGACCCTCATCCTCACACTAACCCTAACCCTCTCCCTCACCCTAACACTAAACCTAACACTCAACCCTCACCCTAAGCCTCACCCTCACCCTAATGCTAATCCTAACATTCACCCTCATCCTAGTGCTCAACCTAACCGTAACTCTAACCCTAAAACTAAAACTTCACCTTCACCCTCACCCTCACACTCAACCTCAGCCTAATCCTAACCCTAACTCTAATACTAACCCTAAACCTAACCCTAACCCTTTCTCTAACCCTAAACCTAGCCCTCACTCTCACTCATACCCTCAACCTCAGCTAACTGTAACCCTAACCCTAATCCTAAACCTAACCCTCACACTCACATTCACCCTAACCCTAACCCAAACACTCACCCTCGCCCTAAGGCTAACCCTAACCCTCACCTCACCCACACCCTAAACCTTAACCTCACCCTAACCCTAACCCTAACCCTAAAATTACCCCTCAGGCTAACCCTAACCCTCATGCTCAACCCAACCCTGTGCTAACACAAATGCTCATTCTCAACCTAAGCCTCAGCATAAACCTTACCCTCACAATAACCTATCCCTCACCCTCTCCCTAACCCTCACCCAACCCCTTCTCACCCTAAGCCAAACCCTAATCCTAACCCTAAACTTCACCCTAATCCTCACCCTAACCCTCACCCTAACCCTAACCCTAACCCTCAACCTAACCCTCACCCTAAGCCTAAACCTAACCCTAACACTCACCCTCAACCTAAATGTCAATAAAACCCTTACCCTCACCCTAATCCTAACCGTAACCCTAACCCTAACCCTTACCGTAACCCTAACCCTCACCCGAACCCTCACTCTCACCTTCACCGTCACACTAAACATCACCGTAACCCTAACCCTCAGCCTAAACCTAACCCTAACCCTCACCCTAACCATAACCCTCAAATTAAACCTCACCCCACCCTAATCCTCACCCTAAACCTAACCTTAACCTTTCCTAAACAAAAACATCACCCTCACCCTAAACCTAACCCTAACCTTAAACTTCACACTCACACTCACCCTCACCCTCAGCCTCACCCTAACACTAAACCTAATCCTAACCCTAAACCTGACCCTTACCCTCACTCTAACCTTAACACTAACCTGCACCCTAACCCCAAACCTAACAATCATCCTAACGCTAACCCCAATGCTAACCCTAACGCTCACCCTTAACCTAACCCTGACCCTAACCCTTACACTTAACCTAAGCCTCACTCTCACCCTAACCCTAACCCTTACCCTCACCATTACCCTATCCCTCCCCATCAAACTAACCCTCACCCTAATCCTTACGCTCAACCTAACCCTCACCCAACCCTAACAAGAACCCTAACCCCCACCCTAACCCTCACCCTAACCCTAACGCTAACCCTAACCCTCAGTCTCAACCTAACACTCACCCTAAACGTTATCCTCACACTAACCCAAACCCTAATCGTAACCCTCACAGTAAGCCTAACCCTCATCCTAACCCTAAACCTAACTCTCACCCTAACCTTCACCCTAACCCTAAACCTAACCCTAACCCTCAACCTAACCCTAACCCTCACCCTCACCATAATCCTCACCCTAAACCTAACCCTAACCCTAACCCTCACCGTCATGCTGCCACTCACCCTCACCCTCACACTAAACCTCACGCTCAATCTCACCCTCACCCTAACCCTCACCGTCTCCCTAAACACCACCCTAACCCTAACCCTCACACTAACCCTAAACATAACCTAACCTTAAACTTAACCCTAACCCTTCCCCTAACCCTAACCCTAAGCTTAACCCTCACCCTAACCCTAACGCTAACCCTAAGCCTCACCCTAACCCTTACCCTAACCCTAACCCTTACCATAACCCTAACCCTAATCCTAACCCTCACCCTAAACCTTATTCTAACCTAAACCCTCACCCTAATCCTCACCCTAACCCTTATCCTCACACTAACCCTAACCTTAATCCTCAGCATCACCCTCACCCTAAACCTAAACCTAAAACTAACGCTCAACCTAAACCTAACCCTTACCCTAACCCTAAAACTAACACTCACACTAACCCTCACCCTAACCCTAACACTAACCCTCACTCTCACCCTCACCCTCACCCTAACCCAAAACCTAACCCTAACTCTCACCCTAACCCTAACCCGAATCCTAACCCTAACCCTCACCAACACCATCACCCTCACCCTAACCATCAACCTCAAACTCACCTTCACCCTAACCCTCAAACTAACACTAACCTTCACCCTAAACCTAACCCTAACCCTAACCCTAACCCTAACCCTAAACCTACACTTCATCCTAAGCCTCACCCTAAACCTAACCCTCACCCTAACCTTAATCCTAACTCTCACCGTCACCCTAATCCTCACCCTAAACTTAACCCTAGCCGACACACGAACCCTGAACCTCAGCTGAACCCTCACGCTCACCCTGACCCTAAACCTCAACCTAAACCTCAGCCTCATGCTAACCCTCACCCTAACCATAACCCTCAAGCTAAACCTCACCCTCACCCTAATCCTCACCCTAACCCTAACCCTAACCCTTACCTAACCAAAACCCTCAACCTCACCCTCACACTCATCCTAACCCCATCCTCATCGTAGACCTCACCCTAAACCTAAACCTCACCCTAAAACTAACCCTAACCTTCATCCTAAACCTAACCCTAAGCCTCACCCTAACCCTAATCCTAACCCTAACCCTAACCTTCACCCTAAATCTATCCCTTACACTAACCCTAACCCTAACCCTAAACCTCACCCTAACCCTAACCCTAACCCTAACCCTCACTCTCACCCTAACGTTAAACCTAAACCTAACCCTCACCATAACCCTAAGCCTTACCCTTGCCCTAACCGTCACCCTAATCCTAACATTCACCCTAACCCTAACCCTACCCCTTACACTAACCCTCAACCTAACCCTCACCCTATCCCTGACCCTAACACTCACCCTCACCCTAACCCAAACCCAAACCCTATAAGCCTCACCTTAACCCTCACCCCAACTCTAACCCTAAACCTAACCCTTACCCTCACCCTAACTCTCACCCTAACCCTTAACCCAATTCTAACTCTAAACCTAACCATTATCCTAAACCTCACACTAAACCTAACCCTCACCGTAAACCTAACCCCACCCCTTACCCTAAACCTCATCCTATCCCTAAATCTAAACCTAACCCTCACCCAAATACTAACCCTCACCCTCACCCTCATCCTCAACCTAACCCTAACCCTAACCATAATCCTAACCCTAACCATCACCCTAACCCTAACCCTAACCCTAACCCTCAACCTCACACTCACCCACACCCTAACACTAACCCTAACGCTAACATTCACCCGAACCCTAACCCTCACCCTCACCCTAACTCACACTTTAACCCTAACCCTAACCCTAATCCTCACCCTCACCCTAAACATCACCCTAACACTTACCCTCACCCCAACCCTAAGCCTAACCCTTACCCTAACCCTCACACTAATCCTAACACTCACCCAACCCCTAACTGAACCCTCACGCTAATACTCATCCTATCCCAAACCCTAATATTAACCCTCACCCTAACCCTAAACCTAACCCTAACCCTAAACCTAACCCTAAAAATTATGTAAGAGAAAACCTCACCCTCAACCTAACCCACACCCTAACCCTCACCCTCAGCCTAGCCCTCACCCTAACCCTCACTCTATCCCTAACCCAACCCTATCCCTCACTCTCACCCTAACCCTCACACTCACACTCACCCTAACCCTAACCCTAATAGTCACCCGAACCCTCACCCTAACTCTAATGCTAATCATAAACCTCAACCTCACCCTAAACCTTATTCTAACCCTATCTATCACCCTCACCCTAACCCTCACCTTAACACTTACCCTCACCCTAAATCTAACCCTAACTCTAACTTTAAACCTCACACTAACCCTAACCCTAACCCTCACCCTTTCCCTAACCCTAATATTAAACCTAACCCTCACCATCACCCTAACCCAATCCCTAACACTAAACCTAACCCTAACCCTCACCCTAACACTAATGCTAATCCTAACCATCACCCTCACCCTAAGCCTCACCCTAACCCTTATACTCACCTTAACCCTAACCCTAATCCTGACCCTAAACCTCACAAAAAAACCTATCACTCAGCCTACCCCTAACCCTAACATTCACCCTAACCCTAACCATAACCCTCACCCTAACCCTCACCGTAAACTTTTCCCTAACCCTAAACCTCATCCTATCCCTAACCCTAACTATAACCGTCACCCTAACCCTCACCCTGACCCTTACCCTCAGGTTAACCCTAAAACTAAACCTAAACCTAAACCTCACACTAAACCTATCCCTCACCTTCCCCCTAACCCTAACATTCACCCTAACCCTAAGCCTAACCCTCACCCTAGCCCTCACTGTAAATTTTACCCTAACCCTAATCCTATCCCTAACCCCAATTCTCACCCTAACCCTAACGCTAACCCTCACCTTCACCCTAGCGCTCGCTCTAACCCTCAATCATACCCTAAGCCTCACCGTAACCCTAAACCCTACCCTAATACTTACCCTCACCCTCACCCTAACCCACACCCTATCCCTAACACTAACCAAAACCCTCACCCTAACCTCACCCTAACCCTAACCCTAACACTAATCCTCACCCTCACACTAAACCTCATCTTAACCCTAACACTAACCCGCACCCTCACCCTAAACCTCACCATAACTCATACCCTCAAACTAACCCTCACCCTATCACTCACCCTAACCCTCACCCTAAACCTTACCCTAACCCTAACCCTTACCCTTACCGTAACACTTACCCTAACACTAACCCTCAACCTTACCCTAAAACTTACCCTAGACCTAACTCTAACACTAACCAAAACCCTCACACTAACCCTCACCATAACTCTAACCCTCACCCTACCCCTAACCCTAACCCTAACACTCAACCTCACCCTAACCCTCACCTTAACACTTACCCTCACCCTAAACCTAACCGTAACCTTCACCCTATCCCACACCCTAACCTTCACCCTAACCCTCACCCTCACTCTAAACCTTACCCTCACCCTAGCCCTAACCCTAACCCTCACCGAAACCCTCACCTTAAACTTAACCCTAAACCTAACCCTAACATTCACCCTAACTCTCCCCATAACCCTAAACCTAACCCTAATCCTCACCCTCACCCTAAACCTAACCCTAAACCTTACCCTCACTCTAACCATAACCCTAACCCACACAGTAATCCTAACTCTTACCCTAACCCTAACCCTATCCCTTCCTGTAACCCTCACCTAACACTAACCCTAAACCTAAACCTCACCCTAACCCTATCACTACCCCTCATGCTCACCCTAACCTTCAACTTCACACTAACCCTCAGCCTAACCCTAACCCTCACCCAAACCCTAACCCTCACGAAAACCCGAACTCTCACCCTCAGCCTCACCCTCACCCTAAACATCCCACTAACCCTAACCCTCACCATAACCCTAAACTTAACACTCAGTCTAAACCTAATGGTCACCTTAACCCAAAACCTCAAACTAACCCTAACACTAACCATTACCCTAACCCTAACCCTCACCCTCAGCCTCACCCTCACCCTAAACCTAACCCTCACCCTCACCATCACCCTATACATAACACTAACCATCACCCTCACCCTAATCCTTAACCTCACCCTAACCCTCACCCTAATCCTAACATTAACCCTAACTCTACCGCTTACCCTAACCCTCATCCTAACCCTAACCCTAACCCTCACCCTAACACTAACCATAACCCTACCGCTAACCCTCAAAAACACCCTAACCCTGACCCTAACCCTAATGGAAACCTGAACCCTAAACCTCACCCTAACCCTAACCCTATCCCTAAACCTCACACTAACCCTAACCATCACTCTAACCCTAAACTTCATCCTATCCCTGAATCTCACCCTAATCCTCACCCTAACCCTAATCTTAACCCTTACCTAACCGGAACACTCACCCTCACCCTCACCCTCACCCTAACCCTCAACCTCACATTAGACCTCACCATAAACCTTACACCTTAAACCTTAAACCTAACAATAACCTCACACTAACCCTCACCGTCAACCTAAACCTAACCCTAAGCTTTAGCCTCACCCTAACCCTAATCCTAACTCTAACCCTCACACTATCCGTAACCCTCATCCTAACACTAACCCTCACCCTCACCCTAAAGCTCACCCTAATCCTTACCCTCACCCTAACCTAACCCTAACTCTAACCCTCAAACTAACCTTAACCCTCATCCTAACCCTCACTCCAACACTTACCCACAACCTAACCCTAACCCTAACCCTAACCCTAAACCTAACCCTAACACTAAACCTAACCCTAACCCTAATATTAACCCTAACCCTCACCCTATCCCACAACCTAATCCTAACCCTAACCCTAACCCTAACACTCACCCTAAAGCTCACCCTTACCCTCACCCTCAACCTCAACCTAACCCTCACCTTAACCCTTATCCTCACCATCACCCTCAGCCTAAAAAAAAACCATAACCCTAAACCTCACCCTCACCCTCAACCTAACCCTAACCCTAACCCTCATCCTAACCCTAACCCTAACCCTCACCCTCACCCTCAGCCTAACCCTAACCCTAACCCTAAAGCTAAACCTAACCCTCACCCTCACTCTAACCCTAACCATACTCCTCACGCTAACCCTCATCCTAATCCTAACCCAAACCCTAACCCTAACCCTCAACCTCACCCTCAACCAACCCCTACCCCTACCCCTAATGCTAACCCACATCCTATCCCTAACCTCCAACCTAACTCTAACCCTAACCCTAACGCTAACCCTCACCCTAACCCTAACCTCCAACCTAACCCTAACCCTCACCCTAAACCTAACGATAACCCTCACCCTACCCCTAACACTCACCCCAACCCTTACCTTCACCCTGACACTAACCCTCATCCTAACCATAACCCTCACGCTCACAGTCACCCTCAGCATAACTCTAAACCTAAGCCTAACCCTATCGCTAACCCTCACACTCACCCTCACACTAAACCTAACCCTAAGTCTCACCCTCATCATCAACCTCGCCCTAACCCTAACTCAAACCCTCAACTGAACACTCACCCTCACTCTCACACTCACCCTAACCCTCACCCACACCCTAAACATCACCCAACCCGAACGCTCACCCTAACCCTCACCCTAGCCCTAACCCTCATTCTAACCCTAAACCTCACCCTAAACCTAAGCCTCAACCTACCCCGTACCCTCACCCTAACACTAAGCCTAAACCTAATATGAACCCTCACAATAACCCTAAACCTCACCTTAACCCTAAGCCTCACACTAACCCTAACCCTCACCCTAACCCTAACCCTAACCCTACACCTCACCCTACCACTCACCCTAACACTCACCCTCATCCTCAACCTAACCCTCACCCTAACCCTAAGCCTAACCCACCCTAACCTTTAACCTTACCCTCACCCTAACCCTCACAGTAACCCTAAACCTCAACCTAACCCTAACCCTAACAGTCACCCTCACCCTGACGACCACCCTCAGCCTAAATGTAAACCTAACCCTACTCCTAACATTAACCTTCACCTTCACCCTCACATTAACCCTAAGCCTAACACTCACACTCACCCTCACACTCACCCTAAGCCTCACTGTCACCCTCACGCTCACCCTCATGCTAACCCTAACCATAAACATAAACCTAAACCTCACCCTAAACCTCACCCTAACCGTAACTCTAACACTCAACCTCACCCTAACCTCTAACCTTACCCTCACCCTAACCCTCACACTAAACCTAACCCTCAACCTAACCCTAAGCCTCACCCTAACCCTAACCCTCACCCTCACCCTAGCCCTCACCCTAACCCTAATCCTAACCATAACCCTCACCCTAAACCTAACCCTCAACCTAACCCTAACCCTAACCCGAATCTAACCCTCACCCTAACCCAACCCTAACCCTCACCCTAAACCTATCCCTGACCCTAACCTAACCCTAACACTCACCCTAACCCTCACACTAACCCTAATGCTAACACTAACATTCACCCTCACACTAACCCTCAACCTAACCCTTAAACTCTCCCTAACTCTAACCCTAACACTACCCCTAAACCTCATCCTAAACCTCACCCTAACCCTAAGCCTCCCCCCAACACTTACCCTCAGCCTAACTCATATCCTAACCCTGACCCTAATGCTAAACCTCACCTAACCCGCAACCTCACCTTAACCATAACACTCACAATAACCCTCACCCTAACACTAACCCTCACACTAACCCTCACCCTCACCCTCACCTTAACCCTAACCATAACCCTAACCCTAAACCTCACCCTAACCCTCACCCAAACCCTAAACCTAACCCTGACCCTCTCCCTAACCTTTAGCCTTACCCTCACCCTAACCCTCACACTAACCCTAACCCTCACGCTAACCCTAACTCTAACCGTCACTCTCACCATCACGCTCACCCTCAGCCTAACTTTAAACCTAACGCGATTCCTAACACTAACCCTCAACTTCACCCTCACACTAACCCTAACCCTAACCCTTAGCCTAACCCTCACACTCACCCTCACCCAAAACCTAAGCCTCACTGTCACCCTCATGCTAACCCTCACCCAAACCCTAACCCTAATCCTCACGCTAAACCTATCTCTCACCCTAACCATAAACCTCACAATCACCCTCACCCTCACCTCACCCTAACCCTAAACCTAACCCTAACCCTCACCCTAAACCTCACCCTAACCCTAATGCTAACTCCAACCCTCACACTCACCCTTAACCTCACGCTAACTCTTACTCTCACCGGAAATCTAACCCTAACAATAACCCTCACCCTGACCCTAACCCTCACCCTAACCCTAACTCTAACCATAACCTGCACCCTAACCCTCACTAAAAACCTAAACCTAACCCTAACGTTCATCCTAAACCTCACCGTAAACCAACCCTATCCCTAACCCTAACGCTAAACCTAACGCTCATCCTAACCTTAACTGTACCCCTCAAACTAATTCTCATCCTAAACTGAACACTTACCCAAACCCTCACCCTAACCCTAACTCTAACACTCAACCTAACCCTAATCCTCACCCACACCCTCAGACTCATCCTCAGCCTAAACATAACCCTAACCCTACTCCTAACCCTAATCCTCACCCTCATCCTAAATCTAACCCTAACCTTCATTCTCACCCTCACCCCCACCCTCACCATAACCCTAACACGAACCCTAACCCGAACCCTCACCCTAACACTCATCCTCACCCTTTCCCTAACCCTCAACCTAACCCTAACCGTAACCCTTACCGTAACCCTAAACCTCACCCTCACTCTAACCCTATCCCTAACCCTAACCCTCACACTCACCATAACCCTCACAGTAAACCTTACCCTCACCCTACCCCTCATCCCAACCCTCAACCTATCGCTAACCCTAACCCTCAACCTAACCCTTACACTCACTCTAACACTAAGCCTAAACCCAACACTAACTCTCACACTAACCCTCACCCTAAATATCACCCTATCATTAACCCTAACCCTAACCCTCACCCTAACCCTAACCCTCACCCTCACCCTCAGCCTAACCCTCAGCCTAAAGCCTAACCCTAACCCAAACCCTCAGTGTCACCCTCAACCTAACCCTAACCCTAAGCCTCACCCTCACACTCAACCTCACTCTAAACCTAACGCAAACCCTCAAATCAACCCTTGCCCTCACCATAAACATCACCATAACCCTAACACTAACCCTAATCCACACGATAACCCTACCCTCACCCTAAAGCTAAACCTCACCCTCACCCTAACCCTAACCCTCACCCTAACTCTAACCCTCACCCTCATCTAACCCTCACCCTGACTCAAACCCTAAGCCTCGCCCTAACCCTCAACCACAACCTCACCCTAAAACTAACCCTAATGCTCTCACTCAACATAACCCTAAACCTGACAATCACCCTCACCCTCAGCTTAAACCTAAGCCTAACAATAAAACTAACCCTAACTCCCACACTCACCCTCACCCTAAACCTAATCCTAACCCTTAACTTAACCCTCTCACTCACCCTCAACCTCAACCTAACCCTAACCCAAACCCTCAACTGAAGCCTCACCCTCACCCTAACTCTAACCCTCACCCTCAACCTAAACATCACCCTAAACCTAACACTCACCCGAACCCTTAGCCTAACCCTCACCCTAACCCTAACCCTCACCCTGACCCTCACACTCAGGCTCACTTTAAACCTAATCCTAACCCAAACCCTCACCCTTACCCTCAACCTAACCCTACCCCTAATGCTAACCCTCACTCTAACACTAACCTCCAACCTAACCCAAACCCTAAACCTAATGCTAAAACTCACCCAAACCCTAACACTCACCCCAACCCTTACCCGCACCCTAAGCCTATCACTAATGCTCACTGTAACCCTTACCCTGAAGCTCACAGTCAGACTCAGCCTAACCCTAAACCTAAGCCTAACCCTAACCCTAAACCTCACACTCACCCTGACCCTAAACCTAACCCTAAGTCTCAACCAAACCCTAACCCTAACCTAAACCCTCAACTGAATCCTCACCCTCACCCTCACCCTAACCCTCACCCTCACCCTAAACATCACCCTAACCCTAACCCTGAACCTTACCCTCACACTATCCCTAACCCTCATACTAACCCTAAACCTCACCCTAAACCTAACACTCAACCTAACACTTACCCTCACCCTAACACTAAGCCTAAACCTAACATGAACCCTCACAGTAACCCTAAGGGCCACCCTAACCTTAACCCTCACACTATCCCTATCCCTCACCCTAACTCTAACCCTAACTCTCACCATAACCCTAACCATCACCCTCAACCTCAACCTCAGCCTAACACTGAGCCTAAAGCTTAACCCTAACCCTAACCCTCACAGTCACCCTCACCCTAACTCTAACCCTAAGCCTCATCCTCACCCTCAACCTCACCCTAAACCTAACGCAAATCCTAAAACCAACCCTCAACCTCACCCTAAACATCACCCTAACCCTAACCCTCACCCTAATCCGCATTCAAACCCTAACGCTCACCCTAACGCTAACACTCACCCACACCCTAACCCTAACCCACACCCTAACCCTAACCCTCAACCTCATCTAACCCTCACCCTAACCCAAACCCTAACCCTCACCCTAACTCTCATTCTCAACCTCACACAAAACCTAACCCTAATGCTCACACTCAACATAACCCTAACCCTCACACTCACCCTCACCCTCAGCTTAAACCTAAGCCTACCAATAACCCTAAACCTAACGCTCACACTCACCCTCTCCTTAAACCTAACCCAAACACTAATCCTAACCCTCTCACTCAACCTAACCCTAACCCAAACCCTCAACCTAAACATCACCTAAAACTAACCCTCACCCTAAACCTTAGCCTAACCCTCACCCTAACCCTAAACCTCACCCTCACCCACAGGCTCATCCTAAACCTAAACCTCACCCTCCCCCTCAACCTAACCCTACCCCTAATGCTAACTCTCACCCTAAACCTAACCTCCAAACTAAACCTAACCCTAACCTTAACGCTAACCCTCACCCTAACCCTAAGCCTTACCCTAACCCTAACCATCATGCTCACAGTCACCCTCAGCCTAACCCTAAACCTAAGCCTAACACTATCCCTAATCCTCACACTCACTGTCACGCTAAACCTAACCCAAAGTCTCACCCTCACCCTCAACCTCACCCTAACCCTAACCAAAACCCTCAAGTGAACCCTCACCCTCACCCTAACACTCACCCTCACCCTAAACATCACCCTAACCCTAACCCCCACCCTTAACCTCAATCTAGCCCTAACCCTCATACTAACCCTAAACCTCACCCTAAACCTAATCCTCAACCTAAAACTTACCCTCACCCTAACACTGAGCCTAAACCTAACATGAACCCTCAATGTAACCCTAAACCTCACCCTAACCCTAACCCTCACACTAACCCTATCCCTCACCCTAACCCTAACCCTACCCCTCACCCTACCCCTCACCCTAACCCTAAACCCAACCCTAACCCTAACCCTCACTGTCACCCTAACACTCACCCAAACCTAACCCTCACCCAAACCCTAAACCTCATACTTTCCCAAATCCTCACCCTCACCCTAACACTCACCCTCATCCTCACAATAACCCTCACCCTAAACCTAACCCTATCAGTCACCTAACTCTAAACCTAACACTACTCCTAACCCTATACCTCACCCAAACCCTCAGCTTAACCCTAAACCTAACCCTCACCTTCACCCTAACCCTAACCCTCACCGACACCCTAGCATTCACCCTAAACATAATCCTAACCCTATACCTCACCCTAAACCTAACCCTAAACCTAATGCTAACTCTAACCCTCACACTCTCCCTAACCCTCACCCTGACCCTAACCCTCACCCTAAACTTTAACCCTAACCCTAACCTTTACCCTAACCCTCATCCTAACCCTCTCTCTAAACCTAATCCTAACACTAACAATAACCCTCATCCTACCACTAGCCCTAACCCTAACCCTAAACCTCAACCTCACACTTATCCTCACCCTAAACCTAACCCTCACCCTAACCCTAACCCTCATCTTAACCCTCTTCATAACCGTCTCCCGAACCCTAAACCTAACCCTATCCCAAACCCTAACAGTAAACCTAAACCTCACCCTCACCCTAACACTAACCTTAACCCTAACCCTGACACTCACACTAACCCTCACCCTAAACCTTATCCTCACCCTAACCCTCATCCTAACCATCACCCTATCCCTAACCCTAACCCTCAAACTAACCCTAAACCTCACCCTAACCCTAACCCTACCCATCATCCTAAGTCTCAACCTAACCCTTAATCTAAACCTGACCCTAACTCTAACCATAACATTAACCCTCAACCGCACCCTACCACTCACTTTCACCCTAACCCTTACATTAAACCTAACCCTAGCACACACCTTAACTCTCAGTCTTACCCTCACCCTCAACTTCAGCCTAAACCTAAGCATAAGCCTAACCCTAACCCTAACCCTCACACTCACCCTCAGCCTAACCCGAACTCTAATTCTAACCCTAACCCTAATTCTAACCCTAACCCTCACCTTACACCTCACACTAACCCTAAACCTAAACCTCACACTCACCTTAACCCTAACTCTCACACTCTCCCTCACCCTCAGTTTAACCTAAGCCTAACATTAACCCTAACCCTAACCCTCACACTCACCCTCACCCTAAACCTAACCCTAACACTCAACCTAACACTCAAACTCACCCTAACCCTAATCCAAACGCTCAACCAAACCCTCACCCTCACCCTTACCCTCACCCTCACCTTAAACATCACCCTAAACCTAAGCCTCACCCCAACCATTAGCCTAACCCTGACCCTAACCCTCACCCTCACCCTCACCCAGAGGCTCACTCTAACCCTAATCCTAACCCTAAACTTCACACTCACCCTTATCCTCATCTTCTCCCTAACCCTTACCCTAACAATAACCCTAACCTTAAACTTAAACCTAACCCTCACCCTAACCCTAACCCTCACGGCTAGCCCTGCCCCTCACCCTCAACCTCAACTTAACCCTAACCCTAACCCTAACCCTCACACTTACCCTCACCTTAACACTAAACCTAAAACTAAACCTCAGCCTAACAGTAACACTAACCCTCACCCTCACCCTAACCCTCACCCTTACTTTATCCTCACCCTAAACATAACCCTCACATTAACCTTAATGCTCACCCTAACCCTAACCCTCACCCTAAACCTAAAACACGCTAACCCTAACCCTAACCCTCATCCTCACCCCAACCCTACTGCTAACTCTAACACTCACCCTAACCTTCACACTATCACTTACCCACACCATAAACCTAAACCTAACCCTCACCCTCACCCTAAACCTCACCCTTACCCTAACCCTAACCCAAACACGAAACCCTTAACCTAAACCTAAACTGAACCCTAACCCTCACCAGAAACCTTAACCCTAACCCTAAACCTAACCCTCAAGCTAACAGTCACCCTAACCCTAACCCTATCACTAACCCTAATCCTCACCCTAACCCTCAACCTAAACCTTATTATCCTCACCGTCACCCTAACCCTAAACCTAATGCTAAACCTCACAATAAATCTAACCTCACCCCAAACCTAACCTTAGCCCTCACCCTAACCCTCATCCTAATCCTTAACCTAACCCAAAACCTCTCACTAACCCTAATCCTAAACCTAACCCTCACCCTCATCATAACTCTAACCCTAAACCTAACCCTAACTCTCAACCTCACCCTCACCCTCAGCCTTACCCTAACCCTCACACTAAAACTAACCCTCATGATAACTCTCAACCTAATCCTCACACTAACCATAACCCTAACCCTTAAACTAAAACTAACGCTAAACCTCACCAAAACTCTCAATAACCCTAAACCTAGACCTCACCCTAACCCTTACCCTTACCCTAACGCTAACCCTAACCCTCACCCTAACCCTAAACCTCACCCTAAATCTAACCCTCACCCTAAACCTTACCCTGACCCTATCACTGAGCCTAACCCTATCACCAACCCTCACACTAACCCTAACGCTCAGCCTAAACCTAACCCTCAACCTAAACCTAACCCTAACCCTAATCCTCACCCTCACTTATCCCTCACACTAACTCTTTTCCTAACCCTAAACCTAACCCTCACCCTAACCCTAACCCTCTCCCTTTCTGTAACCCTCACCTTCACCAAAAACCTCACCCTTACCCTTACCTTTCCCTCACCCTTACCCTCACACTAACCCAAAACCTCACCCTAACCTAACCAAAACACTCACACTAAACCTCACCCTAACCCTAAAGCTAACCCTAACATTCACCCTCACACTAAAACTCACCCTAAACCTTAACCTCACCCTAACCCTAACCCTAACCCTAACCCTCAATCTCACCCTAAACCCCACCCTAAGCCTAACTCTCAACCTAACCCTTACCCACACCCTAACCCTCACCCTAACCCTAACCCTAAGCTAACCCTTAACCTCACCCTAACCCACAGTATCACCCTAACCCTAATCCAAACCCTAACCCTCAACCTATCCCTCACCCTAACCCTAACCCTAACCCTAACCCTAACCTTCACACTAACCCTAACCCTCACCCTAACTTTATCCCTACCCCTCACCCTAACTCTAACCCTCACCCTCACCCTAAACCTAACCCTAACACTAACCCACACCCTCACCCTCACCCTCATCCTCACCCTGACCCTAAACCTAACCCTAACAATAACCCTAACCCTAAAACTAACCCTCACCCTAACCCTAACCCTCAAGCTAAACCTCATCCTCACCCTCACCCTCACCTTAACCCTAAGCCTAACACTAACCCTCACCCTCACCCTCACATTAACACTAAAGCTAAGCCTAACCCTCATCCTAACAGTAACCCTAACCCTCACCCTCACCCTAACCGTCACCCTTACTTTATCCTCACCCTAACCCTAACCATCACATTAACCCTAATGATCACCCTAACCTTAACAGTACCCCTCACCCGAACCCTCACCTTAACTCTAACCCTAAACCTAACTCTAACGCTTAACCTAACCCTAACTCTCAACCCTACCCTAACTCTCACCATCACCTGAACCCTCACCCTAACCCTCACTCACCCACACCCTAACCAGAAAGCTCACTCTCACCCTCACCCTCACCCTCACCTAATCCTCACCCTAACCCTAATGATTATCTAACAAAGACCCTCACCCTCACCCTCACCTTCACATTAACCCTCACCCTCACCCTAGCCCTCACCCTAAAAGTAACCCTAACCGTAAACCTGACCGCACCCACACCCTCATGCTCAGACTTACCCTAACCCTACCCCTAATCCTAACCCTAACGATCAACCTCATCATAACCCTCACCATAACCCTTAACCTCACACTCACCCTAACCCTAACTGTAACCCTCTCACTAAACCTAACCCTAACCCTAAACCTAAACCTACCCCTCACCCCAAACCTCAACCTAAACCTAACCCTAACCCTCACCCTAAGGCTAACCCTAACCCTCAACCTAATCCTATCCCTCATCCTAAACTTCACCTTCATACCAACCTCAAAGTAACCCTAACCCTAAGCCTCACCCTAACCCTAAACCTCACCCTAACCCTAATACGCACCCTAGCCCTCACCCTAACCCTTACCCTAACCCTCCCCCTCACCCTAACCCTAACCCTAACCCTCACCCTCACCCTAACCCTAAACCTAAACCTAACCCTCAGCCTAACCCTCATCCGAATACTAACCCTAAACCTAACCCTCACCTTTACTTTAACCCTCACCCTAACCCTTAACCTCATCCTCACCCTAAACCTCACACTAAACCTAACCCTCAACCTAACACTAACCCTAACCCTCACCGTCACCCTCACCCTCATGCTAACCCTAACCCTAACCCTCACCCTAACCCTAAAACTCACCCTAACCCTAACCCTAACCCTCGCCCTCACCCTCACCCAAAACCTAGTAATAACTCTAACACTCACCCTAAACCTCATGATATCACTTAAACACACCATAAACCTAAACCTAACCCTAACCCTCACCCTCACCTTGATCCTCACCCTAACCCTAACCCTAACCTAAACACGAAACCCTTAACCTACCCCTAAACTGAACCCTAACCCTCAAACGAAACCTTAACCCTAACCCTAAACCTAACCCTCAAGCTAACAGTCACCCTATCCCTAACCCTATTCCTAACCCTAACCCTCACCCTAACCCTCAGCCTAAACCTTATCCTCACCCTCACCTTAACCTAAACTTAACCCTAAACCTAAACTTACCCCTCACCCTAAAACTCATCCTAACCGTAAACCTAACCCAAAGCCTCTCCCTAACCCTAATCCTAACCCTAACCCTCACCCTCATCATAACTGTAACGCTAACACTAACCCTAACCCTATCTCTCACCCTTACCCTCACCCTCAACCTAACCCTAACCCTCACACTAACCCTAACCCTCACGCTAACCCTCAACCTAATCCTCAAACTAACCCTAACCCTAACCCTTACACTATCCCTAACCCTAAACCTCACCAAAACCCTGAATAACCCTAAAACTAGCCCTAAACCTAACCCTTACACTTACCCTAACCCTAACCCTAACCCTCACCCTAAACCTAACGCACACCCTAAACCTAACCCTCAACGTAATCCTTAACCTCACCCTAACACTAAGCCTAACCCTAATACCAACCCTCACACTAACCCTAACCCTCAGTCTAAATGTCACCCTTAAAATAAACCTAACCCTAATCCTAATCCTCACCCTCACCTTACCCCTCACACTAACCCTTTTCCTAACCCTAACCCTAATCCTCAACCTAACCCTAAACATCTCCCTTTCCGTAACCCTCACCAAAAACCTCACCCTTACCCTGACCTTACCCTGATCTTAACCCTCACACTAACCCAAAACCTCCCCTAACTAACCAAAACACTCACACTAAAACTCACCCTAACCCTAATGCTAACCCTAACACTCACCCTCACCCTAAACCTCACCCTAAACCTTAACCTCACCCTAATCCTAACCCTAACCCTCAACCTCACCCTAAACCTCACACTAAGCCTAACCCTCAACCTAACCCTTACCCTCACACTAACCCTCACCATAACCCTAACCCTAAGCTAACCCTTAAACTCACCCTAACACTCACTCTCACCCTAACCCTAATCCAAACCTTAATCCTCAACCTAACCCTCACCCTAACCCTAACTTTCACACAAATCCTTACCCTAAACCTAAACTTAACCCTACCCCTCACCATAAATCTCATCCTAACCCTAAACCTAAACCTAACCCAAACCCTAAACATCACCCTAACCCTAACCCTCACCCTCACCCTCACCATCAACGTAACCATAAACCTAACCCTACACCAAAAAATAACCCTAATCCTAACCCTTATCCTAACCCTCACCTTCACCCACACCCTAAACCTAGCCCTCACCCTTAACCTAACCCTCACCCTCAACTTAACCCTAATGCTAACCCTAAAATTTATGCTCACCTTAACACTAACCCTAACACTAAAACTAAGCGTTACACTAACCTTAATCCTCAGCCTAACCCTAACCCTCACCCTAACCCTATCCCTAACCCTAACCCTCACCCTCACCCTAGCCCTCACCCTAACCCTAATCCTAATCCTTAACCTCAACCTAAACCTAACCCTCACCCTGATTCCAAGCCTCAATCTCACCGTCACCCTAACCCTAACCCCAAACCTAACACTCACCCTAACCCTCACCCTTAATGTAAACCTAAACCTAACCCTCACCCTAACCCACACCCTTACCATAATCCTTACACTCACCCTAACCCTCACACTTACCCTTACCCTCACACTCTACCTAACCCTCACCCTAACCCTAATTCTCACCCTAACCTTACCCTAACCCTCACAATAACCCTCACACTAATGATAATGCTAACCCTAACACTCACCCTGACCCTAACCCTCACTCTAACCCTTAACATCACCCTAAACCTAAACCTATCCCTAACCCTCAACCTAATCTTTACCCTCAACCTAACACTAAGCCTAACCCTAACACTAAACCTCACACTAAACCTAAACCTCACCCTAGCCCTCAGCCTAACCCTAATCCTAACCCTAACCCTAACCCGAAACCTAACCCTCAACCTAACCCTAACCCTCACCCTCACCTAACCCTCACCCTAAACCTAAACCTAACCCTCACCCTAACCTTCACCTTAACCCTAACCCTTACCTTAACTGTAACCATAACCCTAACCCTTACAATAAAACTAAGCCTAATCCTAAACATAATCCTTACCCTAACCCACACCCGCACCCTCAGCCTCACCCTAACCCTTACTCTAAACCTAAACCTCATACTCAACCTAACCCTAATTCAAACCCTAACCCTAACCCTAAACCTCACCCTAACCATAACCCTCACCCTCACCCTCACTGTAACCCTAACCCGAAACCTAACAATAACCCTAAAACTAAACCTAACCCTCACCCTAAACATGACCCTCAACCTAAACCTAACACTCACCCTAACACTTACCCTCAAGCTTACCCTAAACCTAACTCTAACACTAACCCTAACAGTAACCCTAACTCTCACCCTAACCCTAAACGTCACCCTACCCCTAACCCTCACCCTCACCCTAGCCCTCAGCATAACCCTTATCCTAACCCTCACACTAATAGTAACCCTCACCCTGAGGAGAACACTCACACTCAGCCTAACCCTCAACTTAACCCTTACCATCTTGCTCACCCTAACCCTCACCCTAACCCTAACCCTCATCCTAACACTCACCCTAACCCTAATCGTATCCATCAACCTAACACTAACCCTCACCCTCACCCTCACACTCAGCCTAACCCTAAGCCTAAGCCTGAGCCTAACCCTAAACCTCACCCTCACCCTAGCCCTCACCCTAAACCTAATCCTAACCCTAATCCTCATCCTAACCCTCATCCTAACCCAAACACTAACCATAACCCAAAACCTATTCCTCACCCCCAAACTAACCCTCAGCCTAACCCTACCCCTAACCCTCAACCTAACCCTAACCCTCACCCATACAGTAACCCTAACCCTAACCCTCACCCTAACCCTAAAACTAACCCAAACCCTAAACCTCACACTAAACCTAACCCTAAACTTGACCCTCAACCTCAGCCTCACCCTCACCACAAACTTAACCCAAACCAAAACACTAACAATAACCCAAATTTTAACACTATCCCTAAAAGTAATCCTCACCCCCACCCTCACCCTCAGCCTAACACTAAGCCTAACCTAGGCTTAACCCTAACCCTCACCGTAAACCTAACCCTAACCCTAACCCTAATCCTAAACCTAACCCTAATAATCAGCCACACCCTCACCCTAACCCAAACCCTAGCCCTAACCGTCACCCTAACCAAAAGTCTAAACCTAATGCTCACACTCACACTCACCCTAACCCTAATCCTAAACATAACCCTATCCTTAACCCTAACCCTCACACTAACACTCACCATAGCCCTCACCCTAACACTAATCCTAACCCTAAACCTCATCCTAACCCTCACTCTAAGCCTAAACCTAACCCTCACCCTAAACCTAACCCTAACACTAATCCTAACTCTAACCCTAAAGCTCACCCTCACCCTAACCCTAACCGTAACTCTAAACCAAACCCTAAACCTAAACCTCATCCTAACCCCAACCCTAAACCTCACCCTCACCCTAGCCCTAACCCTAACTCTAACCCAAAACCTAAACCCAAACCTCATCCTAACCCCAACCCTAAAGCTCACACTTACCTTCACCGAACTGTAACCCTAACCCTAACCCTAACAATAACCCTAACCCTAACACTCACCCTAACCCTAACACTAACCCTCACACTAACCCTAACCATCACCCTAACCCTAAACCTCACCCTAACACTAACCTTAACCCTCACCCTCTTCCTAGCCCTCACCCTAAGCCTAACCCTCATCCTCACCCTAAACCTCACACTAACCCTAACACTAATCCTCAATCTAACCCTGACCCTCACCCTAACACTTACCCTAACCCTCACCCTAACACTAACCCTCACCCTTACCGTAACCCTCACCCTTGGCCTAACACTCACCTTTACCCTTACCATCACCCCCACCCTAAACTTCACCCTGACCCTAAACCTCACCCTAAACCTCACGCTAAACATAATTCTACCGCTAAACCTCACCCTCACACTAATCCTAATTCTAACCATAACCCTAACACTTAAGCTCACCCTAACCCTAACCATCCCCCTCACCCTCACAGTAACCGAAACCCTAACCCTAACCCTAACAATAACCCTCACCCTAAACCTAACCCTGAACCTAAAACTTACCCTCACCCTAACACTAACCCTAACCCTAACACTAACCCTCACACTAACCCTAGCCCTCACACTAACCCTAAACCTCACTCTAACCCTAACCCTAACCCTAACCCTGACCCTCACCCTAACGCTAATTCTAACCCTCACCCTAACCCTAACCCTAATCCTCATCCTCACCCTAAACCTCACACTAACCATAACCCTAATCCTCAATCTAACCCTCACCCTAACCATAACCCAAAACCTTACCCAAACCCTCACCCTAACCCGAACCCTCACCCTTATCTTAACACTCACCCTCAGCCTAACCCTAATACTAATCCTCACCCTAAACCTCACACTAAGCCTAACATTAATCCTCAATATAAGCCTCACCCTAACCATAAACCGAATCTTTACCCTAAACCTCACCCTAACCCTAACCCTAACACTATCCCTAACTCTAACCCTAACCCTAACCCTAAACCTCATCCTAAACCTAACCCTAACCCTCACCCTCACCGAAAGTGTAACCATAACCCTAACAATAAACATATCCCTAACCCTCAGCCTAACCATAACCCTCACCGTAACCCAAAGCCTCACCATAACGCTGACCCTCACACTAACACTAACCCTAAACCTAACACTAACCCTCACACTAACCCTAACCCTAACCCTAACCCTAAACCTCAACCTAACCCTCACTCTCACCCTTACCCTAACAATAACACTAACCATAACCCTAACCATCAACCTAACCCCAATCCTAAACCTAACCCTCACCCTCAGCCTAACCCTAAGTCTCAGCGTAACCCTAAGTCTAAACCTAACCCTGACCCTATCCCTCACACTCACCCTCACCCAAACCCTAAACCTAAACCTAACTCTATCCCTAAACCTCAACCTAACCCTCACCCTCACCCTGACAGTAACACTAACCCTAACCCTAAACCTCACCTTAACCCTCCCCCTAACCCTAACTCTAACCCTAAACCTCACCCATACCCTAACCCTAATCCTAACCCTAACCCTAAACCTAACCCTAAACCTCACCCTACCCTAACCCTCACCCTCACCCTCAACCTAACCGTAATTCTAACCCTAACCCTAACAATAACACAAACCCTAACCCTAAACCTAACCATAACCCTCATCCTCAGCCTCACCTTCTCGGCAAACTTAACCCTAACCATAGCACTAACGACAAACCTAAAACTAAACCTAACCCTAATCCTCACCCCCACCCTCACCCTCAGCCTTACCCTAAGCCTAACCCTAACCCTAACCCTCACGGTAACCCTAACCCTAACCCTAACCCTAACCCTAACGCTAAACCTAACCCTATTCCTCAGCCTCACCCTCACCGTAACCCAAACTATAAACCTAATTCTCACCCTTACCGTAAGCCTAAACCTAAACCTAACCCTCACCCTCACCCTCACCCTCACCCTAACCCTAATCCTTAACCTATCCCTATCACTAACCCTAAACCTCAACCTAACCCTCACCCTAGCCCACATCCTAACCCTAACCCTAACCCTCACCCTAACCCTAGCCCTCACCCTAACCCTAATTCTAACCCTCACCCTCACCCTAACACTAACCCTCATCCTCACCCTAAACCTCACACTAACCCTAAACTGAATCCTCAATCTAACCCAAACCCTAACCCTAACCCTAAACCTTAACCTAACCCTAAACTTAACCAAACCCTCACACTTATCTTAACCCTCACCCTCAGCCTAAATCTCACCTTTACCCTTACCATCATAATCACCCTAACCCTCACCCTAACACTAAATCTCATGTTAACCCTCACCCTAACCGTAAACCTACCCAGGACCATAACCCTAACCCTCACCCTCAAACTCACGCTCAGCCTAAACCTAAGCCTAAGCCGTAGCCTAACCCTCACCCTCACCCTAGCCCTCACCCTAACCCTAATCCGAACCATAAACCATATTCTATTCCTCACCGTAACCCAAACCCTAACCATCACCCTCACCCTAATCATCACCCAAACTCACCCTCAGCCTAACCCTAAGCCTAAGCCTAACCCTAACCCTAACCCTCACACTCACCCTCACCCTAAGCCTTATCCCAACCCTAACACTAACCCTAAACCTAACCCTCAACCTAACCCTCACCCTAACCTTAACCCTAACACTAACCCTAATGCTAACCCTTGAAATAACCCTACCCCTAAACCTAAATCTAAACCTAAACCTCACCCTAACCATATTCCTAACCCTATCCATAACCCTAACACTTTCCCTAACTCTCAACCTAAACCTAACCCTAAAACTAACACTAACCCTAATCCTCAATCTAAACCTCCCGCTAACCCTAAGTCTAACACTAAACCACACCCTCACCCAAAACCTAACTCTGACCCACACCCAAACCCTAAACCTCACACTAACCGTAAACCTGACCTTCACCCTCACCCTCACCGCAACCCAAACCCTAAACCTAAACCTAACAGTAACCCTAACACTAATCCTAACCCTCACCCTAACCATAAACCTCACCCTAACCCAAACCATCACCCTAACACTTACACTCACCCTAAAACTAACCCTAACCCTAACACTAACCATCACACTAATCCTAACCCTAACTTAACCCTAAACCTCAACCTAACCATCACCCTCACTCTAATCCTAACACTGACCCTCACCCTAACCCTCCCCCTAGCCCTCCCCCTAAACCTATATCTAATCCTAAAACTCACCCTCACACTAACATTAACCTTAACCCTAACCCTAAACCCCAATCTAACCCTAATCCTAACACTCAACCTCACCCTCACCCTCACCTTAACTCTAACCCTAACCCTAACAATAACAATAACCCTAACCCTAACCCTAATCCTCAGCCATACCCTCACCCGAAAACTAACCCTAACTCTAATGCTCACCCTAACCTTAAGCCTAACCTAACCCTAACCCTCACACTCACCCTCACCCTAACCCTAATCCTAAACCTAACACTATCCCTAACCCTAACCCTCACCCTAAGCCTCACCCTAGCCTTTAGCCTAACCCTAATCGTAACCCTAAACCTCATGGTAACTCTCACCCTAACCCTAACCCTAACCGTCACCTTAACCCTAACCCTAACCCTCACCCTCATGCTCATCCTAAGCCTAAGCCTAAGCCTAAGCCTAACCCGAACCCTAACCCTCACCTTAACCCTAACCCTAACACTAACCCTAACATTATCCGTAAACCTCACTCTCACCCTAACCCTAACTTTAACCCTAACTCTAAACCAAAACCTCTTCCTAACCCTAACACTCACCCTCACCGTAACCGTAACCCTAAACCTAACCCTAAGAATAAGCCTAACCCTAATCCTCACCCTTAACATAACCCACACCATAACACTAACCCTCACCCTAACACTTACCTTCACCCTAACACTAAACCTACACATAACACAAACACTCACACTAACCCTAACCAACACGCTAACCCTTAACCTCACCCTAATCCTAACCCTAACCCTCATCCTAACCCTAACCCTCATCCTCACCATAAACCTCACACTAACCGAACACTAATCCTCAATCTAACCATCACTCTCATCCTAACCCTAACCCTAACCCTCACTCTAAACCTAACCCTCACCCTAAAACTCACCCCAACCCTAACTCTAACCCAAAGCCTCACACTCACCTTAAACCTAACCCTCACCCTAATCCTCACACTACCTTAACTCTACTCCTAAACCTCACCCTAACCCTAACCCTCATGCTCACCCTCTCCCTCAGCGAAACCCTAAGCCTAACCCTAACCTTAAACCTAAACCTGACCCTAACCCTAACCCTCATTCTCACCATCTCCCTCAGCGGAACCCTAAGCCTAACCAGAACCCTAACCCTAACCCTCACACTAACTCTAAACCTTACCCTACTCCTAATCCAAACCCTAAGCCTAAGCCTCACCCTCACCATAACACTCACCCTATCACTAACTCTAACACTAACCCTCACCCAAAACCTCACCCTAACCGTCGCCCTAACCCTAACTCTAACACTAAACCTCACCCTCACCCTAACCCTAACGCTAAACCTCACCCGAACCCTAACCCTCACCCTCACCCACAACCTCACCGCAACTCTAACACAAAAATAACAATAACACTAACCCTCGACCAAACCCTAACCCTAAAAAAAACCCTAACCCTAACCCTCATGCTCATCCTCTCCCTCAGCGAAACCCTAAGCCTAACCCTAACCCTAAACCTAGACCTCATCCTATACCTAACCCTAATAATAACCCTAACCCTAACCTTAAACATACCCCAACCCTACCCCTAACACTAACACTAAACCTAACCCTAACCCTAACCCTAACCATAACCCTCACCCTAACCCTAACATTACCCTAACACTAACCCTAATCCTCAACCTCACCCTAGCCCTCACCCTAACCCTAACCCTCATCCTCACTCTAAACCTCACACTAACCCTAACACTAATCCACAATCTAACCCTCACCCTCACCCTAACCCTAACCCTAACCCTAAACTTAAACCTCACCTTAACCCTAATCCTCTCCTTCACCCTCAACCTCACCCTAACGCTAACCCTAACCCTAACAATAACACTAACCCTAACACTAACCCTAACCCAAACCCGAACCATAACCCTCACCCTCCGCCTCACCCTCACTTCAAATTTAACCATAACCATAACACTAACAATAACCCTAACCCTAACCCTAACCCTCACCCTAACCCTAACGCTAACCCTAACCCTCAAACTAACCCTCACCCTAACCCTAATCCTAACTCTAACCTTAACCCTAACCCTAAACCTCAACCTAACCCTCACCCTAAACTATACCCTAACACTAACCCTAACCCTAACCCTAACCCTGGACCTAACCCTCCCACTAACCCTAAATATAACCCTGAAACTAACCCTCACTCTAACCCAAATCCTAACCCTAACCCTCAACCTAACCCTAATCATCAACCTCACCATAACTCTAACCCTCATCATAACCCTCAGCCAAACTCTAACCCTAACCCTAAACCTCACCCAAAATCTAACCCTAAACCTCACCCTCACCCTAGTCCTCACCCTAACCCTAATCCTAACCCTAATCCTCATCCTAACCCTCACCCTAACCCTAACCATAACCCTCACCCTAATCCTAACCTAACCCTAATCCTCAACCTAACCCTAACCCTCACGCTCACCATAACCCTAACCCTAACATTCACCCTAACCATAAATTTAACCCGAACACTATCACCCAAACCCTAACCCTAACCCTCACCCTCACCCTCATCCTCACCATCAGCCTAACCCTAAGCCTAAACCTAACCCTGACCCTCAAACTCACCCTAACCCTTACCCTAATATTAATCCTAACACTAAGCCTAAACCTCAACCTCACTCTAACCCTCAATGTAACCCTAACTCTAACACTAACCCTAACCCTAACACTCCTCCTCAGCCTCACCCTAACCCTAACCCTAATACTAAACCTCACACTAACCCTAACCCTAACCTCAACCTAACCCTAAGTCTAACCCTAACCCTAAAATTAAAAACCTCACTTTACCCCTAACCCTCACCCTCACCCTCACCCTCTCAGTAACCGTAACCCCAACCCTAAACCTAACAATAACCCTAACCCTAACCCTAATCCTAACCCTCACCCTGACCCTTAACCTAATCTTAACCCTAACCCTCACCCTAACCCTAACCCTCACCCTTACCGTAACACTAACCCTCATCCTAACTCTCACCCTAACCCTAAAACTCACCCTAACACTAACCCTAAAACACAACCTCACACTATCCCTCAACCTAGCCCTCACCCTAACCCTAATCCTCACCCTAATCCTCAACCTAAACCTCACCCTAACCCTCACCCTAACCCTAACCCTCAACCTAACCCTCACCCTCACCCAAAACTTAACCAGAACACTAAGTCTCACCCTAACCTTAGCCCTAACACTAACCCTAACCCTAACCCTTAACCTCAACTTAACCCTCACCCTAACCCTAAATTTAACCCTAAAACTAACCCTCACCCTAAGGCAAATCCTAACCCTAACCCTCACCCTAACCCTAACCCTCACCCTTACCGTAACCCTAACCCTCATCCTAATCCTCACCCTAAACCTAAACCTCACCCTAACACTAACCCTTACCCTCACCCTCACCCTAGCCCTCACCCTAACCCTAATCCTAACGCTAATCCTCATGCTAAACCTCACCCTAACACTAACCCTAACCCAAACCCTAACCCTCAATCTAACCCTAAACCTCACGCTCAATGTAACCCTAACCCTCACCCTCACCCTCACCCTAAACTTAACATGAACACTAACTCTCACCCTCACCCTCAGTGTAACCCTAAGACTAACACTAAACCTAACCCTAACACTCACACTCACCCTAAACCTTAAACTAATAATATGCCTAACCCTAACACTAACCCTCACCCTCAGCCTCAACTTAACCCTAACCTTAACCGAAACCTCACCCACACCCCAACCCTAACCCTAATCCTAACACTAAACCTCAGCCAAACCCTAACCCTAAAACACACCCTCACCATAGCCATCACCCTAACCCTAATCCTAAACATCACCCTCACCCTAGACCTCACCCTAACCCTAATCCTATCCCTACCCTCAATCTAACCCTCACCGTAATCCTAACACTAACACTCACTCTAACCCTAAACCTCACCCTCAACCTAAACCTAAGCCTAACCCTAAGCCTAACCCTAACCTATCCCTAACCCTCACACTCATCCGCACACTCACCCTCACCATAAGTCTAAACTTAAACATAACCCTAACCCTAAACTTCACCCTAACCGTAACTCTCACCCTAACCCTAACCCTCACCTTAAACCTCCCCCTAAACCTATATCTACCCCTAAACCTCAACCTCACCCTAACCCTAACCCTAACCCTGACCCAAACCCCACCCTAACCCTAACCCTAACCCTCACCCTCAACCTCAAGGTAACTCTAACCCTAACCCAAACAATAACACTAATCTTAACCCTAATCCTCACCCCCACCATCACCCTCAGCCTAACCCTAACACTAACCCTAACCCTCACCGTAACCCTAACCCTAACCCAAACCCTAACACTAACCCGAACCCTAAACCAAACCCTAAACCTAACCCTAATCCTCACCCTCACCCTCACTCTAACCCAAACCCTAACCCTAACCCTCCCCTATCCCTAAGCCTAACCCTAACACTAACCCTAATGCTCACACTCACTCACCCTAACCCAAATCCTAAACCTAACCCTATCCCTAAGCTTAAAACTCAGCATAACCCTCAACCTAGCCCTCACACTAAACCTAATCCTAACTCTCACCCTTATCTTAACCCTCACCCTCCGCCTAAACCTCACATTTACTCTTACCATCATTCTCAACCTAACCCTCACCCTAAACCTAAGCCTCATCTTAACACTCACCCTAACCATAAACCTAACCATCACCCTAATCCTAACCCTCACCCTCACCCTAGCCATCACCCTAACCTTAACCCTAAACCTAAACCTCACCCTAACACTAACCCTAACCATCACCCTAACCCTAAACCTCACCCTAATACTAACCCCAAACCTCAACCTCACCCTATCCCTATCCCTAACCCTAAAACTCACACTCACCCTAAACCTCACAATAACCCTAACACTAATCCTCAGTCTAAACCTCACCCTCACCCTAATCCTAACCCTAACCATCACCCTAACACTAACCCTTACCTTAATCATCACCTTCATCCTTAACCTCAACTTTACCATTACCATCACCCCCACCCTAACCCTCAGCCTGACACAAACCCTGATTCTAACCCTAACTCTACCCCTAAACCTTACCCTCAACCTAACCCTAACCCTAACCCTCACACTAACCATAACCCTAACCATAACCCTAACCCTAATACTCACCCCCACCCTCACCCTGAGCCTAACCGTAAGCCTAATCCTAACCCTAACCCTAACCCTCACACTCACCCTCACCCTAACCTTAACCCTAACACTAACCATAACCCTAAGCCTAAACCTCAACCTAACCCTCCCCCTAACCGTAAATCTAACCCTAAAACTAACGCCTCACCCTAACCCAAATCCTAACCCTAACCCTCAACCTAACCCAAACCCTCACCCTCACCGTAACTCTAACCCACATCCTAACCCTCACCCAAACCCTAACCCTAAACCTAAACCTCATCCAAACACTAACCCTAACCCTCACCCTCACCCTAGCCCTCAACCTAACCCTAATCCTAACCCTAATAATCATCCAAAACCTCATTCTAACCCTAACCTTAACCCTCAGGCTGACCGTAACCCTAACCCTAAACCTCACGCTAACCCGAAACGTAACACAAACCCTAACACTAACCCTAACCCTAACCCTAAACCTCACCCTAACCCTAACCCTAAACCTCAACCTCACCCTAGCCCTCACACTAATCCTAATCCTAACCCTAACCCTCATCCTAACCCTCACCCTAACACTAACCCTAACACTCACCATCACCCTCACCCTAACTCTAAACCTAACCCTAACCCTCAACCTAACCCTAAACCACACCCTCACTGTAAACCTTACTCTAACCCTCACGCTAACCCTAAACTTAAACCGAACCCTAGCTCTAAAGCTAACCCTAACCCTAACCCTCAACCTAAACTTAACCCTCACCATCACCCTCACGCTCAGCCTAAACCTAAGCCTAAGCCTAACCCTAACCCTCACACTAACCCTAACAATAACCATAATCCTAACCATCACCCAAACCCTAACCCTAACCCTAAACCTCATCCAAACACTAACCCTAAACCTCCCCCTCACCCTAGCCCTCAACCTAACCCTAAGCCTAACCCTAACCCTAACCCTCACACTCACCCTAACACTAACCCTAATCCTAACCCTAACCCTAACTTAACCCTCACCCTCACCATAACACTCACCTTAAGCCCAAACCTAAAATTAATCCTAACCCTAACCCTAACCCTAAACCTCACCCTAGCCCTTAACCTAACCCTAATCCTAACCCTAACCCTCATCCTAACTCTCCCCCTAAACCTAACCATAACCATAACACTAACCCTAATCCTCACCCCCACCCTCACCCTGAGCCTATCCTTAAGCCTAAGCCTAACCCTGACCCTCACCCTCACCCTCACCTTAAACTTAATCCTAACCCTAACCCTGACCCTAAACCTCAACCTAACCCTCACCCTAACCTTAAAATGAACACTAACCCAAACATTAACCCTCCACCTAACCCTAAATCTAACCCTAAACCTCATCGTCGTCCTAACCCTAATCCTAGCCCTAACCCTAATCCTCACCCTAAACCTAACCCTATACCTCACCCTCACACTCACCCTCACCATAACTCTAACGCTAACCGTAACAATAACACTAATCCTAAACCTAAACCTAACCTCACCCTCACTGTAAACCTAACCCTCATCCTAACCCTCACCCTAACCCTAACCCTAATCCTAAACCTTACCATAACACTAACCCTAACCCTCACCCTCACCCAAGCCGTCAAGCTAACCCTAATCCTAACCCTAATCCTAACCCTATCGCTGACACTAACCCTCACCCTCAGCTTCACCCTCAGCCTAACCCTAAGACTAAGCCTAACCCTAACCCTAACCCTCACACTCACCCTAACCCTTACCCTAAACCTAAACCTCGGCCTAACCCTCACACTCACCCTAACCCTCACCCTAACCCTAACTCTGACACTAACCCTAACCCTAAACCTCAACCTCATCCTCACCCTAACCATAACCCTAACCCTAACCCTAACCCTAAACGTCACCCTAACAGTCCCCCTAACCCTACCTCTAACCCCAAACCTCACCCTCACCCTAAACCTAACCTTAATCCTAACCCTAAACCTCACCCTAACCCTAACCCTCAACGAAACCCTAATCGTCACACTCTCCAGAACCCTCATCCTCACTCTAACGCCCACCCTCACCCTAAACATAAGCCTAACCCTAACCCTCACCATAACCGTAAACCTAACCCTCACACTAAGAGTAACCCTAACCCTCACCCTCACCCCAACCCTCACCCTTACCTTATCCTCACCCTAACCCTAACCGTCACACTAACTCTAAACTTAACTCTAACCCTACCCCTCACCCTACCCCTCACCCTAACTATAACCCTAACCCTAACACTCACCATCACCCTAATCTTAACCCTTAACCTCACCCTCACCCTAACCCTCAGCATTACCTTAATCCTCACCCTAAACTTAACCCATACCCTAATCCTAACTGTCACCCTCACCCTAAACCTCACCCTCATTCTACACATCACCCTAACCCTAATCCTCACACTAACCCTAGTACTATCACTCAGCCTAACCCTAACACTCACCCTAACACTCACCCTAACCCTAACCTCCAACCTAACACTAACCCTCAAATTAAACCTAACGTTAACCCTCACCCTAACCCTAACCCTCACCCTAAGCCTTACTGTCACTCTAACCCTAACCCTCACACTATCCCTAATCCTCACCCTAACCCTAACACTACCCCTCACCCTAACCCTCACCCTAACCCTAACCCCAAACCTAACCCTCACCCTTACCGTCACCCTAACCCTCACCCTTAACCTCACCCTAAACCTAACTCTAACCCTAACCCTTACCTTCAGCCTAACCCTCAACCTGAACCTTCACCTCACCCTCACGCTAACCCTAAACCTCACCCTAAACCTAACCCTAACCCTAAACCTCACCCTAGCCCTCACCTTAACCATAATTCTAACCCTAACACTTAACCTAACCCTAACCTTCATCCTCACCCTAAACCTCACATTAACCCTAACCCTAATCCTCAATCTAACCCTCACCCTAACCCTAACCCGAATCCTTACCCTAACCATCACTCTAACCCTAACACTCACCCTTATCTTAACCCTCACCCTCAGCCTAACCCTGACCTTTACCCTTACCATCACCCTCACTCTAACCCTAACCCTAACCCTCACCCTCACCCTCATGCTCAGCGTAACACTAATCCTATCACTATTCCTAACCCTAAAATTCACCCTCACCCTAACCATCACCCTAATTCTTACCCTCACATTAATCCTAAACATAACCCCAAGCCTAACTCTCACACTAACCCTAACCCTAACCCTAACCCTCACCCTTAGCCTAAAACTCACCCTAAGCCTTAACCTCATCCTCACCCTAAATCTCACACTAAACCTAACCCTCACCCTAACTCTAACCCTAACCATCACCCTCACCATTACCGTCACGCAAACACTAACCCTAACCCTCACCCTAACCCTAAAACTCAGCCTAACCCTAAACCTCACCCTCAAGCTCACCTTAACCCTGAACCTAACCCTCACTCTAACCTTCACTCCAACCCTAATGCTAATTCTAACACTCACCCTAACCCTAACGCTATCACTTACCCACACGATAAACCTAAACCTAACCCTAACCCTCACCCTCACCGTCACCCTCAACCTAACCCTAACCCTAACCCTAACTAACCCTAACTCTAACACTAACACTAACCCCCACCCTAACACTAACCCTTACCCTAACACTAACCCTAACCCTCACCTAACCCTCAGCCTAACCCTAACCCTAACCCTGACCCTCACCCTAACCCTAACCCTCACCCTAACCTTAACCTTCAGCTTAACCCTTACGCTCACCCTAACACTAAGCCTAACCCTAACACCAACCCTCCCACTAACCCTAACCCTCAGCCTAAGCCTAACCCTCACCCTAAATCTAACCCTAACCCTAACCCTCACCCTCACCTTAGCCCTCACACTAACCCTATTGCTAACCCTAACCCTCACCCTAACACTAACCGTCACCCTTACCGTAACCCTCACCCTCATCAAAAACCTCACCCTTACCTTTACATTACCCTCACCCTAACCCTCACCTTAGCCCTAACCCTAACCCTAACCTTCACAATAACCCTAACCCTCACTCAAACTTTAACCCTAACACTCACCTTAATCCTCATCCTAACCCTAACCCTAAACCTAAACCTAAACCTAAACCTCACCCTAAACCTAACCCTCATCCTCAACGTAACCATAAACCTAACCATAACCCTAAAAATAACACTAACCCTAACCTTTATCCTAAACCTCACCCTCACCCTCACCCTAACCCTAACCCTAACCCTCAACCTAAACCTAACCCTCACCCTCACCGTAAACCTAAACCTAACACTAACACTTACCCTCACCCTAACACTAACACTAACCCTAACCCTCACACTCACCCTAACCCTCAAGCTAAACCTTACCCTCACCCTAACCTTCATCCTAACCCTCACCCTATTCCCAACCCTAACGCTCAAACTAACACTAACCCTCACCCTCAACCTCACCCTCAGCCTATCCCTAACCCTAACCCTAACCCTAACCCTACCCCTCATCCTAACTCACAACCTAACCCTAAACCTAACCCTGATACTAACCCTAACCCTAACTCTAACCCTCACCTGCACCCTAACACTCACTTTCACCCTTAAACTTACATTAAACCTAACTCTCACCCACACCCTAACCCACAGTCTCACCCTCACCCTCAACCTCAGCCTAACCCTAAGCCTAACTTTAACCCTCACACTCACCCTCACCCTAACCCTAACCCTAAGCCTTACCGTCACCCTCAACCTCACCCTAACCCTCAACCTAACCCTAACTCTCACCCTAACCCTGACCCTCACATTAACCCTAACCCTCACCCTAACCCTAACCCTCAACCAAACCCTTACTTCACCCTAACACTAAGCCTAACCCTAACTTGAACCCTCACAGTAACCCAAAACCTCACCCTAACCCTAACCCTCACAGTAACCCTAAACCTAACCCTAAGCATAACCCTACCCTTCCTCTTACCCCTCACTCTAACCCTAACCCCAACCCTAAACCTCGCACAAACCGTCACCCTAACACTCACCTTAACCCTAACCCTCACTGAAACCCTAACCCTCACACTCTCCAGAACCCTCATCCTCAAATACTCACCCTCACCCAAAACATAACCCTAACACTAACCCTCACCATAACCGTAACCCTAACGCTCACATTCAGTAACCCGAACCCTCACCCTCACCCCAAACCTCACCCTTACCTTATCCTCACCCTAACCCTAACCCTCACACTAACTCTAACCTTAACTCTAAACCTACCCCTCATCCTACCTCTCACCCTAACTAGAACCCTAAAACTACCCCTAACCCTCACCCTAATCCTAACCCTTAACTTCACCTTCAACCTAACCCTCAGCATTACCTTAACCCTAACCCTAAGTTTAACCCTCACCCATACCCTAACCCTTACTCTCACCCTCCCCCTAGGCCTTACCCTCATTCTACACATCACCCTAAGCCTAACCCTCACCCTAACCCTAATCCTATCACTCACCCTAACCCTAACACTCACCCTAACCCTCACCCTAACCCTAACCTCCAACCTAACACTAACCCTCAACCTAACCCTAATGATAACCCTCACCCTAACCCTAACCCTCACCCTAAGCCTTACTGTCACTCTAACCCTAACCCTCACACTATCCCTAATCCTCACCCTAACCCTAACACTACTCCTCACCCTAACACTCACCCTAACCCTAATCCCAAACCTAAACCTCACCCTTACCGTCACCCTCACCGTCACCCTAACCCTCACCCTAAACCTAACTCTAACCCTAACCCTTACCCTCAGCCTAACCCTCAACCTGAACCTTAACCTCACCCTCACCCTAACCCTAAACCTCACCTTAACCCTAACTCTAAACCTAAACCTCACCCTAGCCCTCACCCTAACCATAATTCTAACCCTAACCCTCAACCTAACCCTAACCCTCATCCTCACGCTAAACCTCACATTAACCCTAACCCTAATCCTCAATCTAACCCTCACCCTAACCCTAACCCGAACCCTTACCCTAACCCTCACTCTAAGCCTAACACTCACCCTTATCTTAACCCTCAGCCTCAGCCTATCCTAACCCTCACCTTTACACTTACCGTCATCCTCACCCTCACCCTAAACCTCACACTAACCCTAACCCTCACCGTAGCCCTCACCCTAACCCTAACCCTAACCCTCACCCTCACCCTAACCCTCACCTTAACCCTTAACCTAACACTCACCCTAATCCTAACCCTCAACCTTAGGGGAACACTCACCCTCAGCCTAACCTTCACCTTTACTCTTACCATCACTCTCACTCTAACCCTCACCCTAACCCTAACTGTCATCCTAACACTCACCCTAACCCTAACCCTATTCATCCAACTAACACTAACCCTCACACTTACCCTCACCCTCAGCCTAACCCTAAGCCTAAACCTAAACCTAACCCTAATCATCACCCTCACCCTAGCTATCAACCTAAACCTAATCCTAACCCTAACCCTCATCCTAACCCTCACCCTAACCCAAACGCTAAACACCCAAAACCTATTCCTCACCCCCAACCTAACCCTCAGCCTAACCCTAACCCTAACCCTCAACCTAACCCTAACACTCACCCATACAGTAACCCTAACCCTAAACCGCACCTTAACCCTAAACCTAACCCAAACCCTAAACCTCACACTAAACCTAATCTTAACCTTAACCCTCAACCTAGCCCTCAACCTAACCCGAATCCTAACCCTATACCTCATCCTAACCCTCACCCTAACCCTAAACCCAACCCTCACCCTAACCCTAACGCTCACCCTTACCCTCAGCCTAACCCTAAGCCTAAGCCTAAGCCTAACCCTAACCCTCACCCTCACGCACACCCTAACCATAATCCAAAATGTAACCCTATCCATAACCCTAACCCTCACCGTAACCCTCACCCCAACCCTAACACTAAACCTAAACCTCATCCACACCCTAATCCTAAACCTCACCCTCACTCTCAGCTGAACCCTAACTCTAACCCTAACCATAACACTCACCCTAACCATAACCCTCACCCTTACGGTAACCCTGACCCTCAGACTAAGTCTAACCTTTAACCTTACCGACACCCTCAACCTAACACTCACCCTAACCCTAAACTTAACCCGAAACCTAACTCTCAAACTAACCCTAACACTAACACTCACCCAAACCCTAACCCTCACACTCACCCTCTCCCTAACCCTATTCCTAAACCTCATCCTCACCCCAGCCCTCACCCTAAACCTAATCCAAAACCTAACCCTCACCCTACCCCTAAACCTAACACACACCCTCTCGCTAACCCTATTCCTAAACTTCACCCTCACCACAGCCCTCACCCTAACCCTAATCCAAAACCTAACCCTCACCCTAACCCTAAACCTAACACACACCCTCATCCTAACCTTCACCCTAACCCTAACCCTAACCCTAACCCTCACTGTAAACCTCAACCTAACCCTATCTCTAAACCTAAACCTCAAACTCACACTGATCCTAACCCTAACCCTAACCCTAAACCTCACCCAAACACTAACTATAAACCTCACCTAGCCCTCACCCTAACTCTAATCCTAAACCTAACCATCATCCTAACCCTCACCCTAACCCTAACCCTAACACTAACACTAATCCTCAACCTCAACATAACCCTCAGCCTAACCCTAAGCCTAACCCTAAACCTAACCCTGACCCACAAACTCACCATCACCCTAACCCTAATACTAATCATAAACCTAACCCTAAACCTCAACCTATCCCTAAACCTAAAACTAACCCTAACCCTAACCCTCATCCTAAACCTCAACTGAACCCTAAATTTAACACTAAACCTCACCCTCACCCTAACCCTAACTCTAACCCTAAACCTAACCCTAAACCTCACCCTAACCCTAACCCTCACCCTCACCCTTACCATAACCCTAAACCTCACCCTAAACATAACCCTCACCCTAACCCTAACCCTAAACCTAACACTTACCCTCACACTAACACTAAACCTCCCACTAACTCTAACCCTCACCATAACCGTAAACCTCATCCGAAACCTAGCCCTAAACCTAATGCTCACCATAACCCTCATTCTAATCCTAACCCTCACCCTAACCCTAACCCTCATCCTCACCCTACACCTCACACTAACCCTAACCATAACACTAACCGTAACCCTCACCCTCACCCTTAATCTAACCCTAACCCTTATCCTATCCCTCACCCTAACCCTAACCCTCACCCTAACCCTAACACTCACCCTCATCCTAAACCTCAGCCTAACCCTAAGCCTAACCCTAAACCTAACCCTAACCCTAAACCTCAAACTCACCTCCTCCCTAACCCTAATCCTAAACCTAACTCTAACCCTAACACACACCCTAACACTAACCCTCAACTTAAACCTAACCCTAACACTAACACTAATCCGAACTCTCACCCTAACCCTATCTCTAAACCTAAACCTCAAACTCACCCTGACCCTAACCCTAACCCTAACCCTAAACCTCAACTTAACCCGAACCCTAAATCTCAACCTCACCCTAGCCCTCACACTAACCCTAATCCTAAACCTAACCCTCATCCTAACCCTCAAACTAAACCTAACTCTAATCCTCATTCTAACAATAACCCTCACCCTCAACCTAACCCTCAGCCTAACCCTAATCCTAACCCTAAACCTAACCCTAACCCACACACTCACCCTCACCCTAACCCTAATCATAATCATAAACCTAACCCTACCCTTCACCCTAACCTTCACTAAAACCACAAAACTAAAATTAACCTTAACCCTAACCCTCATCCTAACCCTCACCCTAACCCTAACTCTAACCCTAAACCTCACCTTCAACCTAAACATAATTTAAACCCTAACCCTAAACCTAAACCTCACACTAACCCTAACCCTCACCCTCCCCCTCACTGTAACCCTAACCCTAAACCTAACAAAAACCCTAACCATAAACCTCACCCTAAACCTAACCCTCACCCTAACAATTACCCTCACCCTTACCCTAACCCTAACTCTAAACCTAACCCTAACAGTAACCCTAACACTCACCCTAACCCTAAACCTCACCCTAACCCTAAACCTCAACCTCACCGTAGCCCTCACCCTAACCCTAATTTTAACCCTAACCCTCACCCTAATCCTAACCCTCATCCTCACCCTAAACCTCACACTTACCCTAAACCTAATCTTCAATCTAACCCTCACACTCACCCTAACCCTCACCCTAACCCTTATCCTAACCCTCATCCTAATCCTAACCGTCAACGTTAGAGGAACACTCACCCTCAGCCTAACCCTCACCTTTACTCTTACCATCACGCTCACCCTAACCCTCACCCTAACCCTAACCCTCATCCTAACACTCGCCCTAAACCTAAACCTATCCATCAACCTAACACTAACCCTCAACCTCAACCTCACCCTCAGCATAACCCTAAGCCTAAACCTCACCCTAACCCTAATCCTCACCCTCACCCTAGCCCTCACCCTAAACCTAATCCTAACCCTAACTCTCATCCTAACCCTCACCCTAACCCAAACGCTAACCATCACCCAAAACCTATTCCTCACCCCCAACCTAACCCTCAGCCTAACCCTAACCCTAAACCTCAACCTAACCCTAACCCTCACCCTTACAGTAACCCTAACCAGAACCCTCACCATAACCCTAAACCTAACCCAAACCCTAAACCTCACACTAAACCTAACCCTAAATTTAACCCTCACCCTAGCCCTCAACCTAACCCGAATCCTAACCCTATACCTTATCCGAACTCTCACCCTAAGCCTAACCCTAACCCTCACCCTAAACCTAACCCTCACCCTCACCCTCAGCCTAACTCTAAGCCTAAGCCTAACCCTAACCCTAAACCTCACCCTCACCCACACCCTAACCATAATCCTAAATGAAACCCTATCCCTAACCCTAACCTTCACCCTAACCTTAACCCTAACCCAACCCTAACACCAATCCTAACTCTAACCTGCACACTAAACCTCACCCTAACCATAACTCTAACCTTAAACCTCACCCTAACCCTAAGCCTAATCATCACCCTCACCCTCAGACTTACCCTCACCGTTAACCTTACCGACACCTTCAACCTAACACAGAGCCTAACCCTAAACTTAACCCAAAACCTAACTCTCACCCTAACCCTAACCCTAACACTCACCCAAACCCTAACCCTCATCCTCATCCTCAACCTCACCCTAACCCTAAACCTAACCCTCACACTCACCCTCTCCCTAAACCGAATCCTAAACCTCACCCTCACCCCAGCCCTCACCCTAACCCTAATCCTAACCCAAACCCTCACCCCAACCCTAACCCTAACACACACCCTCACCCTAACCTTCACCCAAAACCCAACCCTAAACCTAACCCTAACCCTAACCCTCACCCTAACCCTCACCCTAACCCTATCTCTAACCCTAAACCTCAAACTCACACTGATCCTAACCCTAACCCTAACCCTAAACCTCACCCTAACACTAAACCTAAACATCACCCTAACCCTAGCCCTCACCCTAAACCTAACCTTAAACCTCACCCTCATCCTAACTCTCACCCTAACCCTATCCCTAACCCTCACCCTAATCCTAACTCTCACCGTTTGGGGAACACTCACACTCAGGCTAACCCTCACGTTTACTCTTACCGTCACGCTCACCCTAATCCTCATCCTAACCGTAACCCTCATCCTAAAACTCACCCTAACCCTAACCCAGTCCATCACCCTAACCCTAAACCTCACCCTCCACCTCACCCTCAGCCTAACCCGAAGCCTAAGCCTAAGCCTAACCCTAACCCTCACCCTCACCGTAGCCCTCACCCTAAACCTAATCCTAACCTTAACCCTCATCCTAACCCTCACCCTAACCCTAAAACTAACCATCACCCAAAACCTATTCCTCACTCCCAACCTCACCCTCAGCCTAACCCTAAGCCTAATCCTAACCTTAGCAATAACCCTCACCCTCAGCCTCACCCTCAACTCAAACTTAACCCAAACCAAAACACTAACAATAACCAGAATTTTAACCCTAGGCCTAACCCTAATCCTCACGCCCACCCTCACCCTCAGCCTAACCCTAAGCCTAACCTAGGCCTAACCCTAACCCTCACCGTAACCCTAAACCTAACCCTAACCCTAATCCTCAAACTAATCCTAATAAACAGCCACATCCTCACCCTAACCCAAACCCTAGCCCTAACCCTCACCCTCACCCTAAGCCTAAGCCTAAGCTTAACCCTAACCCTAACTCTCACACTCACACTCAACCTAACCCTCATCCTAAACCTAACCCTAACCCTAATCCTAGCCCTGACCCTAACCCTCACCCTAGCCCTCACATGTACCCTAATCCTAACCCTAAACCTCATCCTAACCCTAACCCTAACTCTAACCCACACCCTAAACCTAAACCTCATCCTAGGCCCAACCCTAACCCTCACCCTTACCTTCACTGTAACCATAACCCTAACCCTAACCCTAACACTCACCCTAACCCTAACACTCACCCTAACCCTCACATTAACCCTAACCATCACCCTAAACTTAAACCTCACCCTAACACTAACCCTAACCCTCACCCTCACCCTAGCCCTCACCCTAACTCTCAGCCTCATCCTCACCCTAAACCTCACACTAACCCTAACACTAATCCTCAATCTAACCCACACCCTCACCGTAACCCTTACCCTAATCCTCACCCTAAACCTAACCCTCTCCCTTACTGTAACCCTTACACATGGCCTAACCTTCACCTTTACCCTTACCGTCAACCCCACCCTAAACTTCACCCTAACCCTCATCCTCACCCTAACCCCGACCCTAAACATAACTCTGCCCCTAAACCTCACCCTCACATTAACCCTAATTCTAACCATAACCCTAACACTAAAGCTCACCCTAACCCTAACCCTCACACTCACCCTCACAGTAAACGTAACCCTAACCCTAACCTTAAAAATAACCCTCACCCTAACCCTGACTCTCAACCTACTACTTACCCTCACCCTAACACTAATCCTAACCCTAACACTAACCCTCACACTAACCCTAAACCTCACCCTAATTCTAAACCTCACCCTAACCCTAACCCTCAACCTAGCCCTCACACTAACCCGAATTCTAACCCTCACCATCACCCTATCCCTAATCCTCATCCACACCCTAAACCTCACACTAACACTAACCCTAATCCTCAATCTAACCCTCACACTAACCATAAACCGAACCCTTACCCTAACCCTCACCGTAACCCTAACCCTCACCCTTATCTTAACCCTCACCCTCAGCATAACCCTAATCCTCATCCACACCCTAAACCTCACACTAACCCTAACCCTAATCCTCAATCTAACGCTCACCCTAACCATTACCCGAACCCTTACCGTAAACCTCACCCTAACCGTAACCCAAACCCTAACCCTAAATCTAACCTAACCCTAAACCTAAACCTCGTCCCAAACCTAACCCTAACTTCACCCTCACCCTCACTGTAACCGTATCCCTATCCCTAACAATAACCATAACCCTAACCCTCACCCTAATAATAACCCTCACTGTAAACCAAAATCTCACCCTAACACTTACCCTCACCCCAACACTAACCCTAACACTAACACTAACCCTCACACTAATCCTAACCCTAACCCTAAACCTAAACCTCAACCTAATGCTCAACCTCACCCTACACCTAACAATAACACTAATCCTAACCCTAATCATCAACCTAACCCCAATCCTCACCACAACCCTCACCCTCAGCCTAACTCGAAATATAAGCCTAACGCTCACCCTAACCCTCACATTCACCCTCACCCAAAACCTAACCCTAAACCTAACACTATCCCTAAACCTCAACCTAACCCTCACCCTCACCCTGACCTTAACACTAACCCTAACCCTAAACCTCACCCTCACCCTCACCGTAAACATATCCCTAACGCTAACAATAACCATAACCCTAACCCTCACCCTAACGTTAACCCTCACCGTAACCCAAAACCTCACCCTAACACTTACCCTCACCCTAACACTAACCCTAACCCTAACACTAACAATCACACTAAAAGTAACCCTAACTCTAACCCTAAACCTCCCCCATACCCTAACCCTAACCCTATCCCTAACTCTAAACCTCACCGTAACCCTAACCCTCACTCTCACGCTCAACCTAACCGTAACTCTAACCCTAACCCTAACAATAACACTAACCCTAAACCTAACCCTAACCATAACCCTCACCCTCAGCCTCACCCTCTCGGCAAACTTAACCCTAACCATAGCACTAACGATAACCCTAAAACTAACCGTAACCCTAATCCTCACCCCCACCATCACCCTCAGCCTAACCCTAAGCCTAACCCTAACCCTAAACCTAACCCTCATTTTAACCCTAACCCTAACCTTAACCCTAACCCTAAACCTAACCCTAAACCTAACCCTAACTCTAACCCTAAAACTCACCCTAATCCCAAGCCTCAACCTCACCCTAACCCAAACCCTAACCCTAATCCTCACCCTAACCATAAGGCTAATCCTAACGCTAACCCTTACCCTCACACTCACCCTCAACCTAAACCTAATCCTAAACCTGTCCCTATCACTAATCTTAAACCTAACCCTAACCCTCACCCTACACTCACCCTAAACCTAACCCTAACCCTCAACCTCACTCTAGCCCTCACCATAACCCTAATTCTAACCCTCACCCTCACCCTATCACTAACCCTCATCCTCACCCTAAACCTCCCGCTAACCCTAAACCGAATCTTCAATCTAACCCTCACCCTAACCCTAACCCTAAACCTTACCCTAACTCTAAACTTAACACTAAACCTCACCCTTATCTTAACCCTCACCCTCAGCCTAAACCTCACCTTTACCCTTACCATCATAATCAAACTAACCCTCAACCTAACACTAAATCTCATCCTAATCCTCACCCAAAGCGTAAAACTACCGAGGACCCTAACCCTAATCCTCACCCTCAACCTCATGCTCAGCCTAACCCTAAGCCTAAGCCTTACCCTAACCCTCACTCTCACCCTAGCCATGAGCTAAACCCTAATCCGAAATCTAACACTAATCCTAACCCTAAACCGTAACCTAACCCTCACCCGAACATTAACCCTAACACTAACCCTAACTCTAAACCTTGACCTAACCTACCCCTAACTCTAAATCTAAACCAAAACCTCACCCTCAACCTAACCCTAATCCTAACCCTAACCATAAACCCACCCTAACCCTCACCCTCACCCTCACCCTCACCATAAATCTAACCCTAACCATAACAATAACACTAATCCTAACTCTAAACCTAACCCTAATCCTAAGTCTAACCCTAATCTTAACACTCACTCTCACCCTAACCCTAATGCTAACCCTAATCCTCATCGTAACCCCCACCCTAAACCTATCCCTCACATTAACCCTAAACCTAACACTAACCCTAACCCTAACCCTCACCCTTAGCCTCACCCTAACCCTAACATTAACCCTAAACCTCGCCCTCACCCTCACCCTAATCCTGACCCTAATCCTAACTCTAAATCTAACTCTAAACCTCACCCACAACCTAGCCCTCACCCTAACCCTTATCCTAACCATAACCCTCATCCTAACCCTCCCACTAACTCTAACCCTCATGCTCAACCTAACCCTAACCCTCTCCCTCAACCTCACCCTCAGCCTAACCCTAAACCTAAACCTAAACCTCATCCTAACCCTTACACTCACCCTCACGCTAACCCTATTCCTAACCCTATCCCTAACCCTAACCCTCTACCTAACACTCAACCTAAACCTAACCCTAAAAATATCCCTAACCCTAAACCTCAACCTAAACCTCACCCTAACCCTAAGTCTAACCCCAAACATCACACTCAAACTAAACCTAACTCTAACCCTAACCCAAACCCTAAACCTTACACTAAACCTAAACCTAACCCTCACCCTCACCCTCACAGCAACCCAAACACTAAACCTAACCCTAACAGAAAACCTAACCCTAATCCTAACCCTCACCCTAACCATAAACCTCACCCTAACACAAACCCTCACCCTAACACTTACCCTCACCCTAACACTAACCCTAACCCTAAAACTAACCATCACACTAATCCTAACCCTAACCATAACCCTAAACCTCAACCTAACCCTCACCCTCACTCTAACCCTAACACTGACCCTCACCCTAACCCTCCCCCTAACCCTCCCTCTAAACCTATATCTAAACCTAAAACTCACCCTCAAACTAACCCTAACCCTAAGCCTAACCCTAAACCCCAATCTAACCCTAATCTTAACCCTCACCCTCACCCTCACCCTCAGCTTAACTCTAACCCTAACCCTAACAATAACAATAACCCTAACCCAAACCCTAAACCTAACCCTAATCCTCAGCCTTACCTACACCCTAACCCTAACCCTAACTTTAACGGTCCCCCTAACCCTAAGCCTAACCTAACCCTAACCCTAACCCTCACACTCACCCTCACCCTAACACTAATCCTAAACCTAACAATATCCTTAACCCTAACCCTCACCCTAAGCCTCACCCTAGCCTTCACCCTAACCCTAATCCTAACCCTAAACCTCATGGTAACCCTCACCCTAACCGTAACCCTAACCCTCACCCTAACCCTAACCCTAACCTTCATGCTCGTCCTAAGCCTAAGCCTAAGCCTAAGCCTAACCCGAACCCTTACCCTCACCCTAACCCTAACCCTAACACTAAGCCTAACACTAACTGTAAACCTCACTCTTACCCTAACCCTAACTTTAACCCTAAGTCTAAACCAAAATCTCATCCTAACCCTACCCTAGCCCTCTCCTTCACCCTCACCGTAACTGTAACCCTAAACCTAACCCTGACAATAACCCTAACCCTAACTCTCACCATTTCCATAAGCCTCACCATAACACTAACCCCCGCCCTAACACTAATCCTCACCCTAACACTAAACCTAAACCTAACACAAACACTCACACTAAACCTAACCATCACCCTAACCCTAAACCTCACCCTAATCCTAACCCTAACCCTCACCCTAACCCTAACCCTCATCCTCACCCTAAACATCACACTAACTGAACACTAATCCTCAATCTAACCATCACACTCACCCTAAACCTAACCGTAACCCTCACTATAAAGCTAACCCTCACCCTCAACCTCACCCTAACCCTAACTCTACCCCTAAACCTCACCCTCACCCTAACCCTAACCCTCACCCTACCCTAACTCTACTCCTAAACCTCACCCTAACTCTAACCCTCATGTTCACCCTCTCCCTCAGCGAAACCCAAAGCCTAACCCTAAATCTAACACTAAACCTGACCCTAACCCTAACCCTCCTGCTCACCCTGTCCCTCAGCGAAACCCTAATCCTAACCCGAACCCTTACCCTAACCCTCACATTAACTCTAACCCTTACCCTATTTCTAACCCTAACCCTAAGCCTACCCTCACCCTCACCCTAACACTCACCTTATCCCTAACTCTAACACTAACCCTCACCCTAACCCTAACCTTCACCCTCACCCTAACACTAACCCGAACACTCACCCATATACTGGGCCTAAGCCTAAACCAAAGCCTAAGCCTAACCCTAACCCAAAACCTCACCATAACCCTTACCCTAATACTAACCCTAACTCTAACCCTAAACCTCACCCTTACCCTAAGCATAATTTTAATCCTAACCCTAAATCTAAACCTCATCCTAACCCTAACCCTAACAATAACCCTAACCCTAACCTTAACCCTACCCTAACCCTACCCCTAATCTTAACACTAAACCTAACCCTAATCCTAACCCTAACCCTAAACCTAACAAGAACTCTCACCCTAACCCTAACCTCGACCTAACACTAACCCTAAACCTCACCCTCAACCTAGGCCTCACCCTAACACTAACCCTCATCCTCACCCTAAACCTCATACTACCCCTAACACTAATCCTCAATCTAACCCTCACCCTCACCCTAACCCTAACCAACACTCTTAACATAACCCTCACCCTAGGCCTAACACTCATCTTTACCCTCATCGTCACCCCCAACTTAACCCTCACCCTAACCCTAACCCTCAACCTAACCCTCACCCTAACCCTAACTCTACCCCTAAACCTCACCCTCACCCTAACCCTAACTCTAAACCTAACCCTAGCACTAAAAACCGCACCCTAACCTTAACCCTAAGCCTCACCCTCACCATAACCATAACCATAACCATAACCCTAATAATAACCCTAACCCCAACCCTAATCCTAAAACTCACCCTCACCCTAACCCTAATCCTAACCCTAACCCTCAATCTAAGCTAACTCTCACCCTTCTGTAACCCTAATCCTCACCCTAACCCTAAACCTAAGCCTAACCCTCATCATAATCCTCCCCATAAACCTAACCCTAAAACTCACCCTAACCCTAACAATCACCCTCACCATCACCCTCAGCCTAACCCTAAGAATAACCCTAAACCTAAACCTAACCCTCACCCTCACCCTAACACTAACACTAACCCAAACCCTAACCATCATCCTTACCCTCCCCCTAACCCTATATCTAACCCTAAACATCACACTCACCCTAACCCTAACCCTAACCTTAAACCCCACCCTAACCCTAACGCTAACCCTCACCTCCACCCTCACCCTCTCTGTAACTCTAACCCTAACCCTAACAATAACACTAACCCTATCCCTAATCATCACCCTAACCTTAATCTTTACCCCCACCCTCACCCTCAGCCTAAACCTAAGCCTAATCCTAACCTTCACCCTAACCCTCACACTCACCCTCACCCTAACCATAATCCTAAACCTAACCCTATCCCTAAACCTCAACCTAAACCTCACCCTCACCCTAAACCTAACACTAAACCTAGCCTTCAACCTCACCCTAACCCTCCACTCTAACCCTAACTCTAACACTAAACCTCACCCTCACTCTAACCCTAACCCTAACCCTAACCATAAACCTCACCCTAACCCTAATTCTCACCCTCACCCTCAACCTCACCGTAACTCTAACCCTAACCCTAACAATAACACTAGCCCTAACACTAACCCTAACCCTAACCAGAACCATAACCCTCACCCTAAGCCTCAACCTCACCACAAACTTAACCGTAACCATAACACTAACTCTAACCCTAATCCTAAACATCACCCTAACACTAAACCTAACCCTAACCCTCAACTAACCCTTACCCTAACTCAAATCCTAAACCTAACCCTATCCCTAACACTAACCCTCACCCTAACCCTCACCCTAGACCTCACCCTAAACCTAATCCTAACACTAAACCTCATCCTAACTCTCAACCTAACCCGAACCCGAACCCAAACCCTAACCCGAACCCTAACCATTACCCTCATGCTCGGCCTAAGCCTAAGCCTAAGCCTAAGCCTATGCCTAACCCTATCTCTCACCCTAACCCAAACCCTAACACTACCGTAACTCTAACATTAAACCTCACCCACACCATAACCCTAACTGTAACCCTAACAATAAACTTAACCTCATCCTAAAGATAACCCTAACACTCAAAGTTACCCTAAACATAAACCTCACCCTAACCCTAACTCTCACCCTAACACTTTCGCTCACCCTAACACTAACGGTAAAGCTAACACTAACGCTCACACTAACCCAAACATCACCCTAACCCTAAACCTGACTCTAACACCAACCCTAACCCTCACCCGAACCCTAGCCCTCACCCGAACCCTAACCCTCAACCTCACCATAAACCTCACACTAACCCTAATACTAATACTCAATCTAACTCTCAACCTCAGCCTAACCCTAATCCTAACCCTCACCCTTACCGTAACCCTCACCCTCAGCCTAACCCTCAACTTTACCCTTAACGTCACCCCCACCCTAACCCTCACCCTAACCCTAAACCTCACCCTAAACCTAACTCTACCAATAAACTTCACCCTCACCCTAACCCTAACTCTAACCCTAAACCTAACACTAAACCTCACCCTAACCCTAAACCTAACCCTCATCCTTACCATAACCCTCACCATAAACCTAACCCTCACCCTAACCCTTATCCTCACTCTAACACTAACCCTAACCCTAACCCTCACACTAATCCTAACCCACACCCTAATCCTAAACCAAACCCTAACCCTAACCCTAACTCTAACCCTAACCCTCACAATAAACCTCACCCTAACCCTAATTCTAACCCTCAACCCCACCGTAACCCTAACTGTCATCCTCACCCTAAACCTCACACAAACCCTAACCCTAACCCTAATGCTCAATCTAACCCTCAATCTAAATCTAACACTAAACTTTACCTTACCCCTAAACCTAACTCTAACACTCACCCTTATCTTAACCCTCACCCTCAGTATAAACTTCACCTTTACCCTTAACATCATCCTCACCCTTACCCTCACCCTAAACCTAAACCTCATGCTAACACTCACCCTAACTATAAACCTAAACATCACCCTAACCCTAACCCTCACCCTCAAACTCACGCTCAGCCTAACCCTAAGCCTAAGCTTAAACCTTATCCTAACCCTCACCCTCATCTTAGCTCTCACCCTAACTCTAATCCTAACCCTAACCCTCATCCTAACCCTAACCATAACCATAAACCTAACCCTAATTCTCAACCCCACCCTCACCCTCAGCCTAACCCTCATCCTAACACTCATCCTAACCCTAAAATTCACCCTAACACTAACTCTAACCCTCACCCTCACCATAGCCATCACCCTAACCCTAATCCTAATCCTAATCCTCATCCTAAACCTCTCCCTAACCCTAACCCTAAACCTCACCCTAACCCTAACACTAACCCTAACCCTCAACCTAACCCTAAGCCTCACGCAAAACTTAACCGTAACCCTAACCCTCACCCTAACCCTAAACATAACCTGAACACTAACACTCAACCTAACCCTAACCCTAAACCTCACCCTAACCCTAACGCTCACCCTCACCCTAACACTCAGTGTAACCCTAAGCCTAACACTAAGCTTAACCCTAAACCTCACACTCACCCAAACCTTATCATAATCCTATTCCTAACCCTAACCCTAACCCTCACCTTCAGCCTCACCTTAACCCTAACTCTTACCCTAAACCTCATCCACACCCTAACCCTAACCCTAACCCTAACCCAAAACATAACCCTTAACCTAAACCTAAACCTCACCCTCACCCTAGCCCTCACCCTAACCCTAAACCTAACCCTACCCTCAATCTAACCCTCACCATAACCCTCACACTAACCCTCACCCTAACCCTAAACCTCACCCTCAGCCTAACCCTAAGCCCAACCCTAAGCCTAACCCTAAACCTAACCCTAATCCTCACACTCACCCGCACACTCACCGTCACCGTAACTCTAAACTTAACCCTAACCCTAACCCTAAACCTCACCCAACCCCTAACACTAAACCTAACCCTAACCCTCCCCCTAACCCTCCCCCTAAACCTATATCTAACCCTAAACCTCACCCTCAACCTTTCCCTAACCCTAACCCTAAACCTAATCCCCACCCTAACCCTAACCCAAACCCTCACCCTCAACCTCAAGGTAACTCTAACCCTAACCCTAACAATAACACTATCCCTAACCCTAATCCTCATCCCCACCCTCATCCTCAGCCCAACCCTAAGCCTAAGCCTAACCCTCACCCTAACCCTCACATTGACCCTATTCCTAACCCTAATCCTAAACGTAAACCTATCCCTAAACCTCACCCTAAATCTATCCTTAACACTAACACTAACCCTCACCCTCACCCTCAACCTCACAGTAACTCTAACCCTAACCCTTACAATAAGACTAACACTAACCATAACCATAACCATAACCATAACCCTCACCGTTAGCCTCACGCTCACCACAAACTTAACACTAACCATAACACTAACAATAACCCTAACCCTAACCCTAACCCTAATCTCACCCCAACCATCACCCTCAGCCTAACCCTAACACTAACCCTATCCCTAACCCTAACCCTCACTGTAAACCTAAACCTAACCCTAACACTAACACTAACCCTAACCCTAAACCTAACCCTAAACCTAACTCTAATCCTCACCCTCACCCTCACTCTAACCCAAATCCTAAACCTAACTCTCACCTAAACCTAAGCCTAACCCTAACCTTCAGCCTAACACTCACACTCACTCACCCTAACCCAAATCCTAAACCTTACTCTGTCCCTAACCCTAAACCTCACCCTAGCCCTCACCCTAAACCTAATCCTAACCTTCATCATTATCTTAACCCTCAACCTCAGCCTAAACCTCACCTTTACACTTACCATCATCCTCACCCTAACCTTCACCCTAAACCTAAACCTCATCCTAACCCTAAACCTAACCCTAAACCTAAATCTAATCCTCACCCTCACCCTCACTCTAACCCAAATCCTAAACCTAACCCTCACCTAAACCTAAGCCTAACCCTAACCTTCAGCCTAACACTCACACTCACTCACCCTAACCCAAATCCTAAACCTTACTCGGTCCCTAACCCTAAACCTCACCCTAGCCCTCACCCTAAACCTAATCCTAACCTTCATCATTATCTTAACCCTCAACCTCAGCCTAAACCTCACCTTTACACTTACCATCATCCTCACCCTAACCTTCACCCTAAACCTAAATCTTATCCTAACACTCACCCTAACCGTAAGCCTAAGCCTAACCCTAAACCTAACCCTCACACTCACCCTCACCCTAACCTTAACCCTAACACTAATCCTAACCCTAACCCTAAACCTCAACCTCACCCTCCCCCTAACCCTAAATCTAACCCTAAAACTAACCCTCACCCTAACCCAAATACTAACCCTAAACCTCAACCTAACCCTATGACTCACCCTCACCGTAACTCTATCCCTCATCCTAACCCTCACTCAAACCTTAAACCTAAACCTAAACCTCACCCAAATACTAACCCTAACCCTCACCCTCACCCAAGCCCTCACCCTAATCATAATCCTAACCCTAATCCTCATCCTAACCCTCACCCTAACCCTAACCTTAACCCACAGGCTGACCGTAACACTAACCCTAACCCTCACCCTAACCCGAAACGTAACCCGAACAGTAACACTAACCCTAAGACTAACCCTAAACCTCAACCTAACCCTAACCCTAACCCTCACCCTCACACTAGCACTCACCCTAATCTGAATCCTACCCTAACACTCATCCTAACCCCCACTGTAACACTAACCCTAACCCTCACCCTCACCCTAACTCTAAACCTAACCCTAACCCTCAACCTAACCCTAACCCTCACCCTCACAGTACCCCTTACCATAAACCTCACCCTAACCCAAAACTTAACCGGAAACCTAATTCTCACCCTAACCCTAACCCTAACCCTCACCCTAACCCTAACCCTCGCCCTCATCCTCACCCTCAGCCTAACCCTAAGCCTAAGCCTAACCCTAACCCTCACACTCACCCTAACACTAACCCTAATTCAAACCCTCACCAAATCCCTAACCCTAACCCTAAACCTCACCCAAACACTAACCCTAACCCTCACCCTCACGTTAGCCCTCACCATAACCCTAAGCCTAAGCCTAACCCTAACCCTCACACTCACCCTAACACTAACCCTAAACCTAATCCTAACCCTAACCCTAACCCTCACCCTCACCCTAACACTCACCTTAAGCCTAACTGTAAAATTAATCCTAACCCTAACCCTAACACTAAACCTCACCATAACACTAAATCTAACCATCCCCCTAAGCCTAAACCTCACCCTAATACTAATCCTAAACCTCAACCTCACCCTAGCCCTCACCCTAACCCTAACCCTCAACCTTACCCAAGACCTCACACTAACCCTAACACTAATCCTCAATCTAACCCTCACCCTCACCCTAACCCTAAACCTATCAATCACCCTAACCCTAACCCTCACCCTTACCGTAAACCTCACACTCAGCCTAACCCTTTACCCTTACCATCATGCCCACCCTAACACTCACCCTAACCCTAACCCTGACCCTAACCCTAACTCTACCCCTAAACTTCACCCTCAACCTAACCCTAACTCTAACACTAACCCTAACACTAAACCTCACCCTAACCCTAACCCTAAACCTCCGCCTCAACCTCATGCTCAGCCTAACCCTAAGCCTAAGCTTAACCCTTACCCTAACCCTCACCCTCACCCTAGCCTTCACCCAAACACTTATCTTAACAATAACGCTCATCCTAACTCTCACTCTAACCCTAAACCTAACCCTAACCCTAACCCTAATCCTCACCCACACCCTCACCCTCAGCCTAACCCTAAGCCTAAGCCTAACCCTAACCCTAACCCTAACACTCACCCTCACCTTAAAACTAATCCTAACCCTAACCCTAACCCTAAACCTCAACCTAACCCTCACCCTAACCTTAAACCTAACACCAACCCTAACATTAACCCTCCAAGTAACCCTAAATCTAACCCTAAACCTCACCGTCATCCTAAACCTAATCCTACCCTAACCCTAAACCACACCCTAAACCTAACCGTATCCCTCACCCTCACCCTCACCCTCACCCTCACCCTCACCCTCACCATAACGCTAATCCTAACCCTAACTATAATACTAATCCTAAATTTAAAACTAACCCTAACCCTAATCCTACAATTCACCCTCACTCTATTCCTAATCCTAACCCTAACCCTCAACCTAACCCTAACCCTCTAACTCACTGAAACCCTAACCCTCATACTAACCCTCACCCTAACCCTAACCCTAATTCTAAACCTAACCCTAACACTCACCCTCAACCTAGCCCTCACCCCAACCCTAATTCTAATCCTAACCCTCACCCTCACACTCACCTGCACACTCACCCTCACCATAACTCTAAATTTAACCCTAATGCTAACCTTAAACCTAACCCTAATCCTAACACTAACCATAACCCTCACACTAGCCCTCCCCCTAAACCTATGTCTAACCCTAAACCTCACCCTCACCCTAACCCTAAACTAACCCTAATCCCCACCCTAAACGTAACCCTAACCCTCACCCTCAACCTCAAGGGAATTCTAACCCTAAAACTAACAATAACACTAACCTTATCCCTAATCCTCACCCCCACCCTCATCCTCAGCCGAACCCTAAGTCTAAGCCTAACCCTCACCCTAACCTTCACACTCACCCTAATCCTAAACCTAATCGCAAACCTAAGCCTATCCCTAAATCTCACCCTAAATCTAACCCTAACACTAACCCTAACCCTCACCCTCACCCTCAACCTCACAGTAACTATAACCCTAACCCTAACAATAAGACTAACACTCTACCATGACCATAACCATAACCATAACCCTCGCCGTTAGCCACACCCTCACCACAAACTTAACACTAACCATAACACTAACAATAACCCTAACCCTAACCCTAACCCTAATCCTCACCCCCACCATCACCCTCAGCCTTACCCTATCACTAACCCTATCCCTAACCCTAACCCTCACTGTAACCCTAACCCTAAACCTAACCCAAAACCTAACCCTAAACCATACCCTAAACCTAACACTAAACATAACCCTAATCCTCACCCTCACACTCACTCTAACCCAATCCCTAACCCTAACCCTCACCTAACCCTAAGACTAACCCTAACCCTAACCCTAACACTCACACTCACTCACCCTAACCCAAATCCTAAACCTTACCCTATCCTTAACCCTAACCCTCAACCTAACCCTCACCCTAGCCCTCACACTAAACCTAATCCTAACCCTCACCCTTATCTTAACCCTCACCCTCAGCCTAAACCTCACCTTTACCCTTACCATCATCCTCACCCTAACCCTCACCTTAAACCTAAACCTCATCCTAACACTTACCCTAACAATAAACCTAACCATCACCCTAAACCTAACACTCACCCTCAACCTCATGCTCATCCTATCCCTAAGCTTAAGCTTAAACCTTATCCTAACCTTCACCCTCACCCTAGCCCTCACCCTAACCCTAATCCGAAACCTAACCCTCACCCTAACCCTAAGCATAAACATAACCCTAACCCTAATCCTCACCCCTACACTCACCCTCAGTCTAACCCTAAGCCTAAGCCTAACCCTAACCCTAACCCTCACACTCACCCTTACCCTAACCTTAACCCTAACACTAACCCTAACCCTCATCTTCAACCTAACCCTCCCCCTAAACCTAAATCTAACCCTAAAACTAGCCCACAATTTAACCCAAATACTAACCGTAACCCTAAGCCTAAACCTCACCCAAACACTAACCCTAACTCTCACCCTCACCATAGCCCTCACCCGAATCCTAATCCTAACCCTAATCCTCATCCTAACCCTCACCCTAACCCTAACCTTAACCCTCAGTCTGACCTTAACCCTAATCCTTCCCCTCACCCTAACCTTTAACTTACCTCGAACCGTAACACTAACCCTAACCCTAACGCTAAACCTCACCCTAACCCTAAAACTAAACCTCACCCTCACCCTAGCCCTCACCCTAATCTTAATCCTAACCCTAACCATCATCCCAACCCTCATCCTAACACTAACCCTAACCCTCACCCTCACCCTCAGCCTAAGTCTAAACCTAACCCTAACCATAATACTAATCCTAAACCTAAACCTAACCCTAACCCTAACCCTAATCCTACCACTCACCCTTATTCCAATCCTAATACTAAACCTAACCCTCAACCTTACCCTAACCCTAAACCTCACTGTAACCCTAACCATCATCCTGACCCTCACCCTAACCCTAACCCTAATTCTAAACCATACCCTAACACTAAACCTAACCCTCACTCTCACCCTAACCCTAATCCTAAACCTAACCCTCATCCTAACTCTCACCCTAACCCTAACCCTAACCATAACCCTAACCCTAATCATCACACCCACCCTCAACCTCAGCCTAACCCTAAGCCTAAGCCTAACCCTAACCCTAACCCTCACACTCACCCTCACCTTAAAACTAATCCTAACCCTAACCCTAAACCTCAACCTAACCCTCATCTTAACCTTAAACCTAACTCTAACCCTAACATTAACCCTCCAACTAACCGCAAATCTAACCCTAAACCTCACCGTCGTCCTAACCCTAATCCTAGCCGTAACCCTAAACCTAAACGTATCCCTCACCCTCACCCTCACCCTCACCCTCCCCATAACTCTAACCCTAACCCTAACCATAATACTAATCCTAAACCTAAACATAACCCTAACCCTAACCCTAATCCTATCATTCACCCTCATTCTAATCCTAATCCTAACCCTAACCCTCAACCTAACCCTAACCCTCAACCTCACTGTAACCCTAACCCTCATCCTAACCCACACCCTAAACCTCACCCTAATTCTAAACCTTACCCTAACACTAACCCTAACCCTCACCCTCACCCTAGCCCTCACCCTAACCCTAATCCTAACCCTACCACTCACCCTAACCCTAAAATCACCCTCACCTTTACCCTAAGCCTAACCCTAAGACTAAGCCTAACCCTAAGCCTAACCCTCACACTCAACCTAACCCTTACACTAATCCTAATCCTAACCCTCAGCCTAACCCTCACCCTCACCCTCACCCTAACCCTAACCCTAACCCTAATCCTAATCCTCACCCTAACCCTCCCCTTAACCCTAACTCTAACCCCAAACCTCACCCTCACCTAACCCTAACCCTAACCATAACCCTAACACTAAACCTCTCCCTAACCCTAACCCTCACCCTCAACCTCAACCTCACCATAACTCTAACCGTAACCCTAACAATAAGAATACTCTTAACCCTAACCATGACCAGAACCCTCACTGTCAGCCTCACCCTCATCACAAACTTAACACCAACCATAACAGTAACAATAATCCTAACCCTAACCCTAACCATAATCCTCACCCCCACAATCACCCTCAGCCTAACCCTAACACTAATCTTAATCCTAGCCCTAACCCTCACCTTAACACTAACAATAACACTAACCCTAAACCAAACCCTAAACCTAAACCTAAACCTAACCCTAATCCTCAGCCTCAAACTAACATTAACCCTAAACCTAACCCTATCCTTAACCCTAACCCACACCCTAACCCTCACCTTAACCCTAACCTCACCCTCACCTTCACCCTCAGCCTAACCCAAAGACTAAGCCTTACCCTAAACCTAACCCCCACACTCAACCTAACCCTTACACTAATCCTAATCCTAACCCTCAGCCTAACCCTCACCCTCACCCTCAACCTAACCCTAACACTAACCCTAACCCTAAACCTCACCCTAACCCTCCCCCTAACCCTAACTCTAACCCCAAACCTCACCCTCTCCTAACCCTAACCCTAACCTTAATCCTAAACCTCACCCTAACCCTAACCCTCACCCTCAACCTCAACCTCAACCTCACCATAATTCTAACCCTAACCCTAACAATAAGAATAATCTTAACCCTAACCATAACCAGAACCCTCACTGTCAGCCTCACCCTCATCACAAACTTAACCCTAACCATGACAGTAACAATAATCCTAAACATAACCCTAACCCTAATCCTCACCCCACACTCACCCTCAACCTAACCCTAACACTAACCTTAATCCTAACCCTAACCCTCACCTTAACACTAACCCTAACCCTAACACTAACACTAACCCTAAACCAAACCCTAAACCTAAACCTCACCCTAACCCTTCTCCTCAGCCTCACCCTCACATTAACCCTAACCCTAACCATATCCTTAACCCTAACCCTCACCTGAACCCTCACCCTAGCCATCACCCTAAACCTAATCCTAACCCTAAACTTCATTCTAACCCTCACCCTAACCCTAACCCTAACCCTAACCCTCACCCTCACCCTCGCCCTGTCTCTAACCATAACACTAAACCTAAACCTCACCCTCACCGTAATCCTAAATCTAACCCTAACCCTAAACCTAAACCTCCTCAACATCACCCTCACCATAACCGTAACCCTAACTCTAACAATAACCCTAACCTTAACCCTAAACCTAACCCTCACCCTAATCATAACCCTCAAACTAAACCTAATCCTCACCCTAATATTTACCCTCACCCTTACACTAACCCTAATCCTAACACTAATCCTCACACTAACCCTAACCCTCACCCTAATCCTAAACCTCACCCGAACACTAATCATAACCCTCACCCTTACCGAAACTCTCACCCTCAGCCTAACCCTCACCTTTACCCTCACCCTAACCCTAACCCTCACGCTAACGCTAACTCTACCCCTAAACCTCACCTCACCCTAACCCTAACTCTCACCCTCACACTAAGATTTAAGCTCCCTGTAACCTTAACAATAACCAAAAACCTAACCCTAACCCTTACCCTAAAAATAACCGTGACCCTAACCCTAACACTAACACTTACCCTCACCCTAACAGTAACCGTAACCCTAACTATAATCCTCACACTAACCCTAACCCTCACCCTAATCCTAAACCTAACCCTAACCCTAACCCTAACTCTAACCCTCACCCTCACCTTAGCCCTCACCCTAACCCTAATTCTAACCCTCACCCTCATCCTAACCCTAAACCTCATGCTCACCCTAAACCTCACACTAACCCAAACCCTAAACCTAATCCTCAATCTAACCCTCACCGTAACCCTAACCCTAACCCTAAACCTAACCCTAACCTTCACCCTTATCTTAACCCTCACCCTCAGCCTCAACCTCACATTTACCATTACCATCATCCTAACCCTAACACTAAACCTCATCCTAACCCTCACACTAACCATAAACCTAACCATCACCGTAACCCTAAACCTAACACTCACCCACAACCTCATGCTTAGCCTAACCATAAGCCTAAGCCAAAACATTACCCTAACCCTCACCCTCACCCTAGACCTCACCCTATCCCTAATATGAATCCTAACCCTCATCCTAACCCTCACCTTAACCCTAACCCTAACCATCACCCTAACCCTAACCATCACCCTAACCCTAATCCTCACCCCCACCCTCACCCTCAGCCTAACCCTAAGCCTAAGCCTAACCTTAACCCTAACACTCACATACCCTCACCCTCACCCTAACCCTAATCCTAATCATACCCCTTACCCTAACCCTCACCCTCACCCTAACCCTCACACTAACCCTAACCCTAACGCTAACCGTAACCCTAAACCTCACCCACAGCCTCACCTTATCCCGAACTCTAACCCTAAAACTCAACCTCACCCTAACTTTAACCCTAACCCTAAACCTCAGCCTAAACCTAAACCTAAACCTCACCCTCACCCTAGCCCTCACCTTAACCCTAATCCTAACACTAACCTTCATCCAAACCCTCCCCCTAACCCTTACCCTAACCCTTATCCTAACCCTAAACCACACCCTGAACCTCACCCTCACCCTAGCCCTAAGCCTAAACCTAAACCTAACACTAACACACACAGTCACCCTCACCCTAACCCTAACCCTAATCCTAACCCTTACCCTCACCCTATCCCTCACCCTCAGTGTAACCCTAAGCATAATCCTAACCCTAACCCTAACCCTCACACTCACCCTAACATTTACCCTAATCCTAATCCTAATCCTAACACTCACCCTCAGCCTCACCTTAAGCCTAACTCTAACCCTAAACCTCACCCTCAACCTAACCATAACCTTAAGCCTAAACCTAACAATAATCCTAATCCTAAAACTCACCCTCAGCCTCACCCTAACACGTAATCTAATTGTAAACCTCACACTGACACTACTCCTAACCCTAAACCTATCCCTAAACCTCATCCTAACCCTAACCCTAACGGTCACCCTCACCCTCACTGTAACCGAAACCCTAACCCTAACTCTAAAAATAACACTAACCCTAACCCTCACCCTAAACATAAACGTCACCCTAACCCTAACCCTAACCCTCACCTTAAAACTTACCCTCACCCTAACACTAACCCTAAACCTAACACTAACCATCACACTAACCCTAAACATCACCCTAACCCTAAACCTAACCCTTACACTAACCCTAAACCTCACCCTCACCCTATTCCTCACCCTAACCCTAACCCTCATCCTCAACCTAAACCTCAATCTAACCCTAACACTAATACTCAATCCATCCCCCACCCTAACACTAACCCTAACCCTAACCCTCACCCTAACGCTAACCTTCACCCTTACCATAACCCTCAACCTCAGCCTAACACTCACCTTTCCATTTACAGTCACCCCCACCCGAACCCTCACCCTAAACCAAACCCTCACCCTAACCCTAACTCTACCCCTAAACCTCAACCTCAATCTACCCCTAACTCTAACCCTAACCCTAACACTAAACCTCACACTAACCCTAACACTAACCATCACCCTCAACCTCATTCAAATCCTATCCCTAAGCCTAAACTAAACCTTACCGCAAACCTCACCCTCACCCTAGCCCTCACCCTAACCCGAATACTAACCATATACCTCATCCTAAACCTCATCCTAACTCTAACCCTAACCCTCACCCTCACCCTCAGCCTAACCCTAAGCCTAAGCCTAAGCCTAACCCTAACACTCACACTCACCTTCACCCTAACCCTAGTCCTAAATCTAACCTTATCCCTAACCCTAAACCTCAACCTAACCCTAACACCAATCCTTCCACTAACCCTCACACTAACCCTCACCCTAACCCTAACTCTAACCCTAAACCTCACCCTCACCCTCACCCTAACCTTCAGCCTAAACCTAAGCCTAACTCTAACCCTAACACTAACCCTCACACTCACCCTCACCTTAACCCTAATCCTAATCCCAGCCCTAACCCTAACCCTCACCCTAACAATAACCCTCACCCTAACCCTAAACCTAACACTAAACTTAACCCTAACCCTCACCCTAACCCTAAATCTATACTGAAACCTCAACCTAACCCTAACCCTAACCCTAACCCTAAACCTCACCCTAAACATAACCCTAAAACTCACCTTCATCCTAACCCTCATCCTAACCCTCTCCCTAACCCTAACCCTAACCATCACCCTAACCCTAACCATCAAGCTCAAACACACGCTCAGCCTAAACACTAAGCCTAAACCTAAACCTAACCCTAACCCAGACACTCACCCTCATCCTAACCCAAATCCTAATCCTAATCCTAACAATAACCCTAACACTAACCCTCACCCCAAACATAACCCTAACACTTACCCTCACCCTAACACTAACCCTAAGTCTAAAACTAACACTCACACTAACCCGAAACCTCACCCTAACCCTAACCCTAAACTTCACCCTCACCCTAGCCCTCACTCTAACACTAATTCTAACCCTAACCCTCAACCTAACCATAACCCTCATCCTCACCCCAAACCTCACACTAACCCTAACCCTAATCCTCAATCTAACCCTCACCCTAACCCTAACCCGAACCCTTAACCAAACACTCTCCCTAACCCTAACCCTCACCTTTATCATAACCCTCACTCTCAGCCTAACCCACAACTTTACCCTTACAATCACCCTCACCCTAACCCTCATCCTTACCCTAACCCTCACCCTAACCCTAATTCTGACCCTAATCCTCATCCTAACCCTAACCCTCATCCTCACCCTAAACCTCACATGAACCCTAAACCTAATCCTCAATCTAACCCTAACCCTAAACCTAACCCTAAACCTAACCCTACCCCTCACCCTAAGCCTCACTCTAACCCTAACCCTCACCCTAACCCTCACCCTCACCGTCACCGTAACCCTCACCCTAACCCTAATGCTAACTCTAACACACACCCTAACCCTCATGCTATCACTTACCCACACCACAAACTTAACCCTAACCTTAAACGTCACCCTCACCCTAAACCTCACCCTAAACCTAAACCTAATCCTAACCCTCACCCTCACCCTCACCATAACCATAACCCTCACCTAACCCTAACCCTAACCTTCAACGTCACCCTAAACCTCATATCACCCGAACCCTCACCCTAACCCTAACGCTCACACACACCCTAACGCTCAAGCTAACCCTCACCTTAAACCTCACCTGATCCTCATCCTAACCCTAACCAATGCCTAACCAAGACCCTCAGCCTAACCCTCAACTTCACCCTAACACTCACCCTCACTCTAGCCCTCACACTAACAATAACCCCCACCCTAACCCTAACACTCAACCTAACCATAACCCTCACCCTAACCCTAACCCTCACCCTAAAACTAACCCTAACCCTAACACTAACGCTCACACTAACCCTAACACTCATCCGAACCATAAACCTCACCCTAACACTAACCCTAACCCTCACCCTCAACATAGCCCTTACAATAACCCTAACTCTCATCCTAACCCTAAACCTCACCCTAACACTAACCCTAACCCTCACCCTCAACCTAGCCCTTACACTAACCCTAACCCTCATCCTCACCCTAAACCTCACACTAACCCTAAAATTAATGCTCAATCTAACCCTAACCCTAACCCTTACCCTAACCCTAACCCTCATCCTAACACTCACCCTAACCATAAACCTATCCATCACCCTAACATTAACCCTCACCCTAACCCTGAACCTCAGCCTAAAACTAAGCCTAAGCCTAAGCCTAACCCTACCTCTCACAGTAACCCTAACCCTAACCCTAAACCTAATCCTAACCCTAACCCTCATCCTAACCCTCACCCTCACCCTAACCCTAACCATCAACCAAGACCTATTCCTCACCCCCACCCTTACCATCAGCCTAACCCTAAGCCTAAAACTAACCCTAACCCTAATCCTCACGCTCACCCTCGCCCCCACCCTAACCCTAATCCAAAACATAACCCTCATCCTAACCCTCACCCTAACCCTAACCCTAAACCTCACCCTATCCCTAACCCTCATCCTAACACTCACCCTAACCATAAACCTATCCATCACCCTAACATTAACCCTCACCCTAACCCTGAACCTCAGCCTAACACTAAGCCTAAGCCTAAGCCTAACCCTACCTCTCACAGTAACCCTAACCCTAACCCTAAACCTAATCCTAACCCTAACCCTCATCCTAACCCTCACCCTCACCCTAACCCTAACCATCAACCAAGACCTATTCCTCACCCCCACCCTTACCATCAGCCTAACCCTAAGCCTAAAACTAACCCTAACCCTAACCCTCACGCTCACCCTCGGCCCCACCCTAACCCTAATCCAAACCATAACCCTCATCCTAACCCTCACCCTAAACCTAACCCTAAACCTCACCCAATCCCTAACCCTAACCCTCAACCTAACCCTAACCCTCACCCTCACGGTAATCCTAACCCTAATCCTCACCCTAAACCTAAACCTAACCCTAACCTTAACCCTCACCCTAGCCCTAACCCTAACGCGAATCCTAACCCTATACCTCATCCTAAACCTCACCCTAACCCTAACCCTCACCCTCACCCTAACACTCACCCTCAGCCTAACCCTAAGCCTAAGCCTAACCTGAAACCTAAACCTCACACTCACCCTGACCCTAGCCTTAATCCTCAATCTAACCCTATCCCTAACCCTAACCCTCACCCTCACCCTAGCCCTAACCCTACACCTAATCCTATCCCTAACCCTCATCCTAAACCTCACCCTAACATTAACCCTAACCATCACAAAAAACCTATTTCTAATACCCTTCCTCACCCTCAGCCTAACCCTAAGCCTAAGCCTAAACCTAACACTAACACACACACTCTCCCTCAGCCTAACTCTCAGCCTAAACCTAAACCTAACCCTAACCCACACACTTACCCTCACCCTAACACTAATCCTAAACCTAACCCTTACCCTATCCCTCCACCTAACTCTCACCCTAACCCTAAACTTAACACTAACCCTAACCCTAACCCTCAACCTAACCCTCACCCTAATCCTGACTCTAACCCTAAACCTCACCCTCACCCTAACCCTAACTCTAAGCCTAACCCTAACCCTAACCCTAACCCTAACCCTCACCCTAATTCTAACACTAACCCTAACCCTAACCCTAACCCTAACCCTAAACCCTTAAACTCACCATCACCCTAACCCTAACACTAAACCTAACCCTCACCCTAACCCTAACCCTAAACCTCACCCTCACCCTAACCCTCACCCTCAGCCTAACTCTAACACTCACCCTATCCCTAACCCTAATCCTCACACGAACCCTAACCTTAACCCTCACCCTTACCCTAACCATAACCCTAACACTCATTCTCACCCTAGCCCTCACCCCAAACCTATTCCTCACACTAAACCTAACCCTCAAGTTAAGCCTACCCCTACCCCTCACCATTACCCTCATCCTAACCGTAACTCTAACCCTTATCACAATAACCCTAAACCTAAGTCTCACCCTCAACATAGCCCTCACTCTAACACTAATCCTAACCCTCACCCACACCCTAACCCTCACCATAACCGTAACCCTCACCGTCACAATAGGCCTCACCCTAACCCTAACCCTAACTCTATCCCTCACCCTAACCCTCACCCTCACCCTCACTTTAACCATTACCATGAGCCTAACCCTCACCATCACAATTATCCCCACACTAACCCTAATCTTTACCTAACCAATACCCTAACCCTCACCCTCATCCTAACCTAACCCTATCTCTAACACTAACCCTCATACTAAACCTAACCCTCACCCTCAGCCTAACGTTCACCCTCACCATAACCCTCACCCTAACCCTTATACTCACCCTAACCTTAACCCTCACACTAACCCTAACCCTCCTCCTAACCCTAACCCTCACCTGAACCTTAACCCTCACTTTAACCATTACCCTCACCTAACTCAGAACCGAACCCTAAACCTACCCCTCACCTTAACCCTCACATTATCCTAACCCTAACCCTCACCCTAACCCTATCCCTAACCCTCACCCACACCCTAGCCCTCACCATAACCCAAATCTAACCCTAACCCTCACATAAAACTAACCCGCACCATAACCCTTACCCTCACCCTCAACCTCAACATCACACTAACCCTAACCCTCACCCTAACGCATACCCTAATCCTATCCCTAACCCTAACCCTAAACCTAAACCTAAACATCAACCTAACACTCACCCTCACCCTAAACCTACACCTAACCCTCACCCTCACCCTAACTCTTAATCTCACCCTCACCCTAAACCTCACACTAACCCTAAACCTCAGCCTAACCCTAAGCCTAAAACTCAACGTCACCCTAACCCTCACCCACAGCCTAAATCTAAACTTAACCCTAATCCTGGCCCTCACCCTAACCTTAAACATCAACCTCACCCTCACCGTCAACCTCAGACTAACTCTAACCCTAAACCTCATCCTAGCCCTCACCCTCACCCTCACCCTAATCCCAACGTTCGCCCTCACCCTCACCATGTCCCTAACCCTAAACCTCACCATATCCCTAAACCTCACCCTAACCCTAAGCCTAATCCTCACACTCACCCTCACACTAACCCTAACCCTAACCTAACCCTCACACTCACCCTCATGCTAAATCTAACAATAACCCTATCCCTAACCCTAACTCTAACCCTAACTCAAACCCTAAACCTAACCTAACCCTAAACCCTAACCGTAACCATAACACTAACCCTAACCCTAACCCTAACCCTAACCCTCACACTAAACCTAGCCCTCAACCTAACCCTAACCCTACCCCTCACCTTAACCCTAGATCTAAACCTAACCCTAAGCCTAAGCCTTCACCAGAGCCGTAACCATGACCCTAATCCTAATTTTAACCCTCACCCTAATACTAACACTCACCCTAACCCTCACCCTCAACCTCACCCTAAACCTCACCCTAACCATAACCGTAACACTCACCATAACCCTCACCCAAACACTACTCCTAACCCTACCCCTAACCCTCAACCTAACCCTCACCCTCAACCTCACCCTAAACCTCACCCTAACCATAACCGTAACACTCACCATAACCCTCACCCAAACACTACTCCTAACCCTACCCCTAACCCTCAACCTAACCCTCACCCTAAACCTCACCCTAAGCCTAACCCTAACACTAACCCTCAACCTAAACCTTACCCTAACCCTTAACCTCACCATCACCCTAACCTTCACAAAAAACCTAACCCTCATCCTAAACCTAACCCTAAATATCACCTTCACCCTAAACCTCACCCTCAGCCTAACTCTAACCCTCACCCTATCCCTACCCTAATCCTCACACTAACCCTAACCCTCACCCTCACCCTAACCCTAAACTTAACCCTCACCCTAACCGTAATGCTAACCCTAACCCTCACACACACCCTAAACCTGAACCTTAGCCTTACCCTCACCGTAAACCTAACCCCAACCACAACCCTCACCCTCAACCTATCCGTCACCCTAACCCTAACGCTAACCCTCACCCTAAAACTAACCGTAACCCTCAACCTAACCCTCAACCTAAACCTAACCCTAACCCTCACCATCAGCCTGACCCTAAACCTCACCCTTACCTAACCCTAATCCTTTCCCTCACCCTAACCCTAAGACTATCCCTAATCCTCACACTAACCCTAACCCTCACCCTCACCCTAACCCTCACACTCACCCTAACCCTTACCCTCTTCCTAACCCTAATCTTATCCCTAAACCTAACCCTACCCCTAAAACTCACAAAACCTAGCCCTCACCCTCACCATAACCCAACCTTCACCTTAACCCTCAACTTAACCCTAACCCTCACCCTAACCCTAACCCTTACCCTCAACCTAACCCTAACCCTATCCCTAAACCTCTCCCTCACCCTAAACCGCACCCTTAACTTAACCCTAACCCTTACCCTCACCCTAACCCTAACACTAGACCTAACACTAACCCTCACACTAACCCTCACCCCCACACTAAACCTCAACCTAAACCTCAACGTAACTATCACCCTAACAATCACCCTAATAAACACCCTCATCCTAACTGTCACCCTCACCCTAACCCTAACCCTATCCCTAACCCTCACCCTAATCCTAACCTTAACCCTCACCCTCACCCTAACCGTAACCCTCACTCTAACCCTCACCGTAACATTTATTCTAACCCTAAACCTAAACCTCACCCTAATCCTAAACCTAGCCCTCCCCCTCAAGCTTGCTCTAACCCTAACCCTAAGCCTAACCCTCACCCTAACCCTTACCCTCACCCTAAATGTAACCCTCACCCTCAAAATAACCCTCACAATAACCATAACCCGAACCCTAACTCTAACACTCACATTAACCCTCACCCTCAATCTAACCCAAAAGCTTACCCTAACCCTCACCCTAACCCTAACCCTAAGACTAACTCTAACCCTGAACCTCACCCTAACACTAAACCGAAACCTAACCTTCAACTTCAACCTCATTGTAACCCTAACCCTAACAATAACAATAAACCTAACCCATAAATTAATGCTACCACTCTTCCTCACCCTATCACTAACCCTAACCCTCACCCTAACCCTAACACTCAACCTCAACCTAGCCCTCACCCTAAACCTAATCCTAAGCCTAACCCTAACCCTAACCCTCATCCTCACCCTAATCCTCACACTAACCCTAGCAATATTCCTCAATCTAACCCTCACCCTCACCCTAACCCTAAACCTAACCCTCATCCTAACCCTCACCATAACCCTAACCCTCACCCTTACCGTAACCCTCACCCTCAGCCTAACCCTAAAATTTACACTTACTGTCACCCTCAGCCTAACCGTCACCCTAACCCTAATCCTCATCCTAACCCTCACCATAATCATAACCCTAACTATCACCCTAACCCTAACCCTCACACTCACCCTCAGCCTCAGCCTAAACCTAAGCCTAACCCTAATCCTAACCCTAACCCTCATCCTAACCCTCAACCTAACCATAACTCTATCCATCACTCTAAACCTAATCTGCATCCCCACCATCACCCTCAGCCTAAACCTAAGCCTAAACCTAACCCTAACCCTAACCCTCACACTCACCCTCACCATAACCCTAATCCTAAAACTAACCCTAACCCTAACACTAAACCTCACCCCCAAACTCACCCTAAACACAACCCTAACCCTAACCCTAACCTGCACACTCACCTTCACCCTCCCCGTAATTCTAACCTTAACCCTAACAATAACCCTAACCTTAAACCTCACCCTCAACCTCACACTCACCTTAACCCTAAATCTAAGCCAAATACTTACCTTCACCCTAACCCTAACCCTAACCCTAAACCTCACCTTAACCGAAACCCTAAACCTCACCCTCAGCCTCACCCTCAACTTAAACCGAACCCTAAACATAACACTAACAATAACCCTCACCTTAACCCTAATACTTACCCTCACCCTCACCCTAACCCTAACACTAACCCTTACCTTAAACCTAACCCTCACCCTCAACATAACCCTAACCCTAACCCTAACACTAAACCTCACCCTAACGCTGACGCTAACCCTCACCCTCACTCTAGCCCCCACCCTAACCCTAATCCTAACCATAAACCATATCCTAACCCTCACCCTAAGCCTAAAAGTCTAACCCTCACACTAACCCTAACCCTCAACCTCACTCTCACGCTGGGCCTAAACCTAAGACTAACCCTAACCCTAACACTCACCCTCACCCTAACCCTAACCATAACACTAACCCTAAACCTAACCCTAACCCTCACACTAAACCTCACCCTAACTCTAACTCTAACGCTAAACCTCACCCTCACCCTTACCCTAACCCTCACCCTCACCTGCACCCGCCACCTAACACTAAGCCTAAACCTAAACCCAAACCAAACCATAACACTAACCCTAATCCTAACCCTCACGCTAAGCCTAACCCTAACCTCACCCTCACCCTAGCCCATACCCTAACCCTAAGCCTCAAGCTAACCTTCACCCCAACCCTCACTCTAACCATAACCCCAACCCTCACCCTAACCGTAACCCTCACCCTATCGCAATCCTAACCCTAACCCTAATGCTAACCCTCACACTCACCCTCATCTTAAATCTAATCCTAATCCTAACCCTAACCCTAACCCTCACCCTTACCTAAACATCACCCTAACCCTAACCCTAACATTAACCCTAACACTAACCCTAACCGTAACCCTAACCCTAACCATATGGCTCAACCTCTGCCTCACCCTCACCGCAAACTTAACCCTAACCATAACACTAACAATAACCCTAAACCTAACCCTCACTCAAACCCTATCCCTAACCCTAAAGCTAACCCTAACCCTAATCCTAACCCTAAACCTAACCCTAACCCTAACCCTAAACCTAAATCTCATTCTAAACCTCACCCTAACCCTAACCCTCACCCTAAAACTAACCCTAACCCTCAACCTCATGCTCGGCCTAACCCTAAGCCTAAGCCTAATCATAACCCTAACCCTAATCCTCATACTAACCCTCACCCTAACCATAACCCTAACACTAACCCTAACTCTAAAATTTAACCTCACCCTCACCCTCACCGTACCATTACCCTAAACCTAACCCTAAAAATAACCCTAACCCTAAACCTCACCCCCAACCTCACCCTCACCCTAACCCTAACCCTACCCATAAACCTCAGCCTAAACCTAACCCTAACCCTCAACCTCACCCTCACCGTAACTTTAACCCTAACCCAAAAATAACACTAACCCTAACCCTAACACTAACCCTCACCCTCACCATAACCCTAACACTAATCCAAAACCTCTCTCTAACCCTAACCCTAACCCTAACCATAAACCTCACCCTAAACCTAACCCTCACCCTCACCCTAACCCTAACCTTAACACTAACCCTAAACCTCACACTAACTCTCACCATAATGATAAATCTAACCCTAAACCTCACCCTCACCCTAAACCTAACCCTCACTCTCACCCTCACCATCCGCCTAACACTAAGCCTATACCTAAGCCCAGCCATAACCCTAACACTAACCATAACCCTAATCCTCACCCTAACCCTCACCATCACTCTAACCCTAACCCCAACCCTCACCCTAACCCTAATCCTCACCCTCAACCTAACTCTAATCCTAATGCTAACCCTAACCCTCACACCTACCCTCACCTTAACCCTAATCCTAATCCTATCTTTAACCCTCATCCCCACCCTAAACCTCACCCTAACCCTAATCCTAACACTAACCCTAACCCTAACCCTCACCCTAACCCTAACTCTAACCCTAAATCTCACCATCAGACTAACCCTAACGCTAACCCTAAACATCACCCTAACCCTAAAACTCATGCTAACACTTACCCTAACCCTAATCCTCACCCTATCCCTAACCCTAACACTCACCCTCACCCTAGCCCTCACACTAAGCCTAACACTAACCCTACCTCTCACCCGAACCCTAAACCTAAACCTAACACTAATCTGTACCCTAAGCCTAACCCTAACCCTCACCCTAACACTAACCCTCACCCTAACCCTCACCCTAAACCTAACCGTAACCTTCACCCTAATCCTAACCCTTACCCTAACCCTCACATTCACCCTAGCCCTCACACTAACCCAAACCTAACCCTACCCCTCACCCTAGCCCTCCACTTAAACCTAACCCTAAACCTCACCCTAAGCCTAACCCTCACCATCACCCTCACACTCACCCTAACCCTAACCCTAAACCTAACCCTCCCCTTAAACTTAACCCTCACCCTAACCCTAACCCTCACCCTCACCCTCACTCTAACAATAACCCTAACCCTAACCCTAATGCTAATTCTAACCCTTACACTCATCATAACCCTCACCCTAAACCTTACCCTCACCCTAACTCTCACCCTTACCCCAACCCTAACCCTAAACCTCACCCTAACCCTAAACCTCAACCTTACTCTAACCCCCACCCTAACACTAAAATTATCCCTAAACCTAACCCTCATCCTAACCCTCAACCTAACCCTTACTATCACCCTAAACCTAACCCTCAACCTAACCCTAACCGTACCCCTCACCCTAACCCTCATCCTAACCCTAACCCTAACCCAAACCCTCACCCTAATCCTAACCCTAACCCTAATGCTCCTCCTAAACCTAACCCTCACCGGCATCCAGACCCTCAACCTCAGTCTAACCCTAACCCTAACCCTAACCCTAACCATAAACCTCACCATATCCCTAACCCTAACCCTAACCCAACACTATCCCTAAACCTAACCCTAAGCCTAACCCTAACCATCATCCTAACCCTAATCCTAAACACAACCCTCACCCTCAACCTAACACTTAACCTCAGCCTCACCCAAACCCTCACACTAACCCTAACCCTCACCCTAACCGTAACCCTCACCGTCACAATAACCCTCACCCTAACCCTAACCCTAACTCTAATCCTCACCCTAACACTCACCCTAACCATAACCCTAACCGTTACCCTAACCCTCACCCTAAACGTAACCCTAAGCCTAACCCTAACCATCACCCTAACCCTAATCCTAAACACAACCCTCACCCTCACCCTAACCCTTAACCTCAGCCTCACCCTAACCCTCACACTAACCCTAACCCTCACCCTAACCCTAAAACTAAACGTCATCCTCACCCTAACCCACACCCTCATCCTAACTCTCACCCTCACCCTAACCCTAACCCTATCCCTAACCCTCACCCTAACCCTAACCTTAACCCTCACACTCACCCTAATCCTACCATTAAACCTCACCCACACCCTGGCCCTCACCCTAAATGTAATCCTATCCCTAACCATCACATAAACCTAATCCTCACCATAACCCTAACCATCACCCTCACCCTAAACCTCACCCTAACCCTAACCCTCACCCTAAACCTCACCCTAATCCTATCCATAACTATAAGCCTAACCCTCAACCTAAACCTCAACCTAACCCTAAACCTAACCCTCACCCTCACCCTAACCCTACACCTAGACCTCACCCTCAACCTAACCCTCACTATAACTCTTAACCTCACCCTCACCCTAAACCTCACACTAACCCTAACCCTCACCCTAACCCTAACCCTAAACCTCACCCTCACCCTCACCCTCAGCCTAAATCTAAACCTAACCCTAATCGTGGCCCTCACCCTAACCTTAAACATCAATTTCTCCATCACCCTCATCCTCAGCCAAACTCTAACACTAAGCCTAATCTTAGACTTACCCTCACCCTCACCCTCACCCTCAACCTCACCCTCACCCTCACCCTCACCCTAACTCTAACAATAAAACTAACCCTAAACCTAACCCTAACTCTAACCCTTACCCTAACGGTAACCCTAACCCTAACCCTCACGCTAACCTTAACGCTCACACTAAACCTAGCCCTCACCCTAACTCTAACCCTACCCCTCACATTAACCCTAAATCTAAACCTAACCATAAGCCTAACCCTCAACCTCAACAGAGCCCTCACCCTAACCCTAATCCTAACTGTAACCCTCACCCTAACCCTAAACCTCACCCTAACCATAACCCTAAGCCTCACCCTAACCTTCACCCAAACACTATCCCTCACACTCATCCTAATCCTCACCCTAAGCCTAACCCTAAAACTAACCCTCAACCTAACCCTTAACCTAGCCCTTAACCTCACCCTCACCCTAACCCTCACACTAAACCTAACCCTCACCCTAACCCTAACCCTAAACGTCACCCTCACCCTAACCCTCACCCTCAGCCTAACTCTAACCCTCACTCTATCCCTAACCCTAATCCTCACACTAAACCTTACCCTAACCCTCACCCTTACCTTAACCCTAACCCTAACACTCACCCTCACCCTAATGCTAACCCTAAACCTAACCTTCACCCTAACCCTCACCCTAACCATAATGCTATCCCTAACCCTCACACACACCCTAAACCTCACCCTAACCCTTACCCTCAACATAAACCTAACCCCAATCCTAACCCACACCCTAACCCTATCCGTCACCTTAACCCTAACGCTAACCCTCACCCTAACCCTAACCGTAAACCTCAACCTAACCCTCAACCTAACCCTAACCCTATCCCTAACTCTCACCCTCACCGTAAACCTCAACCTCACGCTAACCCTGATCCTTCCCCACACCCTAACCCTAACCCTATCCCTAACCCTCACACTAACCCTAACCCTCACCGTCACCCAAACCCTCACCCTCACCCTAAGCCTTACCTTCTCCATAACCCTAATCCTGTCCCTAAACCTAACCCTAGGCATAAACCTCACACTAAACCTAGCCCTCACCCTAACCATAACCCTACCCTCACCTTAACCCTCACACTTAAACCTAACCCTATCTTTCAACCTAACCCTCACCCTTACACTCACCCTAACCCTAACCCTAACCCTAACCCTCTACCTCACCCTAAACCTCACCCTGACCCTCAACCTAACCCTTAGCCTCACCCTAACCCGAACACGATACCTAACCCTAACCCTCACACTAACCGTAAACCTATCCCTATCCCTGACACTAGCCTAACCCTCAACCTAACACTCACCCTAACCCTAACCCTCAATCTAACTCTAAACCTCACCCTCACTCTAACCCTTAACATCACTCTTACCCTAACCCTCACACTAACCCTAACCCTCACCCTAACCCTAACCCTAAATGTCACCCTCACCCTAACCCTCACCGTCAGCCTAACTCAAACACTCACCCTAAACCTAAACCTAGCCCTCACACTAACCCTAACTCAAACCCTCACCCTCACCCTAACACTGACAATAAATATAACCCTCAGCTTAACCTAACCCTACCCCTCACTGTTACCCTCATCCTAACCCTAACCCTAACCCTCACCATAACACTAAACCTAACTCTCACCCTCAACCTAGCCCTCAACCTAATTCTAATCATTACCATAACCCTCACCCTAACACTAACCCTGAACCTAACCTTTACCCTCACTCTCACAATAACCCTCACCCTAACCCTAACCATAACTCTAATCCTCACGCCAACTCTAAACCTCACCATCACCCTTACCCTCACCCTAAACCTCACCCAGAACCTAACTTTAAGCCTAACCCTTACGCTCACCCTAACCCACATGTTAACCCCCACCCTAACCCTAATCCAAAACCAAACCCTCAGCCTCACCCTAACCCTTAACCTCAGCCTTACCCTATTCCTCACACTAACCCTAACCCTCACCCTAAACCTAAGCATAAACATCACCCTCACCCTCACACACACACAGCCTAACACTAACTCTAATGCTAATCCTAACCCTGACCCTAACCCTCAACCTAACCATAACCCTAAGCCTAACCCTCACATTCACCCTCACCCTAACCCTAACACTAGCCCTCACCCTCAACCTATCCCTAACCTTAACCCTCACCATAACCCTAAAACTCATCCTAACCCTAACCCTAATCCTCACACTCTCCCTCAAACTAACCCTAAACCTAACCCTCACCCTAAGCCTCACCCTCACTCTAATGCTAACCCTAACCCTCACACTCACCCTAAAACTCATCTTCACCCCGACCCTCAACATAAACCTAACCCTAACCCTCACCCTCACCCTCACCCTAAACCTTAGCTTACCCCTAACCATATCCTTAACCCTAAAACTCAACCTAACCCTCACCCTAAACCTAAACCTAAACCTAAATCTCAACCTAACCTTCACACTAACCCTAACCCTATCCCTAACCCTCACCCTTACCCTAACCCTCACCCTCACCGTAATCCTTAACCTCACCCTTTCCTAAACCTATCCCTAACACTAACCCTCACACTCACCCTAACCCTAACCTTACCTCTCACCCTAACCCTCATCCTAACCCTAAAACTCATCCTAAGACTCACCCTAAACCTAAACCTAAACCTAACCCTCACCCTAACCCTAAACCTCACCCTCACCCTAACCCTCACCCTAACCCTAACACTAACCTTAACAATCACCATCAGCAGAACCCTCAAACCAATCCTAACCCTAAACCTCACCCTCACCCAAACCCTTACCCTCACCAGAACCCTAAACCTAACATTAACCCTTACCTAACCAAAACCCACAACCTCACCCTCACCCTGACCATAAACCTCACCCTTACCCTAGCCCTCACCCTAAAACTAAACCTAACCCGCACCCTCACCCTAACACTCAGACTAACTGTAACCCTAACCCTCACCCTAACCCTATCCCTAACCCTAACCCTCAAGCTCATCCTAATCCTCACCCTATACCTAACACTTACCTAAACGAAACCCACAACCTCACACTCACACTCACCCTAACCCTCCACATTAACCTAGCCCTCAACCTAACCCTCACCCTAACTCTCACCCTCCCCCTCACCTTCACATTCAGCCTAACCCTAACCCTAACGCTAATCCTAACCATAATCCTCACCTTCACCCTAACCCTCAAACTAACCCTTACGCTCACCCTAACCCTAACCCAAACTGTAACCCTAATCCTCACACCAAACCTAACCCTCAACCTAACCCTAACCCTACCCCTCAAACTAACGCTCACCCTATACCTAAACCTAACCCTCACCCTAACCCAAACCCTTACCCTCAGCCTCACCATAGCCCTCACACTAACCCTAAACCTAACCCTCACACTCAACTTCACCCTCAACCTCATGTTCACCGTAAACCTAATCCTAACACTCACCCTAACCGTAATGCTCACCCTAAATCTAACCCAAACCCTCACCCTCACTCTAATCCTAAACCTAACCCTAACACTCACGCTCACACTTACCCTGACCCTGACCCTAACCTTAACCCTAACTCTCAAACTACCCCTAACTCTCACCTTAGCACTAACCCTAAGCCTAAACCTCTCCCTTATCCTCACCCTCACCCTAACCCTTATCCTCACCCTAAACCTACCACTAACACTCACACTAACCCTAACACTCCCCGTTACCCAAACCCTAACCCTCACCTGAACCATAACCCTCACCATAACCCTCACCCTCACCCTCACCCTAACCCTCACCATCAACGTAAACCTCACCCTAACCCTCACCCCAACCCTCACCCTAAACCTATCCCTAACCCTAACCCTTCACCTGAACCTCAACCTAACCCTAACCCTAACCCTCACCCTCACCCTAACCCTACACCTAAACATCACCCTCACCCTAACCCTCACCATAACTCTTAATCTCACCCTCACCTTAAACCTCACACTAACCCTAACCCTCACCCTAACCCCAACGCTAAACCTCATCCTAACCCTAACCCTCACCCTCAGCCTAAAGATAAACCTAACCCTAATCCTGGCCCTCACCCTAACCTTTAAGTTTGATGTTTAACATCAACCTCACCCTCACCCTCACCCTCAGCCTAACGCTAAAACTAACCCTAATCCTAGCACTCACCCTCACCATCATCCTCAAGCTCAGCATCACCCTCACCCTCACCCTAATTCTAACAATAACCCTATACCTAACCCTAACTCTAACCCTAAACCTAACCCTAACCATAACCCTAACACTCAACCTAACCCTAATCCTAACCCTCACACTAATCCTAGCCCTCACCCTAACCCTAAACCTACACCTCACCTTAACCCTAAATCTAAACCTAACCCTTAGCCTTACCCTCACCCTCACCAGAGCCCTCACCCTAACCCTAATCCTAAATTTAACCCTCACTCTAACACTAACACTTTAGCTAGCCCTAACCCTCACCCTCACCATAAACCTCACACTAACCATAAACTTAATCCTCACCCTAAACCTCACCCAAACCCTATCCCTAACCTTTACCCTAACCCTTAAACTCACCCTCACCCAAACCCTCACACTAAACATAATCCTCACCCTTACCCTAATACTAAACTTCACCCTCCCCCAAACACTCACCCTCAGCCTAAATCTAACCCTCATCCTATCCCTAACCCTAATCCTCACACTAACCTGAACCCTAACCCTCATCCTTACCCTTACCCTAACACTAAACCTAACTCTCACCCTCACCGTAAAGCTAACCCTAAACCTAACTCTCACCCTAAACCTCACCCTAACCCTTACCCTCACCATAAACCTAACCCAACCCTCACCCTCACCCTCACCCTATCCGTCACCCTAACCCTAAGCGTAACCCTCAACCTAACCCTCAACCTAACCCTAACCCTATCCCTAAACCTCACCCTCACCCTCACCCTATACCTCACCCTCACCCTAAAACTAATCCTTACCCTCACCCTAACCCTAACCCTATCCCTAACACTCTCCGTCACCCTAACCCTCACCCTCACTGTAACCCTAACCCTTACCCTCACCCTAACCCTAACACTATACCTAACCCTAAAATTCACACTAACCCTCACCCTATCACTATCCCTGACACAAACCCTAACCCTCAACCTAACCCTAAACCTAACCCTCAATCTAACCCTAACCCTCACCCTCACCCTCACCCTTAATCTCACCCTCACCCTAACCCTCAAATTAACCCTAACCCTCACCCTAACCCTAACATTAAATATCACCCTCACCCTAACCGTCACCCTCAGCCTAACTCTAAACCTCACAACCCTAACCCTAAACCTAACCCTCACACTAATTCTAACCCTAACCCTCACACTCACCCTAACACTCACGTTAACCCTAATGCTCATTCTCACACTAACCCTCACCCTAAACCTAACCCTCACACTAAACCTAACCCTCACCCTAACCCTAACCCTACTCCTCACCGTTACCCTCATCCTAACCCTAACCCTAATCCTCACCATAACACTAAACCTAACTCTCACCCTCAACCTAGCCCTCACCCTAACGCTAATCGTTACCCTAACCCTCACCCTAACCCTAACCCTCACCCTAACCATTACCCTCACCCTCACAATAACCCTCACCCTAACCCTAACCCTAACTCTAATCCTCACACCAACCCTAAATCTCACCATCACCCTTACCCTCACCCTAAACCTCACCCTAACCCTAACTTTAAGCCTAACCCTAAACCTCACTCTAACACTAATCCTAAACCAAACCCCCACCCTCACCCTAACCGTTAACCTCAGCCTCACCCTAACCCGCACACTAACCAAAACCCTCACCCTAACCCTAAACATAAACATCACCCTCACCCTCAGTCTCCCACTCAGCCTTACTCTAACCCTAATGCTAATCCTAACCCTCACCCTAACCATCACCCTAACCCTAACCCTAACCATAACCCTCAACTTCACCCTCACCATAACCCCAATGCTCGCCCTCACCCTCACCCTATCCCTAACCCTAAACCTCACCATAACCCTAAACCTCACCCCACCCTAACCCTAATCCTTACCCTTACCCTCACCCTAACCCTTACCCTAACCCTCACCCTAACCCTCACCCTCACCCTAATGCTAACCTTATCCCTCACATTCACCCTAAAACTCACCCTTAACCCATACCCAGACCGTAAACCTAACCCTAACTCTTACCCTCACCCTCACCCTTACCCTTAATGTACCCCTAACCATAACCCTAACCCTCAACCTAACCCTCACTCTAATCATAACCCTAACCCTACACCTCAACCTAACCCTCACCCTAACCCTAACCCTATACCTAACCTTCACCCTTACCCTAACCCTCACCCTCAACCTAATCCTTACGCTCACCCTATCCTAAAAATATCCCTAACATTAACCCTCACACTAACCCTAACCCTCACCCTAACCCTAACCCTAACTCTCACCCTAACCCTCATCCTAACCCTAAAACTCATCCTAAGCCTCAGCCTAAACCTAAACCTAAACCTAACCCTCACCCTAACCCTAAACCTCACCCTCACCCTCACCCTCACACTAACCCTCACCCTAACCCTAAACCAAACCCTAACAATCATCCTCACCCTAACCATCACCCTAATCCTCAACCTTACCCTAGCCCTCACCCTAACCCTAAACCTAACCCGCACCCTCACCCTAATACTCACCCTCACCCTAACCGTCATCCTCACCCTAAAGAAAACTCTAACCCTAACCCTCACCCAAACCCTAACCCTCACCCTAACCCTCAATCTCACCCTAATCCTCACCCTATACCTAACCCTTACCTAAACGAAACCCACAACCTCACCCTCACACTCACCCTAACCCTCCACATTAACCTAGCCCTCAACCTAACCCTCAACCTAACCCTCACCTTCACCCTCACCTTCACCCCCAGCCTAACCCTAACCTTAACCCTAATCCTAACCCTAATCCTCACCCTCCCCCAAACCCTCACACTAACCCTTACCCTCACCTTCACCCTAACCCAAACTGTAACCCTAACCCTCACACTAAACCTAACCCTCTCCCTAACCCTAACCCAACCCCTCAAACTAACCCTCACGCTATACCTAAACCTAACCCTCACCCTAACCCAAACCCTTACACTCAGCCTCACCATAGCCTTCACAGGTGAGGGTTAGGGTTTAGGTGAGGGTTAGGTTTAGGTTTAGGGTGAGGATTAAGGTACCGGTGAGGGTTAGGGTGAAGGTGAGTTTAAGGGTTAGGATTAGGGTGAGGGTTAGGATTAGGGTTAGGGTTAGGTTTAGGGTGATGGTTAGGTTTAGGGTTAGGTTTATTGTTAGGGTTAGGGTGAGGTTGAGGATGAGGTTGAGGGTGAGGGTGAGGGTTAAGATTAGGGTTAGGTTTAGTGTGAGGGTGAGGGTTAGGATTAGGATTAGGTTTAGGGTTAGACTGAGGGTGAGGGTGAGGGTGAGGATGAGGGGTATGGTTAGGTTTAGTGTTAGGGTTAGGATGAGTGTTAGGGTGAGGGTAAGGTTTAGGGTGAGGGTTAGGGTTAGGGAGAGGGTTAGGGTTAGGGTTATAGTCAGGATTAGGGTTAGGGTGGATGTTAGGGTTAGGGAGAGTGTTAGGGTTAGGGTTAGGGTTAGGTTGAGAATAAGGGTGGGGGTTAGGGTTAGGATTAGTGTTCGGGTTAGGGTTAGGCTGGAAGTGATGGTGAGGGTGAGGATTAGGGTGAGGTTTACGGTTAGGATTAGGGTGACGGTTAGGGTGTCGGTAAGGTTTAGGGTGAGGGTAAGGGTTAAGGTGAGGTTTAGGGTGAGGTTGAGGGTTAGGGATAGGGTTATGGTGAGGGCTGGGTTGCGAGTGAGAGTTAGGGTTAGGGTTAGGGATAGGATGAGGTTTATGGTTAGGGTGAGGTTTAAGTTTAGTGTGAGGGTTAGGGTGAGTGGTTGGGTGAGGGTAAGGGTTATTGTGAGGGTTAGGGTTAGGGTGAGGGTTAGGTTTAGGTTTAGTGTCAGGATTAGGGTTAGGGTGGAAGTTAGGGTTAGGGTGAGGGTTAGGGTGAGGTGTAGGGTTACGTTTAGAGTGTGGGTGAGGTTTAGGGTTAGGATTAGATTTAGGGTTAGGCTGAGGGTGAGGGTGAGGGTGAGGGTTAGTTTAAGGGTGAGGGTTAGGTTTAGGGCTAGGGTGTTGATTAGGGTTAGGTTGATGTTTAGGGTGAGGGTGAGGGTTAGGTGGAGGGTGAGGATGATGGTTCGGTTGAGTGTTTGTGTTAGGTTTAGGGTAAGGGTGAGGGTTATGGTGAGGGTTAGGGTTAAGGTTAGGGTTAGGGTTAGGGTGAGGTTGAGGGAGAGGGTTAGATAAAGGATTAGGGATAGGGTTAGGTTTAAGCTTAGGGTTAAGTGAGGGTGAGTGTTAGGGTGAGGTTAGGGTTAATGTTAGGGTTAGGGTTATTGTTAGGTTTAGGGTTAGGGTGAGATTGAGGATGAGGGTGAAGGTGAGGTTTAAGTTTAGGGTTAGGTTTAGGGAAAGGGGGAGGGGGAGGGTTAAGGTTACGATTAGGGTTTGGGTTAGGCTGAGGGTGAGGGTCAGGGTGAAGGTGAGGATGAGGGGTACGGTTAGGTTTAGGTTTAGGCTTAGGATGTGTATTAGAGTTAGTTTGAGGGCTAGGTTTAGGGTTACGGTGAGGGTAAGGGTTAGGCTGAGGGTTAGGGTGAGGGTTAGGGTTAGGGTTAGGGTTATGGTGAGGGTGAAGTTTAGGTTTAGTGTTAGCGTTACGGTGAGGGTTAGGTTGTGGGTTAGGGTTTGGGTTAGGGTTAGGGTGAGGGTGGCGGTTAGGGTGACAATAAGGTTTAGGGTGAGCTTTAGGGTTAGGGTGAGTTTTAGGGTGAGTTTGAGGGTTAGGGTTAGGGTGAGGGTTAGGGTGAGGGTAAGGGTAAGGTTGACAGTGAGGATTAGAGTGAGGGTGAGGGTTACTGTAAGGGTGAGTATTATGTGAGGGTTAGGGTTAGGATTAGGCTGAGGGTGAGGTTTAGGGTTAGGGTGAGGTCTAGAATGAGGGGTAGGGACAGAGTTAGAGTGTGGGTTAGGTTTAGTTGATGGTTAGGGTTAGGGTTAGGGTTATGGTGAGGGCTAGGGTGAAAGTGAGAGTTAGGGTTAGGGTTAGGGTTAGGGTGAGGGTTAGGATTAGGGTGAGGGTTAGGTATAGTGTGAGGGTTAGTGTTAGGGTGAGGGTAAGGGTTAGGGTGTGGGTTAGGGTTAGGGTGAGGGTTAGGGTTAGGTTTACGGTTAGTGTCAGGATTAGGGTTAGGGTGGAAGTTAGGGTTAGGGTGAGGTTTAGGGTTAGTGGTAGGGTTAGGTTTAGAGTGAGGGTGAGGTTTAGGGTTAGGATTAGAATTACGGTTAGCCTGAGGGTGAGGGTGAGGTTGAGGGTTAGGGTTAGGTTGGAGGTTAGGGTTACAGTGTGGTCTAGGGTTTGTTTTAGAGTATTGGTGAGGGTGAAGTTGAAGGTGAGGTTAGGGTTAGGGTTAGGGATATTGTGAGGGCTAGGGTGAGGGTGAGGGTTAAGGTGAGGGTGAGGGTGAGGATGAGGTTTACGGTTAGGTAAGGGTTATGGTTAGGGTGAGGATTAGGTGAGGGTGCGGGTTAGGGTGAGGGTTACATTTAGGGTGAGGGTTAGGGTTAGGGTGAGGGTTAGAGTGAGGGTAAATTTTCGGGTGAGGTTTAGGGTTAGGGTGAGGATTAGGGTTAGGGTTAGGATGAAAGCTATGTTTAGGGTGAGTGTTTGGGTGAGGGTTACTGTGAGGGTGAGGGTTTGTGTTAGGTAAGGAATAATGTTAGCGTGAGGGTTAGGGTTAGGGTGAGGGTTAGCTTGAGAGGTATGGTTAGGGTTAGGGTGAGGGTTAGGGCTAATGTGAGGGTTAGTGTTGGGTAAGGATTTGGGTGAGTGTTATGGTGAAGTTTACAGTTAGGGTTAGGGTTAGGGTTAGGAATAGACTGAGGTTGAGCCTCAGGATGCTGGTGAGGGTTAGGTTTAGGGTGAGCTTTAGGGTTAGGGTTAGGATGAGGGTGAGGGTTTGGGTTAGTGTTAGGGTTAGGATGATGGTTAGGGTGAGGGGTTCGTTTAGGGTTAGGTGAGGGTTAGGTTTAGGGTGAGAGTAAGGGTTAGAGTGAGGGATAGCATGAGGGTAGGTTTAGGGATAGTTTTAGGCTTAGGGTGAGGGTTAGGGGTAGCGTTAGGTTTAGGGATAGGGTGTGGATTAGGGTGAGGCTAAGGGTTAGATTGAGGATGTGGGTTAGGTTTAGAGTGAGGTTTAGGGTTAGGGTTAGGGTGAGGGTGAGAGTTAGGGTGAGGGTAAGGGTTTGGGTGAGAGTTAGCATGAGTGTAAGGGTTAGAATTAGCATTAGGGTTAGGGTGATGTTTAGGTTGAGTGTTATGGTTAGGGTGAGGGGGAGGGTTAGGGTTAGGGTGAGGGTTAAGTTTAGGGTGAGATTTAGTGTTAGGGTTAGGGTTATGGTGAGGGTGAGGGTGATGGTGAGGGTTAGGCTTAGGGTGAGGTTTAGGGTTAGGTTTAGGTTGAGGGTTAGGGTGAGGGGTAGGGTTAGGGTGAGGGTTAGGTGAGAGTAAGGGTGATGGTGAGGCTTAGGCTTAGGGTGAGGTTTAGGGTTAGGTTTAGGTTGAGAGTTAGGGTGAGGGGTAGGGTTAGGGTTGGGTTAGTGTGAGGGCTAGGGTGAGTGTGAGGGTTAGAGTTAGGTTTAGGGTTAGGGTGAAGGTTAGGGTTAGGTTTAGGATGAGGGTTAGGGTGAGGGTTAGTGTTAGGTGAGGGTTAGGGTTAGGCTTAGGGTGCAGGTTAGGGTTAGGTTTAGGTTTAGGGTTCGGGTGAGAGGTAGGTTTAGCGTTAGGCTTAGTGTGAGGGCTAGGGTGAGGGTGAGAGTTAGGGTTAGGGATAGGCGGAGGATTAGGGTTAGGGTTGAGATAAGTGTTAGGGTGAGGTTTAGGGTTAGGTTGAAGTTTAGGGTTGGGGTTAGGGTTATTGTGAGTGTGAGATTTAGGGTTAGAGTTAAGTTTAGGGTGAGGTTTAGGGTTAGGGTTAGTGTTAGGGTTGGGGTTAGGGTGAGGTTTAAGGTGGGGGTGAGGGTTAGGGTTAGGGTTAGGATTAGGATTAGGGTTAAGGTGAGGGTGAGTGTGAGAGTTCGGGTTAGGGTTAGGGTTAGGATTAGAGTTAGGGTGAGGGTGAGGGTTGGGTTTAGGGTGACGGTTGGGGTTAGGGTTAGAGTGAGGGTTAGGGTGAGGGTTAAGATTAGGGTTAGGGGTAGGGTATGGGCTAGGGTGAGGGTGAGGGCTAAGCTTAGAGGTAGGCTTAGGCTTAGGTTTACGCTGAGGCTGAGAGTGAGGGTGGGGGTTAGGGCTAGGGTGATGGTTTGGGTTACGTTTAGGGTGAGGGTTGAGTATTAGGGTTAGGGTGAGGGTTAGGGTGAGGGTGACAGTAAGGGTAAAGGGGAGTGTTAGGTTGAGGGTGAGGGTTATGGTAAGGGTGAGGGTTAGGGTTAGGGTGAGGGTTAGGGTTAGGGTTATGGTGAGGGTGACGTTTAGGGTTAGGGTGATGTTTAGGCTTAGTGTGAGGGTTAGTGTTAGGGTGAGGGTAAGTGTTAGGGTGAGGGTTAGGATTAGGTTGAGGATTATGTTTAGGGTAAGGGTTTGGGTTAGGGTTATTGTTAGGGTTAGGGTTAGGGTTACTGTTACAGTGAGGGTGAGGGAGAGGTTTAGGGTTAGATTTAGGGTTAGTGTTAGGGTTATGGTTAGGGTGAGGGTTAGTGTGAGGGTTAGGGTTAGGGTTAAGTTTAGGCTTAGGCTTAGGCTTAGGGTTAGGCCAAGCATGAGGTTGATGGTTAGGGTTAGTGTTAGGCTGAGGGGTAGGGTTAGGGTGAGGGTTAGAGTGAGATTTAGGGTGAGGGTTAGGGTTGGGGTTCGGTTAAGACTAGGATTAGGGTTAGGGTTAGGGTTAGAGTTAGGGTGAGTGTTAGGGTTAGGGTTTGGGTTAGGGAGAGAGTGAGGGTGTTTGATTAGGTTTAGGGTTAGTTTTATAGGGTTAGATTTAGGGTTATCATTAGTGTTATGGTTAGGGTTAAGTTTGAGGTGAGGGTGAGGGTGAGGGTGAGCATTATGTTTAGGGTTAGGGTTACAGTTAGGGTTAGTGTTAGGGTTAGGGTTAGGGTAATGTTTAGGGTAAGGGTGAGGGTTAGGGTTAGGGTTAGGATTAGGATTAGGGTTAAGGTGAGGGTGAGAGTGAGGGTTAGGGTTAGGATTAGAGTTAGGGTGAGGGTTAGGGTGAGGTTTAAGGTGATGGTTGGGGTTAGGGTTAGAGTGAGGGTTAGGGTGAAGGTTACGCTGAGGCTTAGGGTTAGGGTATGGGCTAGGGTGAGGGTGAGGGTTAGTTTGAGGGTTAGGGTTAGGGTTAATATTACAGTTAGGGTGAGGGTGAGGGTGAATGTGATTGTTAGGGTTAGTCTTAGGCTTAGGCCCAGAGTGAGGGTGAGGGTGAGGGTTAGGGTTAGGGTGAGGGGTAGGGTTTTAGGGTTAGGGTGAGGGTTAGGATGTGATTTATAGTTAGGATTAGGGTTAGGTTGAGGGCTAGAGTGAGTGTGAGGGTTAGGGTTAGCTTTAGGGTGAGGTTTAGGGTTAGGATTATGGTTAGGGTTACGTTGAGGGTGAGGGTTAAGTGTAGTGTGAGCGTTAGTTTTAGGGTTAGGGTGAGGGTGAGGGTAAGGATTAGGGTTGGGTTAGGGTTATTGTGATTGTTATGGTTAGGGTTAAGTTTAAGTTGAGGGTGAGGCTGATGGTGAGGGTTAGGCTTAGGGTTAGGGTGAGGATTTGGTTTTGGGTTAGGGTTAGGGTTAGGGTAAGGATTTGGGTTAGGGTTAGGGTTACGGTGAGGGTAAGGGTTAGGGTTAGATTTAGGGTTAGTGTTATTGTTAGGGTTAGGGTTAGAAATACGGTGTGGGTGAGGGTTAGGGTTAGGGTTAGGGCAAGTTTTAGGGATAGGGTTAGGGTTAGGGTGGGGATGAGGATTAGTTTTAGAGTGATGGATAGGGTTATGGTTAAGTTGAGGGTTAGGATGAGGGTTAGGGTTAGGATTAGGGTTAGGCTTAGGTTTAGGCTGAGGCTGAGGCTGAAGGTGAGGGTTACGGTTAGGGTAATAGTTAGGGTTATGTTTAGGGTGAGGGTTAGGATGAGGATTAGTGTTAGGGTGAGAGTTAGGGTGAGGGTGACAGTAAAGGTAAAGTTGAGGGTTACGCTGAGGGTGAGGGTTACTGTAAGGGTGAGGGTTAGGGTTAAGGTGAGGGTTAGGGTAGGGTTAGGGTTAGGGTTAGGTTGAAGGTGAGGGTTAGATTGAAGATTAGTGCTAGGGTTAGTGTGAGGATTAGGGTTAGGATGAGGGTTAGGGTTAGGGTTAGGGTTCGGGTTAGGGTTATGGTGAGGTCTAGGCTGAGGGTGAGTGTTAGGGTTAGGGTGAGGGTTAGGGGTAAGATTAGGGTTAGGTTGAGGGTGAGAGTTAGGATGAGGGTGTGGGTTAGGGTGAGGGAGACTTTTAGGTTTAGGATTAGGGTCAGGGTTAGGATTAGTGTGAGGGTTAGGGTGAGGGTGAGGTTAAGGGTTAGGTTGAGGTTTAGGGTCAGGTTTAGTGTTAGGGTTAGGGTTAGAGTGAGGGTTAGGGTGAGGGTTAGGGTGAGGTTTATGGTGAGGGTGAGGGTGAGGGTTAGTGTGAGGATTAGGTTTAGGTATAGTGTTAGGGTTAGGGTGTGGGTAAGGGTTAGGGTTAGGTTGAGGGTGAGGTTTAAGGTGAGGGTGAGGGTTAGGGATAGGGTTAGGCTTAGGGTGACTGTAAGGTTTAGGGTTAGGGTGAGGTTTAGGGTTAGGGTTAGGGTGAGGGTTAAGGTGAGGGTAGGGTTATGGTGAGGGTGAGGGCTAAGTTTAGTGTGAGGTTCAGAGCTAGGGTTAGCTTTAGGGATAGGATAGATAGGGTTAGCTTTAGGGAGAGGGTGAGGGTTAGGGTGAGGGTGAGCGTTAGGGTTAGTGTGAGGTTTAGGTTTAAGGATAGGGTTAGGGTTAGGGTGAGGGTAAGGATTGGGGTTAGGGTGAGGGTGAGGTTTTTGTGAGGGTGAGGGTTAGGTTTAGGGTTAGGTTGAGGGTTAGTTTGAGGGTTAGTGTTAGGGTTAGGGTGAGGGTTAGGGTGAGGGTTATCGTTAGGGTTAGGGTGACGGATAGGCTGAGTGTGAGGGTTAGGGTTGGGGTTAGGTTTTCGTTGAGGTTAAGGGTTAGTGTGAGGTTTAGGGTGAGTATGATGGTTAGGGTTAGCATTACGTTTAGGTTGAAGGTTAGGGTGAGGTTTAGGTTTAGGGTTAGCTTTAGGGTGAGTTTGAGGGTGAGGGTTAGGTTTAGGGATAGGGTAAGTGTGAGGGTTATGGTTAGTGTGAAGATTAGGATTAGGGATAGGGTGAGTGTTAGAGTTAGGCTGAGGGTTGGGGTTAGGGTGAGGGTGACATTTAGGGATAGGGTTAGGGTGAGGGTTAGGTTTAGTGTGAGGGTTAGGGTGGTGGTGAGTTTAAGGGTTTGGGTAAGGGTTAGTTTGAGTTTTAGTGTTAGGTTTAGGCTTAGGGTAAGGATAAGGGTGAGGGTTAGGTTGAGGTTTAGGGTTAGGGTTAGGGACAGGTTTTGGGTGAGGGTTATGGTGAGGGTTAGGGTTATGGTTAGGGTGAGGGTGAGGGTTAGGGTGAGTGCTAGTATTAGGGTGAGGGTTAAAGTTAGGATTAGGGTTAGGGTTAGGGCTCTGATAAGGGTGAGGTTTAGGCTTAGGGTTAGGTTTACACTTAGGTTTGTGAGGGGTACGGTTAGGGTTAGGTTGAGGGATAGGTTTAGTGTGAGGGTTAGGGTTAGGGTTAGGGTTAGGGTGAGGGTTACGGTTAGGGTTATGCTTCGGGTTAGGGTTAGGGTTAGAGTTAGGGTTAGGGTTAGGGTTAGGGTTAGTTTCATTGTTAGAGTTAGGGTGAGGGTGAGTGTGAGGGTGAGGTTGAGGGTGAGGTTGAGGGTGAGGGCTAGGATTAGGGTTAGGGTTAGAGTTAGGCTGAGGTTTAGGGTGATGGTGATGTTGAGTTTTAGGGTTAGGGTTCGGGTGAGGGTTAGGGTTAGTGTGAGGTTTAGGGTGAGTGTGAGGTTAAGAGTTAGATTGAGGGTTAAGGTGAGGGTGAGGGTTAGGTGTAGGGTTAGGGTGAAGATGAGGGTTAGGGTTAGGGTTAGGGTTAGGTTGAGTTTTAGGTTTAGGTTTAGGGTTAGGGTTAGGGATAGGATTAGGGTGAGCGTTAGGGTGAGGGTTAGGGTTAGGGTGATGTTGAGGGTGAGGGTGAGGGTAAGGGTTATGGTGAGGGTTAGGGTTAGGGTGATATTGAGGGTGAGGGTGAGGGTAAGGGTTATGGTGAGGGTTAGATTTATGTGAGGGTTAGGGTTAGGATTAGGGTTAGGGTGAGGGCTAGGTTGTTTGTGAGGGTTAGGGATAGGGTTAGGGTGAGGGTTAGGGTTAGGTTAGGGTGAGGGTTAAGGTGAGGGGTAGGGTTAGGTTTAGGTTCTTTGTTAGGTTTAGTGTGATGGTTATGGTTTGGGTTAAGATTAGAGTTAGCGTTAGAGTTAGGCTGATTGTGAGGGTGAGGTTGAGGGTTAGGGTTAGTTTTAGTGTGAGAGTTATGGTGAGGGTTAGGGTTAGGATTAGGGTTAGGGTTAGCCTGAGGGTGATGTTGAGGGAGGGTGAGTATTAAGGTTAGAGTTAGGGTTAGGGTGAGTTTTAGGGTTAGTGTGAGGGTTAGTGTGAGGGTTAGGATTACGGTTAGGGTTACGGTGATTGTTGGGGTTAGGTTTAGTGTGAGGGTTAGCGTGAGGTGTAGGTTTAGGGTTAGGGTGAGTGTTAGGTTTATTGTGAAGGATAGGGTTAGGGTGCGGGTAAGGGTTAGGTTGAGGTTTAGGTTGAGCATGAGGTTTAGTGTTAGGATTACTGTTAGGCTTAGTTTTAGGCTGAGGATTTGGGTGAGGATGAATTTGTGTTTTAGGGTTAGTCTTAGGCTTAGGGTGAGAGCTCAGTTGAGGGTTAGGGTTAGGGTGAGCTTTACGGTTAGGGTGAGGGATAGGGTTAGGGTTAGGGTTAGGGTGAAGGTTAGGGTGAGGTTTAGGTTAAGGTTTAGGGTTTGGTTGATGGCCAGGTTGAGGGTGAGGGTTAGGGTTAGGGTGAGGGTGAGGGTTAGGTTTAGGTTTAAGTTGAGGGTAAGGGTGAGGGGTAGTGTTAGGGTTAGGATTAGGATTAGGGTTAGGGTTAGGCTGAGAATGAGGCTGAGGGTGCGGGTGAGGGTTAAGTTTAGGTTTAGGGTTACAGTGAGGGCTAGAGTTATAGTGAAGGTTAGGGTGAGGATGAGATTGAGGGTGAGGGTTTTGGTTAGGTAAGGATTAGAGTTAATGTGGAGATTAGGGTGAGGGTAATGGTTAAAGTGAGGGTTAGGGTTAGTGTTAGAGTGAGGGTTAGGGTGAGGGTGAGGGTGAGGTTTATGGTGAGGGTTACTGTTCAGGTGATGGTTAGGGTTAGGGTTAGGCGGAGGGTTATGTTTAATGTGAGGGTTATGATTGTGTTAGGGTGGTATAAGGGTTAGGGTGAGGGTTAGGGTGAGGGTGAGGGTTAGGATGAGGGTGAGAGTTAGGTTTAGTGTGAGGGTTAGTGTTAGGGATAGGTTTAGGTTTCGGTGAGGGTGAGGGTTAGGGTGAGGGTGAGGGTTAGAGATAGTGTTAGGGTTTAGGGTTAGGGTTAGATTGAGGGCTAGGGTTAGGTTTAGGATTTGGGTGAGGGTTAGGTTGAGGGTTAGGGTTAGAGGTACGGTAAGTGTTAGGGTGAGGGTGAGGGTTAGGGTTAGGCTTAGGATTAGGCTGAGTGTGAGTGAGAGTGTTAGGTTTACTATAAGGGTTAGGCTTAGGCTTTGGCTTAGGGTGAGGGTGAGGGTGAGAGTTAGGGTGAGGGTTAGGGTTAGTGGGATGGTTAAATTTAGGGTAAGGTTTAGGTTTAGGGTTCTTGTTCTTACCTTATCCTCCCCCTAACCCTAACCCTCACACTAACCCTAAACCTAACCCTAACCCTAACCCTCACCCTAACTCTAACCCTAACCCTAACCCTTACCCTCACCCTAATCCTAACCCTTAACCTCACCCTCACGCTAACCCTCACCGGTACCATAACCCTCACCCTAACCTTAACACTCACCCATACCCTAACCCTCACCCTTACCATCACCCTAACCCTCAACCTAATCCAACACATCACCCTAACCCTAACCCTCACCCTACCCCTATCCCTATACTTCAACCTAACCCTAACCCTCACCCAAACCATAATCCTCAACTAATCCTCACCTGAAACATAACCCTTATCTAACCAAAACACTCACCCTCACCCTCGCCCTCACCCTCACCCTAGCTCTCACCATAACCCTAACCCTAAGCCTAACACTCCCCCTCACCCTCACCAGCACCCTAGCCCTCACCCTAACCCTAACCTTAATCCTAACCTACTCCCTCACCCTGACCATAAACCTAACCCAAAATTTAGCCCTCACTAACCCTAACCCTAACTATCACCCTCACCATGACTGTTACCTTAATAATCACCGTAACCCTAACCCTCATTCTAACCCTCACCCTAACCCTAACCCTAACCCTAAACCTCACCCTAACCCTTACACTTACCCTAACCCTAACCCCAACAATAAACATCAACCTAATCCTCACCATAACCCTAACCCTAACCCTAATACTAACAATTACCATCACCCTCACCCTAACCCTCAACCTAACCCTTACCCTTACCCCAACCCTAACTCTAAACCTAACCATAATACGCACAATAAACCTAATACTCACCCTAAACCTAACCCTATCCCTCACCCTAACCCTCACCATAAACCTAAACCTAATCCTCTCCCTAACCTTATCCCGAACCGTCACCCTCACCCAAGGCCTCACCCTAACTCTAACCTTTACCCTAAACCTCACACTCACCCTCACCCTCACTGTAACACTAAACCAAAACATCACCCTAACCCTAACCCTCACCCTAACCGTCACGCTCACCCTCACCCTAATCCTAACACTAGACCTAACCCTAGACCTCACCCTCACCCTAACCCTCAACTTAACATTTACCTCATCCTAACCCTAAGCCTAACCCTCACACTAACCCTAACCCTCAACCTAACCCTAATCCTAACCCTAACCCTCACCCTCACCCTCAGCCTAACCCTAACCCTAAACCTCACCCTCACCGTCACCCTAAACATAATCCTAACCCCAACCCTTACCCTCACCTTCACCCTCACCCTAACCCTAGCCCTAACAAAAAGCCTAACCCTAAACCTAACCCTAACCCTCACCCTAACCCTAACTCTAACCCTCACACTAACAGTAAACTTAACCCTAACCCTAACCCTTACCCCCACCCTAACCCTAATCCTAACCCTAACCCTAACACTAACCCTCACACTCATCCTCACCCTAACACTCACGGTAAGCCTAACCCTCACTATCACCCTAACCCTCACCCTAACCCTTACCCTCACCCTAATCCTAACCCTAACCTTAACACTAATGCTCACACTAAACCTAACCCAAACTCCAACCCTAACCCTACCCCTCACCCGAACCCTCACCTTAACCCTAACTTTAACCCTCACCGTCACCCTAACCCTAATCCTAACCCTAATCCTAATCCTAACCCTCACCCTAACCCTAACCCTCACCCTCAGCCTCACCCTCGTCCTAAACCTAAACCTAATCCTAAACCTAATCCTAACACTCACCCAAACCCTCACCATAACCCTAACCCAAACCCTCACCCTCACCCTTACCCTCACCCTAAACCTTAACCTCAACCACCCAGACCCTCACACTAATCCTAAACCTTACCCTAACCCTAACCCTAATCTTCACCGTCGTCCTCAACTTCACCCTCAGCATAACTCTAAACCTAACTCTAATCCTAAGCCTAACCCTCATCCTCACACTAAACCTAACCCTAAACCGAACCCTAAGCCTAACTTTCACACTCACCTTCACCCTCACCCTAAGCCTCACCGTCACCCTCATGCTCACCCTAACCCTCACACTAATGCTAACCCTCATCCTAACCCTAACTCTAAACCTAAACTTACCCCTCATTCTCACCCTCATCCTCACCCTCAGCCTAAACCTAACCCTAATCCTAACCCTAACCCTCACCCTCACCCTCCCGCTAAAGCTAACCATAATCTTAACCCTCATCCTCACCCTCATCCTCAACCTCACCCTAACCCTAACCCTAACAATAACCCTAACCCTAACCCTAACCCTAACCATCACCCTAAACCTAACCCTCACCCTAACCCTCACCCTCAACCTCAACCTAAGCTTAACCCTAACCATATGCCTAATCCTAAACCTAAGCCTCTCCCTCACCCTCACCCTAACCCTAAGCCTAACCCTAACCCTAACCCTAATGCTCACCATCACCCTCACCCTCACCCTAAACCTAACTCAAACCCTTAACCAAACACTCATCCTCACCCTCCACCTAACACTCACCCTCAACGTAAACATCACCCTAACCCTAAACCTCAGCCTAACCCTAAACCTAACGCTCACCCTCACCCTAGCTCTCACTCTAACCCTCACCCTAAGCTTATCCCTCACCCTCACCCTCACCCTAACCCTCACCCTAGCCCTCACTCTAACCCTAACCCTAATCCAAAACCTCACCCTCACCCTGACCATAACTCTAACCGAAAACTTAGCCCTCACACTAACCCTAACCCTAAACCTCAACCTCACTCTAACCCTCACCCTTACCCTAACCCTAACCCTAAACCTCACCCTAACCCTAACTCTCACCCTAAACCTCACCCTAACCCTCACCCTAAATCTCATCCTAACCCTAACCCTAACCCTCACCCTAACTCTAACGTTAACCATGACCCTAACCATAACCCTAAAACTCACCCTCACCCTGACCCTCACGCTAAACCTCACCCTCGCCCTCAACCTCACCCTAACCCTAACCCTATCCCTCACCTTAACCCTAACCCTCTCCCTCAGCCTCACCCTCATCCTAACCCTCATCCTAACCCTAAACCTAATCCTAAACCTAATCCTAACACTCACCCAAACCCTCACCCTAACCCTAACCCTAACCCTCACCCTCACCCTAACCCTAACCCTAAACCTAACCCTCACATTCACCCTAATGCTAGCCCTAATCCTCACACTCACCCTAAACCTCACCCTATCCCTTACCCTCACCGTAAACCTAACCTAACGCTAACCCTCACCCTCAACCTAACCCTAACCCTATGCCTAACAATCACCCTCATCCTAAACCTTAACCTCACCCTAACCGTAAACCTTACCCTCTCCATAACCCTAACCCTATCCCAAACCCTAACACTCACACTAACGCTAACAGTCATCCTCACACTAATCCTCACCCGAAGCCGAACCAGTACCCTCACCCTAACCTTAACCCTATCCCTAAACCTAACCCTCACACTAACATTAAACCTCAATCTCACCCTAACCCGACCCCTCACCCTAACCCTCATCCTACCCTAAGCCTAACCCTAACCTTTACTCTAGATGTAACCCTAAACCTAACCTTCACCTGAACACTAACCCTAATTCTCATCCTCACCATTACCCTCACCGTCATCCTAACCCTCACCCTAACCCTAACCCTCACCCCACCCTAACCCTCACCCTCAAATGAAACCCCAACCTCACCCTAACCTTCATCCTCACCCTAAATAAAACCCTAACCCGAACTCTCACCCTTACCCTTAACCTCAGCCTCATACTAACCCTCACACTACTCCTAACCCTCACCCTAAACCTAAACATAAAGGTCACCATCAACTTCACCCTCACCCTCACTCTACCCCTAAACCTCACCCTAAACCTAAACCTAAACATCACCCTCACCCTCACCCTCAGCCTAACTCTAACCCTAATGCTAATCTGAACCCTCAACCTCACCCTCACCCTCAACCTAACCCTCACCCTCGCCCTCATCTTGACCCTAACCTTCACCCTCACCCTCACCCTAAAGCTAACCCTAAACCTAACCCTCACCCTAACCCTCACTCTAACTGTAATGCTAACCCTAACCCTCACACAGCCTAAACCTCACCCTAACCCTTACCCTCACCGTAAACCTAACCCCAACCCTAACCCTCACCCTCACCCTATCCGTCACCCTAACCTTAAGGCTAATCCTCACCATAAACCTCACCTTAACCCTAACCATAATCCTTACCCTCACCCTAACCCTAATCCTATCCTTAACCCTGACCCTCACACTAACCCTAACCCTCACCCTCACTCTAACCCTCACCATTACCCTAACCTTTACCCTCACCCTGACACTAATCTTTTCCGTAAACATAACCCTAGCCCTAAACTTCACACTAAACCTAGCCCTCACCCTAACCATAACCCTACCCTCAAATTAACCCTCACCCTAACCCTAACAGTAACCCGCACCCTAACCCTAACCCTTACCCTCACACTAACCCTAAACCTATCCCTAACCCTCTCCCTCAACTTAACCCTAACCCTCACCCTAAACTTTACCCTAACCCTAACCCTCAGAGTAATCTTAGCCCTCACCCTAACCTAACCCTAACCCTCAACTTAACCCTCACCCTAACCCTAACCCTAACCCTAAACCTAACCCTCACAATCAACCTAGCCCTCAACTTATATCTAATCCTAACCCTAAACCTCACACTAACCCTTACCCTCACCCTTACCATAACCCTCATCCTCACAATAACCCTCACAATAACCCTCACAGGAACCCTAACCCTAACCCTCACACTAACCCTCACCCTCACTCTAACACTAACCCTCACCCTAAACCTAAACCTAAGCCTAACTCTAACCCTCACCCTAATCCTCACGCTCACCCTAACCCTAACCCTAACCCTCACCATCATCCTAACCCTTAATCTCAGCCTCAACCTAACCCTTACACTAACCCTAACCCTCACCCTAACCCTCACCCTCAGCCTAAATTTAACGCTAACCCTAATCCGAACCCTCACCTTCAGCCTCACGCTAACCCTAACCCTAAACCTCACCCTCATACTGACCCTCAACCTAATCTTCACCCTCGCACTCAACCTCACCGTAACCCTAAACATAACCCTAAACCTCACCCTAACCCTTACCCTAAACCTCACCCTCACCCTCACCCTAACCCTAATCTTAAATGTAACCCTCTCCCTAACCCTAATGCTAGCCCTAACCCTCATACTCACCCTAAACTTCGCCCTAACCCTTAAACTCACCGTAAACCTAACCCTAACCCTAACCTTCAACCTAACCCTGAACCTAACCCTAACCCTATGCCTAACCTTCACCCTCATCCTAAACCTCACATTCACCCTAACCCTAACCGTTACCCTTTCTAAAACCCTAAACCTATCCCAAACCCTAACCCTTACAAGAACGCTAACCCTCAGCCTAACCCTGACCAGAACCCGAACCCGTACCCTCACACTATCCCTAACCATATCCCCAAATCTAACCCTCACACTACCACTTAACCTCACCCTCACATTAACCCGACCACTCACCCTAACCCTCATCCTAACCTTAAGCCTAACCCTAACCCTCACTCTAACAATAACCCTAAACCTAAACCTAACCCTAACCCTCACACTCACCCTCACCCTCAGCCTAACCCTAACACTAAACCTAACCCTAACCCTCACCCTCATCCTAACTCTAACTCTAACCCTAATCCTAACCCTCATACTCTCCCTCACCCTCACTGTTACCCTAACCCTAACCCTCACCCTATACCTAACCCTCACCCTAATCCTAACTCTCACCCTAACCCTAACCCTACCCTTCAAGCTAACCCTTACCCTAACCCTAAACATAACCCTCACCCTAACACTAACACTCACCCCCACCCTAACCCTCACCCTCACCTGAAACCTCAACCACATCCTAACACTCATCCTCACCCTAAATAAAACCCTAACACTAACCCTCACCCTAAACCTAACCCTAACCCTCACCCTTACCCTCACCCTCACCCTCAGCCTAACCTTAACTCTAACCCTAATCCTAACCCTAAACCTCAACCTCACCCTGACCGTCACCCTAAACCTTACCCTCAACCTAACCCTAACCCTAACCCTAACCCTCATACTAAACCTAACCCTCACCATAACCCTAAGCCTCACCCTCACCCTAACCCCCACACTAATCCTAAACTTAACCCTCACCCTAACCCTAACGCTCACCCTCACACTAACCCTCACCCTAACCCTTTTTCTCACCCTAACCCTAACAGTAAAAGTAACACTAACCCTCACACGAACCCTAACCCTCCCCCAACCCTAACCCTTACCCTCATCTTAACCTTAACCCTCACCCTAACCGTCACCCTCACCGTCACCCTACCCCTCACCCTAACCCTACCTCTAACCGTCACCTTACCCCTAACCCTCACACTAACCCTCAACCTCAAACAAATCCTCACCCTAACCCTAACAATAAATTAACTGAACCCCTCACCCTCACCTTAACCCTCACCCTAAGCCTCATCCTCACCCTAGCCCTGAAATTAACACTAAACCTAATCATAACCCTAACCCTAACCCTAAACGTCACCATCACCCTAGCCCTCAATTTAAGCCTAACCCTAATCCTAACCCTCACCCTCACCCTAACCCTCACCCTAACACTTACCCTCACCCTAATCCTAACCCTAAACCTAACCCAAACCCTCACACTAAGCCTAACCCGATCCCTCACCTTTACCCGAACCCTAACCCTAACACTAACCCACACCCTAACCCTCACCCTAACACTCACGGTAACCCTAACACTCATTCTCACCCTAACCCTCAACCTAAACCTAACCCTCACACTAAACCTAACCCTCAATTTAACCCTAACCCTACACCTCACCATTACCCTCATCCTAACCGTAGCCCTAACCCTCACCATGACCCTAAACCTAACTGTCACCCTCAACCTAGCCCTCACCCTAACCCTAATCCTAACCCTCACCCTCACTCTAACCCTCACCCTAACCGTAACCCTCACCGTCACAATAACCCTCACCCTAACCCTAACCCTAAACCTAAAACTAATCCTCACCCTAACACTCACCCTCACCATAACCCTAACCCTCACCTTAACCCTCACCCTAAACCTAACCCTAAGCCTAACCCTAACCCTCACCGTAACCCTAATCCTAAACAAAACCCTCACCCTCACCCTAACCTCAACCTAACCCTTAACCTCAGCCTCACCCTAACCCTCACACTAAGCCTAACCCTCACCCTAACCCTAAACCTAAACGTCACCCTCACACTAACCCACACCCTCATCCTAACTCTCATGCTCACCTTAACCCTAAACCTATCCCTAACCTTCACCCTAACCCTAAACCTAAACCTAAACCTCACCCTAACCCTAACCCTACCCTTAACCATCAACCACACCATAGCCCTCACCCTAACCCTAATCCTAACCATAACCATCACATAAACCTAACCCTCACAATAACCCTAACCCTCACCCTCACCCTAAACCTCACCCAAACACTAACCCTCACCCTAACCCTCACACTAATCGTATCCCTAACCCTAAGCCTAACCCTCAACCTAAACCTCAACCTAACCCTAACCCTAACCCTTACCCTCACTCTAACCCTACACCTAACCCTCACCCTCACCCTAACCCTCAACCTATCTCTTAAACTCACCCTCACCCTAAACCTCACACTTACCCTAACCCTCACCCTAACCCTCACCCTCATTCTGAACCTAAACCTCACTGTCACCCTCACCCTCACCCACAGCCTAAATCTAAACCTAACCCTAATCCTGGCCCTCACCCTAACGTTACACATCAAACTCACCCTCAACCTCATCCTCAACCTAACTCTAACCCTAACACTAATCCTAGCCCTCACCCTCTCCCTCACCCTCAACGTCACCCTCACCCTAACTCTAACAATAATCCTAACCCTAACCCTAACCCTAACTGTAAACCTAACCCTAAACTTAACTGTAACCCTAACCCTAACCCTCACCCTAAACCTAACCCTAACCCTCACACTAAACCTAGCCCTGACCCTAACCCTAACCCTACCCCTCACCTTCACCCTAAATCTAAACCTAATCCTAAGCCTAACCCTCACCCTCACCAGAGCCCTCACCCTAACCCTAATCCTAACTTGAACCCTCACCCTAACATTAAAACTCACCCTAATCCTCACCCTCACCCTCACTCTAAACCTTACCCTAACCATAACCCTAACCCTCACCCTAACCCTCACCCAAACACTATCCGTAACCCTAACCCTCAACCTAACCCTCAACCTAACTCTCACACTAAACCTAACCCTCACCCTAACCCTAACCCTAAACGTCACCCTCACCCTAACCCTCACCCTCAGCCTAACTCTAACCCTCACCCTAGCCCTATCCCTAATCTAACCCTAACCCTCTCCCTCACCCTAAAGCTAAACGTAAACCTAACCCCAACCCTAACCCTCACACTCACAGTATCCAGCAGCCTAACCCTAATGCTAACCCTCACCCTAACCCTAATGGTAACCCTCAACCTAACCCTAAACCTATCTCTAACACTCACCCTCACCCTAAACCTCACCCTCACCCTAACCCTGATCCTTAACCTCACCTTAACCCTATCCCTAACCCAAACCCTCACACTAACCCTAACCCTCACCCTCACCCTAACCCTCACCCTCACTCTAACCCTTATCCGCTCCCTAACCCTAATCCTATCCCTAAACCTATCCCTAGCCCTAAACCTCACAGGAAACCTTGCCCTCACCCGAACTATAACCCTACCCTCAACTTAACCCTCACCCTAACCCTAACCCTAACCCTCACCCTAACCCTAACCCTTTCCCTTACCCTAAAACTAACCCTATACCTAACCCTGACACTAACCTTAACCCTCAATCTAACACTAACCCTCAACCTCACCTTAACACTTAACCTCACCCTCATCCTAACCCTAACCCTAAATGTCACTCTCACCCTAACCCTCACACTCAGCCTAAATCTAACCCTCACCCTAACCCTAAACCTAACCCTCACACTAACCCTAACCCTCACCCTCACCCTCACCCTAACACTCATGGTAAACTTAACGCTCATTCTCACACCAACCCTCACCCTAACACTAACCCTCACTTTAAACCTAAACCTCATCCTAACCCTAACCTTAACCCTCACCAAAACACTAAAAATAACTCTCACCCTCAACCTAGCCCTCACCCTACCAATAATCCTTACTCTACTTTAACCCTAAACGTTACCCTCAACCTCAAAATAACCCTCACCCTAACCCTAACCCTAACCCTAACTCTAATCCTCACCCCAACCCTAAACCTCACCATCACACTTACCCTCACCCTAAACCTCATCCTAACCATAATTTTAAGCCTAAGCCTAACCCTCATCCTAACCCTCACCCTAACCCTAATCTTAAACCAAACCCTCAGCATCACCCTAACCCTTAAACTGAGCCTCACTCTAATCCTCACACTAACCCTAACCCTCACCCTAACCCTAAGCATTACCATCACCCTCACCCTCAGCCTCACACTCAGCCTAACCCTAAACCTAATGTTAATCCTAACCCTGACCCTAACCCTGACCCTAACACTAACCCTAACCCTAACCCTCACCTTCACCCTCACCCTAACCCTAACGCTTGCCCTCAACCTCAACCTATCCCTAATCCTAACCCTCAAAATGACCCGAAACCTCACCCGAAACCTAACCCTAATTCTCACCCTCACCCTCACACTAACCCTAACCCTAACCCTCACCCTAAACCTCACCCCCTCCCTAATGCTAACCCTAACCCTCACACTCACCCTAAAACTCACCCTAACACTTAACCTCACCGTTAACCTAATCCTAAGCCTCACCCTCACCCTAAAAGTAACCGTACCCCTAACCATAACCCTAAAACTAACCCTCAACCTAACCCTCACCTTAATGCTAACCCTAACCCTAAACCTCAACCTATCCCTCACCCTAACCCTAACCCTATCCCTAACCCTCACCCTTACCCTAACCCTCACCCTCACCTTAATCCTTACCCTCATGCTAACCTAAACCTATCCCTAACACTAACCCTCACACTAACCCTAACCCTCACCAAAACCTTACCCCTACCCCTCAAGTTAACCCTCATCCTAACCCTAAAATTCATCCTAAACCTCACCCTAATCCTAACCCTAAACCTGACCCTCACCCAAACCCGAACCCTCACAATAACCCTAAACCTAACCTTAACTCTTACCTAACTAAAACCCACAACCTCACCCTCACCCCCACCCTAACCCTCACCCTTACCCTAGCCCTCACCCTAACCCTAAACCTAACCCGCACTCTCACCCTAACAATCACCCTAAACCTAACCCTATCCCTCACCCTAACACTAACCCTAACCCTAAACCTCAAGATCATCCTAATCCTCACACTATCCTTAACCTTTATCTAACCGAAACCCTCAACCTCACCCTCACACTCACCCTAACACTCCACATTAACCTAGATGTCAACCTAACCCTCAAACTAACCCTCACCCTCACCCTCACCTTCACACTCAGCCTAGCACTAACACTGAACCTAACCCTAACCCTTAACCTCACCCTCACCCTAACCCTCACACTAAACCTAACCCTCACACTAACCCTAACCCTACCCCTCACCATTACCCTCATCCTAACCGAAACCCTAACCCTCACCATAACCCTAAACCTAACTCTCACCCTCAACCTAGCCCTCACCATAACCCTAATCTTCACCCTCACCCTAACCCTCACCCTAAACATAACCCTCACCATCACAATAACGCTCACCCTAACACTAACCCTAACCCTAACACTAATCCTCACCCTAACACTCACCCTCACCATAACCCTAACCCTCACCCTAACTCTCACCGTAAACCTACCCCTAAACCAAACCCTAAAACTCCGCCTAACCCTAATCCTAAACACAACCCTCACCCTCACCCTAACCCTCACCCTAACCCTTAACCTCAGCCTCACCCTAACCCTTTCCCTAAACCTAAACATAATCGTCACCCTCAACCTCACCCTCACCCTCAGCCTAACTCTAACCCTAAGCTAATCTGAACCCTCACCCTCACCCTCAACCTCAACCTAACCCTCAGCCTCGCCCTCACCCTCTCCCTAACCCTAACCCTAACCCTAAACCTCACCCTCACCCTAAAGGTAACCCTAAACCTAACCCTCACCCTAACCCTCACCGTAACTATAAAACTAACCCTAAACTTCACACTCACCCTAAACCTCACCTTAACCCTTACCCTAACCGTAAACCTAACCCCAACCCTAACCCTCACCCTAACCCTATCGGTCACCCTAAACCTAACGCTAACCCTCACCCTAACCCTCACCCTAAACCTAACCATAACCCTCAACCTATCACTCAACCTAACCCTAATCCTATCACTAACCCTCAAGCTCACCCTAAACCTCACCCTCACCCTGACCCTAAATCTTACCCACACCCTAACCATAAACCTGTCCCTAACCCTAATGCTCACACTAACCCTAAACCTCACACTCACCCTAACCCTAATCCTTACGCTCCCACTAACCCTAACCCTTTCCCTAACACTAATCCTCACACTAACCCTAACCCTCACCCTCACCCTAATCCTCTTCTTCACCCTAACCCTTACCATCACCCTAAACCTAATCCTATCCCTAGACCTAACTCTAAATCTAAAGCTCACACTAAAACTAGCCCTCACCCAAACCATAAACCTACACTCACCTTAACCCTCACCTTAATCCTAACCCTCACCCTCACCTTAATCCTAACCCTCACCCTAACCCTAAACCTATCCCTAACCCTCTAGCTCACCCTAAGCCTCATCATCACCCTAACACTAACCCTTACCCTCACCCTAACCCTAACACTATCCCTAACCTTAACACTCACACTAACCCTAACCCTCATCCTCACCCTAACACTCACCCTCACTCTAACCCTTACCCTCACTCTAACCCTAACCCTAACCCTAACCGTAAACCTCACAGTAATCCTAACCCTCACAGTAAACCTAACCCTATCCCTCAAATTAACCCTCACCCTAACCCTAACCCTAATGCTCACCGTAACCAAAAACCTAACCCAGACCTTCACCCTAACCCTCACCGTAACACTAATCCTAACCCTAACCCTCACCCTAACCCTAAACCTCAACCTAATCCTCACTCTAAACCTCACCCTATCCCTATCCCTGACACAAGCCCTAACACTCAACCTAATCATCACCCTAACCCTCACACTAATGCTAAACCTAACACTAAACCTCACCCTAACCCTAAACATAACCCTCAACCTCAACCTAGCCCTCATGCTAACCCTAATCCTAACCCTAACCCTCACCCTAACCCTTACCCTCACCCAAACCATAACCCTCACCCTCACAATAACCTTCACAAGAACCCTAACCCAAACCCTAACTCTAACCCTCACCCTAAACCTCACACTCAATCTAACCGTAAACCTCACCCTAACCCTCTCCCTAAACCTAACCCTAAGCCTAACTCTAACCCTCACCCTAAACTTCACGCTCACCCTATTCCTAAACCTAACCCTCAACCTCACCCTAACACTCACACTAAAACTTAAGCTCAGCCCCAAGCTAACCCTTACACTAACCCTAACCCTCACCCTAAACCTCATACTCATCCTAACTCTGAACCTAACTCTAATCCGAACCCTCACCCTCAGCCTCACACTAACCTTAATCCTAAACCTCACCCTCACCCTTACCCTCACCATAACCCTCAACCTCGCCCTCAGCCTCACCCTAAACCTATCCCTAGCCCTCACCCTAACCCTAAAACTCACCCTAACCCTAACCCTAACCCTCACCCTCAACCTCACCCTAAACCTAACTCTAAACTTAACCCTCAGCTTAACCCTAATGCTAGCCCTAACCCTCACACTCACCCGAAAACTCACCCTAACCCTTACCCTCACCGTAAACCTAACTCTAACCCTAACCCTCAACCTCAACCTAACCCTCACACTAACCCTAACCCTTACCCTCACCCTAACCCTAAGCCTAACCCTTATCCTCACCCTAACTCTCACCATAACCCTAATCCTAACACTAACCCTCACACTAACCCTAACCCTCACCCCAATCCTAACCCTCAACCTCAAACTAAACCTCACCCTAACCCTAACTCTAACCCTCACCCTAACCCTCACCCTATCCCTATCCCTGACACCAACCCTAACCCTCAACCTACCCCTCACGCTAACCCTCACCCTCACCCTAACACTAAGACTAAACCTCACCCTAACCCTCACCCTAACGCATAACCTCACCCTCACGCATAACCTCACCCTCACCCTAACCCACACACTTATCCTAAACCTCACCTTAACCCTAAATATAAACTTCATCCTAACCCTAACCCACACCCTCGGCTTAACTCTAACCCTCACCCTAACCATAACCCTATCCATAACCCTCACCACAACACTAACCCTAACTCTCATACTCAACCTAACCCTAACTCTAACCCTCACCCTAAACCTCACAATCACCCTCAAAATAACCCTAACTCGAACCCTAAATCTAAACTTCACCCTAACCCTCACCCACACTCTAACCCTAAACCTCACCCTAACACTCACCCTATCCCTAACCCTGACACTAACCCTAACTCTCAACCTAACCCTTATCCTAACGCTCACCCTAACCCTAACCATAACACTAAACCTCACCCTAACCCTCACCCTAACCCTTAAACTCACCCTCACCCTAAACCTTACACTAATCCTAACCCTCACCCTAATCCTAAACTTAACCATCACCTTCAACCTAGCCCTCACCCTAACCCTAACCCTAACCCTAACCCTCACCCTAACCCTAACCGTAACCCTCACCTTAACCCTATAGATAAACCTAACCCTAAGCCTATCCCTCACCCTCACCAGAGCACTCACCCTAAACCTAATCCTAACGTTAACCCTCACCTAACACTAACACTCACCCTAACCCTCACCCTCACCCTAAACCTCACCCTAACCATATCCCTAAACCTCACCCTAACCCTCACAGAAACAATATCCCTAACCCTAACCCTCAACCTAACCCTCACCCTAACCATCACCCTAAGCCTAAACACTAACCCTCAACCTAACCCTTAACCTAACCCTTAACCTCACCCTCACCCTAACCCTCACACTAACCCGAACCCTAACCCTAACCCTAACACTAAACGTCACCCTCACACTAAACCTCACCCTCAGCCTAAATCTAACCCTCACCCTATCCATAACCCTAACCCTCAAACTAACCCTATCCCTAAACCTCATCCTTATCCTAACCCTAACCCTAACCCACTCCCTAAACCTCAACCTAACACTCACGGTAACCCTAACACTCATTCTCACCCTAACCCTCACCCTAAACATAGCCCTCACACTAAACTTAACCCTCAATCTAACCCTATCCCTACCCCTCAACATTACCCTCATCCTAACCGTAACTCTAACCCTTATCATAATCCTAAACCTAACTCTCACCCTCAACCTAACTCTCACCCTCAACATAACCCTAACCTTCACCCTAACCATAACCCTAAACCTAATCCTAAGCCTAACCCTAACCCTCACCCTAACGCTAATACTAAACACAATGCTCACCCTCACCCTAACCCTCACCCTAAACCTAAACATAAACGTCACACTCACCCTCACCTTCACCCTTAGCCTAACTCTAAGCCTAACGCTAATCCGAGCCCTCACCCTCAACCTCACCCTAACACTCAGCCTCACAGTCACACTCACCCTAACCCTAACCCTAACCCTAACCCTAACCCTCACCCTCAACCTCACCCTAAAGCTAACCCAAAACCGTACCCTCACCCTAACTGTAATGCTAACCCTAACCCTCACACTCACCCTAAACCTCACCCTAACACTTACCCTCACCATAAACCTAACCCCAATCCTAAACCTCACCCTCACCCTATCTGTCACCCTAACCCTAACGCTAACCCTCACCATAACCCTAACCGTAACCCTCAACCTAACCCTCAACCTAACCCTAACCCTATCCCTTACCCTCACCCTAACCCTAACAGTAACCCTCAACCTAACCCTCAACCTAACCCTAACCCTATCCCTTACCCTCACCCTAACCCTAAACCTCACCCTCACCCTAAATCTAATCATTACCAAAACCTTAACCCTAACCCTATCCCTAACCCTTACCCTCACACTAACCCTATCCCTCACCCTCACCCTAACCCTCACACTCACCCTAACCCTTACTCTAACCCTAACCCTAATCGTGTCCCTAAACCTAACCATAGCCCTAAACCTAACACTAAACCTAGCCCTCACCCTAACCATAACCCTACCCTCACCTTAACTTTCACCCTAACCCTAACCTTAACCCTCACCCTAACACTAAACGTTACCCTCAATCTAACCCTAACAATATCCCTAACCCTCTCCTTCACCCTAAACCTCAACCTCACCCTAACCCTAACCCTTACCCTCACCCTAAACCTAACACTATCCCTAACCCTAACCCTCACACTAACCCGAAAACTAACCATCAAACTAACCCTAAACCTAACCCTCACCCTCACCCTAACACTCACGGTAACCCTAACGTTCATTCTCACTCTAACCCTCACCTTAACCCTAACCCTCACACTACACCTAACACTTACTCTAACCCTAACCCTACCCATCACCATTACCCTCATCCTAACCCTTACCCTAACACTTACCATTACCCTAAACCTAACTCTCACCCTCAAACTAGCCCTCACCCTAACCCTAAACCTAACCCACACCCTCATCTTCAGCCTAACACTCACCCTAACCGTAACCCTCACCGTCACAATTACCCTCACTCTAATCCTCACCCTAACACTCACCCTCACCCTAACCCTAACCCTCACCCTAACCATAACCCTAAACCTAACCCTAAGCCTATCCCTAACCCTCACCCTAACCCTAATCCTAAACACAACCCTCACCCTCACCCTAACCCTCAACCTAAACCTAAACATAAACGTCAAACTCACCCTCACCCTCACCCTCAGCCTAACTCTAAGCCTAACGATAATCCTAAAGCCTCATCCTCACCCTCACCCTAATCCTCAGCCTCGATGTCACACTCACCCTAACCCTAACCCTAACCGTAACCCTCACCCTCAAACTCACCCTAAAGTTAACCCTAAACCGAACCCTCACCATAACCCTCACCCTAACCCTTACCATCACGGTAAACCTAACCCCAACCCTAAACCTCACACTCAACCTATCCGTCACCCTAACCCTAACGCTAACCCTCACCCTAACCCTCACCCTAACCCTAACCCTCACCCTAACCCTAACACTATCCCTAACCCGCTCCTTCGACCCTAAAGCTCACCCTCGCCCTAACCCTAACCCTTACCCTCAACCTAACCCTAACACTATCCCTAACCCTAACCCTCACACTAACCCTAAACCTAACCATCACACTAACCCTAACCCTAAACCTCACCCTCACCCTAACACTCACGGTAACCCTAACGCTCATTCTCACACTAACCCTCACCTTAACCCTAACCTTCACACTAAACCTAACCCTTACCCTAACCCTAAGCCTACACCTCACCATTACCCTCATCCTAACCCTTACCCTAACACTCACCATAACTCTAAACCTAACTCTCACCCTTAAGCTAGCCCTCACCCTAACCCTAATTCTCTCCCTAACCCTCACCCTAAACCTAACCCTCACCTTAAATGTTACCCTCACACTCACATAACCTTGACCCTAACCTAATCCTAACTCTAATCCTCACCCGAATCCTAAACCTCACCAACACCCTTTCCCTCACCCTAAAACTCAACCTAACCCTAACTTTAAGCCTAACCCTAACCTCACCCTAACCCTAATACTAATCTAACCCTCACCCTCACCCTAACCCTTAACCTCAGCATCACCCAAACCCTAACACTAACCCTAACCCTCAACCTAACCCTAAGCATAAACATCACCCTCAAACTCACCCTCAACCTCAGACTAACTCTAACCCTAAAGCTAATCCGAAGCCTCACCGTCAGCCTCACCCTAACCCTAACCCTAACACTCACCCTCACCGTAACCCTCAACTTCGCCCTCACCCTCACATTAACCCAAACCCTCAACCTAACCCTCACCCTAACCCCAACCCTAACACTAAACCTCACCATAACCCTCACCCTAACCCTTAACCTCACCCTCACCCTAACCATCACCTAATCCAAACCCGCACCCTAACCCTAAACCTAAACGTCACCCTCACCCTAACCCATACCCTCAGCCTAACTCTAACCCTCACCCTAACCCGAACCCTATCCCTCACCCTCACCCTAACCTTAACCCTAACCCTATCACTCACCCTAACCCTGAACCTAACCCTCATCCTCAATCTAGCCCTCATCCTAACCCTAATCCTAACCCTCAACTAAACCCTTACCCTCACACTAATCATAACCCTCACCCTAACCCTAACCCTAATCCTCACCGTAACCCTCACTCTAAACCTTACCCTCACCCTAACCATAACCCTCAGCCTCACAATAACCCTCACAATAACCCTAACCAATACCCGTACTCTAACACTCACCCTAACCCTCACCCTCACTCTAAACCTAACCCTCACCCTAACCCTACCCCTAAGCCTTACTCTAAACCTAACCCTAAACCCCTAAACGTAACCCTCACCCTAACCCTAAGGCTAGCCCTAATCCTCACATTAACCCTAAACCTCACCCTAACCCTTACCCTCACAGTAAACCTAACCCTAACCTTAACCCGAACCCTTAACCTAACCCTCCATCTTACCCTAACCCTATGCCTAACCCAAACCCTAATCCTGAATCTCACCCTCAACCTAACTGTAACCCTTACTTCCTCCATAACCCTAACCCTATCCCAAAACCTAACCCTCACACTAACTCTAACCCTCAGCCTCACCCTTAACCTCACCTTAACCCGAACCCGTACACTCACCCTAACCCTAACCCTATCCCTAAACATAACCCTCACACGAACACTAAACCTCACCCTCACATTAACACGATCCCTCACCCTAACCCTCATCCTAACTGTAAGCCTAACCCTAACCCTCACTCTAAACGTAACCCTAAACCTGAACCTAACCCTCACTCTCACCCTAACCCTCACACTCACCCTCACCCTCAGCCTAAACCTAACCCTAATCCTAACAGTAACCCTCACCCTCATCCTAACTCTAACTCAAATCCTAAACCTAACCCTCACACTCTCCCTCACACTCACACTAACCCTAACACTAACCCTCACCCTAAACCTAACCCTCACCCTAACCCTAACCTGCACACTCACCCTAACCCTCACACTAACCCTAAACCTCACCCTAACCCTAACTCTCACCCTAAACCTAACCCTATCACTCAAGCTAACCCTTACCCTAACCCTAAACCTAACCCTCACCCTAACTCTAACCCTCAACCCCACCCGAACCCTCACCCTCATCTGAAACCTCAACCTCACCCTAACCCTCATCATCACCCTAAATAAAGCCCTCACCCTACACCTCACACTAACCCTAACCCTGAACGTAACCCTCACCCTAACCCTCACCCTCAGCCTAACTCTAACCCTCACCCTAACCCTAAACCTAACCCTCACACTAACCCTAACCCTAACCCTCACCATCACCCTAACCCTAAACTAACACTCACCCTAACCCTCACCCTAATACTCACATTAACCCTAAACCTCACCCTCACCCTAACTCTAACCCTCACCCTAACCCTCACCCTAACACTAACCCTAACACTCAACCTAAACCTAACCCTATCCCTAACCGTCACACTTACCCTAAAGCTCACCCTCACCCTAACCCTAACCCTACCCCTCACCCTAACCCGCATGCTAACCCTAAATCTAAAACTAACCCTCACCCTAACCATCACCCTAACCCTAAATCTTACCCTAACCCTCACCCTAACTCTAACCCTTACTCTCACCCTAAACTAACCTTAATTCTAAGACTATCCCTCAACCTCACCCTAGCCCTCACACTAACCCTAATCCTAACCCTAAACCTCACCCTCACCCTAATCTTCGCCCTAACCCTCACCCTAACAATAACCCTAACCCTCACGCTAACCCTCACCCTAACCTTAATCCTAAACATAACCCTCACCCTCACCCTAACGCTCACCCTAACCCTTAAACTCAGCCTCACCCTAACCCTCAAACTAAACCTACCCCTCACCCTAACCCTAAACATAATTGTCACCCTCACCCTCACCCTCAGCCTCAGCCTAAATCTAACCGTAACTCTAATCCGAACCCGAACCCTCAGGCTCACCCTAACCCTAACCATAACCATCACCCTCACTCTCACCATCACCCTAACCCTCACCCTAACCTTACCCTCAACCTAACCAAACACTATCCCTGAACCTAACGCTCACACTAACCCTAAAGCTCACCCTCATCCTAATCCTCTCCCTCTCACTAATGCTTACCCTCACCCTCACCCTAACCCTATGCCTCAACCTAACCCCAACCCTAACCCTCACACTAAACCTAGCCCTCACCCTAACCCTAACCCTAGCCCTCACCGTAACCCTCAACCTAACCCTAACCATAACCCTAACCCTAAACTTCACCCTCACTCTAACCCTAACACTTACCCTCACCCTAAGCATAACCCTATCACTAACCCTAACCCTCACACTAACCCTAACCCTCTTCCTCACCCTAACCCTCACCCTCACCCTAACCCTTACCCTCACACTAAAGCTAACCCTAACCCTCACCCCAACCTGTAACCCTCACTGTAACCCTAACCCTCACACTAAATCTAACCCTCACGCTAACTCTAACCCTGCCCCTCACACTAACACCCACCCTAAACCTAACAGCAATGCTCATCCTAACCCTAACCCTCACCCTCAACCTAAACCTCACCCTAATCCAAACCCTCACCCTAATACTAAGCCTAAACCTCACACTAATCCTATCCCTCACCCTAACCCTCACCCTCACCCTAATCCTCTCCCTAACACTAACACTTATCTAACTGAAACCCTCACCCTAACCCTAACCCTAACCCTAACCCTAACCCAAACCCTAAACCGCAGTCTCACATTAACTCTCACACTAACCCTAAACCTAACCCTTACCCTCACCCTCAGGCTTACATTAACTATAACCCTAACCCTCATACTAACCAAAACCCTCAACCTAACCCTAACCCTACCCCTCACCCTAACCCTCATCCTAACACTAACCTAACCCTAAAACTAAACCTAACCCTCACCCACACCCTCACCCTCAGCCTAAACCTAACCCTAACCCGAATCCTAAAACTAATACTCAACCTCACTCAAACTCTAGCCCTAAACCGAACCCTAAACCTCACACTAACCCTCAACCTAACCCAAATCCTAACCACTACAATAACCCTAACCCTAACCCCAAAACTAACCCTCACCCTCAAATTAACCCTAACCCCAACCCTACCACTCACCATAACCCTAACCTTCACCATCAACCTAATCTTCACCCTAACCCAAATCCTTAGCTAACCGAAAACCTCAATCCAACTCTAAACCTAACCGTAACCCTAACCCTCACCCTACACCTCACCCTAAAACTAACCGTAACACTAACACTCACCCTCACCCTAACCCTAACCCTACCCTAACCCTCAAACTAAACCTATCCCTCACCCTAATCCTAAGCCTAACCCTAACACTCAACCTCAACCTAGCCGTCACCATAACCCCAATCCTAACCCTAACCCTCAAACTAACCCTAACCCTCACCCTCACTTTCACCCTAACCCTAACCCTCACACTAACCCTCATCATAACCCTAACCCTAATCCTAACCCTCAGCCTCACCCTCACCTTCAACCTAACCCTAACACTAACCCTCACCCTAACCCTCACACTAACAGTCACGCTAAACCTAACCCTCACTCTCACCCTAAACCTCACCTTAACGCTTACCCTCATCCTAAACCTAACCCTAACCCTAACCCTCACACTAAACTTAACCCTCACCCTAACTCTAATCCTAAACCTCAAGCTAACACTCACCCTAACCCTAACCTTACACCTCACCCTAAACCTAAACCTCACCCTCTTCCTAAACCTAACCCTAACCCTAACCCTCACAGTAAACCTAACCCTCACCCTAACCCTAATCCTAACCCTCAAGCTAACACTCACCCTAACCCTAACCTTACACCTCACCCTAAACCTAAACCTCACCCTAATCCTAAACCTAACCCTAACCCTCACCCTCAACCTAGCCCTTACCCTAACCCTAATCATAACCTTAACCCTCAACCTACCCTAACCCTCACCCTCACCCTAACCCTCACCCTAACCCTAACCCTCACCCTAACCCTAACCCTAATCCTAACACTAACCCTCACTCTCACACTCACCCTAACCCTAACCCTAACCCAAAACCTCACAGTAAGCATAACCATCACTCTAACGCTTACCCTAACCCTAAAGCTCACTCTAAGCCTTACCCTCACCCGAACCCTAACCTAACCCTGATCCTCACTCTAACCCTAAGCCTAACCCTAATCTTCACAGTACCCCTCTTCCTAACCCTAAACCTAAACCTAACCGTCACCCTCACACTAACCCTAACTCTAACCCTAACCCTCACACTAACCCTAACCCTCACACTAACCCTAACCCTACCCCTCACCCTATCCCTCATCCTAACCTAACCCTAAACCTAAACCTAACCCTCACACACAGGCTCAACCTCAGCCGAACCCTAACAATGATCCTAACCCTAATCCGGACCATCATCCTCTTCCTAGCCCTAACCCTAACCCTAACCCTCACCCTCACCCTCAGCCTAACCATAAACCTAACCCTCACCCTAAACCTAACCCTAACTCTCACCCTCAACCTTACCCTAACCCTAAACCTAAGCCTAACCCTCACCCTAACCCTAACCCTAGTACTAACTCTAACCCTCACCCTCACACTAACCCTCACCCTAACACTTACCGTCACCCTAACACTAACCCCAAGCCTAAGCCTATCCCTCACACTAAACCAAACCTTCACTCTAACCCTAATCCTACCCTCAGCCTAATGCTCACCCTAACCTTTACCCTAAATCTAATCCTCACCCTATCTTTAAGCCTAACCCTAACGCTCACCCCCACCCAAGTCCTCACCTTAAACCTAACCATAACCCTCACCCTCACCTTACCCTTAATGCTAACCCTAGTCTTCAGCCTCAACCTAACCCTCACCCTAACCCTTAACCTCACCTTAACCCTCACCGTAACACTAACCCTCACCCTAACACTAACCCTCACCCACACCTTAACACTCAACCTCAACCGAAGCCTCACCATAACACTATTCCTCACTGTCACCCTAACCCTCACCCAAACCCTAAAGCTCACCCACACCTTAACCCTCACCCTCACCTGAACCCTCATCCTAACCCTAACAGTTAACCCTCATCCTCACCCTAAACATAACCTTAACACTAACCCTCACATTAACCCTAAACCTAACCCTCAACTTAACCCTCAACCTCACCCTCACCCTCATCCTAAGCCTAACCCTAACCCTAAAACTAATCCAAAACCTAACCCTCTCTCTCACCTTCACCCTAACCCTAACATTTAGCCTATCCCTAACCCTCACACGCACCTTAACCCTAATCCTAACCCTAATATTAACCCTCACACTCACCCTAATCCTAAAACTAACACTCACTCTGAAACTAACCCTTACCCTAACCTTTATCCTCACCCTAAATCTAACCCTAACCCTAAATCTAATCTTCACACTAAACCTAACCATCATCCTAACCTTAACCCTCACCCTAACCCTCACCCTCACTCCTTCCCTCACCCTAAGCCAAACCCTAACCCTAAACCTAGTCCTAAACCTAACACGTTCCCTCAACCTCACCCTAACCCTAAACCTAACCCTCACCCACACCCTAACCCTCACTATAACCCAAACCTTCACGCTCACCCTAACCCTCACCCTCACCCAAACATCACCCTAACCCTAACCCTCACCATAACTCAAACCATAAACCTATGCCTAACCTTCACTGTCACCCTAATGCTAACCATAAGCAGAACCCTCACCCACAACCTAATGCTCACACTCACCCTCACCCTCAACATCACCGTAACCCTCACCCTCACCCTAAACATAACCCTAACCCTACCCCTCACCCTAACCCTTAACCTAACCCTAACCTGCACACGAAACCTAACCCTCACCCTAACCTTACCCTATCCCTCACCCTCAGCCAAATCCTAACCCTACCCCTAGTCTTAAACCTAACCCTTTCCCTCACCCTCAACCTAACCCTAAACCTAACCCTAACCTTCACCCTAACCCTCACCATAACACTAACCCTAACTCTCACCCTCACCTTAAACCTAACCGTAACCCTAACCCTCACCCTAACCCTAAAGCTAACTCTGACCCTCACACTCCAACTAACCCTCACCCTAAACCTTAACCTCACCCTAACCCTAATTGTAACCCTAAAACTCACACTAAACTTAAGCCTCAACCTAACCTTACGCTATCCCTCATCCTAACACATACCCTAACCCTAACCCTAACACTCACCCTCACCCTAACCCTAACCATCACCCTAACCCAAACCCGCAACCACACCCTAACCTTCACACTCACCCAAACCCTCACCCTCAACCTAACCCTCACCCACACCGTAAACCTCACGCTAACCCGAACCCAACACTAGCCCTCACCCTAACTTTAATGCTAACCCTGAACCTAAGCCTCAAACTAACCCTCACCCTAACCCTTATCCTCAACCTAACTCTAACCCTAACCGTAAACCTAACCCTCACAATAAACCTAACCCTCATCCAAAACCTAACCCTATCCCTAACCCTAACCCTCACCCTAACCCTAACCCTAACCCTAACCCTCACCCTAACCTTAACCCTAATGCTCACCCTCACCCTAACCCTCATACTAAACCTGACACTGACCCAAACCCTATCCCTCAGCCTAACCCTCACCCTAACCCTAACCCTCACCGTCACCCTAAACCTAAACCTAACCTCACCCTCACCCTAATGCTAACTGTTACCTAAACCTCACCCTACCCCTAACCCTCAGCCACACCCTAACCCTCACCCTCACCCAAACACTCACCCTCACCCTCAGCCTCACCCTCACCCTAATCCTCAACCTAACACAAACCTTGGCATAAACGAAATCCTCAACCGAAACCTAACCCCAACCCTAACCCTGACACTCACGCTACCCCTAACCCTAACCCTAACCCTAACCCTAAACCTCACCCTCATCCTTACCTTCACCCTAACCATTAACCTCAGCCTAATCCTCACCCTAAACCTCACTCTAATCCTAATCCTCACCCTCACCCTCACCCTACCTCAAACCTAACCCTAACCCTCACCGTAACCTTAACCCTCAACCTATACCTATCACTGAGTCTCACCCTAACCCTCACCCAAACCATAAAACTAACTGTAACGCTGACCCTCACCCTCTCCCTAACCACCATCCTAACCCTTACCCTCACCCTAACCCTAACCCTCACGCTAACAGTCACCCTCACCCTAACCCAAATTCTAACCCTCACCCTAACCCTAACCCTAACCCTATCCCTCAACCTCAAACTAACCGTCACACTAACCCTTACACTCACCCTAATGCTAAGCCTAACCCTCACACTAACCCTAACCCTCACCCTAACCATAACCCTACTCCTCACCCTAACCCTCATCGTAACCCTAAACTAAACCTAACCCTAAACCTAACCCTCGCCTTCACCCTCAACCTCAGCCTAACCCTAACCTTAACCCTAATCCAAACCCTAATCGTCACCCTAACCCTAACCATTATCCTAATCCTAACGCTAATCCTCACCCTAAACCTAACACTCAGCCTAAATTTCACCCTAAACCTAAACCTAACCCTAACGCTCACCCTCACCCTAAACCTCAACCTAACCCTTACCCTCAGCCTAACCCTCAGCCTAACCCTCAACCTAACCCTAACCCTAACCGTCACCCTCACCCTAACTCTCACCCTAACCCTAACCCTAAACCTCACCCTAACCCTCACCCTAACCGTAACATCAACCTGTACCCTGACACTAAACCTAACCCTCACCCTAACATTAACCCTAAAACCAACCCTCACCCTAACCCTCACACTAAATCTAAATGGCACCCTAACCCTCACTCTCACCCTAAACCTCACCCTAAACCTAACGCTAACTCTCACTCTCAACCTTGCCATCACCCTAACCCTATTCCTAACTCTAACGCTCACCCTAACCCTAACCCTCAAACTCACGATAACACTCACCCTCACACTACGCCTAAACCTACCCCTATCCCTGAACCTCACAGTCACCCTAATCCTAACCCTAACCCTCACCCTCACCCTTGCCCTCACCCTAACCCTAATCCTAACCCTAAACCTCATATAAACCTCACCCTAACCCAACCCAAACACTCACCCTAACCCTAACCCTAACCCTAACCCTAACACTAACACTAACCCTAACTCTAACTCTAAAGCTCACTCTCACCCTAACCCTAACTCTAACCCTAACCCTAAACCTAAACCTCATCCTAACCCTAATCCTAACCCTCAGCCTCACCCTCACTGTAACCGTAACCGTAACCCTAACCCTAAAATAACCCTCACCCTAACTCTAACCCTTACCCTCACACCCAAGCTTGGACTAAGCCTAAGCCTAAGCCTAAGCCTAAGCCTAACCCTAACCCTCACACTCACCCTCACCCTAACCCTAACTGGAACACTAACCCTAACACTAACCCTCATACTATCCCTCACGCTAATGCTAACTCTAACCCTAAACCTCACCCTCATCCTAACCCTCACCCTCACCCTCACCCTCAGCCTAACACTAAGCCTAACCCTAACCCTAACCCTAACCCTAAACCTTACACTCAACCTCACCCTAACACTAAGCCTAAGCCTAACACTAACCCTAACCCTCACTCTCACCCTATCCTTCACCAAACCCTAACCCTAACACTAACCCTAACCCTAACCCTCACCCTAACCCTCACCCTAACCCTAACTCTAACCCTAAAGCTCACCCTCACCCTAACCCTATCCCTAACCCTAACCCTAAACCTCATCCTCAGCCTCAACATCACCATACCCTTAACCCGAAGCCTAACCCCTAACAATAACACCTATCCCTAACACTAATCCTATCCCTAACCTTCACCTTAACCCTCACCCTAAACATAACCCTAATCCCACCCTCACCCTAGCTCTCACCCTAACGCTAATACTAACCCTAACAATCACCCAAACTCTCACACTAATCCTAACCCTAATCCTGACACTAACCTTAACCCTCACACTCACATTCACCCTCAAACTAAACATAAACCTAATCCTAAGCATAACCCTCACTCTCACCCTCATCCTAACCCTACCCCTAACCCTAACCCTCATCCTAACCCTAATCTCCACCCTAAGCCTAACCCTCACCTTAATGCAAACCCTCAACCTGAAAATAACCCTCACCCTAACCATAACCCTAATCCTCACCCTCACCCTAGCCCTCACCCTAACCCTAATCCTAACCCTAACCCTCACCCAAACTCTCACCCTAATCCTAACCCTAACCCTCACCCTAACCTAACCCTCACCCGAACCCTCAGCCTCAGCCTAACCCTAAACCTTATCCTAACCATAACCCTCACCCTCACCCTCATCCTAACCCTACCCCTAACCCTAACCCTCACCCTAACCCAACCTCCACGCTAAACTTAACCCTCACCTTAAAGCTAACCCTCACCCTAACCCTAAGCCTAACTCTAACACCAAACCTCATCCTCACCCTAACACTAACCCTAACACTAACCCTTACACTAAACCTCACCCTAATGCTAACTCTAACCCTAAACCTCATGCTGACCCTAACCCTAACCCTCACCCTAACCCTCACCCTCAACCTAACCCTAAGCCTAAGCCTAAGCCTAACCCAAACCCTCACACTCACCCTCACCCTAACCCTAACCCTAACCCTCACCCTAACACTAACTCTAAACCTAAACCTCACTCTCACCCTAACCCTAACCCTAAACCTAAACCTAACCCTAACCCTCACCCTGACCCTAACCCTGAACCTCACCATAACCCTAACCCTAACCCTCACCCTCACCGAAGCCCTCAACCTAACCCTAATCCTAAACCTAAACCTCACTCTAACCCTCACCCTAACCCTAACCTTAACACTCACCCTAACACTAATCCTATGCCTAACCCTCACCCTAAAACTTACCCTCACTCTTACACTAACCCTAACCCTAACACTAACCCTCACACTAACCCTAAAACTCACCATAACTCTAAACCTCACACTAACCCTCACCCTAGCGCTCACCCTAACCCTAATCCTAACCCTAAACCTCATCCTCACCCTCACCATAACCCTAACCGTAACCCTCACCCTAACCCTAACCTTAACACTCACCCTAACACTAATCCTATCCCTAACCCTCACCCTAAAACTTACCCTCACTCTTACACTAACCCTAACCTTAACACTAACCCTCACATTAACCCTAAAACTCACTATAACTCTAAACCTCACAATAACCCTCACCCTAGCGCTCACCCTAACCCTAATCCTAACCCTAAACCTCATCCTCACCCTCACCATAACCCTAACCGTAACCCTCACCCTAACCCTCAAGTCACGCTCGGCCTAAGCCTAAGCCTAAGCCTAAGCTTAAGCCTAACCCTCACACTCACCCTCAGCCAAACCCTAACTGTAACACTAACACTAACACTCACAGTAACACTCACCCTAACGCTAAATCTAACCCTATACCTCACCCTCACTGTAACAATAACCCTCACCCTCAACCTCACCCTCAGCCTAAACCTAACCCTAACCCTAATCCTAAACCTAACCCTCACCCTCACCCTCACCCTAAACTTAAACCTAACCATAACCCTCACACTCACCGTCACCCTAACCGTAACCCTTAACCTAACCCTCACTCTATCCCTCATCCTAACCCTCAAGAAAACCCTAACCCTCACTCTCACCCTATCCCTCACCCTAACCATCACGAAAACCCTAACCATCACTCTCACCCTAACCCTCACCCTAACCCTTACCCTCAACCTAACCTTAACCATAACGCTCACCTTCACCCTAAACCTAACCCTAACGCTCACCATCACCCTAACCCTCACTTAAAACCTAACCCACACCCACACCCTAAACCTCAGTCTCACCCTCACCCATACCTTCACGCTAATCCTCACCCTCACCCTAAACATCAGCCTAAGCCTAACCCTCACCCTTACCCTAACTCTCACCCTCACCATCACCCTCAGCCTAACCCTAATCCTAAACGTAATCCTAACCCTAACCCTCACCCTCAACCTCAACCTCAACCTAACCTTAACCCTAACCCCAATCCTAACCCTAAACTTCAGCCTCACCCTAACCCTAACCCTAACCCTCACCCTAACCCTAATCCTAACCCTAACCCAAACCCTAACCCTCACCCTAAACCTCACCCTAAACCTAAACCTAACACTTACCCTAACACTAACCCTCAGCCTAAACCTCACCCTAACACTAACTCTAACCCTAAACCTCATCCTCATCGTAACCCTAAGCCTCACACTCACCCTCAACCTCATCCTAACCCTAAGGCTAAGACTAACCCTAACCCTAATGCTTACACTCACCCTCACCCTAACCCTAAACCTGAACCTTTTCCTAACCCTAACCCAAACATTCATCCTAACCTTCACCCTAACCCTAACACTAACAGTAACCCTAACCCTAACCCTCACCAAAACCCTCACCCAAACTCTAACTCTAACTCTAAACTCCACCCTCACCCTAACCCTAACCCTCACCCTTACCTCACCCTCACCGCAATCCTAACCGAAACCCTAACCCTAAACTTCACCCTCAACCTCACCCTAACCCAAACCCAAACCATCAACCGAACCCTCAACCTAACCCTCATCCTCACCATCACCCTCAGCCTAACCCTAACCCTAATTTAACCCTAACCTTCACCCTCAACCTAACCCTAGCCCTAACACTTACTCTCACCCCAACCCAAACCTCCACCCTAAACTTAACCCTCACCCTAACCCTAACCCTAACGCTAACCCTAACCCTCACACTAACCCTAACCCTCACCATAAACGTAATCATAACCCTCACGCTACCCATTACCCTACACCTCACCCTAACCCTAAACCTAACCCTAATTTTAACCCTAACCCTAACCCTAAACCTCACCCCAATCCTAACCCTCACCCTCACCCTCAACCTCACGCTCACCATAACCATAACCCTAACCCTAACCCTAACACTAACCCTAAACCTAAACCTAACCCTAATCCTAGTCCTTAAACTCACCCTCAAACTCACCCTAACCTTAACAATGACCCTAATCCTAACCCTAAACCTAAACCTAACCCTAATTCTAACACTCAGCCTAACCAAACCATAACCTTAAACCTCACCCGAACCCTAACCAAAACCCTCACCCTCACCCTAACCCTTAATCTAACCCTAACCCTACCCCTCACCCTAACACTGACTCTAACACTCACGGTAACCCTAACCCTCAATTTCACCCTAACCCTCACCCTAAACCTTACCCTAACCCTAACTCTAACCCTAACCCTAACCCGCACACTAAACCTAACCCTCACCCTAACCCTAACACTTACCCTCATCCTCACACTCAGCCTCAACCTAAAACTAACCCTAACTGTCACCCTAACCCTCACACTAACTCTAAGGCTAACCCTAACCCTCATTCTCACACTAACCCTCACGCTAACCCTAACCCTAACCCTCACTCTAACCCTAGCCCTCACAATAACCCTCACCCTAAGCCTAACCCTAACCCTAACTCTAACCTTCACACTCACCCTCAGCCTAACCCTAAACCGAATCCTATCCCTCACCCGCACTCTCAGCCTAACCTCAACCGAACCCTAACCCTAAACCTAAACTTCACCCTCACCCTAACCCTCACTCTAACCCTAATCCTAACCCTAAAACTAATCCTAACCCTCAGCCGCACCCTAAACCTCACCGTCAGTCTAACCCTAAACATAAACCTAACCCTCACCCACACCCTAAACCTCAGACTCAACCAAACCCTCACCCTCAACCTAAAACTCACCCTAACCCTAACCCTCAACCTCACCCTCACCCACACCCAAACCCTAATCCTCAGTCTCACCCGAAATCTCACCCTCATCCTAAACCTCACCCTCACCCTAAACATCACCTAAGCCTAACCTTCACCCTCACCATAACCCTAAACCTAAACCTCACCCTAACCTTAACCCTCACCCTCAACCTAACCCTCAGCCTCACCCTAACCCTAATCCTACCCCTAAACCTCACCCTCACTCTCCACATCATCTTAAACTAACCCTCACCCTAACTCTAACCCTAACCCTCAGCCTAACCCTAACTCTCCCCCTAACCCTCACCCTCACCCCAACCTCACCTTAACCATAACCCTAAACCTAGCCCTTACCCTAACCCTAACCATCACACTCACCCTCACACTCAACCTAACCCTCACCCTCAAACTAGCCCTCAGCCTAAACCTAACACTAACCGTAAACCTCACCCTCACCCTCACACTCAGACTAAACCTAACCCTAAACCTAATCCTAACCTTAACCCTCACACTCACACTCACCCTAAACCTCATCCTCACCATAGCCCTCACTCTAACCCTAACCCTAACCCAAACCCTAAACATCAACATCACCCTCCACCTCCCCCTCTCCCTCAGGCTAACCCTAACCCTAACCTTAATCCTAACCCTAACCCTAACACTCACACTAACCCTAACCCTCACTCTCACCCTAAACCTCACCCTAACACTTACCCTCAACCTAACCCTTACCCTAAGCCTAACGCTCACACTAAACCTAACCCTCACCCTAACCCTAACGCTAACCATCACCAAAACCCTAAGCCTAACCCTAAACCTCACCCTAAACCTAATCATCACCATCACCCTAGCCCTCAAACCAACCCTAATCCTAACCCTAACCCTCACACTTACCCTCACCCTAACCGTAAATCTCACTATCACCCTCACCCTAACACTAACCCTAACCCACAAGCTAACCCTAATGCTCACCCTAACCCTAACCCTAACCTTCACCCTCAACCTCATCCTCACCTTAGCCCTAAACTTAACCCTAACCCTCACCCTAAGCCTAAGCCTAATCCTAATGCTAACTCTAAGCCTCACCCTCACCCAAACCCTCACCCTCACCCTAACCCTCACCCTAACCCTAATCATAACCCGCAACCTCACCCTAACCCAAAACCTAAACCTAAACCGAACCCTCACCCTCACCCTCACCCTCACTCAAAACCTAACTCTAACCGTAACCCTTACCCTCACCCTCACTTTAACCCTAACGATAACCCTAAACCTAACTGTAACTCTAAACCTCAACCTAACCCTAACCCTAACCCTAACCGTAACCCTCACCCTAACACGATGATAGTAACCCTCACATTCACTCTAACCCCCACCCTAACCTTTACCCTCACCCTAACCATAACACTAGCCCTAAGCCCATCCATCCCACTAACCCCAACCCTAACCCTCACGCTCACCCTCACACTCACCCTAACCCTCACCCTCACCATAGCCCTCACACTAACCCTAACCCAAACAAAACCCTACACCTCAACATCACCCTCACCCTCAACCTCACCCTCAGGCTAACCCTAACCCTAATCCTAACCCTAACCCTCACCCTAACACTCACGATAACCCTAACCCTCACTCTCAATCTAACCCTCACCCTAACACTTACCCTCACCCTAACCCTTACCCTAAGCCTAACACTCACACTAATCCTAACCCTCACCCTAACCCTAACGCTAAACATCACCCTAACCCTAAGCCTAAACCTAAACCTCACCCTAAACCTAATCCTCACCATCAACCTAGCCCTCAAACCAACCCTAATCCTAACCATAACCCTCACCCTTACCCTCACCCTAACCATAACTCTCACTCTCACCCTCACACTAACACTAACCCTAACCCTCACCCTAACCCTAACCCTACCCCTCACGCTCACCCTCAACCTCACCCTAGCCCTAAACTTAACCCTAACCCTCACACTAACCCTAAGCCTAATCCTAATGCTAACTCTAAGCCTCACCCTCACTCAAACCCTCACCCTCACCCTAACCCTCACCCTAACCCTAATCATAACCTGCAACCTCACCCTCATCCAAAACCTAAACCTAAATCGAACCCTCACCCTGACCCTCACCATCACTCAAAACCTAACCTACCCGTAACCCTTACCCTCACCCTCAAATTAATGCTAACAATAACCGTAACCCTAACTGTAACTCTAACCCTCAAACTAACCCTAACCCTAACCTTTACCCTCACCCTAACCATAACCCTAGCCCTAAGAATAAACCTCCCACTAACCCCAACCCTCACCCTAACCCTCACCCTCACCCTAACCCTAAACCTAACCCTCACACTCACACTAATTCTAACCCTAAACCTAACCCAAACCCTCACGCTAACCCTCAAAGAAACTCTAAAACTAACCTAAACCTCACTCTCACCCTAACCCTCACCCTCAACCTAACTTTTACCCTAACCCTAATCCTAACCCTAACCCTCACCCTCACCCTGTCTCTAATCCTAACTGTCACCCTAACCCTAAACCTATCGCTAAACCTCACCCTATCACTAACCCTCACCTTAACCCTAACCCAAACCCTGACCCTCACCCTAACCCTAACCCTAACCCTCACGCTAAACCTCACCCTAATGCTTACCCTCAACCTAACCCTAAACCTAACCCTAACCCTAATCCTCACAATAACCCTATGCCTAACCCTAACCCTAACACTCACCCTAATGCTAAACCTCAACCTAAACCTCACCCTCAGCCTACCCCTCAACATCAGCCTAACACTCAGTCACCCTAAACATCAACCTAACCCTAACCTTCACCTTAACCCTAACCCTAACACACCCTAAACCTCACCATCACCCTCACACTCACCCTAAACCTAACCCTAACCCTACCCCTAAACCTTTCCCTAACCCTCATGATAACCCTCACCCTAAACCTATCCCTAACCCTAACACTAACCCTCACCCTCACCCTAACCCTACCTCTAACCCTAACCCTAACCCTCACCCTAAACCTAACCCTCAACCGCAACCTAACCCTAACCCTCACAATAACCCTTATCCTCACCCTAAAGCTAACCCTAACAATCAAAATAACCCTAACCCTCATTCTAACCATAAACCTACCCCTCAACCTAACACTCACCCTAACCCTAACCCTAAACCTAACCCTCACCTTAGCCCTAACCTTAAGCCTCACCCTCAACTTAACCCTCACCGTCACCCTAACACTCACCCTAAGCCTAACCCTCACCCACATCTTAACCCTCACCCGAACCGAACCCTCACCCTAACACTCACCCTCAGCCTAAACATCACCCGAACCCTAACCCGAAACCTAACACTAAAACTAAACTTCACCCTCACCCTAAACCTCTCCCTAAAACTTAACATCACCCTAACCCTAACCCTAAACCTCACCCTCAGCCTAAACCTAACCCTAACTCTAATCCTAAACCTAACACCCAACCTCACCCTCACCCTCACCGTCACCCTAAGCGTAACCCTTAACCTAACCCTCACCCTATCACACACCCTAACCCTCACGAAAAACCTAACCCTCATTCTCACCCTATCCCTCACCCTAACCCTAACCATAACGCTCACCTTCACCCTAAACCTAACCCTAACGCTCACCATTACCCTAACCCTCACCTAAAACCTAACCCACACCCGCACCCTAAACCTCAGTCTCACCCTCACCCATTCCCTCACCCTAACCATCACCCTCACCCTAAACATCACCCTAAGCCTAACCCTCACCCTTAGCCTAACTCTCACCCTCACCCTCACCCTCAGCCTAACCCTAAACCTAACCCTAATCCTAACCCAAACCCTCACCCTCACCCTCAACTGCAACCTAACCTTAACCCTAACCCTAATCCTAATCCTAACCCTCAGACTCACCCTAACCCTAACACTAACCCTCACCTTAACACTAACCCTCAACTTCTCCCTCAGCTTACCAGTATCCGTAACCCTAATCCTAACCCTCACACTCACCCTCACCCTAACCTAACCCTAATCCTCACCCTAACCCTAACACTAACTCTCATCCTCACCCTCACCCTAACCCTAATACTACCCCTCACCAAAACCCTAACTCTCACCCTCACCCTCACCCTAACTCTCATCCTCACCCTAACCCCAAACCTCACACTAATCCTCACACTCACCCTCACCCTATCCCTCAGTATAACCCTAACCTTAACCCTAATCCTAACCCTCAAACTCACCCCTTAATCTCAGCCTAACACTCACCCTCATACTCACCCTCACCCTAACCCTTAACCTCACTGTAACCCTCACTCGAACCCTGAGCTTAACCATAACCCTAATCCTAACCCTAGCCCTCAACCTCACCCTCACCCTAAACCTAACCCTAACCCTAGGCCTCACCCTCACAATCACCCTCACCGTAACCCTAACCCTCACCCTAACCCTATCCCTAACCCTAACCGTCACAGTAACCCTAACCCTAACCCTAACACTCACACTCACCCTAACCTTAAAACCCTAACCCTCACCTTAAAACTCACCGTAACACTCATGAAAACCCTAACCCTCACTCTCACCCTAAACCTCACCCTAATGCTTATCCTCACCCTAACCCTCACCCTAACCCTAACCCTAACCCTCATCCTATCCCTCATCCTAATCTTAACCCTACGCCACACCCTAACCCTAATCCTAACACTCACCCTTACACTAACCTTAACCCTAAACCTAACTCTAAACTTCCCCCTAATCCTCAACATAACCCTAACCCTAACCCTCACCTTAACACTAACCATAACCTTAACCCTCATCCTCACCCTAAACCTCACCCTAACTCTTAACCTCACCGTAACGTTAACCCTAACTCTAACCCTCAACCTCACCCTAAACCTCACCCTCACAATAACTCTTACCTCACACCAAACCTCACCCTAAACCTAAACCTGACCCTCACCCTCACCATCACTGTAACCGTAAGCCTAACCCTAACCCTAACAATAACCCTAACCATAAACCTAACCGTCACCCTCACCAAAACCCTAAACCTAACCCAATCCCTCACCCTAACCCTACCCCTAACCCTAACCCTAAACCTCACCTAAACCCTAACCCTAACCTCACCCTCACCGTAAAGGTAACCCTAACCCTAACAATAACCCAAAAGTTGACCCTAATCCAAACCCTCACGCTCACCCTCACCATAACCCGAAGCCTAACCCGAAGCCTAACCCTAACCCTTAACCTCACCCTAATCCTAAACCTCACCCTATCCCTCACCCTCAACCTCACCTTAACCTTAATTCTAACCCTAATGCTAACCCTAACCCTAAACCTCACCTTAACCCTCACCCTCACCCTAACCCTAACACATAATCTAACAAAACACAAAACCTAGCCCTCACCCTAACCCTAAACCTAACCCTAACCCTCACAGTAAACCTAACCCTCACCCTAACCCTAAACCTATGCCTCACCCTAAGCCTAATCCTAACCCTAACCATAAACCTAACCCTAAACCTCACCCTAACCCTAACACTAATCCTCACACTCATCCTCACCCTCATCTTAACTGTAACCCTAACCCTAATAATAAACATAACCCTTAACCTAATCCTAACCCTCACCCTCACCCTAACCCTAAACCTAACCCTAACCCTCATCCTAAAACTAACCCTCACTCTAACCGTAAACCTTACCCTAACCCAAACCCTCGCCCTAACCCTAGCCTTATACTTAAACCTAAACCTCACCCTAACCCTAACGCTAACCCTCACCATCCCCCTAGCCCTCACCCTAACCCTAATCCTAACCTTAAACCTCATCCTAAATCTAACCCTCACCTTAATCTTAAACCTCACCCTCACCCTCAGCCTAACCCTAAGCCTAAACATAACCCTAACCCTAATAGTCACACTCACACTAATTCTATTTCTAATCCTAAAACTAACACTAACCCTAAACCTAACCCTAAACTTATCCCTAAAAGAACCCTAACCGTAACCCTAAACCTCACACTCACCCTATCCCTAAAGTTAACCCTAACCCTAACCCTAACCCTAAACCTCACCCTAAACCTTACCCTCACCCTAAACCTCAACCCTCACCCCCACCGTAACCGTAACTCTAACCCTAACCCTAACAATAACCCTAAACCTAAACCTAAACCTATCCCTAACCCTCACCCTCACCCTCATCCTAACCCTAACCCTCACCCTAACCCTAATGCTAACCCTCACCCTCACCCTCACCCTAACCCCAATCCTAACCCTAACCCTCACCCTAACCCTCACCCTAACCTAAACCTAACACTCACCCTACATCTAACCCTCACCCGCACCCTAAAACTAATCCTAACCCTAGGCCTCATCCTCATACTCACCCTCACCCTCAGCCTAACCATAACCATAATCCTAATCCTAAACCTCAACCTCACACCTCACCCTAAGCCTAACCCTCACATCACCCTCACCCTCACCCTAACCCTTACCTTCAACCTTACCCTCAGCATAACCCTAACTCCAATCCTAACCCTAACCCTCAACCTCACCCTCACCCTAAACCTAAAACTAACCCTAGGCCTCACCCACACCCTCACCCTCACCATAACAATAACCCTCACTCTCACCCTAACCCTATCACTAACACTTACCCTAACCCTAACCCTAAACCTAACCTTAACACTCACACTCACCCTAACCCTAAAACCCTAACCCTCACCCTAAAATTCACCATAACACTCATGATAACCCTAAACCTCACTCTCACCCTAAAACTCACCCTAATGCATATCCTCACCCTAACCCTAACCCTAACCCTCATCCTAATCTTAACCCTAACCCTCACCTTAACACTAACTCTAACCCTAAACCTCACCCTCACCTTAAACCTCACCCTCATCCTAGCCTTCATCCTAACCCTAATCCTAACCCTAAACCTCACCCTAAACCTAAACCTAACAATCACCCTAAATCTGACCCTCACCCTCACCCTTCCCCTAACCCTAAGTCTAACCTTAACCATAACCCTAAACCTCACCCTAACCCTCACCCTCACCCTAAACATAACCCTATCCCTAACCCTCACCCTAAACTTAAGTCTAACCCTCACTCTAACCCTAGACCTCACCCTCAGCCTCACCCTCAGCTTAACACTAAACCTAACCCTAATCTTAACCGTAACCCTCGCCTTCACCCTCAACCTAACCCTAAACCTAACCCTCACCTAACCCTAACCCTCACCCTCACCCTCAGCATAACAATATCCCTACCCCTAATCATAACCCTCACACTCATGCTCACCCTAACCCTAACACGAAACCTCACCCTAACACTAATGCTTACCCTCAAACTCACCCTCACCCTAACCCTCACCCTAACCCTAAACCTAACCCTAAACCTCACCCTCACCCTCACACTCACACTCAGACTAACCCTAACTGTAAGCCTAATCCTAACCCTCACCCTCACCTCTCACCATCAGCCTAAACCTGACCCTCACATTAACCCTCACCCTAACCCTTACCCTCACCACAACCCTCAACCTCCCGCTCAGCGTAAACCTTACCCTAATCCTAACCCTAACTGTCAACCTGACCCTCACCCTAAACCTAACCCTAACCCTAAGCCTCACCCTCACCCTCACCCTCACCTTAAACCTAACCCTCACCCTAACCCTCTCCCCAACCCTAAACCTCACCCTAATCCTAACCCTAACCCTAAACCTCACCCTCACCCTCACCGTCACCCTCTGCCTAACACTAACCCTAAACTTAATCCTAACCCTCACCCTAACATTTACCCTCAACCTAACACTAACCCTAAACCCATCCCGCACACTAAAACTTACCCTCAACGTGACCCTAACCATACCCCTCACCATACCCCTCACCCTAACCCTAACCCTAACACTAAACCTCACCCTCACCCAGACACTAACCCTACCCCTCACCCTACCCCTAACCCTAACCCTCAGCCTCACCCTAAACATCAACCTAACCCTAACCCTCACACTAACTTTAAGCCTAACCCTTACCCTAAACCTTGCCCTCAACCTCACCCTCAGCTTAACACTAAACCTAATGCTAACCCTAACCGTCAAACACACCCTCAACCTAACCCTAACCCTAACCCTCACCCAATCCCTTATGCTCACTCTCACTTTCACACTCACCCTCACCCTAACCCTAAACCTAAGCCTAAATGTCACCCTCACCCTCACACTCACCCTCAGCTTAACCTAACCGTAACCCTAATCCTTACCCTTACCTTCACCCTTCACCCTCAGCCTAAAACTCACCCTCATATTAACCCTCACCCTAACCCTTACACTCACCCTAACCGTCACGTTCACCCTCAGCATAACCCTAACCCTAATCCTAACCCTAACGCTCAACATCACACTCACCCTAAACCTAAACCTAGCACTAAGCCTCACACTCACACTCACTCTCACACTCACCCTAACCTTAACCCTCACCCTAACACTATCCTAAACCTAACCCTCACCCTCACCCTAACCCTAAACCTAAGCCTAAATGTCACCCTCACCTTCACACTCACCCTCAGCTTAACCTAACCGTAACCCTAATCCTTACCCTCACCTTCACCCTTCACCCTCAGCCTAAAACTCACCCTCATATTAACCCTCACCCTAACCCTTACACTCACCCTAACCGTGACGTTCACCCTCAGCATAACCCTAACCCTAATCCTAACCCTAACGCTCAACATCACACTCACCCTAAACCTAAACCTAGCACTAAGCCTCACACTCACACTCACTCTCACACTCACCCTAACCTTAACCCTCACCCTAAAACTATCCTAAACCTAACCCTCACCCTAACCCTAACCCTATCCCTAACACTCACACTCACCCTAACACTAAAACCCTAACCCTCACCCTAAAACTCACCCTAACACTCATGATAACCCTAACCCTCACTCTCACCCTAAATCTCAACCTAATGCTTATCCTCACCCTAACCCTCACCCTAAACCTAACCCTAACCCTCATTCTAACCCTAATCCTAACCTTAACCCTAACCCTCACCCTAAACCTAACCCTAAACCTAAACCTCACGCTTACCCTGACTCTCACCCTAACCCTAACCCTAACTCTAATCCTAACCCTCACCCTCAACCCTCACCCTCAGCCTAATCCTCATCCGCATACTAACCCTCACCCTAAACCTTACCCTCATCCTAACCCTCACCCTCACCCTCAGCGTAAACCTAACCCTAATCCTAACCCTAACCCTCATCCTCAACCTCACTCTAAACCTAACCCTAACCCTAGGCTTCACCCTCACTCTCAACCTAACTCTCACCCTAACTCTTACCCTCAACCTAAACCTAACGCTAACCCTAACCCTCACACTAAATTACCCTCAGCCTAACCCTAAACCTCACCCTCATCCTAGCCCTCACCCGAACCCTAAACGTAACACTCACCCTCACACTTACCTTAACCCTAACCTTAACCATCAACCTAATCCTAAACTTAACCTTAACTTTCCCATTTAACCCTCAACCTATCCCTAACCCAAACCCTCACTCTAACACGAACCCAAACCTTAACCCTCACCCTCACCTTAACCCTCAACCTAACACTTAATCTCACCATAACGTTAACCCTAACCCTAACCCTCAACCTCACCTGAAACCTAACCTTCACCCTAACTCTTACGTCACCCTAAACTTCACCGTAAGCTAACCCTAACGGGAAACCTCAACTTAACCCTCACTCTCACCCTAACACTCACCTAAACCCTAACCCTCAACCTAACCATCACCCTAACCCTAAACCTAACCCTAACCCTCACAGTAACCCTAACACTCACCCTAACCCTAACCGTACCCCTCACCCTAAGCCTCATCCTAACCCTAACCATAACCCTAACAATAACCCTAACCCTAAACCTCACCCTAACCCTAACACTAACCCTCACACTCATCCTCACCCTCACTGTACCTGTAACCCTAACCCTAACACTAAAAATAACCATAAACCTTAACCTAATCCTAACCCTCACCCTCACCCTAACCCTAACCATAACCATAACACTAACCCTAACCGTACACCTCACCCTAACCGTAAACCTTACTTTAACCCTAACGCTCACCGTAACCCTAACCCTATAGTTAACCCTAAACAGCACCCTAACCCTACCCTAACCCTCACCATCAACCTAGCCCTCACACTAACCATAATCGTACCCCTAACACTCATCCTAAACTAACTCTAATGCTCACCCTCACCCTCAGCCTAAACCTAACCCTAAGCTTAATCCTAACTCTAACCCTCACACTCAAACTCAATCTAACCCTAACCCTAAAACTAATCCTAACCGTAACCCTCACCCTAACCCTAACACTAACCCTAACTGTAACCCTAAACCTCACCGTCACCCTAAGCCTAAACCTAACCTTAACTCTAACCCTAAACGTAAACCTCACCCTAAACTTACCCTAAACCGAACCCTCACCCTCACCCTCACCATAACCGTAACTCTAACCCTAGCGTAACAATAACACTAACCCTAAACCTAACACTACCCCTAACCCTAAACCTAAACCTCACCCAAACCCAAACCCTAAACTCAGCCTTAGCCTCATACTCACCGTAAAGTTAACCCTAAACCTAACCCTAACAATAACCCTAAACCTAACCCTAATCCTAACCCTCACCCTAACCCTAACCCTAACCCTAATCCTAACTCTCAACCTCATTGTAACCCTAACCCTAAATCTCACCCAAACACTAAACCTAACCCTAAACGTGACGTTTAGGTTCTCACTCTCTTCATAAACGTAACTGTAAGTATAACCCTTACCCTAACAATAATCCTAAACCTAACCCTATTCCTAACCCTCACCCTTACCCTAAGACTAACACTAACCCGAACCCTCACCCTAACCCTAACCCTCAACATAACCGTAAACCTAACACTAACCATCACATTAACCATAACCCTAAAACTCACCCTAACCCTAACACTAATCCATACCCTTATCCTAGCCCTAATCCTAAAACTAATCCTAACCCAAACCCTCACTCTAACCCTAACCCTAACACTAACCCTAACTCTCTCCCTAACCCTAATCCTAAAGCTAACATTCACCCTAACCCTCACCCTACCCTAACCATAATCCTCACCCTCACCCTAGCTCTCACCATAACCCTAATCCTAACCCTAACCCTCAACCTCACACTCAACCTAAACCTACACCTAACCCTAACCCTCACCCTAAACCTAACCTCCATCCTAATTCTCTCCCTAACCCTAACCCTATCCCTAAACCTCACCCTAAACCTCACCCTCAACCTAACCCTAACCCAAACCCTAACCCTCAACCTAACCCTCACCCTAACCCTAACCCTAACCCTCACCCTCACCCTAACCCTAACCCTAACGCTAACCCTCACCTTCATTGTAACACTAAACCTAAACCTCACCCAAACCCTAACCCTCACCCTAACCCTCACCCTAACCCTAACCCTCAACATAACCGTAACCCTAACCCTAACACTAAACCTAACCCTAACCCTAAATCTCACCCTAACCCTAACCCTCAACATAACCGTAAACCTAACCCTAACACTAACCCTAACCCTAACCCTAAACCTCACCCTAAACCTAACACTAACCCATACCCTCAACCTAGCCCTAACGCTAAAACTAATCCTAACCCTAACCCTCACTCTAACTTTAACCCTAACAGTAACCCTAACTCTCACCCTAACACTAATCCTAAAGCTAACTCTCACCCAAACCCTCACCCTACCCTAACCATAACCTCACCCTCACCTTAGCTCTCACCCTAAACCTAATCCTAACCCTAACCCTCAACCTAAACCTACTCCTAACCCTAAACCTCACCCTAACCCTAACCTCCATCCTAACTCTCACCCTAACCCTAACCCTAACCCTAAACCTCATGCTAAACCTCACCTTCAACCTAACCCTAACCCAAACCCTAGCCCTCAACCTAACCCTCACCCTAACCCCAAACCTAACCCTCACCTTAACCCTAACGCTCACCCTCACCCTAGCCCTCAACCTAACCCTAATCCTAACCTTAACCCTCATCCTAAACTTCACCCTAATCCTAAACCTAAACCTCACCCTCACCCTAAACCAAACCCTAACCCCAACCCTAACCCTCACCCTATCCCTCAAGAAAACCTGAACCCTCGCTCTCACCCTAACCTTCACGCTAACGCTCACTGTCACCCTAACCCTCACCCTAAACCTAACCCACACCCACACCCTAATCCTCAGTCTCACCCTCATGCATACCCTCACTCTAACGCTCGCCCAATCCCTAAACCTCACCAAAAGCCTAACCCTTACACTAACACTAACCCTCACCCTAACCCTCAACTTAAGCCTAAACATAAACCTAAGCCTAATCCTAACCCTAACACTCACCCTTACCCTCAACCTCAACCTAACCATAACCCTAACCCTAATCCTAACCCTAACCCTCAGCCTCACACTAACCCTAACTCTAACCCTAAAACTAACCCTCACCCTAACCATAATGCTAAGCCTAATGCTCACCCTAACCCTCACCCTAATACTTACCCTGCCGCTAACCCTCACCCTAAAGCTAACCCTAACCCTAACCCTAAAGATCACTATAACCTTCACCCTAACACATACGATAACTCTAACCCTCATTCTCACCATAACCTTCACCCTAACCCTTACCCTCACCCCAAACCGAACCCTAAACCTCACACTAAAACTAACCCTCACTCTTACCTAAACCTTACCCTCACCCTCATCTTAAACCTAAACCTAACCCTAAACCTAAGCCTCACCATAACCCTCACACTTGGACTAAGGCTAACACTAACCTTCCCTATCACCCTAACCCTTACCCTTAATCTTAAACTCACCCTAACCCTAACCCTAACCCTCACACTATACGTAATCCTCACCCTCACTAACCCTACCCCTCACCCTCACGCTCACCCTCACCCTAACACTTAGACTCTCCCTAACCCTCACCTTAAGCCTTAGCCTTGCCCTAACCCTCACCCTAACCCTAAACCTATCACTAACCCTCACACTAACCCTCAATATAAGCCTCACACTAACCCTCACCCTAACCCTAGCCCTCACCCTCAACCTCACCCTCAGTTTAACACTAAACCTGACCCTAATCCTAACTGTAACCCTCGGCCTCAACGTCACCCTAACCCTAACCCTAAACCTCAACCTAAACCTAACACCCACACTCATCCTCAGCCTAAAAGTATCCCTAATCCTAATCCTAACCCTCACACTCACCCTCACACTAACCCAAACCCTAACCCTCACCCTAACCCTAATGCTAACCGTCAACCTCAGTCTCACCCTCAGCCTAACCCTCACCCTCACACTAACCCTCACCCTCACCCTCAGCCTAACCCTAACCAGAACCTTAATCCTAACCCTCACCATCAACCCTAACCCTCAGCCTAACCCTCACCCTCACAATAACCCTCACCCTAACACTTACCCTCACCCTAACCCTCACCCTCACCCTCAGGGTTACCCTAAATCCTAACACTAACCCTCAAACTAACTTTCACCCTAAACCTAACCCTAAAACTAAGCCTCAACCTCACCCTAACCCTAACCCTAACACTCACACTAATCCTAACCCTAACCCTAACCCTAACCCTAACCCTAACCCTAAAGCTAACCCTCTCGCTCACCGAAATCCTAAACCTAACCCAAAACCACACCCTAACCCTAAACCTAACCTTAACCGTAAACCTCACCCTATCCCTAACCCTAATCTTCACCCTCACCCTCACCCCTCATCCTCAGCCTAACACTCACTCTCACACTAACCCTCACCCTAACCCTTACCCTAACCCTAACTCTCACCTTCATCCTCAGCATATCACTAACCCTAACCCTCAACCTAAACCTCACCCTAAAACTAACCCTAATTTTAAGCCTCACCCTCCCTCTCCCCCTCGCCCTCCCCCTCCCCCTCCCCCTAACCCTAAACCTCACCCTAACCCTATCCCTAACCCTAACCCTCACCCTACCCCTAACCCTAACACTCACACTCTCCCTAATCCTAACCCTCACCCTAACACTCACCCTAACACTCATGATAACCCTAAACCTCACTCTCACCCTAAACCTCACCCTAATGCTAATCCTAACCCTAACCCTCACCCTAACCCTCATCCTAACCGTCATCCTAACCTTAACCCTAACCCTCACCCTAACCCTAACCCTTACCCTAAAACTCACCCTCCCCCTCCCCCTCCCCCTCAGCCTAAACGTAACCCTAACCCTAATCCTAACCCTCACACTCACCTCTCACCCTCAGCCTAAACCTCGACCCAACCCTTACCCTCATCCTAATCCTCACACTCACCCTCAGCGTAACACTAACCCTAATCCTAACCCTAACCTTCAACCTCACCCTCACACTGAACCTAAACCTAAACATAATCCTCACCCTCGCTCTCACCCTAACCTCACCCTAATCCTTACCCTCAACCTATCACTAACCCTAAACCTAACTCTCACACTAAAACTTACCATCACCCTAACACTAAAACTACCGCTCCACCTACCCCTCACCCTAACCCTAACTCTAACCCTAAACCTCACCCTCATCCTAGGCTTCAACCTAATCCTAATCCTAACACTCACCCTCACACTAACCTTAACCCTAACCTTAACCCTAACCCTAGCCTTCCCTCTAACCCTCAACCTAACCTAACCCTAACCCTCACCCTAACACTAACCATAACCTTAACCCTCACCCTCACCCTAACCCTTAACATCACCATAACGTTAACCCTAACACTAACCGTAACCCTCACCCCTCACCCTGAGCCTAACCTTCACCCTCACACTAAACCTCACCCAAACCCTAAACCTCACCCTAACGCTCACCCTCACACTCAGCATAACCCTAACCCTAACCCTCAAACTCAACCTCACCCTAAACCTAACCCTTACCCTAAGCCTCAACCTCACCTTCAAGCTCACACTCACCCTCACCCTAACCCTCACTCTAACGCTATACCTAACCCTAACCCTCACCCTAACCCTAACCCTAACACTCACACTCACCCTAACCCTAACCCTAACCTAACCCTCACCCTAAAACTCACCTCAACACTCATGACAACCTTAACCCTCACTATCACCCTAAACCTCACCCTAAAGCTTATCCTCACCCTAACCCTAACCATAACCCTCAACCTAACCCTCATCCTAACCTTAACCCTAACCCTCAATCTAACCCTAACCCTAACCCTAAACCTAACCCTCACCCTCACCCTCACCCTCAGCCTAACATTAACCCTCACCCTAATTCTAACCCTCACACTCACCCCTCACACTCAGCCTAACCCTCAGCCTCACACTAACCTTCACACTAACCCTTACCCTCACACTAGCCCTCCCCCGCCCCATCAGCTTAACCATAACCCTAATCCTAACCCTAATCCTCAAACTCAACCTCACCCTAAACCTAACCCTAACCCCAAGCCTCACCCTCATTCTCACCCTAACCCTCACCTTAATCCTTACCCTCAACCTAACCCAAACACTGACCCTAACACTCACACTAAAACTTACCCTTACCCTAACCCTACACCTCACCCTACCCCTCACGCTAACCCTAACCCTAACCCTAACCCTCACACTAGCTCTCACCCTAACCCTAATCCTAACACTCACCCTCACACTAACCTTAAACCTAACACTAATCCTAAACCTAACACTAAACCTAACCTTCCCCCAAACCCTCAACCTAACCCTAACCCTAACCCTCACGCTAACACTAACACTAAACTTAAACCTCACCCTTACTCTAACCCTCACCCTAACTTTTCACCTCACCCTAACGTTAACCCTAACCCTAACTCTAACCTCAACCCAAACCTCTCCCTAACCGTCAATCTGTCCCTCACCTTAACCGTAACCCTAACCCTAACCCTCACCGTAAACCTCACCCTAACACTAACTCAAAACCTCACCCTAACCCTACCAATAACTCTAACACTAAACCTCACCAAAACCCTAACCGTAACCTCACCCTCAGCCTCACCCTCACGTAAAGATAACCATAACACTAGCCCTAACAATAACCCTAAACCTAAACCTAATCCTAACCCTCACCCTCACCCTCACCATAACCATAACCGTAACCCTAACCCTCACTGTAACCCTAACCCTAAACCTCACCCTTACCCTAACCCTAAACCTAAACCTCACCCTAACCCTAACCCTAACCCTAAACCTCACCCTAACCCTAACCCTAACACTAACACTCAAAATCAACCTCACCATAACTGTAACTCTAACCCTAATTCTAAAATTAACCCTAACCCTAACCCTAAACCTAACCATAACCCTCACCCTCACCGTAACCCTAACCCTAACCATACACCAAACCCTCACTGTAACCCTAACCCTAACCCTAAACCTGAACCTCAGTCTCAACCTAACCACAAAGGTAAACATAACCCTAACCCTAACCCTAAAAATAACCCTAAACCTAAACCTAATCCTAACCGTCACACTCACCCTAACCTCAACCCTAACCCAAACCCTCACCTTCATTGTAACCCTCACCCTAAACCTAACCCTCACCCTAACCTTAACCTTCACCCTCATCCTCAACCTCAGCTTAACACTAAGACTAACCCTAACCCTAACCCTCAAACTCAACCTCAACCTACCCCTAAACCTATCCCTAACCCTAAACCTAACCATCACCCTAACCCTAAACCTAACACTAACCTTAACACTAACCCTAACCCTCAGCCTCACCCTCACCCTAGCCTTCAACCTAACCCTAATAGTAACGCTAAACCTCACCCTAAATCTAAACCTAACACTCACCCTTAATCTAACCCTCACACTCACCCTCACCCTACGCCTAACCTAAACCTAACCCTCCCCCTAACCCTAATCCTCACACTCACCCTCATCCTCACCCTAAACCTCAGCCTAACCCTAACCCTAACACTAACCTTAATCCTCACCATAACCCTCACACTAAGACAAAGGCTAACCCTAACCCTCACTATCACACCAACCCTCACCCTATCTCTTACCCTCACCCTAACTCTAACCCTAACCCTAATATTAAACCTAACCCTCACCCTAACCCTAAACATACCCCTCACCATAACCCTCACCCTAACCCTTAGTCTCACCCTGACACTCACCGTAAGACTTAGCCTTGCCCTTACCATCACCCTAACCCTAAATCTATCACTAACCCTCACCCTAACCCTCACCCTAACCCTCATGCTAACCCTCAACCTAACCATCACCCTAACCCTAACTCTAGCCCTCATCCTAAAACTCATCCTAACCCTAAACCTAACCCTCAACCTAAACCTAACCCTAAACCTCACCCTCACCCTAACCCTCACATTAACCCTAACCCTCACCCTAAACATCACCCTAACCCTAACCCTCACACTAACCTTAACCCTAACCCTCACCCTAACCCTAGCCCTCACCCTCACCCTCAGCCTCAGCATAGCACTAAACCAAACCCTAATCCTAACATTAACCCTCACCCTCACACTCATCCTAACCCTAATCCTAACCCTCACCCTAACCGTAAACCTCACCCACACCCTCAGTGTAAAAGTATCCCTAACCCTAATCCTAACCCTCTCCTTAACCTAAACATAACCCTCACCCTAACCCTAATGCTAACCCTCACCCTCACACTCACCCTAACCCTCACCCTCACCCTAACCCTAAACCTAACCCTAAACCTCACCCTCAACCTCACCCTCACCCTCACACTAACCCTCACCCTAACCCTTACACTCACCCTGACCCTTACCCTCAGCCTAAGCATAACCCTAACCCTAACCCTCAACCTCACCCTCATCCTAAACCTAACCCTAATTCTAAGCCTCCCCCTCCCCCTCACCCTCACCCTTACCCTAATCCTAACCCTCACCCTAACCCTATCCTTAACCCTAACCCACACCCTAACCCTAACTCTAACCCTAACTCTCACACTCACCATCACCCTAATCCTAACCCTCACCCTAACACTCACCCTAACACTCATGATAACCTTAAACTTCACTCTCACCCTAAACCACACCCTAAAGCTTATCCTCACCCTAACCCTCACCCTAACGCTCATCCTAACCCTCATCCTAACCTTGACCATAACCCTAACCCTAAACCTAAACCTCACCCTCAACCTAATTCTCACCCTCAGCCTAACCCTAACCCTAACCCTAATCCTAACCCTCACACTCACCACTGAAACTCAGCCTAAACCTCACCCTAACCCTTACACTCTCCCTATCCCTCACCCTAACCCTCAGCATAACCCTAACCCTAATCTTAACCCTAAACCTCAACCTCACCCTCACCCTTAACCTAACCCTAACCCTAAGCCTCAACCTCACACTCACCCTAATCCTCACCCTAACCATTACCCTCAACCTAACCCTAAGCCTAACCCTAACTCTCACACTAAAACTTACCCTCACACTAACCCTAACTACCTCTCACACTAACCCTAACACTAAACTTCACACTCACCCTAGCCCTCACCCTAATCCTAATCCTAACACTTACACTCACACGAACGTTAACCCTAACACTAACCCTAACCCTCACCCTAGCCTTCCCTCTAACCCTCAACCTAACCTAAACCTAACCTTCACCGTCACACTAAACCTCACCCTAACCCTAACCCTCACCCTAACCCTCACCCTCACACTCAGCATAACCCTCACCCTAACCCTCAAACTCACCCTCAACCTGAACCTAACCTTAAACCTAAGCCTCACCCTCACCCTCACCCTTACCCTAACCCTAACCCTCATCCTAACCCTATACCTAACCCTAACACTCACCCTAACCCTAACCCTAACACTCACACTCACCCTAAACCTAATCCTAACCCTAACACTCACCCTAACACTCATAATAACCTTAACCTTCACTCTCACCCTAATCCTCACCCTGATGCTTATCCTCACCCGAATCCTCACCCAAAATCTCAACTTAACGCTCATCCTAACCTTAACACTAACCTGCACCCTAACCCTAACCCTAAAACTAAACCTCCCCCTCCAGCTCCCCCTCCCCCTCACCCTCAGCCTAACATTAACCCTCACACTAATTCTATCCATCACACTCACGCCTCACCCTCAGCCAAACCCTCACCCTCACACTAACCCTCACCCTAACCCTTAACCTCACCATAACCCTCCCCCTCTCCCTGAGCTTAACCCTAACCCTAATCCTAACCCTAAACATCAACCTCACCCTCACCCTAAACCTAACTCTAACCCTAAGCTTCACCCTCACTCTCACCCTAACCCTCACCTTAAACCTTACCTTCAAGCTAACCCTAACCCTAACCATAAACCTCACACTAAAACTTACCCTCACCCTAACCCTAACCCTATCCCTCACCCTACCCCTCACACTAACCCTAACCCTAACCCTAACCCTCACTCTCACACTAGCCCTCACCCTAACCCTCACCCTCACACTAGCCCTCACCCTAACCCTAAACCTAACACTCGTCCTCACATTAACCTTAAACGTAACCCTCACCCTAACCCTAAACCTAACCTTAACCTTCCCCCAAAACCTCAACCTAACCCTAACCCAAACACTCACACTAACACTAACACTAAATTTAACCCTCAACCTTACCCTAACCCTCACCCTTTTAACCTCACCCTAACGTTAACCCTAACCCTAACCCTCAACCTCACCCTAACCCTCACCCTAACCCTAACCCTCAGCCTAACTCTAAGCCCATCCTAAACCTCACCCTAACCCTAACCCTAACCCTCACACGCACCCTCACCAAAACAGTACCTGTAACCCTAATACTAAAAATAACCCTAATCCTAACCCTAAAACTAACCCTAACCCTCACCCTCACCGTAACCGTAACCCTAACCCAAACCCTCACCCTAACACTACCCACAACCCTAACCCTAAACCTCACCCAAACCCTAACCTCACCCTCTGCCTCACCCTCACCGTAAAGGTAACCCTAACACTAACCCTAACAATAACCCTAAAACTAACCCCAATCCTAACCCTCACCCTCACCATAACCCTAGCCCTAACCCTAACCCTCACTCTAACCCTAACCCTAAACCTCACCCTAACCCTAACCCTAAACCTAAACCTCACCCTAACCCTAACCTTAACCTAAAACTCACCCTAACCCTAACCCTAACTGAAACACTCACCTTCAACCTCACCGTAACCGTAACTGTAACTCTAACTCAAACATTGAAAATAACCCTAACCCTAACCCTAAACCTAACCCTAACCCTCAACCTCACCGTAACACTAATCCTAACCATAACCCTCACCCTCACTGTAACCCTAACACTAAACCTAACCCTCTGTCTCACCCTCACCCTAAAGGTAACCCTAACCATAACAGTAACAATAACCCTAAACCTAACCCTAATCCTAACCCTCACACTCACCCTAACCATAACCCTAAACCTAACCCTCACCCTCACTGTAACAGTAACCCTAAACATCACCCTCACCCTAACCCTAACCCTCCCCCTCACCCTCAACCTCAGCCTAACACTAAGCCTAACCCTAAACCTAAACCTAAACCTAACCCACAAACTCATTCTCTCCGTCGCGCTAATCCTAACCCTAACCCTAAACCTAACCCTCACTCTAAACCGAACCCTCACCCTAACTCTAACCCTAACCCTAACCCTAAACCTCTCCCTAACCCTTAGCCTAAAAATTACCTTCACCCTCACCCTCACCTTAACCCTAACCCTAACCCTAACAATAACCCTAACCCTAACCCTAACCCTCTCCCTCCCCATAACCCTAACCCTAACCAAAACCACACACTAATCCTAAACCTTACCATAACCATAAACCTCACCCTAAACCTAACACTAAACCTCACGCTCACCCTAGCCTTCATCCTATCCCTAATCCTAAACCCAACCCTAACCGTAACCCTCATCTTAACCTTAAACCTAACACTCACCCTAAATTTAAACCTCACCCTCATCCTCACCGAACGCCTAACCATAAGCCTAACCCTAACCCTAACCCTAACACTTACCCTCATCTTCACCCTCACCCATAGCCTAACCCTAACCCGAACCCTAACCTTAAGCCTCACCATAACCCTCACACTAAGACTAAGGCTAACCCTAACCCTCACTATCTCCCCAACCCTCACCCTAACTTTTACCCTCACCCTAACTTTAACCTTAACCCTCACACAAAACCTAACCTTCACACTTACCCTAACCCTACCCCTCACCTAACCCTACCCCTCACTCTAACCCTCACCCTAACACTTAGCCTCACCCTAACACTTATCCTCACCCTAACCCTCACATTAAGCCTAACCCTCACCCTAACCCTAACCCTAGCACTCATCCTAACACTCTTCCTAACCCGAACCCTAAGCCTCACCTGCACCCTATCCCTCACCCTAACCCTAACCCTCACCCTAAATATCACCCTAACCCTAACCCTCACCCTAAACTTAAGCCTAACCCTCACCCAAACCGTAGCCTTCACCCTCACCCTCACCCTCAGCTTAACACTAAACCTAACTCTAATCTAAACTGTCACCCTCACCCACACCCTCACCCTAACCCTAACCCTAATCCTCACCGTAACCCTAACCCTCATCCTCACCCTCAGCCTAACAGTATCCCTACCCCTAATCCTAACTCTCACATTAAACCTCACCCTAACCCTAACCCTAACACTCACGCTAACCCTAATACTAACCCTCACCCTCACCCTAACCCTCACCCTCACCCTAACCCTCACCCTCACCCCAACCCTAAACCTCACCCTAACCTTAAGCCTAACCCACACCCTAACCTTAGCCCTCACCCTCACCCTCAGCTTATCACTAAACCTAACCATAATCCTAACCGTAACATTCACCCTCACATTAAACCTAACCCTAAAACTCACCCTAACCATAACCTTCAAATTCTCCCTCAGCCTAACAGTATACCTAACCCTAAACCTAACCCTCACACTCACCCTCACCCTACCATAACCCTAAGCTTCACCCTAACCCTAATGCTAACCATCTCCCTCACCCTCAACCTCACCCTAACCATCACCATCACCCTAACCCTAAACCTCACCTTCACACTCACCCTAAACCTCAGCCTAACCCTAACCCTCAACCTCAACCTCACCCTAAACCTAACCTAACCCAAGGCCTCACCCTCACCCTCACACTCACCCTAACCATAACCCTCACCCTAACCCTATCCCTAAACCTAACCCTCACCCTAACCCTAACCCTAACACTCACACTCACAAAAACCCTAAAACCCTAACCCTCACCCTAAAACTCATGATAAACCTAACCCTCACTCTCACCCTAAACCTCAACCTAATACTTATCCTCACCCTAACCCTCACCCTAAACCTAACCTTAACCCTAACTCTAACTCTAAACTTCACCCTCACCCTCACCCTCAGCTTAAACCTAACCCTAACGCTAATCCTAACCCTGACCCGCACCCCTCACCCTAACCTTCAGCATAACCCTATCCGTAACTCTAATCCTAAACCTCACCCTCACAATAACCCTCAACCTAACTCTTACCCTCACCCTAACCCTCACCCTCACCCTCAGCATAATCCTAACACTAATCCTAACCCTAACCCTGAACCTAACCCTAACCCTAACCATCACCCTAACACTAACGTTAACCTTAACCCTCACCCTCAACCTAAACTTCACCCTGACTCTTATCTCACCCTAACGTTAACCCTAACCCTAAACCACAACGTCACCCTAAACCTCACCATAACCCTAACCCTCACCCTAACTCTTACCTCACTCTAAACCTCACCCTAACCCTAACCCTAACCCTCACCCTCACCCTCACCGTAACCTTAAGTCTAACCCTAACCCTAACAATAACCCTAACCCTAACCCTAACACTAATGCTAACCCTAACCATCACCCTCACCATAACCCTAACCCTAACCCAAACTCTCACCCTAACCCTACCCCTAAACCTCACCCAAACCCTAAGCCTAACCTCACCTTCAGACTCACCCTCACCGTAAAGGTAACCCTAAACCTAATTGTAAAAATAACCCTAAAGCTATCCCTAATCCTAACCCTGAAGCTCACCCTCAATATAAACCTAAACCTATCCCTAACCTTAACCCTAATCCTCAATGTAACCCTAACCCTAAACCTCAGCCTAACCCTAAACCTAACCCTAAACCTCATCCTAACCCTAACCCTAACCTAAACCTCAACCTTATCGTAATCCTTACCCTCACCCTCAACCACAACATAACCGTAACTCTAACCCTAACCATAAACCTAAACCTCACCTGAACCCTCACCCTCAACCTAACCCTAACCCAAAACATAACCCTCAACCTAACCCTCACCCTAACCCTAAACCTAACCCTACCCCTCACAGTAACCCTATCACTAACGCTACCCCTCACCCTAACCCTCACCCTAACCTCACCCTAAGCCTTAGCCTTGGTCCAACCTTCACCCTAACCCTAACACTATCATTAACCCTCACCCTAAATCTCACCCTAACCCTCACCCTAACCGTCACCCTAACCCTAAACCTAACCCTAACCCTCACATTAAGCCTAACCCTCACACTAACCCTAAGCCTAGCCCTCATACTAACAGTCTTCCTAAACCTAAACCTAACCCTCATCCTAACCTGAACCCTAAGCCTCACCTGCACCCTATCCCTCACCCTAACCCTAAGCCTCACCCTAACCTTAAGCCTAACCCTCACCCTAACCCTAGCCCTCACCCTCACCCTCACCCTCAGCTTAACACTAAACCTAACCCTAATCTAAATTGTAACCGTCACCCTCACCCTCACCCTAACCCTAACCCTCATCCTCACCCTCAGCCTAAGAGTATCCCTACCCCTAATCCTAACCCTCACACTAAACCTCACCCTAACCCTAACCCTAACACTCACGCTAACCCTAATACTCACCCTCACCCTCACCCTAACCCTCACCCTCACCCTAAACATCACCCTAAACCTAACCGTCACACTAACCTTAGACCTCACCCTCACCCTCACCCTTAGCTTAGCACTAAACCTAACCCTAATCCTAACCCTAACCCTCACCCTCACAGTAAACCTAACCCTAACCCTAACCCTCACCCTAACCATAACCTTCACCTTCTCCCTCAGCCTAACAATATTCCTAACCCTAATCCTAACCCTCAAACTCACTGTCACCCTAACCTAATCCTAACCTTCACCCTATCCCTAATGCTAACCCTCACCCTCAACCTCACCCTCACCCTAACCCTAAACCTCACCTTCACCCTCACTCTAAACCTCAGCCTAACCCTATCCCTAAACCTAACACTCACCCTCACCTTTACCCTCACCCTAACCTCAGCTTAATCCTATCCCTAAACCTAACCCTCACCCTAACCCTAACACTCACACTCACAATAACCTTAAAACCCTAACCCTCACCCTAAAACTCACCCTAATACTCATGATAACCCTAACCCTCACTCTCACCCTAAACTTCAACCTAATTCTTATCCTCACCCTAACCCTCACCTTAAACCTAACCCTAACCCTCATCCTATCCCTCATCCTAATTTTAAACCTAACCATCACCCTAACCCTGATTCTAAGTCTAAACCTCACCCTCACCCTCACCCTCAGCTTAACCCTAACCCTAACCCTAATCCTAACACTCACCCTCACCCCTCACCCTCAGCGTAAACCTCACCCTCACACTAACCCTTAACCTAACCCTTACCCTCACCCTAACCCTCACCCTCACCCTCAGCATAACCCTAACCCTAATACTAAACCTAACCCACATTCTCAACCTCACACTAAACCTAACCCTAACCGTAAGCCTCACCATCACTCTCGCCCTAACCCTCACCCTAACCCTTACCCTTAAACTAACCCTAACTCTAACCCTCACACTAAAACTTACCCTCACCCTAACCCTAACCCTACCCCTCACCCTACCCCTCACCCTAACCCTAACCATGAACCTAAACCTCACCCTTACCCTAGCACTCACCCTAACACTAATCCTAAAACTCACCCTCACACTAATCTTAACCCTAACCATAACCCTCATCCTAATTTTAATCCTAACCTTCAACCTAACCCTAACTCTAATTCTAAACCTGACCCTCACCCTCACCCTCACCATCAGCTTAACCCTAACCCTAACCCTAATCCTAATCCTCACCCTCAGCCTAACCCTCACCCTCACATGATCCTTCACCCTAAACCTTACCCTCAACCTAACCTTCACACTCACCCTCAGCATAAACCTAACCCTAATCCTAACCCTAAACCTCACTCTCACGCTAAACCGTACCTTAAACCTAACCCTAACCCTAACCCTCACACTCACCCTCACCCGAAACCTAACCCTAACCATCACCCTATCCTTCACACTAAACCTAAGGCTAACCCTAACCCTCACTCTTACCCTAATCCTCACCCTAACCCTTACCCTCACCCTAACCCTAACCCTAACCCTCACTCTAAACCTAACGCTCACCCTAACCTTAACCGTACCCCTCAAACTGCCCCTCACCCCAACCTAACCCTAACCCTCACTATAACCCTCACCCTAAATCTAACCCTAACTCTAAAACCCACCCTCACCCTAAACCTCACCCAAAACCTTACTCTCCCCATAACCCTCACGCTAAACCTAACCATAACCCTAACTCTCACCCTAACCCTCACACTCACAACAAGCCTCACCCTAAGCCTAACCCTCAAAATCACCCTAACCCTCACCCTCACCCTCAGCCTAACCCTAAAACTAATCCTACTCCTCACCCGCACCCTCACCTAAGCTCACCCTAAAGATAACCCTAACCCTAACCCTCACCCTCACGCTAACCCTCACCCTAACCCTAACCCTAACCCTCACTCTCTGGCCAAACCTAACCCTAACCCTAATCCTAATCCTAAACCTAACCCTCACCCTCACCCTCAACATGAACCTAAACCTAACCCTAACCCTCACCCTCACCATCACACTATCCGTAACCCTTAAGCTAACCCTAACCCTCAACCTAACCCTAACCCTAAACTTAACCCTCACCCTCACCCTAAACCAAAGCCTAAAACCCAACCTAACCCTCAACCAATCCATCACCCGAACCCTCACGATAACCCAAAGCCTCACTCTCACCGTAACCCTCACCCTAACCCTTACCCTCACCCTCACCCTAACCCTAAACCTCACCAGACCAAAACCCTAACTCTCACCGTCACCCTAAACCAAACCCTAACACTCACCCTCAACCTAACCCTCACCCTAAACCTCACCCTCACCCCAATCCTAACACTCAGGCTCACCCTCACCCATACCCTCACCCTAACCCTCACCCTCAACCTCACCCTCAGCCTAACCCAAAACCTAACCCTAATCATAACCCTAAACCTCACCCTCACCCTCACCCTCAACATAACCTGAAACATAACCCTAATCCTAACCCTCACCCTCACCCTAAACCTAACTCTAACCCTAACCCTAACCCTCACTCTAACCCTCACCCTAACCCTAATGCTAAGACTAACCCTCACCTAACTCTCACCCTAACCCTTAACTTCAACCTAACCCTAACCCTCACCCTCACCCTGAACCTCACCCTAACCCTAATCCACAACATAATCCTTACCCTCCCGCTAACCCTCACCCTAACCCTAACCCTAACACTCAGCCTAACCCTCACCCTAACACTCACAATAACCCCAACCCTCAATCTTGCACTACCCTTCACCCTAAACCTTACCCTCACCCTTACACTAACCCTAACCCTAATCCTCACACTAACCCTAACCCTCACCCTAACCCTAAACTAACCCTCAACCTCATCCTAAACCTAAACCTAACCCTAACCCTAACCCTCACCATAACCCTCAAATTAAGACTAAGGCTAACCCTAAACTTCACTATCACCCTAACCCTGACCCTAAATATTACCCTCACCCTAAAACTAACCCTAACCCTAACCCTCACACTAAATCTAAACCTCACCCTAACCCTGACCCTACCGCTCACCCTAACCCTTAGCCTTACCCTAACCCTCACCCTAAGCCTTAGCCTTGCCCTCACTCTCACCCTAACCCTAACACTATCACTAACCCTCACCCTAACCCTCACGGTAACCCTCACCCTAACCATCACCCTAACCCTTAACCTAACCCTAACCCTCACCCTAAGCCTAACCCTCACCATAACCCTAACCTTAGCCCTCATCCTAAACCTCATCCTAACCCTAAACCTAACCCTTACCCTAACCCTAATGCTAACCCTCACAATCACCCTCATCCTCACCCTCAGCCTAACCCTAACAGTAACCCTAATGCTAACCCTCACCCTCACCCTTCACCCTTAGATTAACCCTCACCCTCAACCTAACCATAACCATAACCCTCACCAAACCCTCGCCCTAACACTCACGAAAACCCAAACACTCACTCTCACCCTAACACTTACCCTAACACTTACCCTCACCGGTAACCTAAACCTAAACCTAACCCTAACCCTCACACTAACCATAACCCTCACCCTAACACTCACCCTCACCCTAACACTCACCCTCATCCTAAACCTAACCCTAACCCAAACCCGCACCCTTACACTCAAACTCACCCTAAGGATATCCCTAACCCTCACTCTCACACTAAACCTCACCCTTAGCCTTAACCTCACCCCAAACCTCACCCTAATCCTAAACCTCAAACTAAACCTAACCCTCATGCTAACCCTAACCCTACCCCTCACCCTAGCCCTAATCCTAAAGCTAACCCTAAACTTCAACCTAACACTAAACCTAAAATTCATGCTAAATCTAACCCTCACCCTCACCCTCACCCTCAGCCTAAACATAAGTCTAATACTAACCCTAACCATAACCCTCACACTCACCCTCACCCTAACCCTAATCCTAACCCTGACCCTCTTCCTCACCCTCACCCTAACCCTAATACTAAACCTAACCCCAACCCCAACCCTAAACCTAACCCTCACTCTCACCCTCACCCTCCGCCTAACCCTAAGCCTAAGCCTAAACCTAACCCTAACCCTCACACACACCCTCATTCTCACCCTCACCCTCAGCCTAACCCTAAACCTAATTCTACCACTAACCCTCAACCTCACCCTCAACCTAAACCTATGCCTAAACCTAACACTCATCATAAACCTAAACTCCACCCTAACCCTAACCCTAACAATAACCCTAACCATCACCCTAACCCTACCGCTGCCCCTCACCCTAACCCTCATCCTAAAGCTAACCCTAACCCTAACCTTAACCCTAACCCTAACCCTAAACCTCATCCTAACCCTAACCCTAAACCTCACCCTCACTCTCACCCACATTGTAAAGGTAAACTTAAACCTAATCCTAACCCTAACAATAACCCTAAACCTAGTCCTCATCCTATCCCTCTACCTAACCGTAACCCTAAAGAGAACAAAAACCCTCACCCTAACCCTAACCCGAAATCTCACCCTAACCCTAACCCTAACCCTCACCCTTAACCTAGCCGTCACCTAAAACTAATTCTAACCCTAACCTTCACTCTGAACCTAACACTAAACCTAATCCTAACTCTCACCATAACCCTAATCCTAACCCTAACCCTCACCCTAACACTCACTGTAAACCTAACCCTAATCCTCACCTTCACCCTAGCCCTCACCCTAACCCTAATCATAACACTAACCCTCACCCTCACCCTCAACTTAACCCTACCCCCAACCCTAGCCCTCACCCTAACCCTCACACTAACACTAAACCTCACCTTAAACCTCACCCTCAACATACCCATAACCCAAACCCTAACCCTCAACCTAACCCTCACCCTAACCCTAACCCTAACCCTAACACTAACACTCACACTAAACCTAAACCTCACCCTAGCCCTAACCCTACCCCTCATGCTAAGCCTCATCCTAACCCTAACCATAACCATAACCCTAACCCTGAACCTCACCCTAACCCTAAACCTAAAAATCACCCTCACCCTCACCCTAAACCTTAGCCTTACCCTAACCCTCACCCTAAGCTTTAGCCTTGCCCAAACCCTCACCCTAACCCTAAGCCTATCACTAACCCTCACCCTATCCCTCACGGTAACCCTCACCCTAACCATCACCCTAAACCTTAACCTAACCCTAACCCTCACACTAAGCCTAACCCTCACCCTAACCTTAGCCCCCATCCTAAACCTCATCCTAACCCTAAACCTAACCCTCACCCTAACACTAACCCTAAACCTCACCCGCACCCTAACCCTCACCCTAACCCTAAACCTCACCCTAAACATCACCCAACCATAACCTTCACAATAACCTTATGCCTAACCCTCACCCTAACCCTAGCCCTCCATCTCAACCTTACCCTCATCCTAACCCTAACCATAATTTAAACGTAACCCTCACCCTCACCCTCAACCTAACCCTGTGCCTAACCCTTACCCTCACCCCAACCCTAACCTCCACCCTAAACTTCATGCTCACCCTAAGCCTAACCCTAAATCTCACCCTAACCCTAACCCTAACCCTCACCATCACCTAACCCTCGCCCTAACCCTAACCCTAATCCTCACCCTCAACCTGACCCTCAGATTAACCCTAAGACTAACCCTAACCCTCACCCTAACCCTCAAACTCACCCTCACCCTAATCCTAATCTTAACCCTAAGCCTAAACTTAACCCTAAACCTCATCATAAACCTCACCCTAACCCTAATCCTAACACTAACCCTAAACCTATCCCTCACCCTAACCTTAACTCTAACCCTAACCCTCACCCTCACCCTTACCCTATCCCAAAACCTAAACCTCAACCAAACCCTAACCCTAACACTAACCCTTACCCTGACCTCACACTCACCGAAACCCTAACCCTATACACTAAATTTCACCCTCAACCTCACCCTAATTCTAACCCAAACCCTCAACGGAAACCTCACGCTCACCCTCATCCTCACCATCACCCTCAACCAAAACCTACCCCTAACCCTTAATCTTACCCCAACCCTAACCTCCACCCTAAACCTAACCCTCACCCTAACCCTAACCCTAACGCTAAACCTAACCCTCACAATAACCCTAACCCTCACCCTAAACCTAACCCTAATACTCACACTACCTCTCATAATAACCCTAAACCTAACACTAAACTTAACCCTAACCCTAACCCTAAACCACACCCAAAATATAACCCTAATCCTAACCCTCACCCTCACCCTAACACTAACATTAACCGTAACACTAAACCTAAGCTTAACCCTAAACCTAATTCTAACCCTCACCCTAACCATAACCATAACCTTAACTCTCCCCTGAACCCTAACCCTAACCCTCACCCTCACCCTAACCCTAAACCTAAACCTAACCCTAACCCTCACACTAATCCTCACCCTAACCCTAACCCTAAACTTCACCCTAATCCTCACCCTATCCTTAACCCTAACCCTAACACTCACCCTAATACTAACCATAAACCTAACCCTCACCCTCAGCCTAAATATCATGTTCAGCCTAACACTCACCCTCACCCTAAACATCACCCTAACCCTAAAGTTCACCCTAACCCTAACCATAACACTCACCCTAAACCTCACCCTCACCCTCACCCTCACACTAAGCATAACCCTAACACTACCCCTAATCCTTAACCTAACTTTCTCCATCACCTTCACCCTAAACCTATCCCTACACTTAACAGTAACCCTCACCCTCACCCTCACCCTAACACAAACCCTAAACCTAACCCTAAACCTCACCTTAAACCTAACCCTCAACCACAACCTAATCCTAACCCTCACCATAACCCTAACAATCACAATAACCCTAACCCTCACTCTAACCATAAACCTACCCCTCAACGTAACACTCATCCTAAGCCTAACCCTAAACCTAATCCTCACCCTAACACTAACCCTAACCCTCACCCTCACCATAACCATCACCATGACCCTATCACTCACCCTAAGCCTAACCCTCACCCACACCTTAACCCTCAATCTCACGCGAACCCTCACCCTCACCCTAACTCTCACCCTCAACCTAAACATCACCCGAACCCGAACCCTAACCTTAACCCCAACTCTAACCCTCACCTTAAGCCTAACCCTCAACCTCACCCTCAACCTCACCCTAAATCTCACATTAACCATCACCCCTACCTAACCGAAACCCTCACCCTCAGCCTCACCCTAACCCTCACCCTCACCCTCACCCTAGCCCTCACCCTAACCCTAACCCTAACCCTCATCCTCACCCTCATACTCATCCTAACCCTAAGCCTAACTCTAATCCTAACCCTCACCCTCACCCTCACCTTGAAGCTAACACTTAACCTCACCCTAACCCTTTCCCTAAACCTTAACCTCAACCTAAGCCTCACCTCACCCTCACCCTCACCCTAAACCTAACCCTAACCCTCACCCTCACCATCACCCTAACCGTAACCCTCATCTACACCCTAAACCAAACCCTAACCCCAGCCTTAACGCTCACCCTAACCTTCACCCTAAACCTCACGATAACCCTAACCCTCACTCTCACCCTAACTCTCACCCTAACCCTTACCCTTACCCTAACCCTAACCCTAAACCTCGCCCAGACCCAAACCTTAACGCTCAACGTCACCCTAAACCTAACCCTAATGCTCACCCTAAACCTCAAAATCACCCAAACCCTAACCCTCAGTCTTACTCTCACCCATACCCACACCCTAACCCTCACCCTCAGCCTAAACATCACACTAAGCCTAAACCTCCCCCTTATCCTAACCCTCCCCCTCACCCTTAGCCTAACCCTAAACCTAACCCTAATCCTAACCCTAACCCTCAACCTCAACCACACCCTCAACCTAACTGTAAACATATCCCTAATCCTAACCCTCAACCTCACCCTCACCCTAAAACTAACTCTAACGCTAACCCTAATCCTCACCCTAAACCTCACCTTAACCCTAATGCTAAGCTTAACCCTCAACCTAACACCAAACCTAACCCACACCCTCATCCTAAACCGAAACCTAAACTTAAACCTAACCCTCACCATAACCCTCACAATAAGACTAAGGCTAACCCTAACCCTCACTATCACCCTCACCCTCAACCTATCCCGAAACCTCACCCTCACCCTAACCCGAAACCTAACCCAAAACATCACCCTAAAACTAACCCTCACCCTAACCCTAACCCTAACGCTCACCCAAACCTTAACTCTCAGCCTAACCCTCACCCTCACCCTAACCTCACCCTAACCCTAAACCTAAACCTAGCCCTTACCCTAACCCTCACCCTCACCCTATCACTCACGCTAACCCTAACCCTCACTCTCACCCTAACCCTCACCCTAACACTTACCCTCACCCTAACCCTTACCCTCAGCCTAACGCTCAAACTAAACCTAAATCTCAGCTAACCATGACCCTAACCCTACGCCTAAACCTCACCCTAACCCTAAAACTCAATCGCACCCTAGCCCTCAAACCAACCCTAAACCCAACTGTAACCCTCGTTCTTACACTCACCCTCACCCTAAAACATACACCCACCCTCACCCTAACATTAACCCTTACACACACCCTAACCCTAAACCTCACCCTAACCCTAACCCTAACCCTGGCCCTAAACCCTCACCTTCCCAATAACCCTAATTCTAACCCTAAACCTCATCCTAACCCTAAGCCTAAGACTAATGCTAACTCTAACCCCCACCCTCACCATCACCCTAACCCTAAACCTATCCCTAACCTCACCCTTTCCCTAACCTTCACCCTAACCCTAACCCAAACCCTCATCGTCACCCTAACCCTAACACTAACCCTGACCCTATCCCTAACCCTAAACCTAACCTAACCCTAAACCTAACCCTAACCCTAGCCCTTATCCTAACCCTAACCCTCATATTCACCCTCACACTCACCCTAACCCTAATCCTAACCCTAGCCCTCACCCTAAACCTAAACCTCACCCTCACCCAAACACTCAAACTAAGCCTAACCCAAACCCTAACCCTAATCCTAACCCTAACCCTCACCCTCACCCTCACACTCACCCTAACCCTTACCCTCACCCTAGCCCACACACTAACACTAACCTTAAGCCAAACCCTAAACCTCAACATCACCCTCACCCTCAACCTCATCCTCAGGCTAACCCTATCCCTAAACCTAATCCTAAACCTAACCCTCACCCTAACACTCACGCTAAACCTAACCCTCACTCTCACGCTAACCCTCACCCTAACACTGACCCTCACACTAAACCTTACCCTCAGCCTAACACTCAAACTAAACTTAACTCTCACCCTAACCCTAACACTAACCATGACCCTAACCCTAACCCTACCCCTAAACCTCAGCCTTACGCTAAACCTTACCCTCACCCAAGCCCTCAAACCAACCCTAATCCTAACCCTAACCCTCATCCTTACCCTCACCCTCACCCTAAATCACACTCTAACCCTCACCCTAACACTAACCCTAACCCACACCCTAACCCACACCCTCACCCTCACTTTCCCCCTAACCCTAATTCTAAGCCTAACCCTCACCCTCACCCTAAGCCTAAGCCTAATGCTAACTCTAACCCTCACCCTCACCATCACCCTAACCCTAAACTTATCCCTTAACCTCACCCTATCCCTAACCTTCACCCTAACCCTAACCCAAACCCTCATCCTCACCATAACACTAACACTAACCCTGATCCTAACCCTAACCCTCACCCTAAACCTCACCCTAATGATTACCCTCAACCTAACCCTAACCCTAACCCTAACCCTAATCCTCACACTAATCCTCACCCTAACCCTAAACTTCACCCTAACCCTAACACTAACACTCACCCTAAACCTCACCCTCACACTCACCCTCACCCTAAGCCTAACCATAACCCTACCCCTAATCCTTAACCTAACCATCTCCATCACCTTCACCCTAAACCTATTCCTACCCCTAAAACTAACCCTCACCCTCACCCTCACCCTAACACGAACCCTAAACCTATCCCTAAACCTCACCTTAAACCTAACCCTCAACCACAACCTAATCCTAACCCTCACCCTAACCCTAACAATCACAATAACCATAACCCTCACTCTAACCATAAACCTACCCCTCAACGTAACACTCATCCTAAGCCTAACACTAAACCTAATCCTCACCCTAACCCTAACCCTAACCCTCACCCTCACCATAACCATCACCATCACCCTATCATTCACCCTAAGGCTAACCCTCACCCACAACTTAACCCTCAACCTCACGCGAACCCTCACCCTCACCCTAACACTCACCCTCAACCTAAACATCACCCGAACCCTAACCCTCACCTTAACCCTAACCCTCACCCTCACCCTAACTGTAAACCTCACCCTCACCCTAAACCAAACCCTAACCCCAACCTTAACCCTCACCCTAACCATCACCCTAAATCTCACGATAACCCTAACCCTCACTCTCAACCTAACCCTCAACCTAACCTTTACCCTCACCCTAACCCTAAACCTAAACGTCACCCAGACCCAGACCCTAACCCTAACACTCACCCTAAACCTCACCCTAATCCTAATGCTAAGCTTAACCCTCAACCTAACAGTAACCCTAACCCACACCCTCATCCTAAATCGAACCATAACCATTACCCTAACCCTCACCATAACCCTCACAATAAGAATAAAGCTAACCGTAACTATCACTATCACCCTAAACCTCACCCGAACTCTTACCCTCAACCTAACCCTAACCCTAACCATAACCCTCACACTAAACCTAAACTTCACCCTAACCCTAACCCTAACCCTCACCCTAACTCTTATCCTTACCCTAACCCTCACCCTAAGCCTTAGCCTTGCCCTAACCCTCACCGTAACACTAACCGTATCACTAACTCTCAACCTAACCCTCACCGTAACAATCACCCTAACCCTAATCCTAACTCTCACACTAAGCTTAACCCTCAACCTAACACTAAACCTAATTCTCACACTCACACTAACCGTAAACCTCACCAGCACCCTAACACTCACCCTCACGCTAAATATCACCCTAACCCTAACCCTCACACTAAACTTAAGCCTACCCCTCAACCTAACCCTAGTGCTCACCCAATTCATGACCCTCAGCTTAACACTAAACCTAACCCTAATCCTCACGGTAATTCTGGCCCTCACCCTCACCCTCACCCTAACCCTAACCCTCACCCTAACCCTAACCCTTACCGTCACCCTCAGCCAAACAGTATCCCTAAACCTAATCCTAACCCTCCCACTCACCCTCACCGTAACCCTAACCATAACCCTCACCCTAACCCTAATGCTAACCCTCACCCTCACTGTCACCCTCACCCCTCATCCTCAGCCTAACCCTCACCCTCAACCTAACCCTAAACCTAACCCTCATGCTAATTCTCACCCTAACACTCATGATAACCATTACACTCACTCTCACCCTAACAATCACCCTAACCCTTACCCTCACCCTAACCCTAACCCTAAACCTAACCCTAACGTTCAAATTAACCCTAACCCTCACCCTAACCCTAACCCTCACCCTAACAATCACCCTCATCCTAAACCTAAACCTAACCCTAACCCGTACCCTTACCCTCACACTCGCCCTAAGGCTAAACCTAACCCTCACTCTCACTATAAACCTCATCTAAAGCCTTAACCTAACCCCAACCCTCACCCTAACCCTAACCCTCCAACTAAACCAAACCCCTACCCTAACCCTAAACCTAATCCTAACTCTAACTCTAACCCTCATACTCACCCTCATCTTCACCCTCACCCTCAGCCTAACCCTAACCCTAATCCTAACGCTAACCCTCACTCTCACACAAAACCAAACCCTATGCCTAACCCTAACCCTCACCCTAACCCGAACATGCACCCTGACGCTAACCCTCATCCTAAACCTAACCCTAACACTAACCATAACCCTCAGACTAACCGTAACCTTCACCCTAACCCTACCCCTACCTCTCGCCCTATCCCTCATACTAACCCTGACCCTAACATTTATCCTAACCCTAACCATAACCTCACACTAACCCTAAACCTAAACCTTACCCTCACTCTCAACCTAATGGTAACCATAACCTTAAACCTAACCCTAACCCTAACAATAACCCTAAACCTAACCCTAATGCTAACCCTCACCCTCACCCTAACCCTAACCCTCACCCTAACCCTAACCCTCAATCTAACCATAACCCTAAACCTAACACTAACCCTCACCCTCAACCTAACTGGAAATCTCAACCTAACCCTAAGCCTAACCCTAACCCTCTACCTAGCCCTCACCTAACACTAATCCTAACCCTAAACCTCACTCTGACCCTAACCCTAACCCTAAACCTATCTCTCACCATAACCATAATCCTAACCCTAACCCTCACCCTACCCCTAAACCTAATCCTCAAGTTCACCCTAGCCCTCACCCTAACCATAATCATAACTCTAACCCTGATACTAAACCTAACCCTCACCCTAAACCTAACCCTAACCCTCACGCTAACCCTGATCCTAACCCTAACCCTAAACCTAACCATGAACCTCACCCTAACACTAAACCGAACCCTCACCCTCAACCTAACCCTTTGCCTTACCCTAACCCTCACTCTAAGCCTTAGCCTTGTTCTAACCCTCACGCTAATAATAACCCTATCACTAACCCTCACCCTAACCCTCACCCTAATCATCACCCTAACCCTAAACCTAACCCTAATCCTCACACTAAGGCTACCCCTCACCCTAACCCTAACCCTAGCTCTCATGCTAACCATCATCCTATCCCTAAAACTAACCATCCCCCTAACACTAACCCTAAGCGTCATCCGCACATTAACCCTCTCCCTAACCATCACCCTCACCCTAAACATCACCCTAACCCTAACCTCACCATAACGTTAATGCTAACCCTCACCCTAACCCTACACACTCACCCTCACCCTCATCCTCCAGTTAAAACTATACCTAAACCTAATCCTAACCGTAAATCTAGCCCTCACCCGAACCCTAAACCTAACCCTAACCCTCGCCCTAAACCTTACCGTCACACTCACCCTCAGCCTAACAGTAACCCTAACCCTAATCCTAACCCTCACACTCACCCTCACACTAACCCTAACCCTAACACTCACCCTAAACCTAATGCTAATCCTCTCCCTCACCATCAGCCTAACCATAACCATAACCCTAATCCTAACACTCACACTCACCCCACTCCCTCAGCCTAACCCTCACCCTCAACCTAAACCTAATCCTAACCCAAAGCCAAACCCTCACCCTAACACTCACGATAACGCTAACACTCACCCTAACCCTTACCCTCACCCTAACCCTAAACCTAAACGTTACCCTAACCCTCACATTAAACCTAACCCTCAACTGAACGCTAAACCTCACCATAACACTCACCCTAATCCTAAACCTAAATCTAACACTAAGCCGCACCCTTACCTTCACACTCACCCTAAAGCTATCCCTAACCCTCACTCTCACCCTAAACCTCACCCTAAGCCTTAAACTCACACAACCCTCAACCTGACCCTAAACCTCAAACTAAACCTAACCCTCACACTAACCCTAACCCTACCCCTCACCCTAACACTAACCCTAAACCTCAGCCTAACCTTAAACCTAACCCTCATCCTCACCCTAGAGCTCACACTAACCCTAAACCTAAGCCTCAGCCTCACCATCACCCTAAACCCAACCCTCACCCTTACCTTAACCTAAAGCTCACCCTAAGCTAACCCTAACCCTCACACTAACCCTAACCCTCACCATAACCCTAACCCTACTCCTCAGCCTAACCCTCATCCTAAACCTAAACCTAACCCAAACTCTCACCCTAACCCTAACACAAACACTCACCCTAAACCTAAGCCTAACCCTAACCTTAACCCTAACCCTCACCCTCACCTTCAACGTAACCCTTTCCCTAAACCTAATCCTAACCCTAACCCTCACCCTCACCCTGTCTCTAAACTTAACCTTAACCCTAACTCTCACCCTCACTGTAACCCTAACCCTAACCCTATCCTTAAACCTCACCTTAGCGCTAATCCTCAACCTAACCCTAAGCGAAACCCTCACCCTCACCCTAACGCTAACCCTAACCATAACCCTAACCCGCACCCTAAACCCAACCCTAATCCTAACCCTAACCCTCACCCTAATCCTAAACCTAACCCTAAACCTAACACTTACACTAAATCTAACCCTCACCCTCAGCCTAACATTAAGCCTAACCAAAACCCTAACCCTAATCCTCACACTCACCCTTACTCTATACCTAAGTCTAACCCTAACACTAACCTTAACCCTCACACTCACCCTCATCCTCAACCTCACCCTCACCGTAACCCTAACCCTAATCCTAATGTTAACCCTAACCCTCAGCCTCAACCTAAACCTATGCCTTACCCTAACCCTCACCCTCACCCTAACTCTAACCCTAACCCTAACCCTAAACCTCACCCTAACCCTAACCCTAAGCCTCACCCTCACCTCACCCTCACCGTAATGCTAACCCTAACCCTAACCCTAAACCTCACCATCACCCTCACCCTAACCCGAACCCGAACCCTCAACCGAACCCTCACCCGAACCCTCATCCTCACCACCACCCTCAACCTAAACCTAACCCTAATTTAACCGTAAACCTTACCCTCAACCTAACCCTGACCCTAACCCTTACTCTCACTCCAACCCTAAACCAAACCCTCATCCTAAACCTAACCCTAATCTTCACACTAACCCTCACACTAAACCTAACACTCAACCTATTCCTAACCCTAACCCTCACCCTAACACTTAGCCTTACCCTAACCTTCACCCTAAGCCTTAGCCTTGCCCTAACACTCACCCTAACACGAAACCTATCACTAAAGCTCAACCTAAACCTCAGCCTAACCATCACCCTAACCCTCACACTCAGCCTAACCCTCACCCTAACCCTAACCCTAGCCCTCATCCTAACCCTCATCCTATCCCTAAACCTAACCCTCAACCTAACCCTAACCCTAAACCTCACCCGCAACCTAACCCTCACCTTAACCCCACCCTCACCCTGAACATCACCCTCAACTTCACCCTCACCCTAATCTTTAGCTTAACGCTCACCCACACCCTAGCCCTCACCCTCACCCTAACCCTAATGCTAACCATCACTCTCATACTCACCCTCATCCTAACCCTAACAGTAACCCTAATCCTAACCCTCATCCTCACCCCTCACCCTCAGCCTAACCCTCACCCTCACCCCTCACACTCAGCCTAACCCTCACCCTCAACCTAACCCTAACCCTAACCCTCACACTAACACTCACGATAACTCTAACACTCACTCTCATCCTAACACTCACCCTAAACCTTTGCCTAACCCTAACCCTAAACCTAAACCTAACCCTAACCCTCACATTAACCCTAACCCTAGCCCTAAACCTAACCCTAACACTCACTCTCACCCTAACACTCACCCTCATCCTAAACCTCACCCTACCCTTTACCCTAACCTTCACCCTCGCTATACCTCACCCTAACCCTAACCCTAAGCATAACAATAAACCTAAACCTTACCATAATGCTAACCCTCTTCCTCACCCTATCCCTAACCCTATCCCTCACCCTAACACTAAGCCTCACCCTCACCCTCAGCCTAACCCTAACCCTAATTTAACTGTAACACTCACGCTCACCCTCAATCTAACCCTGCCCCTAAACCTTAACCTCCCCCCAACCCTAACCTCCACACTAACCATAAGCCTAACCCTAAACTTCACCCTAACCCTAACCCTCACCATCACCTGACCCTCAACCTAACCCTAAAACTAACCCTCACCCTAAACCTAACCCTCAGCGTAACCCTAAGACTAACCCTAACCCTCACCCTAACCCTCACACTCACCCCCACCCTAACCCTAATCTTAACCCTAACCCTAACCCTAACCCTAACCCTCATCATAACCCTCACCCTCACCCTAACCCTAACACTAACCCTAACCCTATCCCTCACCCTAAACTTAACTCTAACCCTAACCCTCACCCTCACCCTTACCCTAACCCTAACCCTAAACCTCACCCTAATCCTAACCCTAACCCTCACACTCACCTCACATTCACGGTAACTCTAAACTTAATCCTAAACCTCACCCTCAACCTAGCCCAAACCCAAACAGTAATCCTAACCCTCACGCTCATCCTCACCATCACACTCAACCTAACCCTGCCCATAACCCTTTCTCTAACCCCAACCCTAACCTCCACCCTAAACTTAACCCTCATCGTAACCCTAACCCTAACGCTAACCCTAACCCTCACAATAACCCTAACCCTCACCCTAAACCTAACCCTATCCCTCACCCTACCTCTCATACTAACCCTAAACCTAACCCTAATCTTAACCATAACCCTAACCCTAAACCTCACCCCAAACCTAACCCTAACCCTCACCCTCAACCTCACCCTCATCCTCGCCTTAACCGTAACGCTAACCCTAACCCTAACACTATCCCTAAACCTAAACCTAACCTAACCCTAATCCTAAACCTCACCCTCACCCTCACCTTAACAATAACAATAACCGTAACCCTAACCATAACCTTAACCCTCACCTGAACCCTAACCCTAACCCTCACACTCACCCTAACCCTAAACCTAACCCTAACCCTAACCCTCACCCTACCACTCACGGTAACCCTAACCCTCACACTCACCCTAACGTTCACCCTAAACCTTAACTTAATCCTAACCCTAACCCTAAGCCTAAGCCTAACCAGCACATTAACCCTCACCCTAACCCTATCCCTAACCCTAACCATCACCGTAACTCTCACCCTAATGCTAACCCTAACTCTAAAACGCACCCTCACCATAACCCTCACCCAACACCTGACTCAAAACCTAACCCTCATGCTAAACCTAACCCTAACCCTAACCCTCACCCTAACCCTCACCGTCACAAAAACCCTCACCCTAAGCCTAACCCTAACCCTCACTCTAACCCTCACACTCACCCTCAGCCTAACCCTAAAACTAATCCTACCCCTCACCCGCACACTGACCCTAACCTCAACCTAACCCTAACCCTCACCCTCACCCTAAACCTCACCCTAACCCTAAACCTAATCCTAATACTCACCAGCAACCTATATCTCACCGTCACCCTAACCCTCACCCTAAACATAACCCTCACCCACACCCTAACCCTCAGTCTGACCCGAACCCTCACCCTCACACTAACCCTCACCCTAACCCTAACCGTCGCCGTAACCCTCACCCTATCGCTAACCCTAACTCTAAAACCCACCCTCACCATAACCTTCAAACAAAACCTTACTCAAACCCTAACCCTCACGCTAAACCTAACCCTAAACCTAACCCTCACCCTAACCCTCACCGTCACAATAACCCTCACCCTAAACCTAACCCTCAACCTCACCCTAACCCTCAGCCTCACCCTCAGCCTAACCCTGAAACTAATCCTACCAATCACCCGCAACCTCACCCTAACCCCACCCTAGCCCTTATCCTAAACCTAACCCTCACCCTCATCCTAAACCTAACCCTCACCCTATAGCTAACCCTCACTCACACCCTAAACCGCAGTCTCACCCGAACTCGAACCCTCACCCTAACCCTCACCCTAACCCTAACTCTCAACCTCACCCTCACCCTCACCCAAAATCTAAACCTCAGTCTCAACCGAACCCTCACCCTCATCCTAACCCTCACCCTAAACATCACCTAAACCTAACCCTCACCGTCATCATAACACTAGCCCTAAATCTCACCTTAACCCTAACCCTCACCCTCAACCTCACCCTCAGCCTAACCCTAACCCTAACTCTAATCCTACCCCTAAACCTCACCCTCACCCTCAACCTAACCCTAACCCTAACCCTCACCGTCACCCTCACCCTAAACCTAACACTCACCCTAACACTCACGCTAACCCTAACCCTCATTCTCACCCTAACCCTCACCCTAAGACTTACCCTCACCCTAAACCTTAACCTCAGCCTAACTCTCACACTAATCCTAAACCTAATGCTAACCATGACCCTAATCCTAACCCTAAACTTCACCATAACGATAACCCTCACCCGAACCCTGAACCTAACCCTAGCCCTTACCCTAACCCTAACCCTCACACTCGCCATAACCTTCACCCTCACACTAGCCCCCACCCTAAACCTAACCCTAACCCTAAAACTCACCCTCACCCTCAACCTCACCCTAACCCTAATTTAACCCTAACCCTGACCCTCAACCAAACCTTGCCCCTAAACCTTACTCTCACCCCAACCCTAACTTCCACCCTAAACCTAACCATCACCCTAACCCTAACCCTAACGCTAACCCTAACCCTCACAATAACCCTAACCCTCATCCTAAACCTAACCCCAACCCTCACCCTACACTTCATCCTAACCCTAAACCTAACCCTAATCTTAACCCTAACCCTAACCCTAAACCTCATCCCTAACCTAACCCTAACCCTCAACCTCATTCTCACAGTAACCATAACCTTAATCCTAACCCTAACACTAACCCTAAACCTAAACTTATCCCTAACCCTTAGCCTAAACCTCCCCCTCACCCTAACCCTAACAATAACAGTAACCCTAAACCTAAACCTAACCCTAACCCTAATTCTAACCCTCACCCTAACCCTAAGCATGACCTTAACCGTCACCCGAACCCTAACCCTAACCCTAACCCTAACCTCATCCTAACTTTAACTCTAACTCTAAAACCCACCCTCACCCTAAACCTCATCCAAAACCTTACTCTCACCCTAACCTTCATGCTAAACCTAACCCTAACCCTAACCCTCACCCTAACCCTCACCATCACAATAACCCTCACCCTAAGCCTAACCCTCACCCTCACCCTAAACCTCACCCACACACTCAGTCTAAACCTAAAACTAATCCTACCCCTCTCACGCACCCTAAACCTCACTGTCACCCTAACCTTCACCCTAAATCTAACCCTCATCCACACCCTAACCCTCGGTCTCACCCGAACCATCACCCTCACCCTAACACTCACCCTAACCCTAACTCTCAACCACACCCTCACCCTCACCCACAATCTAACCCTCAGTCTCACCCTCACTCTCACCCTCATCCTAACCCTCACCCTCACCCTAAACATCACCTGACCCTAACCCTCACCCTCATCATAACCCGAACACTAAACCTCACCCTAAACCTAACCCTCAGCCTCACCCTCACCCTCAGGCTAACCATAACCCTAATCCTACCACTGAACCTCACCCTCTCCCTCAACTTAACCCTAACCATAACCCTCACCCTCACCATAACCCTAAACCTAAGCCTAACCCTCACCCTCACCCTCACCCTAACCCTAACACTCACCCTCACCCTAAACATCACCCTAAAACTAACCCTCACCCTAACCCTAACCCTAACGCTCACCCTAACCCTAATTCTCACCCTAACCCTCACCCTCACCCTAACCTCACCCTACCCTAAACCTAACTCTAGCGATTACCCTAACCCTAACCCTCACACTCACCCTCACACTCACCCTATTCCTCAACCTCACCCTAGCCCACAGACTAACCCTAACCCTAACACTAAAACTGACCCTCACTCTCACACTCACACTCAGCCTAACCCTAACCCTAACCCTCACCTTCACCCTCACACTCACATTAACACTCACACTCACTTTAGCCCTTACACTATCCCTAACCCTAACCCAAACCCTAAATCTCAAGATCAACCTCTCCCTCAACTTCACCATTAGGCTAACCCTAACCCTAACCCTAATCCTAACTCTAACCATCACCCTAACACGCATGCTAAACCTAACCCTCTCTCTCACCCTAACCCTCACCATAACACTTACCCTCACCCTAACCCTTACCCTCAGACTAAGGCTCACACTAAACCTAACTCTCACCCTCACCCTCACCCTCACCCTAACCCTCACCCTCACCCTAGCCCTCACCCTAAACCTAACCCTAACCCTCACCCTAACCCGTCAAGCTCATCCTAACCCTAAGCCTAACTCTAATCCTAAGCCTCACCCTCACACTCACCCTCAGCCTAACCCTCACCCTCACCCTAATGCTCTCCCTAAACCTTACCCTCACCCTAACCCTAACCCTAAACCTCACCCTCAGCCTAAACCTACACATAACCCTAATAGTAAACCTAACTCTAACACTCATCCTCAACCTAAACCTAAACTTAACCCTAACCCTCACCCTCAACTTCACCCTATCTGTAACACTTAAGCTAACCTTCACCCTAAACCTAACCATAAGCCTCACCATAACCCTAAACCTAACCCTAACCCTAACCCTCACCCTAAACAAAACACTAAAGCCAACCCTAACCCTCAACCTAACCATCACCCTAACCCTCACAATAACCCTAACCCTCACTCTCACCCTAACCCTCAACCTAACCATTACCCTCACCCTAACCCTAACCCTAAACCTCACTCAGAGCCAAAAACTAACCCTCACCGTCACCCTAAACCTAACCCTAACACTCACCCTCACCCTAACCCTCACCCTCACCCAAACCCTAACCCTCAGTCTCGCCCTCACCCATACACTCAACTTAAACCTCACCCTCAACCTCACCCTCAGCCTAACACTAAACCTAACCCTAACCCTCACACTAAGCCCCACCTTCACCCTAACCCTAACCCTAGTCCTCATCCTAAGCCTCATCCTAACCCTGAACCTAACCCTAACCCTAACACTAACCCTAAACCTCACCTGCACCCTAACCCTCACGCTATCCCTCAACTTCACCCCTAACCCTCAACTTAACCTTTAGCCTAACCCTCACCCTAACCCTAGCCCTCACCCTCAACCTCACCCTAACCCTAACCCTAAACCTCACCCTAACCCTAAACCTCAACCTAACAGTAACCCTAAACCTAACACTAAACTTCACCCTAACCCTAACCCGAAATCTCAACCTAACCCTAACCCTAAACCTCACCCTCAACCTAGCCCTCACCTAACACTAATTCTAACCCTAACCCTCACTCTGACCCTAACCCTAACCCTCACCCTTACTCTCACCATAACACTAATCCTATCCCTAACCTTCACCCTAACCCTCACCCTAAGCCTAACCCTAATCCTCATCTTCTCCCTAGCCCTCACACAACCCTAAACGTAACCATACCCCTCACCCTCAACCTAACCCTACCCCTAACCCTAACCCTCACCCTAACCCTAACCTCCATCATAACCCTCACCCTAAACCTAACCCTAATCCTAAACCTCACCCGAAACCTCACCCTTAACCTAACCTCATCTTCTCCCTAGCCCTCACACAACCCTAAACGTAACCATACCCCTCACCCTCAACCTAACCTTAACCCAAATCCTAACGCTCAACCTAACCCTAACCCTAACACTAACACTCACACTAAACCTAACCCTCACCCTAAAACTAAAACCCTAAAACCCTCTCACTAACCCTCACCCTAACCCTAACCATAACCATAACCATAACACTGAACCTCACCCTAACCCTAAACCTAACCCTCACCCTCACCCTAACACTTAGCCTTACCCTAACCCTCACCCTAAGCCTTAGCCTTGCCCTAACCCTCATCCTAACCATAACCCTATTACTAACCCTCACCCTAACCCTCACCCTAACCCTAAACCTAACCCTAACCCTCACACTAAGCCTAAACCTCACCCTAACCCTAGCCCTCATTCTAACCCTAACCCTAACCCTCACCCTAACAGTAACCCTCAACCTCACCCGCACCCTAACCCTCACCCTAACCCTCACCCTCACCCTAAACATCACCCTAACCCTCACCCTCGCCCTAACCTTAACCCTAACCCTCACACTAGCCCTAGACCTCACCCTCACCCTGACCCTCAGCCTAAACCTTAACCTAATTTAACCCTAACCCTCACCCTCATCCTCAACCTAACCCTGCCCCTTACCCTTACAATCACCCCAACCCTAACCTCTACCCTAAACCTAATTCTCACCCTAAGCCTAACCCTAAGCCTAACCCTAAACTTCACCCTAAACCTAACCATAAACCTCACCATCATCTAGACCTCACCCTAAACCTAACCCTATCCCTCACACTAAACTTAACCTTCAGATTAACCCTGATTAACCCTAACCCTCACCCTAACCCTCACCCTAAACCTAAACCTAACCCTAATCCTCACACTAAGCCCAACCCTCACCCTAACCTTAACCCAAACCCTAACCCTCACCCTAACCCTAAACCTAACCCTAACCCTCACACTAAGCCTATACCTCACCCTAACCCTAGCACTCATCCTAAGCCTCATCCTAACCCTAAACCTAACCCTCACCCTAACACTAACCCTAAACCTCACCTGCACCATAAACCTCACGCTAACCCTCAACTTCACCCTAAACATCACCCTAAACCTAACCCTCAACTTAACCTTAAGCCTAACCCTCACCCTAACACTAGCCCTCACCCTCACCCTCACCCTCCGATTAACACTAAACCTAACACTAATCCTAACACTCACCCTCACCATAACCCTAACCCTAACCCTCACCCTAATCCTAACCCTCAACCTAACAGTAACCCTAAACCTAACACTAAACTTCACCCTAAACCTAACCCGAAATCTCAACCTAACCCTAACCCTAAACCTCACCCTCAACCTAGCCCTCACCTAACACTAATTCTAACCCTAACCCTCACTCAGTCCCTAACCCTAACCCTCACCTTTACTCTCATCATAACCCTAATCCTATCCCTAACCCTCACACTAACCCTCACACTAAACCTAACCCTAATCCTCACCTTCACCCTAGCCCTCACCCTAACCCTAAACATAACCGTACCCCTCACCCTCAACCTAACACTACCCCTAACCCTAATCCTCACCCTAACCCTAACCTCCATCCTAACCCTCACCCTAACCCTAACCCTAATCCTAAACCTCACCCTAAACCTCACCCTCAACCTAACCCTAACCCAAACCCTAACCCTCAACCTAAGCCGCAACCTAACCCTGAACCTAAGTCTAAAACTCACACTAAACCTAACCCTCACCCTAACCCTAACACTAAACCCTCTCGCTAATCCTCATCCTAACCCTAACCCTAACCATAACCATAACACTGAACCTCACACTAACCCTAAACCTAACCGTCACCCTCACCCTCACCCTAACCCTTAGCCTTACCCTAACCCTCACTCTAAGCCTTAGCCTTGCCCTAACACTCACCCTAACCCTAACCCTATCACTAAACCTCACCCTAACCCTAAACCTAACCCTAACCCTCACACTAAGCCTAACCCTCACCCTAACCCTAGCCCTCATCCTAACCCTCATCCTCATCCTAACCCTAACCCTCACCCTAACAGTAACCCTCAACCTCACCTGCACCCTAAACCTCACCCTAACCCTCACCCTCACCCTAAACATCACCCTAACCCTAACCCTCACCCTAACCTTAAGCCTAACCCTCACCCTAAAACTAGACGTCACCCTCAACCTTACTCTCAGCCTAACACTTACCCAAATTTAACCCTCACCCTCACCCTCATCCTCAACCTAAACCTGCCCCTTACCCTTACACTCACCCCAACCCTAAACTCCACCCTAAACCTAATCCTCACTCTAAGCCTAACCCTAAGCCTAACCCGAAACTTCACCCTAACTCTAACCCTAACCCTCACCATCACCTAGCCCTCACCCTAACTCTAACCCTCACCCTAAACTTAACCTTCAGATTAACATTAAGACTAACCCTAACCCACACCCTCACACTCACACTCACCCTCATCCTAAACCTAATCGTAACCCTAACCCTAACCCTCATCATAAACCTCACCCTAACCCTAACACTAACACTAACCCTAACCCAATCCCTCACCCTAACCTTAACTCTAACCCTAACCCTCACCCTCACCCTTACCCTAACCCTAAACCCAAACCTCACCTAAACCCTAACCCTAACCCTAACCCTCACCCTCATCTCACACTCACCGTAACCCTAAACCTAACCCTAAATATCACCCTCACACTCACCCTAACCCTAACCCAAACCTTCATCCGAAATCTCACACTCACCCTCATCCTCACCATCACCCTCAACCTAAAACTGCCCCTAACCCTTACTCTCACCCCAACCCTAACCTCCACCCTAAACCTAACCCTCACCCTATCCCTAACCCTAACGCTATCCCTAAACCTCACAATAAACCTAACCTTCACCCTAAACCTAACCCTACCCCTCATCCTACCCCTCATTCTAACCCTAAACCTAACACTAATCTTAACCCTAACCCTAACCCTAAACCTCACCCCAAACGTAACCCTAACCGTCACCCTCACCGTAACCATAACCCTAACCGTAACCCTAAGACTAACCCTGAACCTAAACCTAACTTAACCCTAATCCTAAACCTCACCCTCACCCTCACCCTAATACTAATATTAACCGTAACCCTAAACCTAAACTTAAACCTAACCCTAATTCTAACCCACACGCTAACCCTAACCATAACTTTAACCCTCACCTGAACCCAACCCTAACCCTCACCCTCACACTAAACCCAAACATTACCCTAACCCTAACCCTCACACTAACCGTGACCCTAACACTCACGGTAACCCTAACACTCATTCTCACTCTAACCCTCACTCTAAACCTTTACTTAATCCTATCCCTAACCCTAAGACTAATCCTAACCCGCACACTAACCCTCACCCTAACACTAACCCTAACCCTCACCCTAACTCTAAACCTAACTCTAAAACCCACCCTCACCCTAACCCTCACCCAAAACCTTACTCTCACCCTAACCCTCACGCTAAGCCTAACCCTAACATTAACCCTCACCCTAACCCTCACCCTCACAATAACCCTCAAACTAAGCCTAACCCTCACCCTCACCCTAACCCTCACACTCACCCTCAGCCTAACCCTTAAACTAATCCGACCCCTCACTCTCACTCTGACCCTAAACTCACCCTAACCCTAACCCCAACCCTTACCCTCACCCTAACCCTCAATCTAACCCTAATCCTAAACATAATCCTAACACTCACCCGCACCCTAAACCTCACCGTCACCCTAACCCTCACCCTAAACATAACCCTCACCCACACCCTAACCCTCAGTTTGACCCTCACCCTCACCCTCACCCTAACCCTCACCCTAACCCTAACCCTCAACCTCACCCTCACCCAAAATCTAACCCTCAGTCTCAAGGGAACGCTCACCCTCATCCTAACCATCACCCTCATGCTAAACATCACCTAACCCTAAACCTCACGCTCACCATAACCCTAACCCTAATCCTCACCCTAACCCTAATTCTTACCCTCAACCTCACACTCAGTCTAATCTTAACATTAACATTAACCCTAAACCTAAACCTCACCCTCAGCCTAAACCTAACCCTAACCCTAATCCTAAACCTAACCCTCACCCTCACCCTCACCCTAAACCTAAACCTAACCCTAACCCTCACACACACCCTCACCCTATCCGTAACCCTTAAGCTAACCTTCACACTAAACCTAACCCTAAACCTCACCCTCACCCTAACACTAACCCTAAACCTAACCCTCACCCTCAACCAAACCTTAAACCCAACCCTAACCCTCAACCTAACCATCACCCTAACCCTCAGGATAACCCTAACCCTCACTCTCACCCTAACCCTCACCCTAACCTTTACCCTCACCCTAACAATAACCCTGAACCTCATCCAGACCCAAACACTAACTCTCACCGTCACCCTAAACCTAACCCTAATGTTCACCCTCACCATAACCCGAACCTTAAACCTCGCCCTCACCCAAATCCTAACACTCAGTCTCACCCTCACTCATACCCTCACCCTAACCCTCACCCTCAATCTCACCCTCAGCCTAAACCTAAACCTAACCCTAATCCTAACCCTTACCCTCACCCTCACCCACACCCTCAACCTAACCTTAAATGTAACCCTAATCCTAACCCTCACCCTCAACCTCACCCTAAACCTAACTCTAACCCTAACCCTAACACTCACTCTAACCCTCACGCTAACCATAATTCTAAGCCTAACCTTCACCCTAACCCTCACCCTAACCCTTAACTTCAACCTAACCCTAAACCTAACCCTCAGCCTCACCCTACACCTCACCCTAACCCTAACCCACACCCTAATCCTTACCCTGCCGCTAACCCTCACCCTAAACCTAACCCTAACCCTCACCCTAACCCTCACCCTAACACTCACGATAACCCCAACCCTCAATTTCACCCTAACCTTCACCCTAAAACTTACCCTCACCCTCACCCTAACCCTAACCCTAACACCCACACTAACCCTAACCCTCACCCTAACCCTGAACCTAACCCTCACCCTCATCCTAAACCTAAACCTAACCCTAACCCTATCCCTCACCATCACCCTCACACTAAGAGTAAGGCTAACCCTAAACTGCACTATCACCCTAATACTCACCCTAACTCTTACCCTCACCCTAAACTTAACCCTAACCCTAACCCTCAAACTAAACCTAACCTTCACCCTAACCCTAACCCTACCCCTCACCCTAACCCTTAGCCTTAGGTAACCCTCACCCTAAGCCTTAGCCTTGCCCTCACCCTCACCTTAACCCTAACCCTATCACTAACCCTCACCCTCACCCTCACCCTAAACATCACCCTAACCCTAAACCTAACCCTAGCCCTCACACTAAGCCTAAGCCTCAACCTAACCCTAACCCTAGCTCTTATCGTAACCCTCATTCTAACCCTAAACCTAACCCTCACCCTAAACCTCACCTTCACCCTAAACATCACCGTAACCCTAACCCTCACCCTAACCTTAAGCCTAACCCTCACACTAACCCTAGCCCTCACCCTCACCCTCACCCTCTGCTTAACACTAAACCTAACCCCAATCCTAACCCTCAACCTCACCCTAACCTTAACCCTAAACCTCACCCTAACTCTAACCCTCAACCTAACCATAACCCTAAACCTAAGACTAACCCTCCCCCTAACCCTAACCCGAAATCTCACCCTAAACCTAACCCTAACCCTCACCCTCAACCTAGCTGTCACCTAACACTAATTCTAACCTTAACCCTCACTCTGACCCTAACCCTAACCCTCACTCTTACTCTCACCATAACCCTAATCCTATCCCTAACAATCACCCTAATCCTCACCCTAAACCTAACCCTAATCCTCACCTTCACCCTAGCCCTCACCCTAACCCTAATTGTAATCCTAACCCTCACTCTGACCCTCAACCTAAACCTACCCCTAACCCTAACCCTCACCCTAACCCTAACCTCCATCCTAACCCTCACCCTAACCCTAACCCTAATCCTAAACCTCACCCTAAACCTCACCCTCAACCTAACCCTAATCCAAACCCTAACTCTCAACCTAACCCTCACCCTACCCCTAACACTAACACTTACACCAAACCTAACCCTCACCCTACCACTCACCCTACCCCTCACGCTAACCCTCATCCTAACCCTAACCATAACTATAACCCTAAACCTGAACCTCACCCTAACCCTAAACCTAACCTCACCCTAGCCCTTAGCCTTACCCTAACCTTCACTCTAAGCCTTAGCCTTGACCTAACCCTCACCTTAACCCTAACCCTAACCCTCACCCTAACCATCACCCTAACCCTAAACCTAACACTAACCCTCACACTAAGCCTAACCCTCACCCTAACCCTAGCCCTCATGCTAACCCTCATCCTAACCCTAATTGTAACACTCACCCTAACACTAACCCTCAACCTCACCCGCACCCTAGCCCTCACCCTAACCCTCACCCTCATCATAAACATCACTCTAACCCTAAGCCTCACCCTAACCTTAAGCCTAACCCTCACCCTAGCCCTAGACCTCACCCTCACCCTTACGCTCAGCCTAACCCTCACCCTAATGTAACCCTAACCCTTACCCTCACCCTCAACCTAACCCTGCCCCTTACCCTTACACTCACCCCAACCCGAACCTCCACCCTAAACCTAATCCTCACCCTAAGCCTAAACCTAAGCCTAACCCTAAACCTCAACCCTCACCATCACCTAGCACTCACCCTAAACTTAACCCTAAACCTCACCCTAAACCTAACCCTCAGACTAACCATAAGACTAACCCTAACCGTCACCGTAACCCTCACACCCGAACCCTAATCTTAACCCTAAACCTAACCCTCATCATAAACCTCACCCTAACCCTAACACTAACACTAACCCTAACCCTATCCCTCACCCTAACCTTAACTCTAACCCTAACCCTCACCCTCACCCTTACCCTAACCCTAAACCTAAACCTCATCCAAATCCTAACCCTAAACCTAATCCTCACCCTCACCTCACACTCACCGTAACCCTAAACCTAACCCTAAATTTCATGCTCACACTCACCCTAATCATAATCCAAACCCTCAACTGAAACCTCACCCTCACCCTCATCCTCACCATCACCCTCAATCTAACACTGCCCCTAACCCTTACTCTCACCCCAACCCTAACCTCCACCCTAAACCTAACCCTCACCCTAACCCAAACCCTAAGGTTAACCCTAACCCTCACAATAACCCATCACACTAAACCTAATGCTACCTCACACCCTACCCCTCAACCTAACCATAAACCTAACACTAATCTTAACCCTAACCCTAACCCTAAACCTCACAACAAACCTAACCCTAACCCTCACCCTCACTTTCACCTTAACCCTAACCCTCACAATAACCCTAACGCTAACCCTCAGCCTCACTCTAGCCCTCAAACCAACCCTAATCCTAACCCTAACCCTCATTCTTACCCTCACCCTCACCCTAAATCACACATTAACCCTCACCCTAACAGTAACCCTAACCCACACCTTAACCCTAACCCTCACCCTAACCCTAACCCTCCCCCTCACCCTCACTTTCCCCCAACCCTAATTCTAACCCTAACCCTCACCCTAACACTAAGCCTAAGCCTAATGCTAACTCTAACCCTCAACCTCACCGTCTCCCTAACCCTAAACTTATCCCTAAACGTCACCCTATCCCTAAAATTCACCCTAAACCGCACCTAAACCCTCATCCTCACCCTAACACGAACACTAAGCCTGACCCTAACCCTCACCCTAAACCTCACCCTAATGATTACTCTCAAGCTAATCCTAACACTAACCCTAACCCTAATCCTCACCCTAACCCTAACCCTAAACTTCACCCAACCCTAACCCTAAAACTTACCCTAATACTAACACTAAACCTAACCCTCACCCTCAGCCTAAACCTCACCGTCAGCCTAAAACTCACCCTCACCCTAAACATCACCCTAACCCTAACCTTCACCTTAACCCTAACCCTAACACTCACTCTAAACCTCACCCTCACCCTCACCCTCACCCGAAACCTAACCCTAACCCTACCCCTAATCCTTAACCTAACACTCTCCATCACCCTCACCCTAAACCTTTCCCTACCCCTAACACTAACCCTCACCCTCACCCTAACACTAACACTAACCCTAACCCTAATCCTCACCTTAAACCTAACCCTCAACCACTACCTAATCCTAACACTCACCCTCACCCTTATCCTCACCCTAACGCTAACCCTAACCCTAACCTTAACAATCACAATAACCCTAACCCTCACTCTAACCATAAACCTACACCTCAACCTAACACTCACCCTAACCCTAACCATAAACCTAAACCTCAACCTAAGCCTAACCCTAACCCTCATCCTCACCGTTAACTTCACCATCACCCTAACACTCACACTAAGCCTAACCCTCACCCACACAACCCTCAACCTCACCGGAACCCTCACCCTAAGCTTAATCCTAACCATACCCCTAATCCGTAACCTAACCCTCTCCATCACCATCACCCTAAACCTATCCCTACCCCTAACACTAACCCTCACTCTCACACTCACCCTAACACTAACCCTAACCCTAACCGTATCATTAACCCTCATACTAAACCTAACCCTCACCCTAAACCTAAACCTACCCCTCACGCTAACCCTCATCCTAACCCTAACCCTAACCCTCAACCTCAACCTAACCCTCACCCTAAGCCTTAGCCTTGCTCTAACCCTCACCCTCACCCTAACCCTATCACTAACCCTCACCATAACACTCACCCTAACCATCACCCTAACCCTAAACCTAAACCTAACCCTCACACTAAGCCTAACCCTCACCCTAACCCTAACCCTAGTTCTCACCCTAACCCTCACCCGCACACTAACCCTCACCCTAACCCTCACCCTCACCCTAAATATCACCCAAACACTAAACCTCACCCTCACCCTAACCCTAACCCTCACCCTCACCCTCAGCCTAACAGTATCCCTAACCCTAATCCTAACCCTCACAATCACCCTCACCCTAACCCTAAACCTAAACCTCACCCTAAACCTAATGCTAAACCTCACCCTCACCCTCACCCTGACCCCTCACCCTCAGCCTAATCCTCACCCTGAACCACACCCATACACTATCCCTCATGCTAATCCTCACCTTAACACTCACGATAACCCTGACTCACTCTCATACTAACACTCACCCTAACCCTTACCCTCATCCTAACCCTAACCCTGAACCTAACCCTAACCCTGAAAATAACCCTAATGCTCACCCTAACCCTAACCCTCACCCTAACACTCACACTCATCCTAAAGCTAACCCTAACCTAAATCCGCACCCTTACCCTCACACTCACCCTAAGGTAACCCTAACCCTCACTCTCACCTTAAACCTCACCCAAAGCCTTAACCGCACACCAACCCTCACCCTAAATCTAACCCTCAAACTAAACCAAACCCTTTCCCTAACTCTAACCCTACCCCTCACCCTAACACTAACCCTAAACCGAAGCCTAGCCCTAACTCTAACCCTAAACCTCATACTCACCCTCAACCTCACCCTTACCCTCAGCCTAACCCTAACCCTAATCCTAAAGCTAACCCTCACCCTCACCCACAAAAAAACCCTATGCCTAACCCTAACCCACACCCTAACAGTAACATCCACCCAAACCCTAACCCACAACCTAACCCTAACCCTAACACTAACCATAACCCTCACACTAACCGTAACCATCACCCGAACCCTACCCCTACCCCTCACCCTACCCCTCATTGTAACCCTGACCCTAACCTTAATCCTAACCCTAACCCTAACCCTCACTCTAACCCTAACCCTAAACCTCACCCTCATTCTCACCCTAATCGTAACCATAACCTTAACCCTAACCCTAACAATAACCCTAAACCTAACCCTAATCCTAACCCTCACCCTCACCCTCACCCTAACCTTAACCATCACCCTAACCCTAGCCCTCAACCTAAACTTAAACCTAAACCTAACACTAATCCTAACCCTATCCCTAAACCGAAATCTCACCCTAACTCTAACCCTAACCCTCACCCTCAACCTCGACCTAACCCTACCCTTAACCCTAACACTCACCCTAACCCTAACCGCCATCCTAACCCTCACCCTAACACTAAACGTCACCCTAAACCTCACCCTCAACCTAAACCTAACCCAAACCCTAACCCTCAACTGAAACTTCGCCTAAACCTAACCCTAACCCTAACACTAACCCTCATACTAAACCTAAACCTAACCATACCTCACTCTAACCCTCATCCTAACCCTAACCTTAACCCGAACCCTGAACCTCACCCTAACCCTAACCCTCACCCTCATTCTCACCCTAACACTTAGCCTTACCATAAACCTCACCCTAAGCCTTAGCCTTGCTCTAACCCTCACCCTCACCCTAACCCTATCACTAACCCTCACCCTAACCCTAAACCTAACCCTAACCCTCACACTAAGCCTAAACTTCAACCTAACCCTAACCATAGTTATCTTCCTAAACCTCACCCGCACCCTAATCCTCACCCTCACCCTAAATATCACACAAACGCTAACCCTCACCCTAACCCTCACCCTCCCCCTAACCCTTGCCCTCACCCTAACCTTAAATGTATCACTAACCCCAACACTAACCCTAACCCTCACCATAACCCTAACCCTACTCCTCAGCCTAACCCTCATACTAATCCTAAACTTAACCCAAACTCTCACCCTAACCCTAACACTAACACTCACCCTAAATCTAAGCCTAACCCTAACCCTAACCCTCATCCTCACCCTCAACTTCAACCTAACCTGTACCCTAACCCTAATCCTAAACCTAAACCTCACCCTCAACCTGTCTCTAAACATAACCTTAACCCTAACTCTCACTCTCACCAAAATCCTAACCTAAACCTATCCCTAAACCTCACCCTATCCCTAACCCTCACCCTAAACCTAACCCAAACCCTCACCCTCACCTTAAACCTAACCCTAACCAAAACCCTAATCCGCAACCTAAATCTAACCCTAATCCTAACCCTAACCCTCAACCTAACCTCAATCCCTAACCCTAAACCTAACGCTCAGCCTAAATCTAACCCTCAACCTCACCCTCACCCTCACCCTCACCCTCAGCCTAAACATAAGCCTAACCCTAACCCTAACCCTAACCCTCACATTCACCCTCACCCTAAACCAAACCTAACACTAACCCTAACCCTAACCCTCACACTCAACCTCACCCTCAGCCTAACCCTAACCCTAATCCTAAAGCTAAACCTCACCCTCACCCCCAACCAAACCCTACGCCTAACCCTAACCTACACCCTAACAGTAACATCCACCCAAACCCTAACCCACAACCTAACCCTAACCCTAACACTAACCATAACCCTCACACTAACCATAACCCTCACCCTAACCCTACACCTACACCTCACCCTACCCCTCATCCTAACCCTGACCCTAACCTTAATCCTAACACTAAGGCTAACCCTCACTCTAACCCTAAACCTAAACCTCATGCTCACTATCACCCTAATCGTAACCTTAAACTTAAACCTAACCCTAACAATAACCCTAAACCTAACCCTAATCCTAACCCTCACCCTCACCTTAACCCTAACCTTAACCATCCCCCTAACCCTATCCCTCAACCTAACTGTAACCCTAAACCTAACACTAACACTAACCCTAACCCTAACCCGAAATCAGACTCTAACCCTAACCCTCACCCTCACCCTCAACCTCGACCTAACAGTACCCGTAACCCTAACACTCACCCTAGCCGTAACCTCAATACTAACCCTCACACTAAAACTAAACCTCACCCTTAACCTCACCCTCAACCTCACCCTAACCCAAACCCTAACCCTGAACCTAAACTTCGCCTAACCCTAACCCTTACCCTAACACTAACCCTCATGCTAAACCTAACCCTCACCCTAAACCTAACCCTACCCCTCACGCTAACACTCATCCTAACCCTAACTTTAACCCTAACCCCGAACCTCACCCTAACCCTAACCCTCACACTCACGCTCACCCTCACCCTAAACCTTAACCTTACCCTAACCCTCACCCTAAGCCTTAGCCTTGCTCTAACCCTCACCCTCACTCTAACCCTATCAATAACCCTCACCATAACCCTCACCCTAACCATCACCCTAACCCTAAACGTAACCCTAACCCTCACACTAAGCCTAACACTCACACTAACTGTAACCCTAGTGCTCATCCTAACCCTCACCCGCACACTAACCCTCACCCTAACCCTCACCCTCACCCTAAATATAACCCAAACGCTAACCCTCACCCTCACTCTAACCCTCACCCTAACCCTAACCCTCACCCTCACCCTCAGCCTAACAGTATCCTTAACCCTAATCCTAAACCTCACAATCACCACCCTAACCCAAACCCTAAACCTCACCCTAAACCTAATGCTAACCCTCACCCTCACCCTCAGCCTAACCCTAACTGTAACAGTAATCCAAACCCTCACACTAACCATAACCCACACCCTACCCCTACACCTACACCTCACCCTACCCCTCATTCTACCCCTAACTCTCACCCTCACCATAACCCTAACCCTAACTCCAACCCTAAACCTCACCCTAACCCTAACCATAACCCTCACCCTCACCTCACCTTCACTTTAACCCTTACCCTAAACCTAAACCTCACCACCACCCTCACCCTAACCCTGACCCGAACCCTCAACCGAACTGGAACACTCACCCTCATCCTCACCATCACCCTCAACCTCACCTTAACCCTAATTTAACCCTAACCCTCTCCCTCAACCTAAACCTGACCCTAACCCTTACTCTCACTCCAACCCTAAACCTAAACCTCATCCTAACCCTAACCGTAACCCTCACACTAACCCTCACACTAAACCTAACCCTCACCCTATCCCTCACCCTCACCCTAACCCTTAGCCTTACCCTAACCCTCACACTAAGCCTTAGCCTTGCTCTAAGCCTCACCCTCACCCTAACCCTATCACTAACCCTCACCATAACCCTCACCCTAACCATCAACCTAACCCTAAACCTAACCCTAACCCTCACACTAAGCCTAACCCTCACCCTAACTCTAACCCTAGTTCTCATCATAAACCTCACCTGCACATTAACCCTCACCCTAACCCTAACCCTCACCCTCACCCTCAGCCTAACAGTATCACTAACCCTAATCCTAACCCTAACAATCACCCTCACCCTAACCCTAACCCTAAACCTCACCCTAAAACTAATGTGAACCCTCACCCTCACCCTCAGCCTAACCCTAACTGTAACCCTAATTCTAAACCGTAACCCTCACCCTAACCCTAACCCTCACACTAACCGTAACCCTCACCCTACCCCTACACCTACCCCTCACGCTACCCCTCATTCTAACCCTAACCCTCACCCTCACCCTAAATCTAACCCTAACTCTAACCCTAAACCTCACCCAAACCCTAACCCTCACCCTCACCTCACCTTCACCATAACCCTAAGCCTAACCCTAAACCTCACCATCACCCTCACCCTAACCCTGACCTGAAACCTCAACCGAACCCTCACCCTCACCTTCATCCTCACCATCACCCTCAACCTCACCCTAACCCTAATTTAACCCTAACCCTCACCCTCAACCTAAACCTGACCCTGACCCTTACTCTCACTCCAACCCTAAACCTCACACTAAACTTAGCCCTCACCTTAACCCTAACCCTACCCCTCACCTTAACCATTAGCCTTACACTAACCTTCACCCTAAGCCTTCGCCTTGCCCTAACCCTCACCCTAACCCTAACCCTATCACTAACCCTCACCCTAACCATCACCCTAACCCTAAACCTAACCCTAATCCTCACACTCAGCCTAACCCTCACCCTAACCCTAACCCTAGCCCTCATCCTATCCCTAAACGTAACCCTCAAACTAACCCTAACCCTAAACCTCACCCGCACCCTAAACCTCACCCTAACCCTCACCCTAAACATCACCCTCAACTTATCCCTCACCCCAACCTTTAACCTAATCCTCACCCTAACCCTAGCCCTCACCCTCACCCCAACCCTAACCCTAACCCTCACTGTCACTGTACCCTAAGCCTAAACATCACCCTCACCCTAACCTTAAGCATCACTTTCAACATCAACCTCAGCCTAGCACTAAGCCTAACGCTAACCCTGACCCTAACCTTCAAACTCACACTCAAGCTAGCCCTAATCCTAACACTAACCCTAACCCTAACCTTCACCCTAACCCTCACCCTAACACTAGCCTTAACAGTAACCCTCACCATAATCCTCACCCTAAACCTATCTCCAAACCTAAACCTCACCCTCACCCTAACCCTAAACCTAACCATAAACCTTTCCCTAAGCCTTAGCCTAACAATCAACCTCACTCTCACCCTCACTGTAACCCTAACCCTAACCCTAACAATAGCCCTATTTCTAACCCTAACCCTAACCCTAACCCTCTCCATCACCCTCACCCTAGCCTTCACCCTAACCCTAATACTCACCCTAATCCTCACCCTAACCCTCACCCTAACCCTAAACCTAACACTAACCCTAAATCTAATCCTCACCCTCACCCTCACCCTCCGCCTAATCCTAAGCCTAACCCTAACCCTAAACCTCACACTCACCCTCAGCCTAACCCTAACCCTAAACCTAACCCTAACCCTAACGCTCACCATAAACCTCACACTAAGACTAAGGCTAAACCTAACCGTCACTATCACCCTAACCCTCACTCTTACTCTTACCCTCACCCTAACCCTTACCCTAACCCTCACACTAAACCTAAACCTCACCCTGACCCTAATACTTCCCCTCACCCAAACCCTCCCCATAACCCTTAGCCTCACCCTAACCCTCACCCTAAGCCTTAGGCTTGACCTCACCCTCACCCTAACTCTAACACTACCACTAACCCTCACCCTAACCCTAACCCTCACACTAAGCCTAACCCTAACCCTCACACTAAGCCTAACCCTCACCCTAACCCTAACCCTAGCCCTCATCCTAACCCTAACCCTACACCTCATCCTAACCTTCATCCGAAGCCTAAACCTAACCCTCAACCTAACCCTAACCCTAAACCACACCCGCAGCCTAACCCCCACCCTAACAATCCCGCTCACCCTAAACATCACCCTAACACTAACCCTCAACCTAACCTTAAGCCTAACCCTCACCCTAACATTAGCCCTCATCCTCACCCTCACCCTCAGCTTAACACTAAACCTAACCTTAATCCTAACCGTAATACACACCCTCACCCTCAACCTAACCCTAATGCTAACCCTCAACCTAACCCTAACCCTCACCCTCACCCTCAGCTTAAGAGTATCCCTAAACCTAATCCTAACCCTCACACTCACCCTCACCCTAACCCTAACCCTAACCCTAAACCTCACCCTAAGCCTAATGCTAACCCTCACCCTCACCCTCACCCTAACCCTCACCCTAACCCTATCCCTAAACCTAACCCTAAACCTCATACTCACTCTCAGCCTCAGCCTAGCCGTAACCTTAACCCTCATTCTCACCATAAACCTCACACTAAGATTAAGGCTAAACCTAACTCTCACTATCACCCTAACCCCCACTATTACTCTTACACTCACCCTAACCCTAACCCTAAACCTCACCCTCACCCTCAGCCTAAAAGTATCCCTAAACCTAATCCTAACCCTCACACTCACCCTCAAACTCACCCCACACAATCAGCCTAACCCTCACCATCACTGTAACCCTCACCCTAACCCTTACCCTCACCCTAACCCTCACCCTCATCCTCAGTGTAACCCTAACCCTAGTCCTAGCCCTAACCTTCAACCTCAACCTCACCCTAAACCTAATCCTAACCCAAAGCCTCGCCCTCACACTCACCCTCATCCTCACCCTCACCCTAACCCTCACCCTAACCCTAACACTCACAATCACCCTAACCCAAAACCTAACATTCACACTAAAATTCACCCTAACGCTCATGATAACCCTAACCCTCATTCTCACCCTAAACCTCACCCTAATGCTTATCCTCACCCTAACACTCACCCTAACCCTAACCCTACCCATAATCCTAACCCTCATCCTAACCTTAACCTTAACCCTCACCCTAACCCTAACGCTAACCCTAAACCTCAACCTCACCCTCACCTTCACCCTCAGCCTAACTCTAACCCTAACCCTAATCCTAAACCTCACCCTCACTCCTCATCCTCACACTAACCCTCACCATAACCCTTACGCTCACCCTAACCCTCACCCTCACTCTCATTGTAACCCGAACCCTAATCCTACCCTAACCCTCAACCTTAACCTCACAATAAACCTAACCTTAACCCTAATCCTCACCCTCACTCTGACACTAACCCTCACCCTAACCCTTACCCTCAACCTAACCCTAACCCTAACCTTCACACTAAAACTTACCCTCACCCTAACCCTAAACCTACCCCTCACCCTACCCTCAACCTAACCCTAATCCTAACCATAACCCTAAACCTCACCCTAACCCTAACCCTAACCCTCACCCTCAACCTCACTTTAACCCTAACTCTGACCCTAACCTTAACAATAACCCTAACCCTAAGCCTAACCCTAAATCTCACCCTACCCGTCATCCTAACCCTAATCCTAACACTAACCCTCACACTAATCTTAACCCTAACCCTAGCCCTAACCCTAACCCTAAACCTAACCCTAACCTTCCCCCTAACCTTCAACCTAACCCTAAACCTAAACCTCATCCTAACACTAACCCTAAATTTAAACCTCTCCGTTACCCTAACCCACACCCTAACACTAAACCTCACCCTAACCTTAACTCTAACCCTAAATCTCAACCTCACCCTAAACCTCACCCTAATCCTAACCCTCACCCTAACTCTTACCTCAGCCTCAACCTCACCCTAAACCTAACCCTAACCCTCACGCTCACCCTCACCATTACCGTAAATCTAACCCTAACCCTAACAATAACCATAAACCTAACCCTTACCCAAACCCTCACCGAACCCTACCCCTAACCCTAACCCTAAACCTCACGAAAACCCTAACCCTAACCCTCACCCTCACCCTGCGCCTGATCCTAAGTCTAACCCTAACCCTAACCCTCACACTCACCCTCAGCCTAACCCTAACGATAAACCTAAGGCTCCATATAAACCTCACACTAAGACTAAGCCTAAACCTAACCCTCAATATCAACCTATCCCTCACTCTTATTCTTACCGTCACCCTAAACCTAACGCTTACACTAACCCTCAACCTAACCCTCACCCTGAACATCACACTAACCCTAACCCACACCCTAATCCTTACCCTCCCGCTAAACCTCACCGTAACCCTACCCTAACACTCACTCTAACCCTCACCCTAACACTCACGATAACCCCAACCCTCATTCTCACTCTAACCTTCAACCTAAACCTTACCCTCACCCTAACCCTAACCCTAACCCTAACCCTCACACTAATCCTAACCCTCACCCTAACCCTGAACCTAATCCTCACCCTCATCCTAAAGCCAAACCTAACACTAACCCTAAACCTCACCCTAACCCTAATGCGAAGCTTATCCCTCACCGTAACACTAACCCTAACCCACACCCTCATCCTAAACCGAACCCTAACCCTAACCCTAACCCCCACCCTAACCTTAAGCCTAACCCTCACCCTAACCCTAGCGCTCACCCAAACCCTGACCCTCAGCTTTACACTAAACACAACCCTAATCCTAACTGTAATTCTCACCCTTACCCTCACCTTAACCCTAACCCTAACCCTAACCCTCACCCTCACCCTAACCCTAACCCTAACACTCACCCTCACCCTCACCCTCAGCCTAACAGTATCCCTAACCTTAATCCTAACCCTCACACTCACCCTCACACTAACCCTAAACATAAACCTCACCCTTACCCTAATGCTAAGCCTCACCCTCACCGTCACACTCACGCCGCACCCTGAATCTAATCCTCACCCTGAACCTAACCCCAACCTTAACCCTCATGTTAACACTCACCCTAACACTCACGATAACCCTGACTCACTCTCATACTAACACTCACCCTAACCCTTACCCTCACCCTAACCCTAACCCTAAACCTAACCTAAACCCTGACAATAACCCTAACGCTCACCCTAACCCTAAACCTCACCCTAACACTCACACTTATCCTAAATCTAACCCTAACCCAAAGCCGCACCCTTACCCTCACACTCACCCTAAGGCTAACCCTAACCCTCACTCTCACCCTAAACCGCACCTAAAGCCTTAAACTCACCCCTACCCTCACCCTACATCTAACCCTCAAACTAAATGAAACCCTTACCCTAACTCTAACACTACCCCTCACCCTAACCCTAACCCTAAACCGAAGCCTAACCCTAACTCAAACCCTAACCCTTATACTCACCCTCAAACTCACCCTTACCCTCAGCCTAACCCTAACCCTAATGATAAAGCTAACCCTCACCCTCACCCTCAACCAAACCCTATGCCTAACCCTAACCCTCACCCTAACCCTAACATCCACCCGAACCCTAACCCTCAACCTAAGCGTAACCCTAACACTAACCATAACCCTCACACTAAACGTAACCCGAACCCTAACCCTAACCATACGCCTCACCCTACCCCTCATTGTAACCCTGACCCTAACCTTAATCCTAACCTTCACTCTAACCCTAACCCTAAACCTCACCCTCACTCTCACCCTAATCATAACCATAAACTTAACCGTTACCCTAACAATAACCCTAAACCTAACCCTAATCCTAACCCTCACCCTCACCCTAACCCTAACCTTAACCATCACCCTAACCCTATCCCTCAACCTAACCTTAAACCTAAACCTAACACTAACCCTAACCCTTACCCGAAATCTCACACTAACCCTAACCCTAACCCTCACCCTCAACCTCTACCTAACCCTACCCCAAACATAACACTCACCCTAACCCTAAACTCCATGCTACCCCTTACCCTAATCCTAAACCTCACCCTCAACCTAACCCTAACCCAAACCCTAATCCTCAACCTAAATTTCGTCCTAACCCTAAATTTAACCCTAACACTAACCCTCATACTAAACCTAATCATCACCCTAAACCTAACCCTACCCCTCATGATAACACTCTTCCTAACCCTAACCCTAACCCTAACCCCAAACCTCACCCTAACCCTAACCCTAACACTCACCCTCACCCTCACACTATCCCTTAGCCTTACCCTAACCCTCACCCTAAGCCTTAGCCTTGCTCCAACCCTCACCCTCAGCCTAACCCTATCACTAACCCTCACCATAACCCTCACCCTAACCATCACCCTAACCCTAAACTTAACCCTAACCCTCAGACTAAACGTAACCCTCAGCCTAACCCTAACCCTAGTTCTCATCTTAACCCTCACCTGCACCCTAACCATCACCCTAACCCTCACCCTCACCCTAAATATCACCCAAACGCTAACCCTCACCCAAACCCTCACCCTCACCCTAACCCTCACCCTAACCCAAACCCTCACCCTCACCCTCAGCCTAACAGTATCCCTAACCCTAATCCTAACCTTCACACTCACCCACACAATAACCCTAACCCTAAACTTCACCCTAAACCTAATGCTAACACTCACCCTCACACTCATCCACACCCTCAGCCTATCCCTAACTGTAACCCTAATCCTAAAACTCACCCTCACCCCTCACACTCAGCCTAACCCTCACCCTCAACCTAACCCTAATCCTAACCCTCACCCAAACCCTCACCCTAATACTCCTGATAACCCTAACATTCACCCTAACCCTTACCCTCACCCTAACCCTAAACCTAAACCTAACCCTAACCCTCACACTAACACTAACCCTCACCCTAACCCTAACACTCACCCTCATCCTAAACCTAACCCTAACCCTAACCCCAACCTTTACCCTCACACGCACCCTAAGGCTAAAATTAACTCTCAACCTATCCCTGACCCTAACCCTAAACCTCAACCTAACCCTAAACCTAATCCTCAGTCTCACCCTAGCCCTCACACTAACCCTAACCCTAACCCTCACCCTCACCCTAACCCTCACTCTGAACCTTACCCTCCCCCTAATCTTAAAACTAACACTAACCCCAACAGTAACCCTAACCCTCACCATAACCCTAACCCTACTGCTCAGCCTAACCCTCATCCTAATCCTAAACCTAACCCAAACTCTCGCCCTAACCCTAACACTAACACTCACCCTAAACCTAAGCCTAACCCTAACCCTAACACTCATCCTCACCCTCACCTTCAACCTAACCCTTACCCTAAACCTAATCCTAACCCTAACACTCACCCTCACCCTGGCTCTTAATATAACCATAACCCTAATTCTCACCTTCACCATAACCCTAATCCTAAACCTATCACTAAACCTAACCCTATCCCTAATCCTCACCCTAACCCTCACCCAAACCCTCACACTCACCCTAACCATAACCCTAACCCGAACCGTAAACCTAACCCTAATCCTAACCCTAACCCTCACCCTAACCCTAAACCTAACACTCACCCTAAATGTAACCCTCACCTTCACCCTCACCCTCAGTCTAACCATAAGCCTAACCCTAACACTAACCCTAACCCGAACACTCACCCTCACCCTAAACCTAAGCCTAACCCTAACCCTAACCCTCACACTCTCCGTCAACCTTACCCTCACCCTCACCCTCACCCTAACCCTAATCCTAATGCTAACCCTCACTCTCACCCTCAACCTATTCCTATGCCTTACCCTAACCCTCACCCTAGCCCTAACCTCCACAGTAACCCTAACCCTCAACCTAACCCTAACCCTAACCCTAACACTCACACTAACCATAATGCTCACCCTAACCCTACCCATAAACCTCACCCTACCCCTCATCCTAACCCTCTCCCTCACCCTCACCCTAACCCTAATCCTAACCCTAAACGTAAACCTAACCCTAACCCTAACCCTAACCCTCACCCTCACCTCATCCTCACCGTAACCTTAACCCTAACCCTAACCCTAAACCTCACCATCTCCCTCACCCTAACCCTAACACAAACCCAACTGAACCCTCACCCTCACCCTCAGCCTCACCATCACCCTCAACCTAACCCTAACCGTAATTTAACACTAACCCTCACCCTCAACCTAACCCTGACCCTAAACCTTACTCTCACTCCAACCCTAAACCTAACCCTAATCCTAACCCTATCCCTAAACCTCACCCTAACCCTCACACTAAACCTAACCATCACCCTAACCCTAACCCTACACCTCACCCTAACACTTAGCCTTACCCTAACCCTCACCCTAAGCCTTTGCCTTACCCAAACCCTCACCCTCACCCTAACCCTATCACTAACCCTCACCCTAACCCTCAACCTAACCATCACCCTAACCCTAAACCTAACCCTAACCCTCACACTAAGCCTAACTCTCACCCTAACCCTAAGCCTAGCCCTCATCCTAACCCTCATCCTATCCCTAAACCTAATACTCAACCTAACCCTAACCCTAAACCTCACCCGCTTCCTAACCCTCACCCTAACCCTCTTGCTCACCCTAAACATCACCCTCACCTTAACCATCACCCTAACCTTTAGCCTAACCCTCACCCTAACCCTAGTCCTCAGCTTCACCCTAACCCCAAACCTAACCCTAACCCTAACACTAATGCTAACCCTCACCCTCACCCTCAGCCTTACCCTAACAGTAACCCTAATCCTAACCCTCACCCTCACCCCTCACCTTCAGCCTAACCCTCACCCTCAACCTAACCCTAACCCTCACTCTCACCCTAAACCTCACCCTAAGCCGTAAACTCACCCCAACCCTCACCCTAACCCTAACCCTCAAACTAAACGTAACCCTCACATTAACCCTAGCGCTACACCTCACCCTTACCCTATCCTTAACCCTAACCCTAACCTAAACCTCACCCTAAACCTAAACCTAACCATCATCCTCACTCTAGCCTCACACTAACCATAACCGTAACGCTCACCCTCACCCTAACCCTCACCCTAAACCTTAACCTCACCCTAACGTTAACCCTATCCCTAACCCTCACCCTAACCATAACCCTCACACGAAACCTAACCCTACCCCACAGCCTAACCCTCATCCGAACCCTAAACCTAACCCAAACCCTCACCCGAACCCTAACACGAACACTCACCCTAAACCTAACCCTCACCCTCACCCTTACCCTCACCCTCAACCTAACCCTTACCCTAAAACTAATGCTAATGCTAACCCTCACCCTCACCTTGTCTCTAAACCTAACCGTAACCCTAAATGTCACCCTCACCATCACCCTAATCCTAAACTTATTCCTAAACCTCACTCTGTCCCTAACCCTCACCCTAACCTTAACCCAGATCCTCACACACCGTAACCCTAACCCTAACCATAAACCCCACCTTAAACCTCACGCTAATGCTTACCTTCAACCTAAACCTAACCCTAACCATAACCCTAGCCAAAAACCTAACCCTCACACTAACCCCAAACCTCACCCTAATCCTAAACCTCACCCTAACCCTAAACCTAACCCTCACCTTCACACTAAACTTAACCCTAAACCTAACCCTAACCCTCACCCTAACCCTCACACTTACCCTGAGTCTAACCTAACCCTCACTCTCACCCTAAACCTCACCCTAACGCTTACCCTCACCATAAACCCAACTCTAACCCTAACATTCACACTAAACCTAACCCTCACTCTAACCCTTTAAAATACCCCTGAACCTAACCCTCACCCTAAACCTAACCCTAACCCTCACCCTCAACCTAGAGCTCACCCTACCCCTAATCCTAACACTCACCGTTTACCTAACCCTAACCCTCACCCGAAAACTCACACTAAACCTAAGAGTAACCCTAACCCTCACTCTCACCCTAACCCTCACCCTTAGCCTTAACCTCACCCTAACCCTAACCCTCAAACTAAACCTAACCATCAACCTAACCCTAACCCTAACCCTAACCCTAAACCTCACCCTAACCCTAAATCTAACCCTCAGCCTCACCATAGCCCTCACCCTAATCCTAAACCTAAACCTCACTCTCACCCTAACCCTCACCCTAAACCTTATACTCACACTATCCTTAACCTTATCCATAACCCTCACACTAACACTATCCCTCACCCTAACCCTAGCCTTAACCCTCAGCCTAACCCTCATCCTAAAACTAAACGTAACCCAAACTCTCACCCTAACCCTAACCCTAACACTCACCCTAATCCTAATCCTCACCCTCACCTTCACCCTTACCCTCACACTCACCCTCACCCTAAAATTAACCCTAACAGTAAGCCTCACCCTCACACTTACCCTTACCCTCACCCTCTCCCTAACCCTCAGCCTCAGCCTAACCCTAACCTTAACCCTAATCCTAAACCTCACCCTCAACCATCACCCTCAGACTAACCCTCACCCTCACACTAAACCTCACGCTACCTCTATCCCTAACCCTAACCCTCAACCTAATCTTAACCCTAACCCTAACACTCACACTCACCCTAACTCTAACCCTAACCCTAACCCTCTCCCTAACACTCACCCTAACACTCATGATAACCCTAACCCTCACTCTCACCATAAACCCAACCCTAATGCTTATCCTCACCCTTACCCTCACCATACACCTTACCCTACCCCACATACTAACACTGATCCTAACCTTAACCCTAACCCTCACCCTAAGCCTAAACCTCAACCTCACCCTCACCCTAGCCTCAGCCTAACGCTAACCGTAACACTAATCCTAAACCTCAAACTCAACCATCAACCTCAGCCTAACCCTCTCCCTCACACTAACGCTCACCTTAACCCTTAGTCGCAAACTAACACTCACCCTCACCCTCAGCGTAACCTAAACCCTAATCCTAACCCTAACCCTCATCCTCACCCTCTCCTGGAACCTAACCCTAACCCTAAGCCTCACCCTCACTCTCACCCTAACCCTCAACCTAACCCTTATCCTCAACATAACCCTAACCCTAACCCTAACCCTCACACTAAAACTTACCCTAACACTAACCCTAACCCTACCCCTCAACAAACCCCTCACCCTAACCCTAAACCTAAACCTAACCCTCACCCTCAACCTACCCCTCACCCTAACCCTAATCCTAACACTCACCCTCACACTAATCTTAACCCTAACTCCAACCCTAAACCTAAACCTAAACTTCCCCCTAAACCTCAACCTAACCCTAATGCTAACCCTTACCCTAACTTTAACAGTAATCTAAACCCTCACCCTCACCCTAACCCTCACCCTAACCCTTAACCTCACCCTAATGTTAACCCTAACCCTCAACCTCACCCTAAACCTCACCCTAACCCTAAACCTAACCCTCACCCTAACTCTTACCTCACCATAAACCTCACCCTACCACTAACCCTAACCCTAAACCTTACCTAAACCCTCACCCTCACCCTAAACATCACCCTAAGCCTAACCCTCACCGTTACCCTAACCCTCAACCTCACCCTCACCCTCAGCCTTACCCTAATCCTAACACTCACCCTCACACTAACCTTAACCCAAACCCTCACCCTAACACTAACCCTAAACTTAACTCTCACCCTTACCCTAACCCTCACCCTGACCTTTAACCTCACCCTAACGTTAACCCTAACCCTAAACCTCAACCTCAACCTAAACCTCACCCTAAGCCTAACACTCACCCTAACTCTTACCTCACTCTAAACCTCATCGTAACCCTAACCCTAACCCTCACCCTCACCATCACAGTAACCGTAACTCTAACCCTAACCTTAAAAATAACCCTACCCCTTACGCTAACCCTCAGCCTCACATTAACCCTAACCCTAACCCAAACCCTCACTCTAACCCTAGCCCTGAACCAAAACCTAAACCTCAACATAACATTAATCCTAACCTCACCCTCAGCCTCACCGTTACCATAAAGGTAACCCTAATCCTAACCCTAATAATAACCCTAAACCTAACCCTAATCCTAACCCTCACCCTCACCCTCAGCCTAACCATAACCCTAAACCTAACCCTCACTGTAACCCTAATCCTAAACCTCACCCTAACCCTAAGCCTAACCCTAAACCTCACTCTTAAACTAACCCTAAACCTCACCCTCAACCTCCCTATAACTGTAACTCTAAGTCTAACTCTAACAATAACCCTAACCCTAACCCTAACAATAACCCTAACCCTACCCTCAACCTAACCCTTACCCTCACCCTAATCCTCACCCTCACCCTCAGTGTAACCCTAACCCTAATCCTAACCCTAACCATCAACCTCACCCTCACCCTAAACCTAACCTTAACCCTAAGCCTCACCCTCACTCTGACCCGAACCCTCACCCTAATCCTTACCCTCAACCTAACCCTAACCCTAACCATAACCCTCACACTAAAACTTACCCTCACCCTAACCCTAACACTACCCCTCAACCTAATCATAAACCTAACCCTAACCCTAACCCTCACCCTCAACCTCACTGTAACTCTAACTCTAACCATAATCCTAACAATAACCCTAACCCTAACCCTAACTCTCAACCTCACCCTCAACTTACACTTCACCCTAACCCTAATCCTAACACTCACCCTCACACTAACCTTAACACTAACCCTAGCCCTAACCCTAACCCTGAACTTAACCCTAACCTTCCCCCAATCCTCAACCTAACCCTAACCCTAACCCTCACCCTAACACTAACCCTAAACTTAAACCTCTCCCTTACCTTAACCCTCACCCCAACACTTACCCTCACCCTTATGTTAACTCTAACCACAACCCTCAACCTCACCCTAAACCTCACCCTAACCCTAACCCTCACCCTAACTCTTACCTCACCCTAAACCTCACCCAAAACCTCACCCTAAACCTCACCCTCACCCTCACCATTACCGTAACTCTAAACCTACCCCTAACAATAACCATAACCCTAACCCTAAACCTAACCTTCACCCTCAACCTAACCCTAACCCTAAACCTAACCCTCACTGTAACCCTAACACAAAACCTCACCCTAACCCTAACAATAACCCTAAACCTCACCCTAACCCTAACCCTAAACCTAAACCTCACCCTATCCCTATCCCTAATCCACAACTTCAACCTCACTGTAACCGTAACTCTAACCTTAACCCTAACAATAACCCTATCCCTAACCCTAACAGAAACCCTCACTGTAACCCTAAACCTAAAACTCACCTTAACCCTAACCATAACCTTAACCCTAACCCTCAACCTCATCTTCAGCCTCGCCCTCGCCTTAAAGGTAACCCTAACCCTAACCCGAAAATAACCTTAAACATAACCCTAATCCTAACCCTCACCCTCACCCTAAACCTAACCCTCACCGTCACTGTAACCCTAAGCCTAAACCTCACCCTCACACTACCCTTAACCCTCACTTTCAACATCAACCTCAGCTTACCACTAAGCCTAAACTTAACCCTAACCCTAACCCTCAAACTCACCCTCACGCTAGCCCTAATCCTAACACTAACCCTAACCCTAACCGTCACCCTAACCGTCACCTTAACCCTAACCCTAACACTAGCCTTAACCGTAACCCTCACCTTAACCCTCACCCTAAACTATCTCTAAAACTAAATCACACCCTCATCCTAACTCTAACACTAACCTTAAACCTCTTCCTAACTCTTAGCCTAAAACTCAACCTCACCCTCACCCTCACTGTAACCCTAACCCTAACCCTAACAATAACCCAAACTCTAACCCTAACCCTAACCCTAACACTCTCCCTCACAGAAACCCTAACCCTGACACAAACCCTCACCCTACCCCTCACCCTAACCTTCCCCGTAACCCTAAGCCTCACCCTAACCCTCACCCTAAGCCTTAGCCTTGCCCTCACCCTCACCCTAACTCTAACACTATCACTAACCCTCACCCTAACCCTCACCCTCACCCTCACCCTAACAATCATCCTAACCATAAACCTAACCCTAAACCTCACACTAAGCCTAACCCTCACCCTAACCTTAACCCTAACCCTAGCCCTCATCCTAACCCTCATACAAAGCCGAAACCTAACCCTCAACCTAACCCTAACCCTAAACAATAACCTCACCCGCACAATAACCCTTACCCTAACCCTTACCCTCACCCAAATCATCACCCTAACACTAACCCTCATCCTCACTTTAAGCCTAACCCTAAACCTAACCCTAGTCCTCATCCTCACACTCACCCTCAGCTTAACACTAACCCTAAACTTAACCCTCACCGTAATCCTCGTTCTCACCCTCACCCTAACCCTAATGCAAACCCTCACACTAACCCTAACCCTCACCCTCACCTTCAGCCTAACAGTATCCCTAAACCTAATCCTAACCCTCACCCTCAGCCTAATCGTGACCCTAACCCTAACCCTAACTCTCCCGATAAACCTCACACTAAGATTAAGGCTAAACCTAACCTTCACTATCACCCTAACCCTCACCCTCACCTTCAGTCCAACAGTATCCCTAAACCTAATCCTAACCCTAACACTCACCCTCACACCTCACCCTCAGCCTAATACTCACACTAACACTAACCCTCACCCTAACCCTTACCCTCACCCTCACCATAAACCTAACCCTAATCCTAACCCTAACCCTTAACCACACCGTCACCCTAAACCAAACCCTAAACCTAAGCCTCACCCTCACCCTCACCCTCACCCTCACCCTCACCCTCATCCTAACCCTCACCCTAACACTCACAATCACCCTAACCCAAAACCTAACCCTCACCCTAAAACTCACCCTAACGCTCATGATAAACCTAACCCTCACTCTCACCCTAAACCTCACCCTAATTGCTTATCCTCACCCTAACCCTAACCCTATCCGTCATCCTAACCCTCAGCCTAACCTTAACCAAAAACCCCAACCCTAACCCTAAACCTCATACTCACCCTCAACCTCATCCTTAGCTTAACCCTAACCCTAACCCTAACCCTGATCCTAACCCTCACCCTCACCCCTCACCCTCAGCCTAACCATCACCCTCACACTACTCCTCACCCTAACCCTTACCCTCACCCAAAACCTCACCCTCACCCTCAGCTTAACCCTAAACCTAATCCTAAACCTAACCCTCATCCTCACCCTCACACTAAACCTAACCCCAACCCTAAGCCTCACCCTCACTGTCACCCTAAACCTCACCTTAACCCTTACCCATAACCTAACCCGAACCCTAACCCTCACAATAAAACTTACACTTACCCTAACCCTAAAAATACCCCTCACACTCACCCTCATCCTAATGCTTAACCTTACCCTAATGTTAACCCTAACCCTAACCGTCAACCTCACTCTAAAACTCACCCTAACCCTAATCCTCGCCCTAACTCTTACCTCACCCTAAACATCACCCTATCCCTAACCATAACCCTAAACCTCACCTTATACCTCACCCTCACCCTAACATTAACCCTGGACCTAATCCTCACCCTAACCCTAAATGTAACCCTAACCCTCAAAATAACCCTAACCCTCACCCTAACCTAAACCTACCCCTCACCCTAAGCCTCATCCTAAACCTACCCATAACCTTAACAATAACACTAACCCTAAACCTCACCCTAAAGCTAACACTAACCCTCACACTCATCCACGACCTCAACGTGACCGTAACCATATCAATAACCCTAACAATAACCATAACCCTTAACCTAATCCTAACCCTCACCCTCACCCTAAATCTAACTCTAACCCTAACACTCATCCTAACCGTAACCCTCACCATAACCTTAACACTATACTTAACCCTAAACCTCACCCTCACCCTAGCCCTCACCCTAACCCTAATCATAACCCTAACCCTCACCCTAACCCTAACCCTCACCTTCACCAAACCCTCAGCCTAACCCTAAGCCTAAGCATAACCCTAACCCTAACCCCCACACTCACACTCACCCTAAAACTAATCCTAACCGTAACCCTAACCCTAAACCTAACCCTAACCCTCACTCTCACCTTCACCGTAACCATAACTTTAACCCTAACCCTAACAATAACCCTAAACCTAACACTAACCCTAACCCTGACCCTCACCCTCACCCTAGCCTTCACCCTAACCCTAACCCTAACCCTAACCCTCACCGTCAACCTAACCGTAACCTTAACTCTAACCCTAACCCTAAGAATAACATTAACTCTAACCCTAACTCTAACACAAACCCTAACCCTCACTCGCAACGAAACCCTAACCCTAACTCTAACCCTCAACCTCACTGTAACCCTAACCCTAAACCTCACCCTGAGCCTCACCCTCACCGTAAAGGTAACCCTAACCATAACCCTAACAATAACCCTAATCCTAACCCACACCCTCACACTAACCCTAATCCAAACCCTAACCCTCACCATCACTGTAAACCTAACCCTAAACCTCAACCTCACCTTAACCCTAACCCTCACCCTCAACATCAACCTCAGCCTAAAACTAATCCTAACCCTAACCCTCACCTTAACTCTCACCATATCCCTAACCCTAACACTAACCCTAAACCTAACCAAAACAATAACCGTAATCCTAACGCTAACCCAAACCCTCACCCTAACCCTAACCCTAACACTCACCCTCACCCTAGGCTTCACCCTAACCCTAATCCTAACCCTAATCCTTACCCTAACAATCACCCTAACCCTAAACCTAACACTCACCCTAAATCTAAGCCTCACCCTCACCCACACCCTAGGCCTAATCCTAAGCCTAAGCCTAACCCAAACCCTAACCCTCACACTCACCATCATCCTCACTCTCACCCTCAGCCTAACCCTAACCGTAACCCTAACCCTAACCCTAACTCTCACCATAAACCTCACTCTAAGACTAAGGCTAACCCTAACCCTCACTATCACCCTAACCCACACCCTTTTTCTTACGCTCACCCTAACCCTAACCCTAACAATCACACTAAACCTAACCCTCACCGTAACCCTAACCCTACCCCTCAGCCTAACCCTCACCCTAAACCTTAGCCTCACCCTAACCCTCACCCTAAGCCTTAGCCTTGCCCTCACCCTCACCCTAATCCTAAGCCTATCACTAACACTCATGCTAACCCTCACCCTAACCCTCACCTTAACCATCCACTTAACCATCACCCTAACTCTAAACCTAACCCTAACACTCACACAAAGCCTAACCCTCACCCTAGCCCTAAACCTAGCCCTCTTCGTAACCCTCATCCTAACCCTAAACCTAACCCTCAACCTAACATTAACCCTAAACCTCACGCTCACCCTAACACTCACCCTAACCCTCACCCTCACAATAAACATCACCCTAACACTAACCCTCACCGTAACCTTAAGCCTAATCCTCACCCTAACCCTAGCCCTCATCCTCACCCTCACCCTCAGCTAAACACTGAACGTAACCCTAATCCTAACCGTAACCCTCACCCTCACCCTCACGCTAACCCTAACCCTCACCATAACCATAACCCTCACACTCACACTCAGCCTAACAGTATCCCTAACCTTAATACTAACCGTCACCCTCACCCTCACCCTAACCCTAATTCTAACCCTCACCCTATACCTAATGCTAAACCTCAGCTTCACCCTAACCCTTACCCTCACACTAACCCTCACCCTAACTCTTACCCTCACCCTCACCCTCAGCCTAACCCTAACCCTAATCATAACCCTAACCCTCATCCTCACCCTAACCCTAAACCTAACCCTAAACCTAAGCCTCACCCTCACTGTCACCCTAAACCACACCTTAACCTTACAATCAACCTAACCCTAACCCTCACACTAAAATTTACCCTCACCCAAACCCTAACAATACCCCTCACCATACCACTCACCCTAACCCTAATCCTAACCCTACCCCTCACCCTCACCCTAGGCCTCACCCTAACCCTAATCCTAACATTCAACTTCACACTAACTGTAACCCTAACCCTAACCATAACCCTAACCGTCAACAGAACCCTAACCCTACCCCTCACCCTAAGCCTCATCCTAATCCTAACCATAACCTTAACCCTAAACCTCACCCTAACCCTAAACCTAAACCTCACCCTCACTGTAACCCTAACCCTAATCCTTACCCTAACCCTAACCCTAAATCTCACCCTAACCCTAAACCTAAATCTCACCCTAACCCTAACCCTAAATCTCACCCTAACCCTAACCCTAAACCTCACTCTCAACTTCCCCGTAACCGTAACTCTAAACCTAACACTAACAATAACCCTAACCCTAACCCGAAACCTAACCCAAACCCTAACGCTCACCCTCACCGCAACCCTAACCCTAACCCTAACCCTCACTCTCACTGTAAACCTAAACCTAAACCTCACCCTCACCCTAAACCTAACCCTCACACTCACCCTCAACCTCAGCCTAACACTAAGCCTAACCCTAACCCTAACCCTCAAACTCACCGTCACCCTAGTCCTAATCCTAACCTTAAACTTTACCCTAACCCTATACCTCACCGTAACCCTCACCCTAACTCTAACACTAACACTAACCCTAACCCTAACCCTCACCCTAACACTATCTCTAACCTTAAACCTCACCCTCACCCTAACCCTAACCCTAACCCTAAACCTCTCCCTATGCCTTAGCCTAACCATCACCCTCACCCTCACCATAACCAAAACCATAACCCTAACAATAACCCTAACCCTAACCCTAACCCTAACCCTCTCCCTCATCGTAACCCTATCCCTAACCCAAACCCTCACCCTCACCCTAACACTCACCCTATCCCTAAACCTCACACTCACCCTAAATCTAACCCTCACACTCACCCTCACCCTCCACCTAACCCTAACCCTAATCCTAATGCTAACCATCACCCTCACACACAACCTAACCCTATGCCTAAACTTAACCCTCACCCTAACACTAATACTAACGTAAATCGAAACCTACCCCTAACCCTCACACTAACCGTAAACCTCACCCTAACTCTACCCCTACCCATCACCCTATGCCTCTTCCTAATCCTAACCCTAAACATAACCTTAAGAATAACCCTAACCCTAAAACTCACCCTAACCCTAACCCTAAACCTCACCCTCACTCTCACCATCATCATAGAAGTAACCGTAACCATAACTCTAACCCTAAAAATTACCCTAAACCTAACCCTAATCCTATACCTCACCCTCACCCTAAACCTAACCCAAAACCTCACCCTAACCCTAACCCTCATCCTAACCGAACCCGAACCCTAACACTACCCCTCACCCTCACCCTAACCCTAAACCTCACCCTAACCCTAACACTAACCCTCACCCTGAACCTAGCCCTAACCCTAAACTAATCGCAACCCTAACCCTCACTCTAACCCTAACCCTAACCCTAAATCTCACCCTAACGCTAATCCTAACCCTAACCCTCACCCTTACCCTCACCCTAACCCTGACCCTAACAATTACCCTCACGCTAGCCCTCACCCTAACCCTAACCCTAATCCTAACCCTCATCCTCACCCTAACCCTAACCCTAACCCTCACCCTAACCCTAACCCTAACCCTAACCCTCAACCTCATCCTAAACCTAACCTTAACCGTAATCCTAACCCTCATGCTAACCCTCACACTAACCCTGAGGCTAACCCTAACCCTCACTCTCACCCTAACCCTCACCCTAAACCTTACCCTCACCCTAACCCTAACCCTAACCCTCACACTATACCTAACCTTCACCCTCACCCTAACCCTACCCCTCACCCTAATCCTCACCCTAACACTAACCCTAAGCCTCTCCCTAAACCTCATCCTAACCCTAAACCTCACCCTAACCCTAACCCGAAACCTAACCCTAACCCTAACCCTCACGCTAACCCTCACCATAACCCTCACGATAACGCTAACACTCACTCTCACCCTAACACTCACCCTAACCTTAACCCTAACCCTCACCCTAACCCTAACCCTCACCCTAACACTCATCCTAATCCTAAACCTAACCCTAACCCTAACCCTCACCCTTACCCTCACACTCACCCTAAGGCTAACCCTAATCCTCACTCTCACCCTAACCCTCACCATAACACTAACATTAACCCTAACCCTAACCATCACAATAAACCTAAACCTCACCCTCACGCTAAACCTACCCTCACTGTAAACCTCACCCCAACCCTTACCTCACCCTAACCCACACCCTAACCCTCATCCTATCACTAAACCAAAACCTCATCCTCAACCTAATGCTCACCCTAACCGTAACCTTAACTTTAACCCTCACACTAACCATCACTCTAACCCTAAATCTAACCCTAACACTCACACTAACCCTAAACCTCACCCTAACCCTATCGCTATGCCTCATTCTAACCCTCATCCTAAACCTAACCCTAACCCTCACCCTAACCCTAACCCTAACCCTCACCCTAACCTTAACCCTATGCCTCACCCTAACCCTAACCCTCACCCTCACCCTGGCCCTCACACTACCCCTAATCCTAACAATCACCTCACTCTACCCTTACCCTCACCCTACCCCTACCCCTAACCCTTACCCTAAACCTCACACTAAACCTAACCCTCACCATAACCCTAAACCTACCCCTCACCGTAACCCTCACCTTAACCCTAACCCTTACCCTCATCCTCACGCTAGCCCTCACCCAACCCCTAATCCTAACACTTACCCTCACCCTAACCCTAACACTCACCCTCACCCTATCCCTCACCCTAACTCTTATCCTCACCCTAACCCTAACCCTAACCCTGACCGTAACTCTCACACTAAACCTAACGCTAACCAGAACCCTCAATGTAACCTTAAACCGACCCCTAACCCTAACACTAACACTGACCCTAACCCTCACAGTAACCCTAACCTTAACCCTCACCCTAACCCTCACCCTAAAACTAACACTCAACTTAACCCTCACCCTATCATTATGCCTACCGCTAACCCTCACACAAACCCTAACCCTCACCCTAATTCTAACCCTACCCTCACCCTAACCGAAACCCTAACCCTAACCCTAACTATCACCCTCAGCCTAACCCTAACGCTCACCCACACCGTAGCCCTCACTGTCACCCTAACACTCACCCTCAACCTATCACTCACCCTCACCCTAAATATCAACCTAACCCTAATCCTAACCCTCAACCTCACTCTCAGGCTATCCCTAAACCTAACCCTCACACTCAACCTCACCCTCACCCTCACCCTACCCTAACCTCAACCTCACCCTAGCCCTAACCCTAGCCTTCACCCTAACCCTCACACTAACACTCATGATAACCCTAAAACTCATTCTCACCCTAACCCTCATTATAACCCTTACAATCACCCTAAACCTTAGCCTCAGCCTAACCCTCACCGTAACCCTAACCTTAACCCTAAACCTCACCCTAACCCTCACCTTAACCATCACCCTAACCCTAACACTAACCCTCATCCTCATCCTAAACCTAACCCTAAACCTAACCCTAACCCTCACCCTCACCCTAAACCTAACCCTAATGCTCACACTAAACCTAACCCTCAACCTAACCCTAAAACTACCCCTCACACTTATCCTAACCGTAACCCTAAACATCACCCTAGCCTTCACCCTAACCCTAATCCTAACACTCACCCTCAACCTAACCCTAAACCTAACCCTAACCCTAATCCACAACCGCACCCTAATCCTCAACCTAACAATAACCCTCACCATAACCCTTCCCCTAAACCTAACCCTAAACCTCAAGCTAACCCTCAAGCTAACAATAACCCTAACCCTAGCCCTCACCCTCACCCTAAACTTCACCCTCAAACGTGGCCTCAACCTAACCTTCACCCTAACCCTAACCCTAACCCTAACCCTCACCCTCACCATCACCCTCAACCTAAACCTAAACCTAACTCTAATCCTAACACTAAACATAACCCTCACCCTCACCCTAACCATAACCCTAACCCTCACCCTAATGCTAATCCTCACCCTCACCTTCACCCTCAGCCTAACCAAACCCCTAACTCTAACACTAACCGTAAACCTCACCCTCACCCTAACACTAATCATAACACTCACCCTCACCCTAACCCTCACACTAAACCTTACCCTCACCCTAACCCTAACCCTAAACTTCAATCTAAACCTAACCCTAATCCTACCCCTCACCCTAACCCTAACCCTAATCCTAACCCTCTCCCTAAACCTAACCCTAACCTTCACCGTCACCGTAACATTCACCGTTACCCTAACACTCACCCTACCCGTAACCCTCACCCACACCTTAACCCTCACACTAACCCTAGCCCTCATCACCCTAACCCTAACCCTTACCCTAACCCTCAGCCTAACCCTAACCTTACCTAACCGAAACCCTCACCCTCACCCTCACGCTCACCCTAATCCTCACCCTCACCCTAACCCGCACCCTAACCCTAAACCTAATGCTAACTGTCACCCTCACCTTCATCCTCAGCCTAACCCTAACCCTAACACTAATCCGAACCCGAACCCTCACCCTCAGCCTAACCCTAACCCTTAAACTAACCCTCATCTTAACACTTACCCTCACTATAACCCTCACCCTCAACCTCACACTCACCCTCAGCCTAACCCTAAACCTAATCCTAACACTAACCCGAACCCTAACCCTCAACCTAAACCTAACACTAAACCTCACACTCACACTCACCCTCACCCTAACCCTAACCCTCACCCTCACCCTAACCCTAACCCAAAACCTATCCGTCACTCTGAGCCTAAACCTCACACTAAACCTTACCCTCAACCTAGCCCTAACACTAACCCTAACCATCATGCTAAAACTAACACTCACCTTAACCCTAATCCTACACCTCACCCTAAACCTCACCCTAACCCTAACAGTAACCCTAAACCTAGCCCTCACCCTACCCCTAATCCTAACATTCTTGCTCACCCTAACCCTAACCCTCACCCTAACCCTAAACCACACACTCACCCTAACACTATCCCTAACCCTAAACTTAAACCTTACCCTCAGTCTCATGCTCACCCTAAGCCTCACCCTCACACTCACCCTAACCATAAACCTAACACTATCCCCCAAGCTAACCTTAACCCTAACCCTAATCCTAACCCTAACCCTCAACCTCACCCTCATTGTCACCCTAACACTAACTCTTACCCAAACACTAACCCTCACCCTAACCCTAATCCTAACCCTCACCCTCACCCTAAACCTCATCCTAACCCTAAACCTCACCCTAACCCTTACCCTCCAGCTTACCTGCACCCTAAACATAACCTGAAAACTAACCCTAACACTAACCCTCATGCTAACCCTCACCCTAACACTCAAGATAACGCTAACACTCACTCACACCCTAACACTCACCCTAACCCTAACCCTCAACCTAACACTCACCCCCATCCTAAACCCAACCCTAAACCTAACACTCACCCTTATCCTCACACTCACCCTAAGGCTAATTCTAATCCTCACTCTCACCCTATCCCTCACCCTAACCCTTACCCTCACCATAACACTAACACTAACCCTAACCCTAACCATCACACTAAACCTAGCCCTCACCCTCACCCTAAACATACCCTCACCATAAACCTCACTCTAACCCTTAGCCTCACCCTAACACTCAGCCTAAGCCTTAGCCTCACCCTAACCCTCATCCAAACCCTAAGCCTAACCCTAATCCTCAACCTAATGCTCACCATAACCGTAACCCTAACCTTAACACTCACCCTAATCATCACCATAACCCTAAATCTTACCCTAACCCTCACACTAACCCTAAACCTCACCCTAACACTATCCCTACCCCTCATTCTAACCCTCATCCTAACCTAACCCTAACCCTCACCCTAACCCTAAACCTAACCCTCACCCTAACCCTAACCATACCCCTCACCCTAACCCTAACCGTACCCCTCACCCTAACCCTAACCCTAACCCTCACCCTGACCCTGGCCCTCACACTACCCCTAATCCTAACACTCACCCTCACTCTAACCCTTACCCTCACCCAAACCCTAACCCTAACTGTACCCATAAACCTCACAATAAACCTATCCCTCACCCTAACCCTAAACCTAAGCCTCACCCTAACCCTAACATTAACGCTAACGCTTACCCTCACCCTCACGCTAGCCCTCACTCAACCCCTAATCCTAACACTTACCCTCACCCTAACTCTAACCCTCACCCTCACCATAACCCTCACACTAACTATTATCCTCAACCTAACCCTACCCCTAACCCTGACCCTAACTCTCACACTAACCTTAACTCGAACACGAACCCTAACCTTAAACTTACCCCGAACCCTAACACTAACCCTGACCCTAAGCCTCACCCTAACCCTAACATTAACGCTAACGCTTACCCTCACCCTCACGCTAGCCCTCACCCAACCCCTAATCCTAACACTTACCCTCACCCTAACTCTAACCCTCACCCTCACCATAACCCTCACACTAATTATTATCCTCAACCTAACCCTACCCCTAACCCTGACCCTAACTCTCACACTAACCCTAACTCGAACCCAAACACTAACCTTAAAATTACTTCGAACCCTAACACTAACCCTGACCCTAACCCTCACAGTAAACCAAACCCTAACCCTCACACTAAACCTAACCCTACCTCTCACTCTAACCCTCACCCTAACCCTAACCCTAAACCTAACAATCAACATAACACTAACCGTAACCCTCACCCTCAGCGTAACCCTCACTATCACCCTAACAGTCTCCCTAACCCTAACCCTCACCCACAACTTAACCCTCACCCTAAACATCACCCTAACTCTAACCCTCATCCTAACCCTAACCCTTACCAAACCGACACCCTCACCCTTACCCTCACTCTATCCCTAACCCTAAACAAACTACCTAACCCTTACCTACATAAACCCTCACCCTCACCCTCACCCACACCCTAACCCTCGCCCTCACGCAAGCCCTCCTCCTAGCCGTAATACAAAATATAACCCTCACCCTCACCCTCACCCCTCACTCTAAACCTAACCCTAACCCTCACCCTCACCCTAACCTGACCCTTAACCTCAACCTCAACCTAAGCCTAATTCTAACCCTAACCCTCACACTAACCCTAACCCTCAACATAACCCTAACCCTACCCCTCACCCTAACACTCACCCTAACCCTCTCACCCTAACCCTAAACCTAACCCCCACCCTCAACCTAACACTCACTGTCACCCTATCCTTCACCCTAAACCTAACCCTCAGCCTCAACCTAACCGTAAGCCTAACCCTAACCCTAAGCCTAACCCTCATGCTCACCCAAACCCTCAACCTAAACCTTACCCTCACCCTCACCCTAAAGCAAACCCTAACCATAAGCCTCACAGTAAACCTAACCCTCACCTAACCCTAAACCTCAACTTCATCCTAACACTAAACCTAAACCTAACACACATCCTAACCCTAACCCTAACCCTAAACCTCACCCTAACCATAACCCTCACCCTGACCCTTAACATACACCTCACACTAACCCTCACCCTAACCCTCATCCTAACCCTAAACCACAGCCTCACCCTCACCCTCAGACTAACCTTAACGCTAACTCTTACCCTCAACCTCACCTCTTATATTCACACTCACCATATCCCTAATGTTAAACCGAACACTCACCCTCACCCTAACCCTCAACCTAACCCTCACCCTCACCATAACCCTAACCCTCACCCTCACCCTAACCCTAAACCTAACCCACAACCTAACCCTAACCCTAACCCTCACCCTATCCCTAAAAATCACCCTAACCCTAACATTAAACCTCACCGTCAACCTCACCCTAACACAAACACCTTAACCCTCACCCTAACACTAATGCTAACCCTAAACCTCACCCTCAACCTAAACCTCACCCTAACACTTACCCTCACCCTAAATCTAACGCTAAACCTAACCCTAATTCTCACACTTACCCTAACCCTAACCCTCACCCTAACCCTCACCCTCACCTAACCCTAACCCTCACTCCCACCCTCACCCTCACCCTAATCCTTACTCTCACCCTAACCCTCACCCTAACCCTCACTCTAACTCTCACCCTAACCCTAAACTTAAACCTCACCCTAACCCTCACACTAGCGCTAACCCTAACCCTAACCCTCACTGGAACGCTAAACCTAACCCTAAACCTAACACTTACACTAACCCTCACCGTCATCCTAACCGTCACCCTAAACCTAAACCTCACACACATACTTACCTTCACTCTCACTTGAACCCTCACCCTCACCCTAAACCTCAACCTCACCCTAAACTTCACACTAACACTAAACCTCGCCCTCACCCTAAAACTCACCCTTACCCTAACACTCACTCTAAACCTATCCCTAATCCTAAACCTAAGCCTCCCCATCATCCTCACCCTAACCCTAAACCTAATTCTAACCATCAGACAACTATCACCTTAACCCTAACCCAAACTCTAAACCTTAGCTTAAACCTAACTCTCATCCTATCCCTAATCCTAACCCTCACACTCAACTAACCCTAACCTTCACTGTAACCCTTACCCTCACCCTAAACCTAATGCTAACCTTAACCCTCACCCTCACCGTAACCATTATCCTCACACTAAACCTAGCCCTAACTCTAACCCTAATCCTCAAAATAACCCTACCCCTCACCATAGCTCTAACCCTACCCCTCACCCTAACCATCACCCTAACCCTAACCCTCACCCTAACCATCAACCTCACACTAACCCTCACTGGCACCCAACCCTCACCCTAAACCTAACCCTCAACCACACCTTAACTAGAACCCTCACCCGAACCCTCACCCTCACCCAAACCGAACCCTCACCCTAAACATCACCCTAACCTTAACCCTCACCCTAACACTAAGCCTAAACCTCATCCTAACCCTCACCCTCACCCTAACTCTCACCTTCAACCTAATCCTCACACTAACCCTAACCCTCACCCTAACCCTAACCCTCACCCAACCCTAGCCCTCATCCGAACGCTAACCCTAACCCTCAATCTCACCCTTACCCTCACCCTAACCCTTACTCTCACCCTAACCCTAACCCTAAACCTCTCTCTAATTCTCACCCTAACCCGAAAAGTAACCCTCACCCTAACGCTAAACCTAAACCTCACCCTAACGCTAACCCTAACCCTAACCCTCACGGGAATGCTAAAAGTAATGCTAAACCTAACACTTACACTAAACTTCACCGTCACCCTAACCGTCACCCTAACTCTAACCCTCACACACACCCTTACCTTCACACTCAACTGAACACTCACCCTCACCCTAAAACTCAACGACACCCTAAACTTCACACTAACACTAAACCTCACCCTAACCCTCACCCTCACCCTAAAACTCACCCTTACCCTCACCCTCACCCTAAGCTTAACCCTAAACCTAACCCTAATCCTAAACCTAAGCCTCACCATTACCCTCACCCTAACCTTAAACCTAATCCTAATCCTCAGCCTCACCCTCACCTTAACCCTAACCCTAACCCTTAGCCTAACCCTAACACTCACCCTAACCCTAATCCTAACCCTCACACTCACCCTAACCCTAAACCTAAATGTAACCCTCACCCTCACCCTAAACCTAACACTAACCCTAACCCTCACCCTCATCCTAACCCTCACCCTAAGCATTACTCTCACACTAACCCTAACCCTAACTCTAACACTAACCCTCACAATAACCCTAACCCTCACCATAACCCTAACCCTACACCTCACCCTAACCCTCACCCTAAACCTAACCCTCACTCTAACACTAACCCTAACCCTCAACCTCACATTAATCCTCACTGTCACCCTAACCCTCACCCTAAACCTAACCCTCACCAACAACCTAACCCATACCCTCACCCTCACCTTCACACTCACCCAACCCTCCCCCTCACCCTAAACATCACCATAACCTTAACCCTCACACTAACCCTAATCCTAACCCTCACCCTAACCCTCACCCACACCCTAACCCTCACCTTCTTCCTAATCCTCACCCTGTCCCTAACCCTAAGCAAACTACCTAACCCTTACCTACCTAAAGCCTCATCCTCACCCTCACCCACACCATAACCCTCGCCCTAAAGCAAGCCATCCTCCTAACCGTAATACTAACTGTAAACCTCATTCTCACCCTCACCCCTCACTCTAAACCTAACCCTAACCCTAACCCTCACCCTCAACCTAACCTGACCCTTAACCTCAACCTCAACCTAAGCCTAATTCTAATCCTAACCCTCACACTAACCCTAACCCTCAAAATAACCCTAACGCTTCCCCTCACCCTAACACTCACCCTAACCCTAACTCTCACAATAACCCTAAACCTAACCCCCACCCTCACGCTAACACTCACTGTCACCCTATCCTTCAGCCTAAACCTAACCCTCAGCCTTACCTTAACGTAAGCCTAACCCTAACCCAAACCCTAACCCTCACTCTCACACTAACACTCACCCTAAAATTTACCCTCACCCTCACCCTAAAGCTAACCCTAACCATAACCCTCACACTAAACCTAACCCTCACCTAACCCTAACACTCACCCTCATCCTAACCCTAACCCTAAACCAAACACACACCCTAACCTTACCCTAACCCTAAACCTGACCCTAACCCTAATGCTCACCGTGACCCTAAACATACACCTCACACTTACCCTCACCCTAACCGTCACCCTAAACCTAAACCTCAGCCTCACCCTCACCCTCAGACTAACCTTAACGCTAAGACTTACCCTCACCCTCACCTCTTACACTCACACTCACTATATCCCTAATGCTAAACCTAACACTCACCCTCACCCTAACCCTCAACCTAATCCTCACCCTAACCCTAACCCTAACCCTCACCCTAGCGCTAACACTAACCCTAACCCTCACTGGAACGCTAAACCTAACCCTAAACCTAACACTTAAACTAACCCCCACCTCATCCTATCCGTCACCCTAACCCTAACCCTCACACACACCCTTAACTTCACCCTCACCCGAACCCTCACCCACACCCTAAACCTCAACCTCACCCTAAACTTCACACTAACACTAAACCTCACCTTAAACCTCACCCTCACCTTCACCCTAAAACTCACCCTTACCCTCAAATTCACCCCAAGCTTAACCCTAAACCTAACCCTAATCCTAAAACTAAGCCTCACCATTACCCTCACCCTAACCCTAAACCTAAACTTAACCCTCAGCCTCACCCTCACCTTAACCCTAACCCGAACGTTAAACCTTAGCCTAAACCTAACCCTCACCCTATCCCTAATCCTAACCCTCATACTCACCCTAACCCTAACCCTAACCTTAACCCTAACCCTCACCCTAAATCTAACACTAACCCTAACGCTCACCCTCATCCTAACTCTCACCCTAACCATTACCCTCAAACTAACCCTAACCCTCACCCACACCCTCACCTTCACCTTCACCCGAACCTGAACCCTCACCCTAAATTTCAAACGCACCCTAAACTTCACAGTAAACCTAAACCTCACCCTAACCCTAACCCTCGCCCTGAACCTCACCCTATAACTCACCCTTACCCTCACCCTCACACTAAGCCTAACCCTAAAACTAACCCTAATCCTAAACCTAAGCCTCACCATCACCCTCACCCTAACCCTAACCCTAACCCTAAAACTCAGCCTCATGCTCACATAAACCCTAAACCTAACCCTAAAACTTAGCCTAACCCTAAGCCTCACCCTAACCCTAATCGTAACCCTCAAGCTCACCCTAACCCTAACCCTAACCTTAACCCTCACCCTCACCCTAAACCTAACGCTAACCCTCACCCTCACCTTCACCCTAACCATCACCCTAACCCTTATCCTCACACTAACCCTAACCCTAACTCTAACCCTAACCATCACACTAACCCTAACACACACCATAACCCTAAACCTACCGCTCACCCTAACACTCACCCTAACACTAACCCTCACCCTAACCCTAAACCTAACCCCCACCCTCACCCTAACACTCACTATCACCCTAACGCTCACCCTAAACCTAACCCTCACCCACCAGCTAACTTTCACCCTCACCCTCACCCAACCCTCACCCTCAACCTAAACATCACCCCAAACTTAACAATCACCCTAACCCTATTCCTAACCCTCACCCTAACCCTCACCCTCACCCTAACCCTCAACATGACCCTAATCCTCACCCTATCCCTAACCCTAACACTTACCTAACGAAACCCTCACCCTCACCCTCACCCTAACCCTCGCCCACACGCAAGCCCTCACCCTAACCCTAATCCTACCCATAACCCTCACCCTCACATTAACGCTCACCCTAAACCTAACTCTAACCGTCAGCCTCACCTAATACATTACCCTAACCCTGACCCTAACCCTCACACTAACACTCACCACAACACTCACACTCACCATAATCCTCACGCTCACCCTAACCCACAACCTAACCCTTACACTTACCCTAACCCTACACCTAGCCCTCACTCTAACCTCACACTAACCCTAAACCTAACCCTAACCCTCACCCTAGAACTCACCCTAAACCTAATCCTAACCCTAACCCTCACACTAATCCTTATGCTCACACTAACCCTAACCATCAACCTCAACCTAAACCTCACCGTAATCTTCACCGTAACCCTAACCCTAACCCTCAAGCTAGCCCTCACCATAACCCTCACCCTAACCATCACCCTCACCCTAACCTTCACCCTCATCCTAACCCTCACCCTCACCCTAATCCTCAACTTCACGCTAATCCTCACCCTATCCCTAACCCTAACACTTACCTACCAAAACCCTCAGCCTCACCCTCACCCTAATCCTCGACCTCATGAAAGCCCTCACCCTAACCCTAATCCTGACCATAACCCTCAACCTCACCCTCACCCTCACCTTAACCGTCGCCCTCACACAAGCCCTTACCCCAAACCTAACCCTCACCCTCACCCTAATCCTAACCCTCACTTTAACCCTCACCCTAAACCTAACCCTAACACTAACCCTGACCCAGACCCTCAACCTCACCCTAACCCTCACCCTAATCCTTACCCTCACCCTAACCCTAAACCTATCCCTCATCCTAGACCTAACCCTAACCCTCACACTAACAGTAACCCTAACCCTAAACCTCACCCTCACCGTAACCCTAACCCTCACCCTAACCCTAGACCTCACCTTAACCCTAATTCTAACCCTAACCCTCAGCCTCACCCTAACACTCATCCTAACCCTAATCCTCACCCTCACCCTAACCCTCAACCTCACCCTAACCTAACCCTAACTATAACCCTAACCCTCACCCTAAACCTAATACTAACCCTAACCCTCACCCTCATCCTAACCCTCACCCTAACCATTACCCTCACACTAAGCCTAACCCTAATTCTAACCCTAACCCTCACAATAACCCTAACCCTAACCCTAACCCTAAACCCACAACTCACCCTAAACCTAACCCTCACCCTAACCCTATCCCTAACCCTCAACCTCACACTAATCCTCACTTTCACCCTAACCCTCACCCTAAACCTCACCCTCACCCTAACCCTAATCCTAACCTTCACCCTATCCCTCACCTTCACCCTAACCCTCAACTTCACCCTAAACCTCACCCTATCCTTAACCCTAACCAAACTACCTAACCCTTACTTCCTAAACCCTCACCCTCACACTCACCCACACCCTAACCCTCGCCCTCATGCAAGCCCTCCACCTAACCATAATATTAACCGTATCCCTCATCCTAACCATCACCCCTCACCGTAAACCTAACCTTAACCCTCACCCTAACCCTAACCTGACCCTTACCCTCAACCTCAACCTAAGCCTAATTCTAACCCTAACCCTCAAACTAACCCTAACCCTCACCATAACCCTAAACCTAGCCCTCAACCTAACACTCACCCTAAACCTAACCCTCACCCTAAACCTAAACCTAACCCCCACCCTCACGCTAAAACTCACTGTCACCCTATCCTTCAGCCTAAACCTAACCCTCAGCCTCACCCTAACCGTAAGCCTAACCCTAACCCTAACCCTAAACCTCACACCCACCCTAACACTCATGCCAAACCTTACCCTCACCCTCCCCCTAACGCTAACCCTAACCATAACCCTCACAGTAAACCTAACCCTCACCTAACCCTAAACCTAACCCTCATCCTAAACCTATCCCTAAACCTAACACACACCCTAACCCTAACGCTAACCATAAACCTCAACCTAACCCTAAACCTAACCCTAAACCTCACACCCACCCTAACACTCATGCCAAACCTTACCCTCACCCTCCCCCTAACGCTAACCCTAACCATAACCCTCACAGTAAACCTAACCCTCACCCTAACCCTAATCCTCAGCCTCACCCTCACCCTCGGAATAACCTTAAAGCTAACTCTTACCATCACCCTCACCTCTTACACTCACACTCACCATATACCTTATGCTAAGCCTAACACTCACCCTCACCCTAACCCTCAACCTAACCCTCACCCTCACCCTAACCCTAACCCTCACCCTCACCCTAATCCTAAACCTAACCCTCACCATAATCCTAACCCTAACCCTCACCCTATCCCTAAACCTCACCCTAACCCTAACACTAACCCTCACCCTAACCCAAACCCTAACTTTCACCTTAACCCTCGCCCTAACACTAACGCTAACCCTACACCTCACCCTCAACCTAAACCTTACCCTAACCCTTACCCTCAACCTAAATCTAACGCTAAACCTAACCCTAACCCTCACACTTAACCTAACCCTAACCCTAAACCTAACCCTCACCCTAACCCTCACCCTCACCCAACCCTAGCCCTCAGGCGAATGCTAACCCTAACCCTCACTCTCACCCTCACCCTCACCCTAATCCTTACTCTCACCATAACTCTACCCCTAACCCTCACTCTAACACTCACCCTAACCCTAAACGTAACCCTCATCCTAACCCTAACCCTCACCCTCACCCTAACAATAAACCTAACCCTAACCCTCACTGGAATGCTAAACCTAACCCTAAACCTAACACTTACACTAACCCTCACCGTCACCCTAACCGTCACCCTAACCCTAACCCTCACACACACCCTTACCTTCACTCTCACGCGAACCCTCACCCTCACCCTAAACCTCAACCTCACCCTAATCTTCACACTAACACTAAACCTCACCCTAACCCTCACCCTCACCCTCACTCTAAAACTCAACCTTACCCTCAAACTCAACCTAAGCATAACCCTAAACCTAACTCTAATCCTAAACCTAAGCCTCACCATCACCCTCACCCTAAGCCTAAACCTAATCCTAACCCTCAGCCTCATCCTCACCTTAACCCTAACCCAAACTCTAAACGTTAGCCTAAACCTAACCCTCACCATATCCCTAATCCTAACCCTCACACTCACCCTAACCGTAACCTCACCCTAAATCTAATGCTAACCTTAACCGTCACCCTCACCCTAACCGTTATCCTCACACTAACCCTAACCCTAAATCTAACCCTAACCCTCACAATAACCCTAACCCTCACTATAACCCTAACCCTACAACTAACCTTAACCCTCACCCTAACCCTAACCCTCACTCTAACCCTCACCTTAAACCAAACCCTAACCCTCAACCTCACCCTAATCCTCACTGGCACCCAACCCTCACCCTAAACCTAACCCTCACCCACAACTTAACCTGAACACTCACCCGAACCCGAACCCTCACCCAACCCTCACCCTCACCCTAAATATCACCCTAACCTTAACCCTCACCCTACACCTAATCTTAACCCTCATAGTAATCCTCACCCTCACCCTAACCCTCACCTTCAACCTAATCCTCACAGTAACCCTAACCGTCACCCTTAACCTAAACCTACCCCTCACACTAAAGCTAACCCAAATCCTCACCCTAACCCTAACGCTAACCCTAACCCTCACCCTAACCCTAACCCTCAGGTTCAAGCTCAACCTGTCTAACCCCAACCCTAATCCTAATCCTAACCCTAAACCACACCCTCACCCTCATCCTAACGATAACCCTAACCCTAACCCTAACACTCACGCTCACATTAACCTCACCCTCACCCTCACCCTTACCCTCACCTTAACACTCACGATAACCCTAACCCTCACTCTCACCCTAAACCTCACCCTAACAATTACCCTCACCCTAACTCTAACCCTAACCCTAACCCTCACACTAAACCTAGCTCTCACCCTAAACCTAGCGATACCACTCACACTAACCCTCACCCTAACCCTAACCCTAACACTCACCCTAAACCTAATGCTAACCCTAACCCTCAACATCACCCTAGCTCTCAATCTTATCCTAACCCTAAGCCAAAATTTCACACTCAAACAAACCCTCAGACTAACCCTAACCCTCAACCTAACCGTAACCCTCACCCTCACTCTCACCCTCACATTCAGCCTAACCCTAACCCTAACTCTATTACTAACCCTAACCCTCAACCTCCCCCACACCCTCACCCTCACCCTACACCTAACCCTCACCCTAAACCTATCCCTCACCCTAATCCTAACCCTAACGCTCACACTCACCCTCACCCTAACCCTAAACCTAACCCTCAGCCTGACCCTAACCGTAAGCCTAACCCAACCCCTAACCCTAACCCTCACTCTCACCATAACCCTCACCCTAAACATTACCCTAAACTTCACCCTAAATCTAACCCTAACCATAACCCTCACACTAAACCTACACCTCACCCTAACCCAAAACCTAGCCCTCACCCTCACTCTAAACCTCACCCTCATCATAACCCTAACCCTAAAACTAACTCACCCTAACCCTAACCCTAACCCTAAACCTCACCCTAACCCTAACCCTCACCCTAACCCTCACCCTCACCCTAACCCTAAACCTCAGCCTAACACTAAGCCTAAGCCTAACCCTCACCCGAACCCTCACACTCACACTCACCCTAACTCTAATCCTAAACTTAACACTATTCTTAACCTCAACCTAAGCCTCACCCTCACCCTAACCCTAACCCAAATCCTCACACTAACCCTCACCCTAACCCTAACTCTAACCTTAATGCTCACCCTCACCCTAACACTAACTCTAACCCTAAAACTCACCCTAACCCTAACCTTCATCCTCACCCTCAACCTCACCGTAAATCTAGCCCTAAACCTAACAATAATACTAACCCTAAACCTAACCCTAACCCTAACCCTCACAACACACTTATCCCTAACCCTAACACTAACAATAACCCTAATCCTAAGCCTAACCCTAACCCTAATTCTAATCCTCACCTCCACAGTCACCCTCAGCCTAACCTAAACCAAACCCTAACCCTAACACTAACCCTAAACCAAAACCTAACCCTAAATCTAACCCTAAACCTAACCCTAATCCTCAGCCTCACCTGCACCCTAACCCAAACTCTAACCCTAACCCTCACCCTAACTCAAAGCGTAATCCTAACCCTAACCCTAAGCCTCACACTTACCCTCACCCTAACCCTAATCCTAAACCTAACCCTATCCCTAACCCTAACATTCACCCTATCCCTCACCCTAGCCCTCACCCTAACCCTAACCCTAATCCTCATCCTAAACCTGACACTAACCATATCCGTAACCCTCATCTTAACCCAAAACCTAACCCTCACCCTCATGCTCAGCCTAAGCCTAAGCGTAAGCCTAACCCTAACCCTCATCCTAACCCTAACACTAACCCTAACCCTAACCCTAAATCTCACCCTCAACCTAACCCTAACTCTAACGCTAACCCTAACAATAACCCTAACCCTCACCCTAACCATAATCCTCACCCTAAAGCTAAACCTCACCCTAAAACTTACCCTCACGCTACCACTAACCCTAACCCTAACACTAACCCTCATCCTAACACTAACCATAACCTCAGTCTAATACTAAACCTAACCCTCAACCTAAACCTAACACTCACGCTCACTATAACCCTAACCCGAACCATCACCCTAACCCTAATCCTCACCAACACCCTCACCCTCAGCCTAAACCTAAGCTTAACCCTAAACCTCACCCTAACCCTCCCCCTAACCCTAACTCTAACACTAAACCTCACCCTCTGCCTAACAATAACCCTAACCCTAAACCTCAACCTAACCATAAACTTCACCCTCACCCTCAACCTCACCGTAACTCTAACCCTAACCCTAAAAATAACACTAGCCCTAACCCTAACCCTAACTGTCACCCTCAGCCTCACCCTCACGGCAAACTAAACCATAACCAAACACTAACAATAACACTAACCCTAAGCCTAACCCTATCCCTAACCCTAATCCTAACCCCCACGCTCACCCTCAGCCTAACCCTAAGCCTAAGCCTAACCCTAACCCTAACCCTCTCCGTAACCCTAACCCTAACCCTAAAACAAACCCTAACCCTAAACCTAGCCCTAAATGTAACCCTAAACCCAAACCTAATCCTCAGACTCACACTCACCCTAACCCAAACCCTAATGTTAACAGTCAGGCTAACTCTCAGTCTTACCCTAAACCTAAACCTAATCCTGACACTCACTCACACCCTAACCCTAATCCTAAACCTAACCCTATCCCTAACCCTAACCCTCACCCTAACCCTCACCCTAGCCATCACCCTAACCCTAATCCTAATCCTAAACCTCATCCAAACCCTGACCCTAACCCTAACCCAAACCCTAAGCCTAACCCTAAACCTAATCCTCACCCTCAGGCTCCACCTAAGTCTAAGTGTAAGCCTAAGCCTAACCCTAACCCTAACCCTCCCTAACCCTAAACATAACCCTAAACCTAACTCTAAACCTAAATCTCACCCTCACCCTAACCCTAAGTATAACCCTAACCCTAACCCTAAAAATAACCCTAAACCTCACACTAACCATAATGCTCACCCTAACCCTAACCCTCAAACTAACACTTACCCTCCCCCTAACACTAACCCTAACCCTAACACTAACCCTCACACTAACCTTAACCCTCACCATAATCCTAAACCTCACCCTAACACTAAGCCCAACCCTCACCCTCACCCTAGCCCTCTCCTTAACCCTAATTCTAAACCTTACCCTCACCCTAAGCCTAACCCTCATCCTCACCCTAAACCTCACACTCACCATAAACCTAATCCTCAATTTAACCCTCATCCTAACCCTAACCCTAACCCTTACCCTAGCCCTAAACCTAACCCTAACGCTCACACTTATCTTAAGCCTCACCCTCAGCCTAAACCTCACCTTTACCCTTACCATCATCCTCAGACTAACCCTCACCCTCATCCTAACCGTCACCTTAACCGTAAACCTAACCATCACACTATCCCTAACTTTCACCCTCAACCTCACGTTCAGCCTAACCCTAAGCCTAAGCCTAAACCTTCCCCTAACCCTCCCACTCACCCTAGCACTCAGCCTAACCATAATCCTAACCCTAAACCTCATCCGAACCCTCACCCTAATCCTAACTCTAACTGTCACCATAACCCTAATCCTCACCCCCATCCTCACCCTCATCCTAACCCTAAGCCTAAGCCTAAGCCTCACCCTAACCCTCACCCTCACCCTCACCCTAACCCTAGTCCTAAACCTAACCCTATCCATAAACCTCAACCTAACCCTCACCCACACCCTAACCTTAACGCTAACCCTAACACTAAACTTCACCCTAACCCTCCCCTAAGCATAACTCTAACCCTAAACCTCAACCTCACCCTCACCCTAACCTTAACCCTAACCCTAAACCTCACCCAAACCCTAACACTCACCCTCGCCCTCAACCTCCCCATAACTCTAAACCTAACCCTAACAATAACACTAACCATAACCATAACCATAACCCTAACCCTCATCCTCAGCCTCAGCCTCACCACAAACTAATCCCTAACCATAACACTAACAATAAACCTAACCCTAAGCCTAACCCTAACCCTAACTCTAATCCTCACCCCACTCTTACCCTCAGCCTAACCCAAAGCCTAAGCCTAACCCTAACCATAACCCTCACTGTAACCCTAACCCTAACCCAAACACTAACCCTAACCCTCAACCTAACCCTACATCTAAACCTAATACTCAGCCTCACCTTTACCCTAACCCTAACCCTCACCATAACTCTCAGCCTAACAATATCTTTAACCTTAATCCTCACACTCACCGTCACCCTAACCCTAATCCTCAAACTAACCCTATCCTTAATGCTAACCCTCACCCTCACTGTAACCCTTACCCTAACCCTCACCCTAAACATAAAATTAACCCGAATCCTAAATCTCACCCTAACCCTAACCCTAACCCTCACCCTAACCCTAGCCCTAAACCTCACCCTCAGCCTAACCCTAACCTAATACTAACACTAACACTAACACTAACTCTAAACCTAACCCTAAATCTAATCCTAAACCTAACCCTAATCCTCAGCCTCACCTGCACCCTAACCCAAACTCTAACCCTAATCATCACCCTAACTCTAAGCCTAATCCTAATCCTAACCCAAACCCTCACCCTCATCCTAGCCCTCAAACTCACCCTAACCCTAACCCTAAACCTCATGCAAAACCTGACACTAAACACAACCCTAACCCTCACCGTAACACGAACCCTAAACCTAACCCTCATTCTCAGCCTAAGCCTAAGCCTAAGCCTAACCCTAACCCTAACCCTCACCCTAACGCTAACACAAACCCTAACTCTAAGCCTAAATCTCACCCTCACCTTAACCCTAACGTGAACTATCATCCTAACCTTAATTCTCACCCACACCCTCACCCTCAGCCTAACCCTAAGCCTAACCCTAAACTTCACACTAACCCTCCTCCTAACCCTAACTCTAACCCTAAACCTCAACCTCTCCCTAACAATAACCCTAACCCTAAACCTCACCCTTACCCTAACCTTCACTCTCACCCTCAACCTCACCGTAACTCTAACCCTAACCGTAACAATAACACTAGCCCTAACACTTACCCTAACCCTAACCCTCAGCCTCACCCTCCCGGCAATCTTAACCATAATCATAACACTTACAATAACTTTAACCCTAAACCTAACCCTATACCTAACCCTAATCCTAAGCCCCACCCTCAACCTCAGCCTAACCCTCACCCTAACCCTAACGTGAACCATCACCCTAAACTTAATTCTCACCCACACCCTCACCCTCACCCTATCACTAAGCCTAACCCTAAACCTCACCCTAACCCTCCCCCTAACCCTATCTCTAACACTAAACCTCAACCTCTCCCTAACAATGACCCTAACCCTAAACCTTACCCTTACCCTAACCTTCACTCTCACCCTCAACCTCACCGTAACTCTAACCCTAACCCTAACAATAACACTAACCCTAACACTTACCCTAACCCTCACCCTCAGCCTCACCCTCAGGGCAACAATAACCATAACCATAACACTTACAATAACCCTAACCATAAGCCTAACCCTATACCTAACCCTAATCCTAACCAGCACCCTCAACCTCAGCCTAACCCTCAGCCTAACCCTAAGCCTAACCCTAACCCTAACCCTCACAGTAACCCTAACTCTAACCCTAACACAAACCCTCACCCTAGCCCTCACCCTAACCCTAGCCCTAACCCTAACCTTAACCCTAAGCTTAACCCGAAACCTAATCCTCACCCTCATGCTCCGCCTAAGCCTAAGCGTAAGCCTAAGCCTAACCCTAACCCTAACCCTAACCCTAACCCTAAATCTAAACCTAAATCTCACCATCACCCTAACCATAACTCTAACACTAACCCTAACAATAACCCTAAACCTCACCCTAACCATTACGCTCACCCTAACCCAAAACCTCACTCTAACACTTACCCTCACCCTAACACTAACCCTAACCCTAACACTAACCCTCACACTAACCATAACCCTCACCCTAATCCTAAACCTCACCCTAACCCTAACCCCAACCCTCACCCTCACCCTAGCCCTCACCCTAACCCTAATTCTAAACCTTACCCTCATCCTAACCCTAACCCACATCCTCACCCTAAACCTCACACTCACCTAAAACTAATCGTCAATTTAACCCTCACCCTAACCCTAAACCTAAACATTAACCTAGCCCTAAACGTAACTCTAATCCTCAAACTTATCTTAACCCTCACCCTCAGCCTAAACCTCACCTTTACCCTTACCATCATCCTCAGCCTAACCCTCACCCTAACCCTAAACCTCATCCTAACCATCACCCTAACCTAAAACCTAACCATCACCCTAACGCTAACCCTCACCCTCAACCTCCTGCTCAGCCTAACCCTAACCCTAAGCCTAACCCTAACCCTAAACCTCACCTTAACCCTAACAATAACCCTAACACTAATCCTAACGCTATACCTAACCCTAAATCTAACCCTAAACCTAACCCTAATCCTCAGCCTCACCTGCACCCTAACCCAAACCGTAACCCTAACCCTCACCTTAACTCTAAGCCTAAGGCTAACCCTAAAACTAAGCCTCACACTCAACCTCACCCTAACCCTAATCCTAAACCTAACTCTATCCCTAATCCTACCCTCAACTTAACTCTCACCCTAGCCCTCAACCTAACGCTAAACCTCATCGTATACCTGAAACTAACCATAACCCTAATCCTCACACTAACCCGAACCCTAAACCTCACCCTCATGCTCGGCCTAAGCCTAAGCCTAAGCCTAACCATAACCCTAACCCTCACACTAACAATAACCCTAAAACTAACCCTAACTCTAACCCTAAACCCCACCCTCACCCTAACCCTAACTCTAATCCTAACCCTAACCCTAACAATAACCCTAACCCTCACCCTAGACATAATCCTCACCCTAACCCTAAACCTCACCCTAACACTTACCCTCACCCTAACACAAACCTGAACCCTAAAACTAACCCTCACAATAACCCTAACCCTAGCCTCACCCTAACCCTAACCCTAACACTAACCCTCAACATAACCCTAAACCTCACGCTCAACGTAACCCTAAACCTAACCCTGACCCTCACCCTAAAACTTGCCCTCACCCTAACACTAACCTTAACCCTAATCCTAACCCTAACCCTCACCCTCACAGTAACCATAATCCTAACCCTAACCCTAACAAAAACCCTAACCCTAACCCTAACCCTAACCGTAACCATTACCCTCACCCTAAACCTAACCCTCACCCTAACACTTACCCTCACTTTAACACTAACCATAACCCGAACACTAAGCCTCACACTAACCCTAAATATCACCCTAACCCTATACCTCACCCTAACACTAATCCTAAACCTCAACCCAACCCTAGCCCTAACCCTAATACTCATCCTCACAGTAAACCTCACACTAACCCGAACACTAATCCTCAATCTAACCCTCACCCTCACCCTAACCCTAAACCTAACCCTCGCCCTAACCCTAAACCTTACACATATCGTAACCCTCACCTTCAGCCTAATCCTCACCTTACCCTTACTGTCACCCCCAACCTAACCCTCACCCTAAGCCTAACCCTCACCTTAACACTAACTCTACACATAAACCTCACCCTCACCCTAATCCTAACTCTAACCCTAGCCCTAACACTAAACCTAACACTAACACTAACCCTAACCCTCACCCTCACCCTCACCGTAAACCTTACCTTAAGCAGAACACTCACCCTCACCCTAACCCTAATCTTAACCCTAAACCTGAACCTAATCCTAACCCTCAACCTCACCGTAACCCTTACCCTAACTCTCACCCTAACCGTAAACTTAACCAGAATCTTACTTTTACCCTAACCCTAACTCTGACTTTAACCCTAACATTAAAACTCACCCTCACCCTAGCCCTCACCCTAATCCTAATCCTAACCCTAACCCTCATCCTAACCCTCCCCCTAACCCTTAACCTAACACTCACACTAATCCTAAACCTCAATCTAAACCTGACCGTCAGCCTAAACCTAAGCCTAACCCTAAACCTAACCCTAACACACACACTCACCCTCACTCTAACCTTAATCCTAAACCTAACCCTCACCCTCACCCTCACCCTCAGTGTAACAATACGCCAAAAACACACCCAAACCCTAACCCTCACAATCACCCTAACCCTTACCCTAATCCTAATCCTAACCCTAACCCTAATGCTAAACCTCAGCCTCAACTTAACCCTAAATCTAACCCTAAACCTCACCCTCACCCGAACCCTAAACCTAACCCTAACCTTAAATCTCACCCTAAACATCACCCTCACCCTAGCCCTCACCCTAAACCTAATCCTAACCCTAACCCTCATCCTGACCTTCCCCATAACCCTAACCCTAAATCTCACCCTAATTCTAACCCTCACCCTCATGCTCAGTTTAACACTAAGCCTAAGCCAAAACCTTAACCTAACCCTCACCCTCACCCTAGTCCTCACCCTAACACAAATCCTAACCCTAACACTCAAGCTAACCCTAAACCTCACCCTCACCTTAACCCTTACCCTAACCCTAACCCTGACCCTCACCCTAAGCCTAATCTTAACACTAAACCTCAACCTAACCCTAACCCTCAACCTCACTGTAACCATAACCCTAACCCTCAACCTAACCCTAAACTTAACCCGAACGCTACTCTCACTCTAACCCTAGCCCTTACTCTCACCCTAACCCTAACATTAAACCTCAACCTAACCCTAGCCCTCACGATAATCCTAATCCTAACCCTTACCCTCACACTCACCCTCGCCCTCAGTGTAACCCTAAGCCTAATACTAACTCTAACCCTAACCCTCACACTCACCTTAACCCTTACCCTAATCCTAATCCTAACCCTAACTCTCACCCTCACCCTCAGCCTCACCTTAAGCATAACTCTAACCGTAAACCTCAACCTCACCATAACCTCAACCCTAAAACTAACCCGATTCCTCACCCTAACCCTAACTCTAACCCTAAACCTCACCCTCACCCTAACCCTAAACATAACCCTAAAACTCACCATAACCCTAACCTTCACCCTCACCCTCAACCTCACCGCAAATCAATCCCTAACCCTCACAATAATCCTAACCCTAACCCTAACTCTAAACCTAAGCCTCACCCTCACCCTAACCTTAAAACTAAACCTCAACCTCAGCCTCACCCTCACCGCAAACTTAACCCTAACCATAACACTAACATTAACCCTAACCCTAAGCCTAACCCTAACCTTAACTCTAATCCTCACCCCCACATTCACCCTCAGCCTAACCATAACCCTATCTCTAACCTTAACACTAACCCTATCCCTAAACCTAACGCTAAATTTAACCCTTAACCTAACCCTAATTCTCAACCTCAACTGCACCCTAAACCAAACTCTAACCCTAACCCTCACCCTAACTCTCAGGCTAAACCTAAACCTAACTCTAAGCCTCACACTCAACCTCACCCTAACCCTAATCCTAAACCTAACCCTATCCCTAACCCTAACCCTCAACCTAACACTCATCCTAACACTCACCCTAACCTTAACGCTAACCCAAAACCTCATCGTAAACCTGACAGTAATCATAACCCTAAACATCACCCTAACCCTCACCCTAACCCGAACCCTCATGCTCGGCCTAAGCCTTAACCTCAGCCTAAGCCTAACCCTAACCCTCACCCTAACCCTAACCCTAACACTAACCCTAACTCTAACCCTAAATCTCACCCTCACACTCACCCTAACCCTAAATCTAAACCTACCATAACCCTAACAATAACCCTAACCCTCACCCTAACCATAATCCTCACCCTAACCATAATCATAACTCTAACCCTAAAACTCACCCTAAAACTTGCCCTCACCCTACCACTAACCCTAATCGGAACACTAACCCTCACAAAAACCCTAACCCTAAACTCACCCTAACCACAACCCTAAACCGAAATCTCAACCTAAGCCTAATCCTCACGCTCAACTTAACCCTAACCCTAACCATAATCCTCACCCTACCCCTAACCCTCATACTAACACTTACCCTCACCCTAACACTAACCCTAATCCTAATCCTATCCCCAATCCTAACCCTCACCCTCATGCTCACCGTAACTATAACCCTAACCCTAATGCTAACAATAACCCTAAGCAGAACCCTAACCCTCACCCTAACCATAACCTTCACCATAACCCTAAGCTCACCCTAACACCCTCACCCTAAAACTAACCCTATCCCTGCCACTAACCCTCACACTAACCCTAACCATCACCCTAACACTAAACCTCACCCTAACACTAACCCTAAACCTGACCCTCACCTTAGCCCTCACCCTAACCCTAACCCTCATCCTCACCCTAAACCTCACACTAACCCTAACACTTATCCTCAATATAACCCTCACTCTCACTCTAAACCTAACCCTAACCCTCACCCTAACCCTAACCCTCACCCTTTCCATACCTCACCCTCAGTCTAACCCTCAACTTTACCCTTACCGTAACCCCCACCCTAACCCTCACCCTAACCCTAACTCTACCCCTAAACCTCACCCTCACTCGAAACCTAAATCTAACCCTAACCCTAACACTAAACCTCACCTAAACCTAAACCTTATCCTCAACCAAACGCTCAGCCTAACCCTAAGCCTAAGACTAACACTTACCCTAAACCACACCCTCACCCTAGCCCTCAACCTAACCCTAATCCTAAAACTAACCCTCATCCTAACCCTCACCCTAACCCTAACCCTAACCATCACCCTAACTCTAATCCTCACCCCCACCCTCACCCTCAGCCTAACCCTAAGGCTAAGCCTAAGCCTAACCCTAACCCTCACACTCACCCTCACCCTAACCCAAATCCTAACCCTAACTCTAACACTAACCCTAAACCTCAACCTAACCCTCACCCTAATCTTAACACTAAAACTAACCCTAACCCTAACCCTCGACCTAACCCTCCAACTAAACCTAAACCTAACCCTAAACCTCACCCTCACCCTAACCCTAAACCTAACCCTCACCCTCACCCTCACCCTCACCATAACTCTAACCCTAACCCTAACAATAACAGTAATCCTAACTCTAAAACCAACCCTAACCATAACCCTAATGCTAACACTCACCCTCACCCTAACCCTAATACTAACCCTAACCCTAAACCTAAAACGCCCATTAACTCTCAACCTAACCCTAACCCTAACACAAACCATAACCCTAACCCTCAACTAACCCTCACCCTAACCCTAACTCTAACCCTAAACCGCACCACCACCCAAAACCTAACTTTAACTCTAATGCAAATCCTAAACCTCACGCTAACCTTAACCGTAACCCTCACACTCACCCTCACCATAACCTTAACCCTAAACCTAACACTATCAATAACCCTAACCCTAATCTTAACCCTCAACCTAACCATAAACCTCACCCTAAGCCAAACCCTGACTTAACACTTATCCTCACCCTAACACTAACCCTAACTCCAACCCTAACCCTCACACTAACCCTAACCCTAACCTCACCCTAACCCTAACCCTAACCCTAACCCTCAACCTAAACCTAAACCTCACGCACAACCTAACCCTAACCCTAACCATAATCCTCACCCTAACCCTAACCCTCATACTAACACTTACACTCACCCTAACACTAACACTAATCCTAATCCTAACCTTAACCCTAACCCTCACCCTGACCCTCACCGTAACCGTAACCCTAACCCTAACGCTAACAATAACCCTAAACCTAACCCTAACCCTCACCCTAAACATAACCCTCACCATAACTCTAAGCTCACCGGAACACCCTCACCCTGACCTTAGCCCTCAACCTAAACCTAACACTCATCCTCACCCTAAACCTCACACTAACCCTAACATGAATCCTCAATCTAAGCCTCACACTCACCCTAACCCTAACCCTAATGCTCACACTAACCCTCACCCTAACCCTAAACCTCAACTTTACCCTTACTGTCACCTTCTCCCTAACCCTCACCCTAAACCTAAACCTCACCCTAACCCTCACCCTAAACCTAAACCTCACCCTAACCCTCATCCTAAACATAACCCTAACCATCACCCTTATCATAACCCTCATCCTCAGCCTAACCCTCAACTTTACTCTTACCGTCACACCCACCCTAACACTCACCCTAACCCTAACCCTCACCCTAACCCTAACTCTACCCCTAAACCTCACCCTCACCCTAACCCTAACTCTAACCCTAACCCTAAAACTAAACCTCACCCTAACCCTAACCCTAAACCCTTATCCTCAACCAAAGGCTCAGCCTAACCCTAAGCGTAAGCCTAACACTTACCCTAAACCACACCCTCACCCTGGCCCTTATCCTAACCCTAATCCAAACCCTAACCCTCATCCTAACACTCACACTAACCCTAACACTAACCATCACCGTAACTCTAATCCTCACCCCCATCCTCACCCTCAGCCTAACCCTAAGCTAAGCCTAAGCCTAACCCTAAACCTCACATTCACCCTCACCCTAACCCTAATCCTAACCCTAACTCTAACACTAACCCTAAACCTCAACCTAACCCTCACCCCAACCTTAACCCTAAAACTGACCCTAAACCTAACCCTCGACCTAACCGTCCAACTAACCCTAAACCTCACCCTCACCCTAACCCTAATCCTAACCCAAAAACTAAACCTCACCCTAACCCTAAACCTAACCCTCACCCTCACCCTAACAATAACTCTGACCCGAACCCTAACAATAACACTAATCCTAACCCTAAACCTAACCCTAACCCTAACCTTAATGCTAACACTCACCCTCACCCTAACCCTAATCCTAACCCTCAACCTAACCCAAACCATCAACTTCACCGTAACCCTTACCCTCATCCTAGCCCTCACCATAAACCTAACCCTAACCTTAAACGTTACCCTAACACTAACCCTAATCCTCACCCTCAAACTAGCCCTCAAGCTAACCCTACTCATAAAACCTAAACCTCATCCTAATCCTCAACCTAACCGTAATCCTAACCCTCACCCTAACCTTGACCCTAACCCTGAACTTAACCCTAACGCTCATCCTAACACTTACACTCACCCTAACACTAACCCTATCCTAATCCTAACCCTAACCCTAACCCTCACCCTCAACCTCACCGTAACAGTAACCCTAACCCTAACGCTAACAATAAACCTAACCCTAACCCTAAACCTCACCCTAACCATAACCCTCACCATAACCCTAAGCTCACCCTAACACCTTCACCCTAACACTAAGCCTAACCCTAACACTAACCCTCACACTAACCCTAACCATCACCCTAACACTAAACCTCACCCTAACACTAATCCTAAACCTCACCCTCACCTTAGCCCTCACCCTAACCCTAACCATCATCCTCACCCTAAACCTCACACTAACCATAAAACTTATCCTGAATCTAACCCTCACTCTCACTGTAAACCTAACCCTAACCCTCACCCTAACCCTAACCCTCACCCTTACTATACAACTCACCCTCAGCCTAACCCTCAAATTTACCCTTACTGTCACCCCCACCCTGACCCTAAACCTAACCCTAACCCTACCCCTAACTCTACCCCTAAACCTCACCCTCACCCTAACCCTAACTCTAACCCTAACCCTAACACTAAACCTCACCCTAAACCTATCCCTAACCCTTATCCTCAACCAAACACTCCCCCTAACCCTAAGTCTAAGCCTAACACTTACCCTAACCCAAAACCTCACCCTAGCCCTCACCTAACCCTAATCCTAAACCTAACCCTTATCCTAACCCTCATCCTAACCCTAACCCTAACGATTACCATAACCCTAACAATCACCCCCGCCCTCACCCTCAGCCTAACACTAAGCCTAAGCCTAAGCCTATCCCTCACACTCACCCTCACCCTAACCCTAATCCTAACCCTAACTCTAACATTAACCCTAAACCTCAACCTAACCCTCACCCTAACCTTAACCCTAAAACTAAACCTAAACCCAATCCTCAACCTAACCCTCCAACTAGCCCTAAACCTAAACCTAAACCTCACCCACACCCTAACTCTAATCCTAACCCTAAACCTAAAACTCACCCTAACCCTAAACCTAATCCTCACCCTCACCCTCACCATAACTCTAACCCTAACCCTAAAAATAATACTAATCCTAACCCTAAACCTAACCCTAACCCTAACCTTAATGCTAACATTCACCCTCAACCTAACCCTAATCCTAACCCTAACCCTCATCCTAACCCTAACCTTCACCCTCACCGTAACCCTAACCCTGATCCTAAATATCACCCTAAATCTAACCCTCATCCTAACACTTACACTCACCCTAACACTAACCCTAATCCTCACCCTCAACCTAACCATCAACCTAACCATAATTGTAACCCTAATCCTCATGCTAACCCTCACCCTAACCGTAATCCTAACCCTCATCTTAACTCTAACCCTAACCCTCAACCTAACCCTAACCCTCACGCTCACCATAACCCTAAACCTAACCCTCACACTAAACCTAAATTTAACCTGAACCCTAACACTCAAGCTAACCCTAACCCTAACGCTCAACCTAAAGCTAACCCTCACCTTCACCCTCTCCCTTACCCTAAACATAAGCCTAAGCCTAACCCTAACCCTAAACCTCACACTCACCCTAACCATTACCCTAATCCTAATCCTAACCCTAAGCCTAACCCTCACGCTCAACCTTAACCTCACTCTAACCCTAACTCTAAAACTAAACCTAACCCTAACCCTCAACCTCAGCCTCACCCTTACCCTAACTCTAACCCTGAACCTCACACTCACCCTAAACCTAACCCTAACCCTAACCGTAAACCTCACCCTAACACTAACCCTAAACCTCACCCTCAGCCTAGCCCTCACCGTAACCCTAATCCTTACCCTCATACTAAACCTCACCCTAAAACTAACCCTAACCCTCAACCTAACACAAATCCTAACCCTAACCCTCAACCTAACCCTAAACCTCAGCGTATCCCTTAGCTTAACCATCACCCTAAACATGAAATTAAACCGAATCAGAATTCTCAACATAACCCTAACCCTAACAATCACCTTAACCCTAACCCTAAACCTCACCCTCATCCTAGCCCTCACCGTAACCCTAATCCTAAACCTAACCCTCATCCTAACCCTTCCCCTAATCCTTACCCTAACCCTCACCCTAACCCTAACACTCACACTCAACCTATGACTCAGCCTAACCCTAAGCCTAAACCTTATCCTAACCCGAACCCTAAACCTCACACTCACCCTAACCCTAACCCTAATCCTAACCTTAACCTGAACCCTCACCTCACCCTAACCCTCACCCTAACCCTAACCCTAAACCTAACAACGCTAACCCTAACCCTCACCCTCAGCCTCAATCTAACCCTAACTCTAACCCTAAACCTCACCCACAACATAACCCCAACTATAACCCTAACCCTAAACCTCACCCTCACCCTATCCCTCACCCTAACCCTAATCCTAACCCTAACCCTCATCCTAAACCTCCCCATATCCCTAACCCTAACCCTCACCCTAACCCTAACCCTAACACTCACACTCACACTCAGCCAAACCCTAAGCCTAAACCTAATCCTAACCCTAACCCTAAACCTCACAAGCACCCTAAACCTAACCCTAATCCTAAACTTATCCTTAACCCTCACCCTAACCCTAACCCTCACCCTAAACCTAACACTAAACCTAACACTAACCCTAACCCTAAACCTCACCCTCAGCCTCATCCTAACCCTAACTCTAACCATAAAGCTCACCCTCACCATTACCCCAACCCTAACCCTAACCCGAAACCTCACCCTAACCCTAACCCTAACCCTAACCCTAAACCTCACCCTCATCCTAACCCTATCCCTAACCCTAAAACTCACCCTAACCCTAATCTTGAACCTCACCCTCAAAGTTATGGTAACTCTAGCCCTAACCCTAACAATAACACTAAACTTAACCCTAACCCTCACACTTAACCTCAGCCTCACCCTCACTGCAAACGAAACCCTAACCATAACACTAACAATAACCCTAACCCTAAGCCTAACCCTAAACCTAACTCTAATCCTCACCCCCAGTCACCCTCAGCCTAACCCTAAGCCTAACCCTAACCCTAAGCCTAACCCTCAACATAACACTCACACTAACTGTAACCCTAAACCTAACCCTAAATCTAACCCTAAACCTAACCCTAAACATCAGCCTCAACTGCACCCTAATACAAACCGTAACCCTAACCCTCAACCTAACTCTAAGCCTAACCCTAACCCTAACCCTAAGCCTCACACTCACACTCACCCTAACCCTAATCCTAAACCTAACCCTATCCCTCACCCTAAACCTCACCCTAACCCTCAACCTAGCCCTTACCCTAAACTTAACCCTAACCCTAAACCTCATCCTAAACCTGACAGTAACCATACCCGTAACCCGAACCCTAACCCGAACCTAACCCTCACCCTCATGCTCGGCCTAAGCCTAAACCTAAGCCTAAGCCTAACCCTCAACCTAACCCTCACCCTAACACTAACCCTAACTCTAACCCTAAAGCTCACCCTGACCCTAACACTAACTCTAACCCTAACCCTAACCCAAACACTAACCCTCACCCTATCACTAACCCCAACCGTAAAACTAACCCTCACACTTACCCTAACCCTAAACTCACCATAAACCTAACCCTAAACTTAACCCTCAACCTAACCCTACCCTCACGCTCAACCTAACCCTAACCTCATGCTCAACGTAACCCTCACCCTAACCCTGACCCTCACCCTAACTATTACCCTCAGCATAACCCTAAGCCTCACCCTAACACTTACCCTCACCTTAACACGAACCCTAATCCTAATCCTAACCCTAAACTTAAGCTTCACCCTCACAGTAACCGTAACCCTAACCCTAACCCTAACAAAAACCCTAACCTTAACCCTAACCCTCTCCCTAACCATTACCCTCACGCTAAACCTAACCCTCACCCTAACACTTACCCTCACCTTAAAACTAACCGTAACCCAAACACTAAGCCTCACACTAACCCTAACCATCACCCTAACCCTATACCTCACCCTAACACTAACCCTAAACCTCAACCTAACCTTAGCTCTAACCCTAACCTTAACACTCATCCTCATGGTAAACCTCACACTAACCCTAACACTAATCCTCAATCTACACCTCACCCTCAAGCTAACCCTAACTCTAACCCTAACCCTAACCCTCAACCTAACCCTAACCCTCACCCTTACCGTAACCCTCACCCTCAGTCTAAACCTCACCTTAACCTTAGTGTCACCCCCACCCCAACCCTCACCCTAAGCCTAACACTCAGCCTAACATTAACTCTACTCCTAAACCTCACCCTCACCCTAACCCTAATTCTAACCCTAACCCTAACACTAAACCTCACACTAACCCTAACCCTAAACCTCACACTCACCATCACGCTCAGCTTAACCCTAAGCCTAAGCTAAACCCTATCCCTAACCCTCACCCTCATCCTAGCCCTCACCCTAAAACAAATCCTAACCGTAACCCTCAATCTAACCCTAACCCTCAACCTCACCCTAACCCTAATTTTAACCCTAAACCTCAACCTAACCCTAACCATCAACCTCACAGTAACCCTTCCCTAACCCTCACCCTAACCCTAAACTTAACCCGAATCCTAATCTCCCCTAACCATAACGCAAACTTTCACCCTAACCCTAACCCTAAAGCTCACCCTCACTCTAGCCCTCACCCTAACCCTAATCCTAACCCTAACCCTCATCCTAACCCTGCCCCTATCCCTTAAACTAACCCTCAGACTAACCCTAACCCTAACCCTCACCCTCACCCTCAGTGTAACCCTAACCCAAACCCGAACCCTAACCCTAACACTCACAATCACCCTAAACCTTACCCTAATCCTAATCCTAACCTTAACCCTAACCCTCACCATCAGCCTCACCTTAACCCTAACTCTAACCCTAAACCACACCCTCACCCTATCCCTAAACCTAACCCTAACCCTAAACCTCACCCTAACCCTAACCCTAAACCTGACCCTCACCCTAGCCCTCACCCTAAACCTAATCCTAAACCTAAAACAAATCCTAACCCTCCCCAAAACCCTAACACTTACCATCACCGAACCCTAACCCTCATTCTCACCCTAAACCTCAACCTAACCCTAAGCCAAACCCTAACCTTAACCCTAACCCTCACACTCACCATAACCCTAACCCTAATCCTAATCCTAATCCTAACCCTAAACCTCACCCTCAGCCTAACCCTCACCTTAACCCTAACCCTAAACCTAACACTAACACTAATCCTAACCCTCACCCTCAGCCTCACCATAACACTAACTCTAACGCTAAACCTCACCCTCACCCTAACCCTAACACTAACCGTAACCCTAAACTTCAACCTAAAACTAACCCTAAACGTAACCCTCACCTTAGCCCTCACCCTAACACTGACCGTCATTCTCACCCTAAACCTCACACTAACCCTAACACTTATCCTCACTCTAACCCTCAACCTCACTCTAACCCTAAACCTAACCCTCACCCTAACCCTAACACTAAACCTTACCATAAACCTCAACTTCAGCCTAACCCTCACCTTAACCTTACTATCACCCCCACCATAACACTCAACCTAACCCTAACTCTAACCCTAAACCTCACCAACACCCTAACCCTAACTCTAAACCTACCCCTAACACAAAACCTCACCCTAACCCTAATCCTAACCCTTATCCTCACCCAAACGCTCAGCCTAACCCTAAGTCTATGCCTAAAACTTACCCTAACCCACACCCTCATCCTAGCCCTCACCCTAACCCTAATCCTAACCATAACCCTCATCCTAACCCTCACCCTAACCCTAACCCTAACCATCACCCTAGCCCTAATCCTCACCCCCACCCTCACCCTCAGCCTAACCCTAATCCTAAGCCTAAGCCTAACCCTAACCCTCACACTCACCCTCACCCTAACCCTAATCCTAACCATTAATCTAACACAAAACCTAAACCTCCACCTAAACCTCACCCTAAACTTAACCCTAAAACTAACCCTCACCCGAACATTTGACCGAACCCTCCAACTAACACTAAACCTAACCATAAACCTCACCCTCACCGTAACCCTAATCCTAACCCTAAACCTAAAACTCACCCTAACCCTAAGCCTAACCCTCACCCTCACCCTCACCCTCACGCTCACCATAACTCTAACCCTAACCCTAACAATAACACTAATCCTAACCCTAAACCTAACCCTAACCCTAACCCTAATGCTAACACTCACCCTCACCCTAACCCTAAACTTTACCTGAACCCTAAATCTCAAGCTAACCCTAACCCTAACCCTCAACCAAAAGCTAATCCTCACACTCACCCTCTCCCTCAGCCTAATCATAAGCCTAAGCCTAACCCTAAACCTAAGCCGACCCCTCACCCTCACCTTAACCCTCACCCTAACCCTTACATTAACACTAACCCTAACCCTAACCCTCAACCTCAGCCTCACCCTTACCTAACTCTAAGCTTAAACCTCACCCTCATTCTAACCCTAACCCTAACTGTAAACCTCACCCTAACCCTAAACCTAAACTTCACGCTCATCGTAGCCCTCACCCTAACCCTAATCCTAACCCTCATCCTAACCCTCACCCTAAAACTAACCCTAATCCTCACCCTCACACTAATCCTAATCATAACCTTAAGCCTCAACCTATACATAGCCCTCACCCTCACTCTCACCGTAACCCTTACCTAACACACACCCTAAACCTAAACTTAACCCGAATTCTAAATCTCACCCTAACCATAACCCTAACCCTAACACTCACCCTAACCCTAAACCTCACCCTCACCCTAGCCCTCACCATAACCCTAATCCTAACACTAACCCTCATCCTAACCCTCCCCCTAACCCTTACCCTAACCCTCACCCTAACCCTAACCATCACCCTCAACCTCACCCTAAGCCTAACTCTAAATCAAACCCTAACACACACACTCACTCTCACCCTAACCCTAATCCTAACCCTTACCCTCACCCTCACCCTTACCCTCAGTGTAACCCTAAGCCTAATCCTAACCATAACCCTAACACTCACACTCACCCTAACCCTTATCTTAAACTTAATCCTAACCCTAACCCTCACCCTCACCCTCAGCCTCACATTAAGCCTAACTCTAACCCTAAAACTGACCCTCACCCTAACCCTAACCCTAACCCTAAACCTCACCCTCACCCTAGCCCTCACCCTAACCCTAATCCTAACTCTAACAATCATCCTAACCCTTCCCATAACCCTAACCCTAACCCTCACCCTAACCCTAATCCTCAAAGTCCAGTGCAAACTGAACAGACCAGCAAAGATACAGATTTCCAATCAGGTGGTCATATTTCCAACTACACTACTTGTGATTTGGAGAGATCATATAGACTTGTTGTATCTTAGCTGCCATGTCATAAGCGGAGAATATAATAACTCCCTTCTCCTATTTGTTGACGTTGTTGTTGTTTTAATGGTTGTGTGTGGTGGAAGTACTGGGTTTTCAAGCTTGGGTACTGTCCTTTAGTCTTTGTGTTCCTGTCTGGTACTCTACCACTTGAGCCACAGATACACTGGTGGCTTTTTGCTGCTTAATTGGAGTAAGAGACACAGGGACTCACCCTCACCCTCAGCCAAACCCTAAGCCTAACCCTAATACTAACCCTAAACCTAACACTCACACTCACCCTAACCCTAACGCTAATCCTAATCCTAAACTTAACCCTAACCCTCACCCTCACCCTAACCCTCACCTTAACCCTAACCCTAATCCTAACACAAACCCTATCCCTAACACTCACCCTCAGCCTCACCGTAATCCTCTCTAACCCTAAACCTCACCCTCACCATAACCACAACTCTAACCCTAACCCGAAACCTCACCCTAACTCTAACCCTAACTCTAACCCTAAACCTCACCCTCACTCTAACCCTAACCCTAACCCTTACCCTCAGCCTCACCCTCACTGCAAACTTCACCCTAACCATAACACTAACAATAACCCTAACCTTAAGCCTAACCCTAACTCTAATCCTCACCCCCACAGTCACCCTCAGCCTAACCGTAACCCTAACCCTAACCTTAACACTACCCCATCCCTAAACCTAACCCTAAATTTAACCCTTAACCTAACCCTAATCCTCAACCTCAACTGCACCCTAAACCAAACCCTAACCCTAACCCTCACCCTAACTCTCAGCCTAAACCTAAACCTAATCATAAGCATCACACTCACCCTCACCCTAATACTAATCCTAAACCTAACCCTATCCCTAACACTAACCATCACCCTAACCCTTACCCTAACCCTCACCATAACCCTAACCCTAACCCTAAACCTCATCCTAAACCTGTCACTAATCAAAACCCTAACCCGAAACCTAACCCGAACCCTAACCCTCACCCTCATGCTCGGCCTAAGCCTAAGCCTAAGCCTAACCCTAACCCTCACACTAACCCTAACCCTAAACCCTACCCTAATTCTAACCCTAAATCTCACCCTCACCGTCACCCTAACACTAAATCTAACCCTAACCCTAACCCTAACAATAACCCTAACCCTAACCCTAACCATAATCATCACCCGAACCCTAAACCTCACCCTAACACTTTCCCTCACCCTACCACTAACCCTAACCCTAACACTCACCCTCACAATAACACTAACCCTAACCTCACCCTAACCAGAACCCTAACCCGAACCCTCAACCTAAGCCTAATCCTCATGCTCAACTTAACCTAACCCTAACCATAATCTTCACCCTAACCCTAACCCTCATCCTAACACTTACCCTCACCCTAACACTAACCCTAATATTAAACCTAACCCTAACCCTAACCCTCACCCTCACAGTAACCTTAACCCTAACCCTCACCCTAACCATTACACTCACCCTAAACCTAACCCTCACCCTAACACTTACTCTCACATTAACACTAACCGTAACCCGAACACTAAACCTCACAATAACCATAAACATCACCAAAACCCTAAACCTCACCCTAACACTAACCCTAAACCTCAACCTAACCCTAGCCATAACCCTAAACCTAACACTCATCCTCACAGTAAACCTCACACTAACCCTAACACTAATCCTCAATCTAACCCTCACCCTCAACCTAACCCTAACCCTAACCCTCAACCTAACCCTAAACCTCACCCTTACTGTAACCCTCACCCTCAGCCTAACCCTCAACTTACCCTTACTGTCACCCCCACCCTAACCCTTATCCTATGCCTAAACCTCACCGAAACACTAACTCTACCCCTAAACCTCACCCTCACCCTAATCCTAACTCTAAATCTAACCCTAACACTAAACCTCACACTAACACTAACCCTAAACCTCACGCTCAACCTCACGCTCAGCTTAAACCTAAGCCTAAGCCAAACCCTTACCCGAAACCTCTCCCTCACCCTAGCCTTCACCCTAACACAAATCATAACCCTAAACCTAACCCTAAGCCTAATCCTCACCGTAATCCTAACCCTAAACCTAACCCTCACCCTCACCCGCACCTTAAACCTAACTCTAACCTTAAACCTCACCCTCACCCTAACCCTAAACCTAACACTAAACCTCACCCTAACCCTAACCCTAAACCTCGCCCTCACCCTAGCCCTCACCCTGACCCTAATCCTAAACCTAACCCTCATCCTAACCCTCCCCATAACCCTAAAACTCACCCTCACACTAACCCTAACCCTAACCCTCACCCTCAGCCTCACCCTCACCGCAAACTTAACCATAACCATAACACTAACATTAACCTTAACCCTAAGCCTAACCCTAACCCTAACTCTAATCCTCACTCACACAGTCACCCTCAGCCTAACCCTAACCCTAACCCTAACCTTAACACTACCCCTATCCCTAAACCTAACCCTAAATTTAACCCATAACCTAACCCTAATGCTCAACCTCACCTGCACCCTAAACCAAACCCTAACCCTATCCCTCACCATAACTCTCAGACTAAACCTAAACCTAACCATAAGCCTCACACTCACCCTCACCCTAACCCTAATCCTAAACCTAACCCTATCCCTAGCCCTAACCCTCACCCTAACCCTCACCCTAACCCTCACCCTAACCCTAACCCTAACCCTGAACCTCATCCTAAACCTGAAACTAAGCATAAACCTAACCCTCATCCTAATCCGAACCCTAACCCTCACCCTCATGCTCAGCCTACCTAAGCCTAAGCCTAACCCTCACCCTAACCCTCACCCTAACCCTAACCCTCACCCTCACCCCAACCCTCAGCCTAACCCTAACCATAACCCTAACCCTCACACTCACACTCACTCAAACCATAACCCTAATCCTAATCCTAACCCTAATCATACACTCAACCTCAGCCTAACCCTCACCCTAACCCTAACCCTAAACCTAACACTAACCCTAAACCTAACCCTAACCCTAACCCTAAACTTCACCCTAACGCTAACCCTTAACATCACCCTCACCCTAGCCCTTACCCTAACCCGAAAACTAACCATAAACCTCATCCTAACACTTCCACTAAACCTAACCCTCACCCTCATCCTCACCCTCAGCCTAACACTAAGCCTAACCCTAAACCTAACCCTAATACACACAATCACCCTCACCCTAAACCTAATCCTATCCCTAACCCTAACCCTAACCCTAACACACCCATTAACTCTCATCCTAACCCCAACCCTAACACTAATCCCAACTCTCAACCTAACCATCACCCTAACCTTAACTCTAACCCTAAACCTCACCCTCATCCTAACACTAACACTCACCCTAACCCAAACCCTAAACCTCACCCTAACACTAACCCTAACCCTCACCCTCACTCTCACCGTAACCTTAACCCTAAACCTAACCCTGACAATAACCCTAATCCTAAACCTCACCCTAACCATAGCCCTCACCCTAACCCATACCCTCACCCTAACACTTACCCTCACCCTAACACTAACCCTAACCCTCACACTAATCGTAACCCTCGCCCTAATCCTAAAACTCACCCTAACCCTAACCCCAACCCTCACTCTCACACTAGCCCTCACCCTAACACTAATTCTAAACTTAAACCTCACCCTAACACTAACCCTAAACTTAATCCTGAACCCCACCCTAACCCTAACCCTAACCCTCACCAGCACCCTCAACCTCACTGGAACTCTAACCTTAACACTAACCCTAACCCGAACCATCACCCTAACCCTAACCTGAACCCACACCCTCAACCTCAGCCTAACTCTAAGCCTAACCCTAAAGCTCCACCTAAACCTCACCCTAACCCTAAACTTCACCCTCACCCTCAACCTCACGGTAACTCTAAACCTAACCCTAACAATAACACTAACCCTAACCCTAAATCTAACCCTCACCCACAGCCTCACCCGCACCGCAAACTTAACCCTAACCATAACACTAACAATAACCCTAACCCTAACACTAATCCTAACCCCCACCTTCACCCTCAGCCTAATCCTAAGCCTAACTCTAACCTTAACCCTCACCCTAAATCTAAGCCTAAACCTAACCCTAAACTTAACACAAACCCTAACCCTAAACCTAGCCCTAAATCTAACCCTAAACCTAAACATAATTCTCAGCCTCACCCTCACCCTAATCCAAACCTTAACCCTAACCGCACCCTAACTCTAAGTCTAACCCTAACCCTAAACCTCACACTCACCCACACCCTAACCCTAATCCTAAACCTAAACTTATCCCTAACCCTAAACCACATCCTAACCCTAAACTTAAACTGAACCCTACCTCTCACCCTAACACTAACCCTAAACCTCACCCTAACCATAACCCTCACCCTCACCCTCACCCTCAAACTCACCCGCACCCTCACACTCACAGTAACTCTAACCCTAACCCAAACCCTAACCCTAACACTAAACGTCACCCTAACCCTAACCCTAAACATCACACTCACCCTAGTCCTCACCCTAACCCTAATCCTAACCCTAACCCTCATCCTAACCCTCCTCATAACCCTAACCCTAACCCTCAACCTAACCCTAACACTCATCCTCACCCTCAACTTCAGCCTAACCCTAAGCCTAATGCTAAGCCTAACCCTAAACCTAACCCTAACCCTCACACTCACTGGCTCCCTCACCCACACAGTAACTCTAAACCTAACCCTAACCCTAACCCTAAACCTAACTCTCAGCCTCACCCTCACCCTAACAATAACCCTATACCTAACCCTCACCCTACCCCTCCACCTAACCTTATATCTAACCCTAAACCTCACCCTCACCCTAACCTTAACCCTAACCCTAAACCCCATCCTAAACCTTACCTTATCCCTAACCCTAAACCCTACCCTAACCGTAAACCTAACCCTCACTCTCACCCTCACCCTCACCATAACTCTAACACTAACACTAACAATAACACTAACCCTAACCCTAACCATCACCCTAACCCTAATCCTCACACCCACGCAGATGCTCAGCCTAACCCTAAGTCTTAGCCTACCCCTCAAACTAATCCTCACACTCACGCTACCCTAACCCTAACCCTAACCCTAACATCACCCTAACCCTCCCCCAAACCCTAACTCTAACCCTAAACCTAACCCTCACCGTAACCCTAACCCTAACCCTAATCCTAAACCTCACCCTAACACTAACCTTCACTCTCACTCTCAACCTCATTGTAAATCTAACCCAAACCCTAACAATAACAGTAACCCTAACCCTAACCCTAACCAAAACCCTCACCCTCAGCCTCACGCTCACTGAAAACTTAACTCTAACCATAACACTAACAATGACCCTAACCCTAACCCTAACCCTAATCCTCACCCCCACCATCTCCCTCACCCTAACCATAACTTAACCCTAAACCTAAACGTAACCCCAACCCTCACCGAAACCCTAAACCTAACCTTAACCCTAACACAAACCATAACCCTAAACCAAAACATAAACCTAACCCTAATCCTCAGTCTCACCCTCACCCTAACCAAAACCCTAACCCTAACCCTCACCCAAACCCTAAGCCTAACCCAACCCTAACCCTCACACTCACCCTCACCCTAACCCAAATCCTAAACCTAACCCTATCCTAACCCTAACCCTCACCCTAGCCCTCACCCTAAACCTAAACCTAAACCTCATCCTAACCCTCACCCTCACCCTAAACCTAATCCTAACCCTAACCCTAACCCTAACACTCAACCTAACCTTAACCATCACCCTAAGCCTAAACTTAACCTGAGCCCTAACTCTCAAGCTAACCTTAAACCTAACCCTCAACCTAAAGCTAACCCTCACCCTCACACTCTCCCTCAGCCTAACCCTAAGCCTAAGCCTAACCCTAACGCTAAACCTCACACTCACCATAACCATTACCCTAATCCTAATCCTAAACCTAAGCCTAACCCTCACCCTCACCTTAACCCTCACCCTAACCCTAACTCTAATCCTAAACCTCAACCTCAGCCTCACCCTTACCCTAAATCGAAACCTAAACCTCACCCTCACCCTAACCCTAACCCTAACCCAAAACCTGACCCTAACCCTAACCCTAAACCTCACCCTCAGCCTAGCCCTCACTCTAATCCTAATCCTAACCCTCATCCTAACCCTCACCCTAACACTAACCTAACCCTCACCCTCACCCTCTCCCTAACACTAATCCTAACCCTAAGCCTCAACCTAACCCTAAACCTCACCCTCACCGTAACCCTTACCCTAACCCTCACCCTAAACATAAACTTAACCCGAATCCTAACTCTCACCCTAATTCTAACCCTAATCCTCACCCTCACCCTAACCCTAACCCTAAACCTCACCCTCACCCTAGCCCTCACCCTAAACCTAATCCTAACCCTAACCCTCATCCTAACCCTCCCACTAACCCTTACCCTAACTCTCACGCTAACCCTTACCCTCACCCTCAACCTCACCCTCACCCTCAGTGTAACCCTAAGCCTAATCCAAACCATAACCCTAACCCTAACCCTAACAGTCACACTAACCCTTACCCTAATCCTAATCCTAACCCTAACCCTCACCCTCACCGTCAGGCTCACATTAAGCTTAACTCTAACCCTAAAACTCACCCTCAACCTAACCCTAACCCTAACCCTAAACCTCACCCTCACCCTAGCTCTCACCCTAACCCTAATCCTAACTCTAACAATCATCCTAACACTCCCCATAACCCTAAACCTAACCCTCACCCTAACCCTAATCCTCAAAGTCCAGTGCAAACTGAACAGACCAGCAAAGATACAGATTTCCAATCAGGTGGTCATATTTCCAACTACACTACTTGTGACTTGGAGAGATCACATAGACTTGTTGTATCTTAGCTGCCATGTCATAAGCGGAGAATATAATAACTCCCTTCTCCTATTTGTGGATGTTGTTGTTTTTTTAATGGTTGTGTGTGGTGGAAGTACTGGGTTTTAACGCTTGGGTACTGTCCTTTAGTCTTTGTGTTCATGTCTGGTACTCTACGACTTGAGCCACAGATCCACTGGTGGCTTTTTGCTGCTTAATTGGAGTAAGAGACACAGGGACTCACCCTCACCCTCAGCCAAACCCTAAGTCTAAACTTCACACTCACCCTAACCCTAACCCTAATCTTAACCCTAAACCTCACCCTAACCCTAAACCTGACCTTCACCCTAGCCCTCACCCTAACCGTAATCCTAATCCTAACCCTCATCCTAACCCTCCCCATAACCCTAAACCTAACCCTTACCCTAACCCTAACCCTCAGCCTCACACTAACCCTCATCCTAAATCTCACCCTAACCCTAAACCTCATCCTAAACCTGACACTAATCATAACCCTAACCCTCACCTTAAGCTGAACCATAACCCTCACCCTCATGCTCGGCCTAAGCCTAAGCCTAAGCCTAGCCCGGACCCTAACCCTAACCCTAACCCTAACTCTAACCCTAAATCTCACCCTCACCCTAACCCTAACACTAAATCTAACCCTAACCCTAACACTAACAATAACCCTAAACCTCACCCTAACCATAATCCTCACCCTAACCCTAAACCTCAACATAACACTTACCCTAACCCCACCACTAACCCTTAAAATAGCCCTAACCCCAACCTCACCCTAACCAGAACCCTAACACGAACCCTCAACCTAAGCCTAATCTTCATGCTCAACTTAACCCTAACCCTAACCATAATCCTCACCCTAACCCTAACCCTCATCCTAACACTTACACTCACCCTAACACTAATCCAAATCCTAATCCTAACCCTAACCCTAACCCTCACCCTCACTCTCACCATAACCGTAACACTAACCCTTACGCTAACAATAACCCTAATCCTAACCCTAACCCTCACCCTAACCATAACCCACACCATAACCCTAAGTTCACCCTAATACCCTCACCCTAACACTAACCCTAACCCTAACACTAACCCTCACACTAACCCTAACCATCACCCTAACCCTAAACCTCACCCTATCACTAACCCTAAACCTCAACCTCAACTTAGCCCTCACCCTAATCCTAACCCTCATCCTCACACTGAACCTCAAACTCACCCTAACACTTACCCTCAATCTAACCCTCACCCTCACTCTAAACCTAACCCTAACCCTCACCCTAACCCTAACCTTCACCCTTACCATAACCCTCACCCTCAGTCTAACCCTCAAATTTACCCTTACCGTTACCCCCACCCTAAACCTGACCCTAACCCTTACCCTCACCCTACCCCTACCCCTAAACCCTAAACCACACCCTCACTCTAATCCTAACTCTAACCCTAACACTAACACTAAACCTCACCCTAACTCTATCCCTAACACTTATCCTCAACCAAACGCTCAGCCTAACCCTAAGCCTAAGCCTAACACTTACCCTAACCCACACCCTCACCCTAGCCCTCACCCTAACACTAATCCTAACCATAACCCTCATCCTAACACTCACCCTAACCCTAAACCTAAACATCACCCTAACTCTAAGCCTCACACCCACCCTCACCCTCAGCCTAACCCTAAGCCTAATCCTAACACTAAACCTAACACTCACACTCACCCTCACCCTAAACCTTATCCTAACACTAACTCTAACACTAACCCTAAACCTCCACCTAACCCTCACCCTAACCTTAACCCTAAAACTAACCCTAACCCTAACCCTGACCTAACCCTCCAACTAACCCTAAACCTAACCCTATACCTCACCCTTACCCCAACCCTGGACCTAACCCTCACCCTCAACCTCACCCTCACCATAACTCTAACCCTAATCCTAACAATAACCCTAATCCTAACCCTAAACCTAACCCTAACCCTAACCCTAATGCTAACACTCACCCTCACCCTAACGCTAAACCTAACTCTCACCCTAACCCTAACCCTAACACAAACCCTAACCCTAACCCTCAACCTAACCCTCACCCTAACCCTAACTCTAACCCTAAAACTCATCCCCACCCAAAACCTAACTCTAACCCTAATGCAAACCCTAAACCTCACCCTAACCATAACCGTAACCCTCACCCTCACCCTCACCGTAACCTTAACCCTAAACCTAACCCTATCAATTACCTTAACCCTAATCTTAACCCTCAACCAAACCATAAACCTCACCCTAACCCAATACCTGACCCTAACACATATCCTCACCGTAACACTAACCCTAACCCCAACACGAACCCTCACACTAGCCCTAAACTTAACCTCACCCTAACCCTAACCGTAACCCTAACCCTCACCCTAACCCTAACCCTCATGCTAAACGGAACCCTAACCTTAACCTTAAATCTCACCCTAACACTAACCCTCGTCCTTACACACTCACCATAACACTAAACCTAATCCTAATCCTAACCCTAAGCCGAAACCTCACCCTCACCCTCACCGTAACCATATCCCTAACCCTAACACTAACAATAAACCTAACCCTAACCCTAACCCTCACCCTAAACATAACCCTCACCCTAAACCTAACCCTCACCCTAACACTTTCACCCTAACACTAACCCTAACCCTAACAGTAACCCTCACACTAACTCTAACCATCACCCTAACCCTAAACTTCACCCTAACACTAACCCTAAACCTCAACCTCACCTTAGCCCTCAGCCTAACCCTAACCCTCATCCTCACCCTAAACCTCACACTAACCCTAACACTTATCCTCAATCTAACCCTCACTCTCACTCTAACCCTAACCCTAAACCTCACCCTAACCCTAACTCTCACACTTACCATAACCCTCACCCTCAGCCGAACCCTCAACTTTACGCTTACCATCACACCCACCCTGACCCTCACCTTAACCCTAACCCTCACCCTAACCCTAACTCTACCCCTAAACCTCACCCTCAACCTAACCCTAACTCTAACCCTAACTCTAACACTAAACCTCACCCTAACCCTTATCCTCAACCAAAGGCTCAGCCTAAACCTAAGCCTAAGCCTAAAACGTACCCTAACCCACACCCTCACCCTAGCCCTCACCCTAACCCTAATCCTAACCATAACCCTCATCCTAACCCTCACTGTAACCCTAAAACTAACCATCACCTTAATTCTAATCCTTAACCCCACCCTCACACTCAGCCTAACCCTAAGCCTGAGCCTAAGCCTAACCCTCACCCTAACCCTCACCCTCCCCCTCCCCCTAACCCTAATCCTAACCCTAACTCTAACACTAACCCTAAACCTCAACCTAACACTCACCCTAACCTTAAACCTAAAACTAACCCTAACCCTAACCCTCTACCTAACCCTCAAACTGACCCTAAACCTAACCCTAAACCTCACCTCAGCATAACCCTAATCCTAACCATAAACCTAAAACTAACCCTAACCCTAAACCTAACCCTAACCCTCACCCTAACCCTAAAACTACCCCTCAGCCTAACGCTAACCCTCACCATCAACTCAACCCTGTTTCTAACACAAATGCTCACTCTCAACCTAAGCCTCAGCCTAACCCTTACCCTCACCATAACCCTATCCATTACCCTCTCTCTAACCCGCACCCTACACCTTCCCCTCACCCTAAGCCTAACCCTAACCCAAACCCTAAACCTAACCCTAACCTTTACCCTAACCCTCACCCTAACTCTCACCCTAACCTAACCCTAACCCTCACCCTAACCCTCACCCTAACCCTAAACGTAACCCTAACCCTCACCCTCACCGTAACTGTCATCGTTACCCTTACGCTCACCCTATCCTTAAACCTAACAATAACCCTCACCCTAACCCTCACCCGAACCCTCACTCTCACCTTCACCCTCACCCTAAACATCACCCTAACCCTAAACCTCAACCTAACCTTAACCCTCACCCTCACATTAACCCTAACCCTAACACTCAACCCTCACCCTAAACTTAACGCTAAACCTAACCCTCACCATCATCCTAGCGCTCAACCTAACCATAACTCTAACCCTAACCCTAACCCTAAATCTCACCTGCACCCTCAACCTCACCCTCACCCTCAGCCTAATCCTAACCCTAACCCTAATACTAACCCTAAACCTCACACTAACCCTACATCTACCCCTAACGCCAAACCTAATCTTCACCCTCAACCTCACATTAACCCTTAACTGCACCCTCACCTATACCTCACATTAAATCCAACCCTCACACTCAACCTAAGGCTAACCCTAACCCTCACCCTCACCCTCACCCTAACCCAAACCCTCACCTTAACCCTCACCATAACCTTAACCATAACCCTAACCCTCACCCTAACCCTAAACCTAAACCTAACCCTAAACCTCACCCTAACAGTTACACTCATCATAACCCTAACCCTAACACTCACCCTTACCCTAAACTTAACCCTAAACCTCACCATAACCCTCAAACTAAACCTAATGCAAAACCGAAACCTCACCCTCACCCTAAAGCTAAAGCTACCCGTAACAATCACCCTCACCCTAAACCTCACCCTAAACCTTACCCTCACCCTAACTCTAATCCTAACCCTCACACTAAACTTAAACCTCAACCTAACCCTAAACCTCACCCTCACCCTAAGCCTCACCCTATACATAACCCTAACTCTAATGCTCACCCTAAACCTAACCTTCATCCTAACCCTAAACCTCACCCTAATCTTCACTCTAACCCTAACCCTAACCCTTACATAACCGAAACCCTCACACTCTCCCTGATCCTCACCCTATCCCTCAACCTCATCCTCGCCCTCACCATAAACCTAACCTTCACACTAATCATAACATTAACCCTAACCCTCACCGTAACCCTCACCCTAGCCCTAACCCGAATTTTAACCCTCACCATCACCCTCACCCTAACCCTTACCCTCATCCTCACCCTCACCCTAACCCTCACACTAACCCTAAACCGCACGCTAACCCTAACACTAAACAAAACCCTCATCCTATCCCTCAAACTAAGCCTAACCCTCACCCTCACCATCACACTAAACATAACACTAACCCTCACCCTCACCCTAATCCTTAACCTCACCCTAACCCTAACACTTACCCTTACCTAACCATCACCCTAATCCTACCATTCACCCTAAACCTATCCCTACCACTTACCCTAACACTCATCCTAACCCTAACCCTAACCCTAACCCTCACCCTAACACTAACCCTACCCCTACCCTAACCCTGAAAAACACCCTAACCCTCATCCTAACCCTAATGCAAACCCGAACCCTAAACCTCACCCTAACCCTAACCCTAAACCTCACATGAACCCTAACCATCACTCTAACCCTAAACTTCATCCTATCCCTGACAATCACCCTAATCCTCACCCTAACCCTAATCTTAACCCTTAGCTAACTGAAACTCTCAAACTCACCCTAACCCTCAACATCACATTAGACCTCACCATAAACCTAACCATAAACCCAACAATAACACTCATCGTCACCCTAAACCTAACCCTAAGCCTTAACCTTACCCTAACCCTAACCCTAACTCTAATCCTCACACTAACCCTAACCCTCATCCTAACCATAACCCTCACCCTCACATTAAACCTCACCCTAATCCTTACCCTCACCCTAAACCTCACCCTAAATCTAACCCTCAAACTAACCCTACCCTCATCCTAACCCTAACTCTAACACTTACCCACAACCTAGCCCTAACCCTAACCTTAACCCTAACCCTAACCCTAACCCTAAACCTAACCCTAACACTAACCCTAACCCTCACACTAACACTCAGTCTAACTCTAACCCTAAACCTCCCCATCACCCTAACCCTCACACTAACCCTAACCCTCACCTTAAACCTAAACCTAACCCTCACCTTCACCCTCAAGCTCACCCTCAGCCTAACCCTAAAGCTAACACTAATCCTAACCCTAACACTCACCCACACCCTCACCCTCACCCTAACCCTAAACCTAACCCTCAACCTCACCCTCAGCCTCACCCTAACCCTCACCTTCACCCTCACCCTAACCCTAACCCTATCCCTATCGCTCACCCTAATCCTAATGCTAACCCTAACCCTCACCCTCACCCTAACCCTCACACTAACCCTTACCCTCACCCTAACCCTAACCTCACCCTCATTCTAACCCTCACTCTAACACTTACCCAAAACCTAACGCTCACGCTAACCCTCACCCTAACACTAACACTAACACCAACCCTAAACCTCACCCTCACCCTCACCCTCAGCCTAAACTAACACTATCCCTCACCCTCATCCTAAACCTAACGCTCACCCTAACCCTCACCCTCACCCCCACCCTCTCACCAACCCTAAGCCTCATCCTAAACCTAACCCTAACCCTCACATGAAACCTAACCCTCACCCTAACCCAAACCCTCAAACTAACCCTATCCCTAACCCTAATCCTCACTTTACCCTAATCATCACCCTAACCGTTACAGTCACCCTCACCCTAACAATCACACTAACAATAACCCTCACCCTAACCCCAACCCTAACACTCACCCTCACCCTCACCCTCAGCCTAACAAAAACCCTAAACCTAAACCTCACCCTCACCCTAACCCTAACCCTCACCCAAATCATAACACTAATCCTCTCCTTATCCCTAACCCTTACCCTAACCCTAACCCTCAACCTCACCCTAGACCTCACCCTAACACTAACCCTAACCTTAACCATCATCCTCACCCTAACCCTCACACTAGTCCTAACACTAACCAAAACCCGCAACCTAACCCTCACCCTCACCTTAACCCTAACCTTCACACTATCCCTCACCCTAACCCTAACCCTAACACTCACTCTTACTCTAACCCTCATTCTAAACTTTACCCTCACCCTAGTCCTAACCCTTGCACTCACCATAACACTCACCCTAACACTAATGCTAACCCTAACCCTCACCCTCACCCTAAGCATCACCCTAACACTTACCCTAACCTTAACCCTAACCCTAATCCTGACCCTAAACTTCAAAAACATATCCCTCAGCCTACCCCTAAACCTAACATTCACCCTAACCCTATCTGTAACCCTCACCCTAACCCTCACCGTAAACTTTTCCCTAACCATAAACCTAAACCTAACCCTAAACCTCAAAATATCCCTAACCCTAACCCTAACCATCACCCTCACCCTAAGCCTAACCCTCATCCTAACTCTCACCCTCACTCTAATCCTCACCCTAATCCAAATCTAACCCTCACCCTAACCTTAACCCTAACATTAACCCTAACCCTCACACTAAACCTCAACCTAACCCTAACCATATCCCTGTCCCTAACCTTCACCCTAAACCTCAAACTTACCCTAACCCTCACCCTCACTCTAACCCTCACCCTAATCCTTAACCTCACGTTAACCCTAACACTAACCCTCACCCGAATTCTTACGCTCACCCTAACCCTCATGCTATCTCTCATCCTAACCCTCACCGTAATCCTTATCCTAAACCTAACCCTAACCCTAACCCTCACCCTAACCCTCACCCAAACCGTAACACTTACCCTAACACTAACCCTCACCCTCACCCTAAACCTCACCCTAGACCTAACATTAACACTAACCAAAATCCTGACATTAATTCTCACACTAACTCTAACCTTCACCCTACCCCTACCCCTAAACCTAACCCTAACACTCATCCTCACCCTAAACCTCATCAGAACACTTACCCTCACCCTAACCCTCACCCTAAATATAACCCTAACCCTACCCTATCACTCACCCTAACCCTAACCCTAACCCTCACCCTCACTCTAACCCTCACTCTAAACCTTACCCTCACCCTAGCCATAATGCTAACGGTCACCATAACCCTCACCCATAACTTAAGCCTAAACCTAACCCTAAACCTCACCCTAACCCTCCCCATAACCCTAACCCTAATCCTCACCCTCAACCTAAACCTAACCCTAATCCTTAATCTCACCCTAACCATAATCCTAACCCACACAGTAATCCTAACTCTCACCCTAACCCTAAACTTATCCCTCCCTGTAACCCTCACCTAACACTAACCCTAAAATAAAACCTCACCCTTAGCCTAACCCTACCCCTCATGCTCAACCTAACCCTCAACCTCAACATCACCCTAACCCTAACCCTAACCATCACCTAAACCCTAACCCTCACGTGAACCCTCACCCTCACCCTCACCTCACCCTCACCCTAAACATCACACTAACCTTAACCCTCACCCTAACCCTAAACCTAACACTCAGCCTAAACCTAAAGGTCACCCTAACACAAAAACTCATCCTAAACCTCAAACTAACCCTAACGCTAACCATTACACTAACCCTAACCCTCAATCTCAGCCTCACCCTCACCCTAACATTAACCCTCACCCTCACCATCACCCTAAACCTAACAATAACGTTCACCCTCACCCTAATCCTTAACCTCACGCTAACCCTAACCCTTACCCTAACCCTAACCGTCACTCTAATCCTAACATTCACCCTAACCCTAAACCCACCCCTTAACCTAACCCTCATCCTAACCCTAACCCTAACCCTAACCCTCACCCTAACACTAACCCTAACCCTAACCTTAACCCTAGTATTAACCCTATCCCTCACCCTATCCGTCAACCTAATACTAACCCTAACCCTAACCATAACCGTCAACCTAAAGCTCACCCATAAACTAACTCTCAACCTCAACCTAACCCTCACCTTAACCCTTACCCTCAACCTCACCCTAACTCTCACACTAACCCTAACACTCACCCTAAACCTAAAGCTAAACCTAACTCTGACCCTAACCCTAATGCTCACCCTAATCCTCACCCTCACCCTAACACTCACCCTAACATTTACCCTTACCTTATCTCAAACGCTAAACCTAACTCTACCCCTCACACGAAACCTACATCTCACTCTAACACTAAACATTCTCCCTACCCTAACACTAAACTTCACCCTAACCCTCAGCTTAACCCTTACCCTAACCCTAAACCTATCCCTAACCCTAAACATCACCTTATCCCTAACGCTAACCCTAACCCTCACCCTCACCCTAGCCCTCACCATAACCCTCAACCTAACCCCAACCCTCAACCTAAACCTAACACTTAACCTAACCCAAACACTTACCCTCAACCTAACCCTCACCCTAAAACTAACCATACCACTAAACAAAACCCTCAGACTTAACCTCACCCTAACCCTAACCCTAATCCTACCCCTCAACCTACCCTTCACCCTAACCCTAACCCTAACTCTCACCCTCACCCTAACCCTCACCTGAACTCTTACACTCACCCTAACCCTCACCCTATCCCTAACACTAGCCCTCACCCTAACCCTCACACTAACCTTAACCCTATAACCCTCACCCTAACCCTCACTCCAACCCTAACCCTAAACCTAACCCTTACCCTCACCCTAACTCTCACCCTAACCCTTAACCTCCTCCTAACTCTAAACCTAAACCTTAACCTAAACCTCACACTATCCCTAACCCTCACCCTAAACCTAACCCTACCCCTTACCCTAATCCTCATCCTATCCCTAACTCTAAACCTAACCCTCACCCAAATCCTCATTCTCACCCTCACCCTCATCCTCAACCTAACCCTAACCCTAACCATAATCCTAACCCTAACCCTCACCGTAACTCTAACCCTAACCCTCACACTCACACTCACCCACACCCTAACCCTAAACCTAACCCTAACATTCACCCTAACCCGAACCCCAACCCTCACCCTCACACCTTAACCCTAACCCTAACCCTAAACCTCACCCTCACCCTAAACCTCACCCTCACACTTACCCTCATCCCAACCCTAAGTCTAACCCTTAACCTAACCCTCACACAAATCCTAACCCTCACCCAAACCTTAACCAAACCCTCACGCTAATACTCATCCTATCCCCAACCCTAATATTGACCCTCACCCTAACCCTAAACCTAACCCTAAACCTAAACCTAACCCTCAAATTTATGTAAGCGAAAACCTCACCCTCAACCTCACCCACACCCTAACCCTCACCCTCACCCTAACCCTCACCCTAACCCTCACTCTATCCCTAACCCTAACGCTATCTCTCACTGTCACCCTAACCCTCAAACTCACCCTCACCTTAACACTAACCCTAATCCTCACCATAGACCTTCCCCTAACCCTAATGCTAATCGTAAAGCTCATCCTCACCCTAAACCTTATACTAACCCTATCAATCACCCTCACCCTAACCCTCACCTTAACACTTACCTCACCCTAAACCAAACCCTAACTCCTACTCTAACCCTCACACTAACCCTAACCCTAACCCTCACCCTAACCCCATCCCTAACATTAACCCTAAACTTCACCCTAATTCTCAACCTAACCCTAACATTAACCCTAACCCTCACCATCACCCTAACCCAACCCCTAAGCCTAAACCTAACCCTAACCCTCAGCATAACCCTCACCCTAACACTAATGCTAACCCTAACCCTCACCCTCACCCTAAGCCTCACCCTAACAATTACCCTGACCTTAATCCTAACTCTAATCCTGACCCTAAACCTCACAAAAAACCTATCTCTCAGCCTACCCCTAACCCTAAAATTCACCCTAACCCTAACCCTAAACCTAACCCTAACACTCACCGTAAACTTTTCCAGAACCCTAAACCTAAACCTAACCCTAAACCTCACAATATCCCTAAGCCTAACCCTAACCGTCACACTCACCCTAAGCCTCACCCTTATCCTAACCCTCACCCTCATTCTAATCCTCACCCTAATCCTAACCCTAACCCTCAACCTAACCCTAACCCTGACATTAACCATAACCCTCACACTAAACCTCAACCTAACCCTAAACCTACTTCTAACACTAAACCTCACCCTAAACCTCACACTTACCTTAAACCTCACCCTCACCCTAACACTCACAATAACCCTTACCCTCACGTTAACCCTAACACTAAACCTAACTCTAAGCCTCACACTAAACCTATCCCTCACTTTACCCCTAACCCTAACATTCACCCTAACCCAAACCCTAACCCTCACTGTAAATTTTACCCTAACCCTAACCCTATCCCTAACCCCAATTCCCACCCTAACCCTAACCTCACCCTCACCCGCACCTTAGCCCTCACTCTAACCCTCAATCTAACCCTAACCCTCATTTAACCCTAAACCCTACCCTAACACTAAGCCTCACCCTCACCCTAACCCACACCCTAACCCTAACCCTAACACTAACCAAAACCCTCACCCTAACCTCACCCTAACCCTAACCCTCACCCTAATCCTCACCCTCACACTAAACCTCATCTTAACCCTAACACTAACCCTCAACCTAACCTTAACCCTCACCCGAACTCTTACCCTCACCCTAACCCTCACCCTAACTCTCATCCTAACCCTCACCCTAATACTTACTCTAACCCTAACCCTAAACCTCACACTAACCCTCACCCAAACCGTAACACTTACCCTAACACTAACCCTCACACTCACCCTAAACCACACCCTAGACCTAACCCTAATACTAACAAAAACCCTCAAAGTAACCCTCACCCTAACTCCAACCCTCACCCTACCCCTAACCCTCACCCTAACCCTAACACTCATCCTCACCCTAAACCTCCCCCGAACACTTACCCTCACCCTAACCCTCACCCTAAACCTAACCCTAACCTCACCCTATCCCTCACCCTAACCCTAACCCTAACCCTCACCCTCACTCTAACCCTCATTCTAAACCTTACCCTCACCCTTGCCCTAACCGTAAACCTCACCGTAACCCTCACCCTAAACTTAACCCTAAACCTAAACCTAACACTCACCCTAACCCTCCCCATAACCCTAACCCAAACCCTAATCCTCACCCTCACACTAAACCTAACCCTAATCCTTACCCTCACCCTAACCATAACCCTAACCCACACAGTAATCCTAACTCTCACCCTAACCCTAACCCTATCCCTCCCTGTAACCCTCACCTAACACTAACCCTAAACCTAAACCTCACCCTAACCCTAAACCTAACCCTCATGCTCACCCAAAACTTCAACCTCACCATCACCCTCACCCTAACCCTAACCCTCACCAAAACCCTAATCCTCACGAGAACCAGAAACATCACCCTCAGCCTCAGCCTCACCCTAAACATCACACGAACCCTTAGCCTCACCCTAACCCTAAACCTAACACTCAGCCTAAACCGAACGGTCACCCTAACCCAAAACCTCACCCTAATCCTCAAACTAACCCTAACGCTAAACATTACCCTAACCCTAACCCTCACCCTCACCATCACCCTAAACTTAACACTAACCCTCACCCTCACCCTAATCCTTAACCTCACCCTAACGCTAACCCTTACCCTTACTCTAACCATCACCCTAATCCTAACATTCACCCTAATCCTAATGCTACCCCTTACCCTAACCCTCATCCTAACCCTAACCCTAACCCTCACCCTAACACTAACCCTAACCCTACCCCAACCCTCAAACCTAAACCTCACCCTAACCCTAATGCAAACCACAACCCTAAACCTCACCCTAACCATAACCCTAACCCTAAACCTCTCCTAACTCTCACCCTAACCATCACTCTAAACCTAAACTTCATCTTATCCCTGACCCTCCCCCTAATTCTTACCTTAAACCTTACCTAACCGAAACCCTCACCCTCAACCTCACCCTCACCCTAACCCTCAACCTCACATTAGACCTCACGATAAACCTTACCCTAAACCTAACAATAACCCTCACACTAACCCTCACCATCACCCTAAACCTAACCCTAAGCCTTAAACTTACCCTAACCCTAACCCTAACTCTAACCCTAACACTAACCCTAAACCTCATCCTAACCCTAGCCCTCAGCCTCACACTAAATCTCACCCTAAACCTTACCCTCACCCTTGCCCTAAACCTAACGCTCACCGAAACCCTCACCCTAAACTTAACCCTAAACCTAACCCTAACCCTCACCCTCACCCTCCCCATAACCCTAACCCTAACCCTAATCCTCACCCTCACACTAAACCTAACCCTAATCCTTACCCTCACCCTAACCATAACCCTAACCCACACAGTAATCCTAACTCTCACCCTAACCCTATCCCTCCCTGTAACACTCACCTAACACTAACCCTAAACCTAAAACTCAACCTAACCCTACCCCTACCCCTCATGCTCACCCTAAACTTCAACCTCAACATCACCCTCACCCTAACCCTAACCCTCACCCAAACCCTAACCCTCACGAGACCCCGAACCCTCACCCTCAGCCTCACCCTCACCTTAAACATCACACTAACCCTAAGCCTTACCCTAACCCTAAACCTAACACTCAGCCTAAACCGAACGGTCACCCTAACCCAAAACCTCACCCTAATCCTCAAACTAAACCAAAAGCTAACCATTCCCCTAACCCTAACCCTCACCCTCACCATCATCCTAAACCTAACACTAACCCTCACCCTCACCCTAATTCTTAACTTCACCCTAACCCTAACCCTTACCCTTACTCTAACCGTCACCCTAATCCTACTATTCTCCCTAACCCTAACCCTACCCCTTACCCTAACCCTCATCCTAACCCTAACCCTAACCCTAACCATCACCCTAACACTAACTCTAAACCTACACCTAATCGTCAAAAACACCCTATCCCTCACCCTAACCCTAATGCAAACCGAACCCTAAACCTCACCCTAATCCTAACCCTCACCCTAAACCTCACACTAACTCTAACCATCACTCTAACCCTAAACTTCATCCTATCCCTGATCCTCCCCCTAATCCTCCCCCTAACCCTAACCTTAACCCTTACCTAACCGAAACGCTCACCCTCACCGTCACCCTCAACAAAACCCTCAACCTCACATTAGACCTCACCATAAACCTTACGCTAAACCAAACAATAACCCTCACACTAACCCTCAAGGTCACCCTAAACCTAACCCTAAGCCTTACCCTCAACCTAACCCTAACCCTAACTCTAGCCCTCACACTAACCCTAACCCTCATCCTAACCCTAACCATCACCCTCACCCTAAACCGCACCCTAATCCTTACCCTCAACATAACCATAACCCTGACTCTAACCCTAAAACTAACCCTAACCTTCATCCTAACCCTCACTCTAACACTTACCCACAACCTAATCATAACCCTAAACCTCTCCCTAACCCTAACCCTAACCCTAACACTAACACTAACCATAACCCTTACTTCACCCTAATCATCACCCTAACCGTTACAGTCACCCTCACCCTAAAAATCACACTAACCCTAATCCTCACCCTAACCACAACCCTAGCACTCACTCTCACCCTCACCCTCAGCCTAACAAATATCCTAACCCTAAACCTCACCCTCACCCTCACCCTAACACTAACCCTAACCATCATCCTAAAACTAACCCTAACCCTCACACTCATCCTCAGCCTGACCCTAACCCAACCCTAAAGCTAAACCTAACCCTCACCCTCACTCTTACCCTAACCGTACTCCTCACCCTAACCCTCATCCTCACTCTAACCCAAACACTAACCCTAAACCTCACCTTCACCTTCAGCCTAACCCTAACCCTAACCCTCACCGTCACCCTAAACCTCAACCTAACCCTAATACTCACAATAACACTTAACATCACCCTAATCCTAAAATTAACCCTAACCCTCACCCTATCCTTCATCCTAATCCTAACCCTAACCCTAACCCTAACCTCACCCTAATGCTAACACTAACCCTCACCCTCACTCTAGCCCTCAACCTAACCCTAATCTTAACCCTAAACCTCACCCTCAGTCTCACATTAATCCTAACACCCTAACCCTGACCCTCACACTTATGCTCGGCCTAAGCCTAAGCCTTAGCCTAAGACAACTTAAGCCTCACATTCACCTTCACCCTACCCCTAACCATAACACTAACCCTTACCCTAAACCTCACACTAACTCTCACCCTAACGCTAACTGTAACTTCTACCACACCCTAACCCTAACACTCAACTTCACCCTAGCCCTCCGCCTAACACTAAGCCGAACCCTAACATTAACCCTAACCATAAATCTCACCCTAACCCTCATCCTAACCCTAACCCTCACCCTCACGCTAGTCCATACCCTAACTCTAAGCCTAAGCCTAACCCTAAACCTAAACCTCACTCTAACCCTAACCCAAACCCACAACCTAAACCGAACCCTCACCCTGACCCTCACCCTAACTCTAATCCTAAGCCTAACCCTAAACCTAATCCTCAAACTCACCCTCACCTTAACCCTATTCCTAATCCTAACCCTAGCCCTAACCCTCACCCTAAACCTCACACTAACACTACCTCTAACACTAACCCTAACCATAAACCTCACCCTCAGCCTCACCCTCACCACAAACTTAACCCTAACCATAAAAATAACAATAACCCTAAAACTAACCCTAACCCTAACACTCACTGTAACCTAACCCTAACCCTAACCATAACCCTAAACCTTACCCTAACCCTAACCCTAACCCTAATCATCACCCTCACCCTCACCCTAACCCAAACCCTAACCCTAACACTCACCCTAACCCTAACCCTAACCCTAAACCTACCCTAACCCTAACCATAAACCTAAACCTAACCCTAACCCTGAACCTCATCCTAACCCTCACCCTACCCCTAACCCTAACCCTCACACTAACCCTCACCCTCATGCTCGGCCTAAGCCTAACCCTAACCCTAAACCTAACCCTCACCCTAACCCTCACCCTAACCCTAACCCTAACCCTGACTCTCACCCTCACCGTAACTTTAAACCTAATCCTAATCCTACCAATAACCTTAACCCTAACCCTAACACTCACCCTATCCATAACCCTCACCCTAACCCTAACCCGAACACTAACCCGAACCCTCACTCTCACCCTTAGGCTCGGCCTAAACCTAAGCCTAAGCCTAAGACTAACCCTTACCCTCACACTCAACCTCACCCTAACGCTAACAGTAACACTCACCCTAACCCTAACCCTCACCCTCACCCTGACCCTCCGCCTAACACTAAGACAATCACTAACCCCAACCCTAACCCTAATACTAACCCTAAACCTAACCCTCACACTAAACCTCACCCTAACCCTCACCCTCACCCAAGCCCATAACCTAACCCTAAGCCTAATCCTAACCCTCACCCTAAACCTCACTCTAACCCTAACCCCAACCCTCACCCTAAACCTAACCCTCACCCTCACCCTCTGCATAACTCTAATCCTATCACCAACCCTAACCCTCACCTTAAACCTCACCTTAACGCTAACCCCAACACAAACCCTAACCCTAAACCTAACCATAAACCTCACTCTCAGCCTCACCCTCACTGCAAACTTAACTCTAACCATAAGACTAACAATAACCCTAACGCTAACCCTAACCATAACCCTAACCGTCACTGTAACCCTACCCTTAACCCTAATCCTAACCGTAACCCTAAACCTTACCCTAACCCTAACCCTAACTCTAACCCTAATTCTCACCCTCAACCTCACCCTAAACCAAACCTTAACTCTAACCCTCACCATAACCCTAACCTTCACCCTAACCCTCACCCTAATCCTAATACTAACCCTCAGCCTAACACTTACACTAACCCTAAGTATAAACCTAGCCCTAACGCTCACCCTAACCCAAACCCTAACCCTAACCCTCACCAGTACCCTAACCCTCACTCTAAGTCTTAACCTCAGCCCCACCCTAAACCTCACACTTAACGGAAACCTCACCTTAACTCTAAATCTAATCATCACCCTCACCGTCACCCTCATGCTAACCCTAATCCTAACGCTCACCCTAACCCTAAAACTCACCCTAAACCTCACCTTAAACCTCACTCTCACCCGCACCTTCACCCTAACCCTAAACCTAACCCTCACACTAACCCTCACCCTAAACCTAATGCTAACTCTAACACTCACACTAAACCTCATGCTCTAACTTATCAACACCACAAACCTAACCCTAACCTTAACCCTCACACTCACCCTAAATCTCACCGTAACCCTAAACCTAATCATAACCCTCACCCTCAAGATAACCCTAACCCTAACCCTCACCCTCACCCTAACCCTCTCCATAAACCTTACCCTCACCCTCACCCTCACCCTCAACATAACCCTCACACTAAACCTAACTCTCACCCTAAACCTAACCCTACCCCTCACCCTAACCCTCACCCTAAACTTAACCCGTACCCTATCCCTTACCCTAACCCTCACCCTTAATGTAACCCTCACCTTTACTCTTACCATCACGCTCATACTAACCCTCACCCTAACGCGAACCCACATCCTAACCCTCACCCTAACCCTAACCCTAACCATCACCATAACCCTAAGCCTCACCCTCACCATCACCCTCAGCCTAAACCTAACCCTAACACTAACCCTCACCCTCACCCTAGCATTCAGCCTAACCCTAATTCTACCCCTAACTCTCATCCTAAACCTCACCCTAACCTTAAGGATAACCATCACCCTAAGACTAATCCTCACCCCCACCCTCACCTTCAGTCTAACCCTAAGCCTAAGCCTAATCCTAACCCTAACCCTAACACTAACCCCAAACCTCAAAGTAACCCTCACCCTAACCCTAAAGCTAACCCTAACACTAACCCTAACCCTAACCCTCAACCTAACCCTCCCCCACAACCTAACTCTAACCCTAAACCTCATCCTGACCCTATCCCTAATCCTAACCCTAACCCTTAACCTCACCCTAACCCTAACCCTAAAGCTCACGATCAACCTCACCTAAACCTCACACTAACCCTAACCATAATCCTCAATCTAATCCTCACCCTAAACCTAACCCTAACCATTACCCTAACCCTAATCCTAAACTTCACCCTCACCCTAAACTTAATCCTAACCCTAACCCTAACCCTCGCCCTAACCTTAACCCTCACCCTTAAGGGAACCCTAACACTCATCCTAACCCTCACCCTAACCCTAATCCTAAACCTCACCCTAACACTAACCCTAACACTCACCCTCACCCTAGCACTCACCCTAACCCTAAACCTAACCCTAATCCTCATGCTACCCATCACCCTAACACTAACCCTAACCCTCACCCTAACCTTAACAATAGCCCTCAACCTAACCCTAATCCTCGCGCTCACCATAACCCTAACCCTAACCCTAAACTCAAACCGAACCCTAACTCTCACACTATCCCTAACCCTAGCACTCAACCTAACCCTAACCCTCACCCTTACCCTCACCCTCAGCAAAACCCTAAGCCTAACCCTAACCCTTAACCTAACCCTCACACTCACCCTAACCCTTATCCTAATCCTAATCCTAACCCTAAGCCTAAACATCAACCTGACCCTAACACTCACCCTAACCCTAACACTAACCCTAACCTTAACCCTCGACCTAACTCTCCCCCTAAGGCTAAGTCTAACCATAAACCTCAACCTAAACCTAACCCTAATCCTAACCCTAACCCTAAACCTCACCCTAACCCTAAATCTAACCCTCACCCTCACCCTTACTGTAACTCTAAACCTAACCCTAACAATAACACTATTCCTAACCCTAAACCTAAACTTAACCCTAACACTAACCCTAATCCAAACACTCACCCTCAACCTAACCCTAACTCTCACCCCCACCCTCACACTCAGCCTCAGCCTAAGCCTAAGCCTAACCCTAACCCTAACCCTCACACTCACCCTAACACTAAACCTAATCCTAACCCTAACCCTAACCTTCACCCTCACCCTAACCCTCACCTTAACCTTAACCCTAACATTAACCCCAAACCTAACCCACACCCTCAGATTCACCCTAAACCTAACGCTAACCCTAAACGTCATCCTGACCCTCTCCCTTAACCCTACACCTCACTGTAAACCTAAAACTCAAACTCACTCTCAGCCTAGCCCTCAACCTAACCTTAATCCTAACCATAAACCTCATCCTAAACCTCTCCATAATCCTAAGCCTAACCCTCACCCTAACCCTATCTCACCATCAACCTGACCCTCAGCTTAACCCTAACTCTAACACACACACTCACCCTCATCCTAACCCTAAGCCTAACCCTAAACCTAACCCTAACCTACACACTCACACTCACCCTATCATTAATTCTAATCCTAACCATATTCCTCCCCCTAACTCTCTCCCTAACCCTAACCCTACCCCTCACAAAAACTCTAACCCTAACCCTCACCCTCAGCCTCAGCCTAAGCCTAAGCCTAAACCTAACCCTAACCCTCACACTCACCCTAACTTTAAACCTAATCCTAAACCTAACCCTAACCCTCACCCTCACCCTAACCCTCACCTTAACCTTAACCCTAACACTAACCCTAACCATAACCCTCACCCTCAACCTCACCCTAACCCTAACTCTAACCCTAAATCTCACCTTCACACTTACCCTGACCCTAATCCTATCCTTAAACCTGAACTTCACCCTAACCCTAAACCTAAACTTCACCCTCACCCTAGCCCTCCCCCTAACCTCAATCCTAACCCTAACCCTCATACTAACCCTCCCCTAACCCTAACCCTAACCCTAACACTAATCCTAACCCTCACCCTCAAACTAAACCTCAGCCTAATCCTAACATTAACCCTAACCCTCACCCTAACCCTAACACTCACCCTAACTCTAATCCTAACCCTAACCCTAACCCTCACACTCACCCTCACCTTAACACTAATCCTAATCCTAACCCTATCACGAACCCTGAGCCACACACTAAACCTCACCCTAACCCTTACCCTAACAGTAACCCTAACCTTAACCTAACCCTCACCATAAATCTAACTCTAAACCTAAACTTCACCCTCACCTTAACCCTGAACCTAACCCTAATCCTAAACCTCACCCTAAACCTAAACCTTATCCTAACAGTTACCCTCACCCTAACACTAACACTAACCCTATCACTAACCCTCACAATAATGCTAACCATCACCCTAAACCTAAACCTCACCCTATCCCTAACCCTAAACCTCAACTTCACCTTAGCCCTCACCCTAAGCCTAACCTTCATCCTCACCCTAAACCTCACACTAACCCTAACACTAATCCTCAATTTAACCCTCACCCTCACCCTAAATTCTTACCCGACCCTCACCCTTACCATAACCCTCAACCTCAGCCGAACCCTCACCTTTACTCTTATAGTCACCCTCATCCTAACCCTCACCCTAACCCTAACCCTCATCCTAACCCTCACCCTAACCGTAACCCTAACCATCACCCTAACCCTAACCCTTGGCTCACCTTCAGCCTCAGCATAACCCTAAGCCTAAGCCTAAACCTATCCCTAAACCTCACAGTCATTGTAGCCCTCACTCTAACTCTTATCCTAACCCTAACCCTCATCCTAACCCTAAACCTAACCATAAACTAAACCAGCACTCTAAACCTAATCCTCATCCCCACCCTCACACCTCAGCCTAAACCTAAGCCTAAGCCTAACCCTAACCCTCACACTCACCCTCACCCTAACCCTAATCCTAACCCTAACCCTAACCCTAAACCTAAAACTCAACCTAACCCTCACCGTAAACCTAACCCTAAACCTAACCCTCACCCTGACCTTAGTCCTCACCCTAACCCTCACCCCAAACCTAACCCTCACCCTCACCCAAACCCGAACCTTAACCCTCACCCTAAGCCTAACCCTAACATTAACCCTAAACCTCACCCTAACCCTAACACTAACCCTCACAATCACCCTAGCCCGCATCCTAACCCTACTTGTAACCCTAAACCTCATCCTAACCCTCACCCTAAACCTAACCTTAACCCTCACCCTGAACCTAAACCTAATTCTCACCCTCAAACTAAACCTAACCCTAAACCTCATCATAACCCTAACCCTAAACCTCACCCTAACCCTAAACCTAACCCTCACCCTCACCCTAGCCCTCATCCTAACCCTAATCCTAACCGTAACCCTTGTGCTAACCCTCACACTAACCCTAACCCTAACTCTCACCCTAAACCAAGCCCTACTCCTAACTCTCAACCTATACCTAAACTTAACCCTAACCCTAAACCTCACCCTCATGATACCCCTCACACTAACCCTAATCCTAAACCTAACCCCATTATAACCATCACCCTAAACCTAACCCTAACCCTCACCCTAACCCTAACCCTCACCCTCACTCTCAGCCTAACCCTAAGCCTACCTCTAACCCTAACCCGAACCCTAACCCTCACACTCACCCTCACCCAAACCCTAACCTAAAACGAACCCTATCCCTAACCTAAAACTCACCCTAAAACTCAAACTAAACCTAAACCTAAAACTAATCCAACAGTAACCCTCACACTAACCCTAACCTTAAGTCAAACTCTAACCCTAAACCTCAACCCCACCCTAACCCTAACCCTCACCCTCACCCTCTCCCTCAGCCTATCCCTAAGCCTAAACCTAACCCAAACCCAAACCCTCACACTCACCCTCACCCTAAACCTCAGCCTTACCCTAAGACTAAGCTTAAGCCTAAACCTAACCCTAACCCTCACCTTAACCATAAGCCTCACCCTAACCCTAACACTCACTCTAACTCTAACCCTAACCCTCACCCTCACCAACACCCTCACCCTAACTGTAACCCTCACCCTCACCCTAAATCAAACCCTAACCCTAACCTGACCCAATCCCTAAGCCTAACTCTAAACCAAACCCTAAACCTCACACTCACCCTCAACCTAAATTAATCCTAAACCTAACCCTATCCCTAACCCTAACCCTCACACTAACCCTCACCCTAGTGCTCACCCTAACCCTAATCCTAACCCTAAACCTCAACCTAACCCTCACCCTAACCCAAACCCTCACCCTAACCCTAACTTTAAGCCTCACTTTCATGCTAGGCCTAGGCCTAAGCCTAAGCTTAAGCCTAACCCTAACACTCACCTAACCCTAACACGAACACTAACCTTAACTCTAACCCTAAACCTCACACTCACCCTAACCCTAAACCTAACACTAACTCTAAAACTCAACCTAACCCTAACCCTCACCCTCACCCTAGCCCTCAGCCTAACCCTAATCCTAACATTAATCCTCATCCTAAACCTCACCCTAACCCTAAACCTAACCCTCACCCTAACCCTAGCCCTAACCCTAACCCTAACCCTCAACCTAATCATAACCGTCACTCTCACCGTAACCCTAACCCTCACCCTAAACCCAAACTTAACTGGAACCCTAACTCTCACCCTAACCCTAACCCTAACCCTCAGCCTAATCCTAAGCCTCACCCTCACCCTCACCCTAATAATAAATCTAACAATAACCCTAACCCAAACCCTCACAATCAGCCTCACCCTTACCCTAACTCTAACCATAAAAATCACTTTCACCATAACCCTAACCCTAACCCTAACCCTAAACCTCACCCTAACCTTAACCCTAACCCTAACCCTAAACCTCATCCTCAACCTAGCCCTCACCCTCACCCTAATCCTAACCCTAACCCTCAACCTAACCCTCACCCTAACCCTAAAACTCAACCTCACTGAAACCTTTACCCTACCCCTCATCCTAACCCTAAACTTAACCCAAACCCTAACTCTCACCCTAACGCTAACGCTAACCCTCACCCTAAGCCTAACACTCACCCTCACCCTCAGCCTCAGTCGAAGCCTAAGCCTAAGCCTAACCCTAACACTAACCCTCACACTCTCCCTAACTCTAACCCTAATTCTATTCCTAAACTTAACCCTAACCCTCACCCTCACCCTATCCCTCACCTTAACCCTAACCCTAACACTAAACCTAACTCTAACCCTAAATCTCATCCTCACCCTAACCCTATCCCTAAACGTCACCCTAAACCTAAGCATAAACCTCACCCTCAACCTAGACCTCCCCCTAACCCTAACCCTCATCCTAACCCTCCCCCTAACCCTAACATTAACTTTCACCCTAACACTAACCCTCACCCTCAGCCTAAGCCTAAACCTAACCCTAAACCTCACACTCACCATAACCCTAACCCTAATCATAATGCTGACACTAACCCTAACCCTCACCCTCACCCTAACCCTCAACTTAACAATAACCCTAACATTAACCCTAAACCTAACCCACACCCACAGCCTTACCCTAATCCTAACTCTAACCCTAAACATCACCCTGACACTAACCCTAAGCCTCACCCTAACCCTAAACCTAAAACTCACCCTCACCCTAACAATAAAACTAACCCTAACCCTAAGCCTCATCCTAACCCTCCCCCAAACCCTGACTCTAAACCTAAACCTCACCCTCACCCTAACCCCAACCCTAAACTTAAACCTCACCCTAAACCGCACCCTAAGCCTAATCCTCACCCTCACCTTCAACCTCCACCTCACCTTAACTGTAACCCTACCCCTAACTATAACACAAACCCTAACCCTAACACTAACCCTAACCCTAACCATATCCCTCAACCTCAACCTCACCCTCACCGCAATCTTAACCCTAACCATAACACTAACAATAACCCTAACCCTAAACCTAACCCTAATTCTCACCCCCACCCTCATCCTCAGCCTAACCCTAAGCCTAACCCTCACCGTATACCTAACCCTAAACCTAAACCTAACCCTAACACTAAACCTAACACTAATCCTAAGCTTCACCCTCACCCTAACACAAACCCTAACCCGAACACTCACCCTAACCCTAAGCCTAACCCTAACCCTAACCCTAACCTTCACACTCAATCTACCCTAACCCTAATCCTAAACCTAACCATATCCCTAAACATAACCCTCACCGTAACCCTCACAATAGCCCTCACCCTAACCCTAATCCTAACCCTAAACCTCATCCTAAAACTCACCCTAACCCTAACCCTAACCCTCACCGTCATGCTCGGCCTAAGCCTAAGCCTTAGCCTAAGGCTAACCTTACACCTGACACTCACCCTAAACCTAACCTTAACACTAACCCTAACTCTAAACCTAAACCTCACTCTCACCATAACCCTAACTCTAACCCTAAACCTAAACCTAAACCTCATCCTAACCCTAAACCTAACCTTCACCCTCACCCTCACCTTAACCCTCACCCTAACCCTAACCCACACCCTAACACTTACCCTCACCCTAACACAAACCCTAACACTAACACTGACCCTCACACTAAGCTAACCATCAAACTAACCCTAAACCTAAACCTAAACCTAACCTTCACCCTCACCCTATCCCTAACCCCCATCTTCCCCCTAAACCTCACCATAACCCTAACACTAATCCTCAATCTAACCCTCACCCTCACTCTACCCCGAAACCGAAACCTCACCCTAACCCTAACCCTGACCCTTACAGTAACCTTCAACCTCAGCCTAACCCTCACGTTGACCCTTACGGTCACCCCCACCCTAACCCTCACCCTAACCCTAACCCTCACACTCATGCTCAGCCTATGCCTAAGCCTAAGCCCAAGCATAACTGTAAACCTGACCCTCACCCTAACCCTAAACCTAACACTAACCATAACTCTAAACCTAAACCGCATACTCAATCACTCCCTCAGCATAAACCTAAGGCTAACCCTAACCCTAACACTAACCCTCACACTCACACTAACCCTAACCCTAATCCTAATCCTAACCCTAAACCTAACCCTCACACTAACCATAAACCTCACCCTAACCCTAAACCTAACACTAACCCCAAACCTAACCCTAACCCTCACGCTCAGCCTCACCTTAACCCTAATTCTAAACCTAAACTTCACACTCACCCTAATCCTACCGCTAAACCTAACCCTAACCTTAACCCTAACCCTAGCCCTCCCCTTAACTATCACCCTAACCCTAACACTAACACTAACCCTAACTCTAACCCTTACCCTAACACTAAACCTCACCCTAACCCTAACCCTAAGCCTCACCCTAACCCTAAACCTCACCCTCACCCTCACCCTCAGCCTAAACTTAAGCCTAACCCTAACCCTAACCATAACCCTCACACTAACCCTAAACCTAAGCCTAATCCTAATCCTAACCCTCAACCTAACCCTCACCCTAACCCTAAACCTAACCCTAATACTAACCCTAAACCTAACCCTAACCCTAACCCTAACACTAACCCTCACACTCACCCAAACCCTAACCCTAATACTAATCCTAACCCTAACCCTAACCCTCACCCTCACTCTCACCCTCACAGTAACCCTAAGCCTAACACTAACCCACACCCTAACCCGAACCCGAACCCTCAGCCTCACCTTAACCCTAATTCTAACCCTAAACTTCACCCTCACCCTAACCCTACCGCTAAACCTAACCCTAAACTTAACCCTAACCCTAGCCCTCCCCCATCACCCTAACCCAAACACTAACACGAACCCTAACTCTAACCCTTACCCTAACACTAAACCTCACCCTAAACCTAACCCTAAGCCTCACCCTAACCCTAAACCTCACCCTCATCCTCACCCTCAGCCTAACCTTAAGCCTAACCCTAAACCTAACCCTAGCCCTCACACTAACCCTAAACCTAAACCTAATCCTAATCCTAACCCTAACCCTAATCCTCACCGTAACCCTAAACCTAACCCTAACAGTAACCCTAACCCTAACCCTCACCTTCAACCTCACCCTCAGCCTAAACCTAAGCCTAACCCTAATCCTAACCCTAACACACACACTCACCCTTACCCTAACTCTAATCCTAACCCTAACCCTAACCCTCACCCTCATGCTCGGCCTAAGCCTAACACTAAGCCTAAGCTTAAGCCTAACCCTAACCCTCACAGTAATGCTCACACTAACCCTAACCCTAACACAAAAGTTAACTCTAACCCTAAACCTCACTCTCACCCTAACCCTAACTCTAACCCTAACTCTAAACATAAGCCTAACCCTCTCCCTAACCGTAACCTTCACCCTCACCCAAGACATCAACCTAACCCTAATCCTAACCCTAACCCTAACCCTAACCCTAAACCTAAACCTAACCCTAACCATCACCCTTAACCTAATCCTCAAACCCACCCTCACCCTCAGCCTAACACTAAGCCTAAGCCTAATCCTAACCCTAAACCTCACACTCATCCTCACCATAACCCTAATCCTAAATCCAACCCTAACACTAACCCTAAACCTCAACCTAACCCTCACCCTAACCCTAACAATAACCCTAAACCTAACCCTCCCCCTAACCCTCCCCCTAACACTAACTCTAACACTAAACCTCACCCTCACCCTAACCCTCACCGTAAATCTAAACCCAACCCTCACCCTCACCGTAACTCTAACCCTAACCCTAAAAATAACACTAACCCAAACCCTCACCCTAAACCTAACCCTAAATTAAACCCTCACCCTAACCGTAACTCTAACCCTAACCCTAAACCTCACACTAACCCTAACCCTAACCCTCACCGTGAGCCTCACCCTAACCGTAAACTTAACCTTAACCATAACACTAACAATAACCCTAACCCTAACCCTAATCCTAAACCTGACTCTCACCCTAACCCTAACCCTAACACTCACTGTAACCCTAACACTAACCCTCACCCTAACCCTGAAATTAACACAAACCCTAACTCTCACCCAAACGCTAACCCTAACTCGAATCCTAAATGTAACCCTCACCCTCAGGTTAACGCTAAGCCTAACCCTATCCCTAAGCCCAACCTAAGCATTCACCCTAACACTAACCCTAATCCTAATCCTAACCCTAACCCTAACCCTCACCCTCCTCCTAACCCTCACCCTAACTCTAACCCTAACACTAACCCTAACCCTTACCCTAACCCTCACCCTAACACTTACCCTAATCCTAACTCTCACCCTTAGGGGAACACTCACCCTCAGCCTAACCCTCACCTTTATTCTTACCGTCACACTCACCCTAACCCTCACCCTAACCCTAACCCTCATCCTAACACTCAGCCTAACCCTAACGCTATCCATCACCCTAACCCAAAACCTCACCCTCACCCTCACCCTAAGCCTAACCCTAAGCCTAAGCCTAAGCCTAACCCTAACCCTCATCCTCACACTAGCCCTCTCCCTAAACCTAATCCTAACGCTAAGCCTTATCCTAACACTCACCCTAACTATCACCCAAAACCTATTCCTCACCTCCACCCTCACCCTCAACCTAACCCTAAGACTAAGCTTAACCCTAACCATAACCCTCAACCTCAGGCTCACCCTCACCACAAACTAAACCCAAAACACAACATTAAAAATAACCCTGATTTTAACCCAAACCCTAAACCTAATCTTCACCCCCAACCTCACCCTCAGCCTAACCCTAACTCTAAACCTAATCCTAAACCTAACCCTAATCCTCAGCCTCACCCTCAACCTAACCCTAATCCTAAACCTAACCCTATCCCTAAACCTAACCTTCACCCTTACCCTCATCCTAGCTCTCACCCTAAAACTAATCCTTACCCTAAACCTCATCCTAACACTCACCCTTACCCTAACCTTAACCCTCACCCTAACCCTAACCCTAATCCTCACCCTCATGCTTGGCATAAGCCTAAGCCTAAGCCTAAGCCTAACCCTAACACTAACCCTCACACTGACCCTCAACCTACACCTAATCCTAAACCTAACCCTAACCCTCACAGTAACGCTCACACTACCACTCACCCTAACTCTAATCCTAAACCTAAACCTCATCCTAACCTCAACCCTAACCCTCACCCTTACCCTCACCGTAACCGTAACCCTAAACCTAATGGTAACAATAACCCTAATCCTAACCCTAAACCTCACCCTAACCATAACCCTCACCGTAACCCTATCACTCACACTAACCCTAACCCTCACCCTCACCCTCACCCTAACCCTAACACTAAACCTCCCCCTCCCCCAAAACCAAAGCCTAACCTTAACCCTCACACTAACCCTAAGCCTAAGCCTAAGCCTAACCCTAACACTAACCCTCACACTGACCCTCAACCTACACCTAATCCTAAACCTAACCCTAACCCTCACAGTATGCTCACACTAGCACTCACCCTAACTCTAATCCTAAACCTAAACCTCAGCCTTACCCTCACCCTAACCCTCACCCTAACCCTAACCCTAACCCTCACCCTCATGCTCGGCCTAAGCCTAAACCTAAGCCTAAGCTTAAGCCTAACCCTAACCCTCACACTAATGCTCACCCTAAACCTAATCCTAAAACTAACCCTAACTCCAACCCTAAACCTCACCGTCACACTAACCCTAACTCTAACCCTAACCCTAAACCTAAACCTCATCCTAACCCCAAACCTAACCCTCACCCTTACCCTCACCGTAAACATAACCCTAACCCTAACTGTAACAATAACTCTAACCCTAACCCTAAACCTCACCCTAACCATAACCCAAACCCTAACACTAACCCTCACCCTAACACTAACCCTCACACTATCGCTAACCATCACACTAACCCTAACCCTTACCCTAATCCTAAACCTCACCCTTACCCTAAAACTAACCCTAAACCTCACCCTCACCCTAGCCCTCACCCTAACCCTAATTCTAACCCTCACCCTCACCCTCACCCTAATCCTCATCCTCACCCTAATCCTCACACTAACCCTAACCCTAATCCTCAATCTAACCCTCACCCTAACCTTAACCCGAACCCTTACCCTAAGCCTAACCCTAACCCTAACCCTCACACTTATCTTAACCCTCACCTTCAGCCTAACCCTCACCTTTACACTTACTATAACCCTCACCCTAACCCTCAACCTAACCCTAACCCTCATCCTACCCCTCAACCTAACCCTAATCCTAACCATCACCCTAACACTAATCCTCACCCCCATCCTCACCCTCAGCCTAAGCCTAACTCGAACCCTAAACCTCACACTCACCCTGACCCTAACCTTAATACTAACTCTAACCCTAACCCTAACAATAAACCTCAACTTAACCCTCACCCTAACCCTAACCCTAACACTAACCCTGAACCTGCCTTCAAACTAATCCTCACCCTAACCCTAACTCTAAACCTGAATCTCACCGTCACCCTCACTGTAACTCTAACCCTAACCCTACCCCTACCCCTAATCCTAGCCCTCAACCTCACCCTAACCCTAGTCCTAACCCCAACCCTCACCTTAACCCTAACCCACACCCTCACCGTAATGCTAACCCTCATCCTAACCCTCACCCTAACCCTAACTAATCCTAAACATCAACCTAACAATAACCCTAATGCCCACCCTCTCCCTAGCCCTCACCCTAACCCTATTCCCAACCTTAATCCTCATTAGAACCCTCTCCCTAACCCTAACCCTAACCCTAACCCTCAACCTAATGCTAACCCTCAGCCTCATCAAAGCCCTTATGCTAACCCTCACCCTAACCCTAAACTTAACCCTAAACATAACCCTCATCGTAATCCTTCAACCACACCCTCAGCCTCACCCTCAACCTAACCCTAAGCCTAACCCTAAACCTAACCCTAACACCCACACTCACCCTCACCCTAACCCTAACGCTAAAGCTAACTCTCCCCCTAACTCTCACTGTAAACCTAACCTTAACACGAACCCTAACACTAACCCTCAACATAACCCTCACCCTAAAACTAACTCTAACCCAAAACCTCACCCTCACCCTAAACTTAACTCTAAGCCTAACCCAAACCCTAAACCTCACCCTAACACTAACCCTAACACCAACCCTCAACCTAACCCTCACCCTAACCCTAATTCTATCCCAAAACCTCACCCTCACCCTAAACCTAACTCTAACCCTAACCCAAAACCTAAACCTCACCCTAACCCTAACCATAACCCTTACCCTAATCATAACCCGCACCCTGACCCAAACCCTCACCCTAACACTTACCCTGACGCTAACACTAATCCTAACCCTAACACTAACCCTCACACTAACCCTAACCCTAACCCAAAAACTCAAACTAACCCTCACTCTCACCCTAACCCTAACACTAACCCTCACACTAACACTCACCCTAACCCTCCCCCTAACCCTATATCTAACCCTAAACCTCACCCTCACCCTAAACCTAACCCTAACCTTAACCCTAAATCCCACCCTCACCCTCACCGGTATTCTAACCCTGACCCTAACAAAAACAGTAACCCTAATGCTAACCATCACCCTAACCCTAATCCTCACACCCACACTCACCCTCAGCATGACACTAAGCCTAAGCCTAACCCTCACCCTAACCCTTACACTCACCCTCACCCTAACCCTAATCCTAACCCTAAACATATCTCTAAACCTCATACTAACCCTCACCCTCACCCTAACCCCAACGCTAAACCTAACCCTAAACCTCACCCTAAACCTCCAGCTAACCCTAACTTTAACACTAAACCTCACCCTCACCCTAACCCTAACACTAAACCTAACCCTAAACCTCACCATAAACCTTACCCTCACCCTCAACCTCAACTTCACCGTAACTCTAACTCTAACCGTAACAATAACACTTACCCTAACCCTAACCATAACCATAACCATAACCCTCACCCTCAGCCTCACCCTCACCACAAACTTTACCCTAAACATAACACTAACAATAACGCTAAACCTAACCCTTACCCTAATCCTTAACCCCACCTTCCCACTCAGCCTAAACCTAAGCCTAATCCTAAGCCTAACCGTAAGCCTCACCATAACTCTAACCCTATACCTCACCCAAACTCTAACCCTAACACTAAACCTCACCTTAAGGCTAACTCTAACCCTAACCCTAACCCTAACCAGCACCCTAACCCTAACCCTCACACTTAACCTCTACCTCAGCCTAACCCTAAGCCTAAACCTAACCCTAAACCTAACCCACACACTCACCCTCACCCTAACCCTAGTCCTAAACATAAACCTAACCCTTCCCTTCACACTAACCCTCACCCTAACCCTAAACCTAAAACTAACCCTAACCCTAAACCTCAACCTAACCCTCACCCTAACCCTCTCTAACCCTAAACCTCACACTCACCCTAACCCTAACTCAAACCCTAACCCTAACCCTAATCCTCACCCTAACCCTAACCCTCATACTCACCCTCACTGTAAACTTAACCCTAAACCTAACAATAACCCTAAACCTAACCCTAAACCTCACCATAACCATAACATTCACCCTAACCCTAACCCTCACCCTAACACTTACCCTCACCCTTACCCTAACCCTAACTCTAACACTAACACTCACAGTAACCGTAACTCTCACCCTAATCCTAAACCACACCCTAACCCTAACCCACACCCTCACCATAACCCTAATCCTAATCCTAACCCTCACACTAGCCATCTCCCTAACCCTAATTCTAAACATAACCTCACCCTAACTCTAACAATGATCCTCACCCTAAACCTCACACTAACCCTAACCCTACTCGTCAATCTAACCCTCACCCTCACCCTAACCCTCACCCTAACCCTTACACTAACCCTCACCCTAATCCTAACACTCACCCTTAGGGGAACACTCACCCTCAGCCTAAACCTCACCTTTACTGTTACCGTCATGCTCACCCTAAGCCTCACCCTAACCCTAACCCTCATCCTAACACTCAGCCTAAACCTAACCCTATCCATCACCCTAACCCTATCCCTCACCCTCACCCTCACCCTCAAGCTAAACCTAAGCCTAAGACTAAGCCTAACCATAACCCTCACCTTCACCCTAGCCCTCACCCTAAACCTAATCCTAACCCTTACTCTCATCCTCACTCTCACCCTAACCCTAACCCTAACCATCACCCAAAACCTATTCCTAACCCCCACTCTCACCCTCAGCCTACCCTAACCCAAACCTAACACTAACCCTAACCCTCACCCTCACCCTAGCAAGCAACATAACCCTAATCCTAACCATAACCCTCATCGGTAACCGTCACCCTAACCCTAACCACAAACCTCACCCTAACCTAACTCTAACCCTAACCCTCAACCTAACCCTAACCCTCACCCTCACCGTAACCCTAACCGTAACCCTGACCCAAACCCTAAACCTAACCCAAAACTTAAACCTCACCCTAAACCTTACTCTAATCTTAACCCTCACCCTAGCTCTCAACCTAACCCTATACCTCATCCTAACCCTCACCCTAAACCTAACTCTAACCCTCACCCTAATCCTAACCCTCAACCTCACCCTCAGCCTAACCCTAACCCTCACCCTAACATTAACCCTCACACTCACACTCACCCTAACCCTAATCCTAAATCTAACCCTATCCCTAACCATAACCCTCACCCTAACCCTCACCCTAACTCTTACCCTAACACCAATCCTAACACTAACTCTCACACTAACCCTAACTCTAACCTTAAAGCTCACCCTCACCCTCACCTTAACTCCCACCCTCACCCTCAGCCTAAACCTAAGCCTAAGCCTCAGCCTAACCCTAACCCTAACACTCACACTCACCCTCACACTAACACTAATCCTAATCCAAGCCCTAACCCTAAACCTCACCCTAAACCTAACCCTCACCCTCACCCTAAACCTAACACTAACCCTAACCCTAACCCTCAGCCTCAACCTCACCCTCAGCTTAACTTTAAGCCTAAACCTAAACCTAACCCTAAACCACACACTCACCCTCATGCTAACCCTAATCATAATCCTAACCCTAACAATAACCCTAAACCTAGCGCTAACCCTCACCCTAAACATAACCCTCACCCTAACCCAAACCCTCACCTTAACACTTATCCTCACCCTAAAAGTAACCCTAACTCTAACACTAACCATCACACTAATCCTAACCCTCACAGTACCCCTAAACCTCACCCTAACCTTAACCCTAAACCTAACCTAAACATCACTCTCACACTGGCCCTCAACCTAACCCTAATTCTAACCCTAACCCTCAACCAAACCCTAACCCTGAACCTCACAATAAACCTCACACTAACCCTAAACCTAATCCTCAATCTAACCCTCACCCTAACCCTAACTCTCACCCTTATCTTAACCCTCACCCTCAGCCTAACCCTCACCTTTACCCTTACCATCACTCTCACCCTCAACTTTACCCTAAACCTCACCCAAGCCCTCACCCTAACCCTAACCCTAAACCTCACCCTCACCCTCAGCTTTACACTAATCCTATCACTATTCCTAACCCTAAACCTCACCCTCACCCTGACGGTCAGCTAATTCTAACCCTCACACTAATCCTAACCCTAACCCTAACCTAACACTCACACTAAACCTAACACTCACCCTAACCGTAACCCTACCCCTTACCCTAACCCTGACCTTAACCCTAACTCTAACCCTTACCCTAACCCTCACCCTAAACCTGACCATCACCCTAAATCTGAACGTAACCCTAATAACAACCCTAACCCTCACCCGAACATTAACCCTCACCCTCACCCTAATCCTGACCCTAAACCTCACCCTAATCCTAAACCTAACCCTCAGCCTAACCCTCACCCTAACCCTAAGAATAACCCTAACCCTAACCATCACCCTAACCCACACCCTAACCCAAACCCTAACCCTAACCCTCACCCTCATCCTAACCCTCATCCTAACACTTAACCTCATCCTCACCCTAAACCTCACATTAACCGAACCCTCACCGTAACTCTAACCCTGTCACTCTCACTGTCGCCTTCACGCTAAGCCTAACGATAACCCTCACCCTAACCCTAAAACTCATCCTAATCCTCAACCTAACCCTCACCCTAACCGTAATGCTAAGTCAAACACTCAGCCGAACCCTCATGCTATCACTTACCCACACCACAAACCTAACCCTAAACTTAACCCTCACCCTCACCCTAAACCTCACCCTAACCCTAAACCTAATCCTAACCCTCACCCTAACCCTAACCCTAACACTAACCCTCACCTAACCCTAACCCTAACCTTCTACCTAACCCTAAACATCACCATCACCCTAACCCTCACCCTAACCCTAACTCTCACCGACACCCTAAATCTCAACCTCACCCTTACCCTAACCCTCAACTAATCCTCACCCTAACCCTAACCATTACCTAACCAATACCCTCACCATCACCCTCACCTTCACCCTAACCCTCACCCTCACCCTAGACCTCACCCTAAACATAACCCTAACCCTAAACCTCACCGTCTCCCTCACCCTCAACCTCAGCCTATACCTAACCCTATCCCAAATCCTAACCCTAACCCTCACCCTCACTGTAACCCTCACCATAACCCTTACCCTCACCCTCACCCTCACCCTAACCATAACCCTCATACTAAACCTAACCCTCACCCTAAACCTAAACTTACCCCTCACTCTAAACCTCACCATAAACTTAACCCTAACCCTATCCCTTACTCTCACGCTAGAACTCACCCAAACCCTAATTCTAACCCTAACCCTCATCCACACCCTAAGCCTCACAATTACCCTAACCCTAATCCCCAATCTAACCCTAACCCTAACCCTAACCCTTATCATAACCCTCAACGTAACACTAACCCTCACCCTTAAAGTAACCCTCACCCTTAGCCCAACCCTCAACTTTACTCTTACTGACACGATCACCCTAACCGGAACCCTAACCCTATCCATCACCATAACCCTAACCCTCACCCTCACCATCACCATCAGCCTAAAAGTATGCCTAAGCCTAACCCTAACTTTAAACCTCCCCTCACCCTAGCCCTCACCCTAATCCTAATCCTAACCCTAACCCTCATCCTAACTCTCACCCTAACCATAAGGCTAACCATCACCCTAAGCCTAATCCTCACACCCACCCTCACCCTCAGCCTAACCCTTAGCCTTAGCCTAATCCTAACCCTAACCCTCACACTCACCCTAACCCTAATCATAACCCTAAACCTAAGCATAACCCTAAACCTCAATCTTACACTAACCCTAAACCTAACACTAACCCTAACACTAGCCCTAACTCTAACCCTCACCCTTACCCTCCCCCTCAACCTAACTTTAACCCTAAAAGTCTCCCTCATCCTATCCCTAATCCTAACCCTAACTCTAAACCTCACCCTAAACCTAACCCTAACCCTCACCCTCACCCTCACCCATACCATAAGTCTAACCCTAACCCTAACATTAACACTAACCCTAATATTAACCTAACCCTATCCCTAACCATAATCCTCACCCTCATCCTCACCCTCACTGCAAACTTAACCCTAAACATAACACTAAAAATAACCCTAACCTTAACCCTAAACCTAACCCTAATCCTCACCCCCACCCTGACCCTAAACCCAACCGTTACCCAAACCCTAACCCTAATCCTCTCCCTAAACCTAAGCCTAACCCTAACCCCTAACCATAAACCTCACACTCACTCTCACCCCAACCCAAATCCTAAACCTAACCGTATCGCTAACACTAACCCTCAACCTAAACCTCACACTAGCCCTTACCCTAAACCAAACCCTAACCCTCACCCTCACCCGAACTCTAACCCTCACCCTCACCCTCATTGTCAGCCTAACCCTAAACCTAAACCTAACCCTAAACCTAACCCTCACACTCAAACTCATCCTAACCTTAATCCTAACCCTAAACGTCACCCTAACACTAAACCTCACCCTAAACTTAACCCTAACACTAACCCTAACCCTAACCCTCACCATAACCCTAACCCTCATCCTCACCATAAAACTCACACTAACCCTAACTCTAAGCCTAATCACCAATCTACCCCTCACACTAACCATAACCCTCACCCTAACCCTACCCATCACTCTAACACTTACCCTCACCCTAACACTAACCCTAACCCTAACACTAACCCTAACCATCACCCTAATCCTAAAACTCATCCTAACCCTAACCCTAACTCTAACCCTCACAATCACCCTAGACCTCACCCTAAACATAATTCTAACGCTAACCCTCACCCTAACCCTAACACTCATCCTCACCCTAAACCTCACACTAACCCTAACTCTAACCCTAATCCCCAATCTAACCCTCACCCTAACCCTAACCCTAAACCTAACCCAAAACCTACTTACCCAAAACCTAAAACTCACCCTAACCCTAATCCAAACCCTCACCCTAACCATAACCCTCACCCTAAACCAAACCCTCACCCTAACACTAATCATCAACTTAACCGTCACCCTAAACCTAACACTCACCCTCACCCTAACCCTAATCCTAAAAATAACCCTATCCCTAAACTTCAACCTAACCCTCACCCTCACCCTAACACTAATCCCAACCCTAAACCTCACCCTAATGCTCACACTAACCCTAACTCTAATCCAAAACCTCAGCCTCAACCTCCCCCTAAACCTAACCATAAATCGCAACCAAAAGGTCACACTAACCCTAAACCTCACCCTCACCCTCAACCTCACTGTAACTCTAACCCTAACCATAAACCTAAACATAACCATAACCCTCACCCTAAGCCTCACCCTCACCACAAACTTAACCCTAACCATAACACTAACAATAACCCTAGCCCTAACCATAACAGTAACCCTCAAAGTAACCCTAACCCTAACCCTGATCCTTAACCTAACCCTATCCCTAAGCCTAAGCCTAACCCTAACCCTCCCACTCACCCTCAACCTAACCCTAATCCTAAACCTAACCCTATGCCTAAACCTAATCCTCATCATAACCCTCACACTAGCCCTCACCCTAACCCTAACACTAATCCTAACCGTAACCTCATCCTAGCACTCAACCTAACCCTAATACAAACCCTCACCCTCACCCTAAAACTAACCCTCACCCTCACCCTAAACATCAGCAAAACCCTATCACCCTAACCGTCACCCAAAACCTCACACTCACCCTATCCCTTACCCTAATCTTAATGCTAAGCCTAACCCTACCCTGCACCCTCAGCGTCAACTTAACCCTAACTCTAACCCTAAACTTCACCCTCACCCTAACCATAACCCTAAACCTAAACCTCACCATAACCCTAACCCTAACCATTACACTCACACTAAAACTTACCCTAATCCTAATAGTAAACCTAAGCCTAACCTTCAACCTCAACCTAACGCACAACCTAACCCTAACCCTAACACTAACCCTCACCCTAACCCTATACCCTAACCCTCAAACTAACCCTAACCCTCATTCTCACCCTCACCGTCAGCCTAAACCTAAGGCTAACACTAACCCTAAACCTAACCCTCACACTCACCCTAACCCTAAAACTAATCCCAATAATAACTCTAAACCTAATCCTCACCTTCACCCTCAGCCTCAACCTAAACCTAATTCTAAACCTAAACTTCACCCTCACTCTAACTCTAAAGCTAAATCTAAACCTAACCCTAAACCTAACACTCACCCTAACCCTCATCCTAACCCTAACTCTACCCCTAAACCTCACCCTCACCCTAACCCTAAATCTAACACTAACCATAACACTAAACCTCATCCTAACCTTAACCCTAACCCTCAAACTAACCCTAACCCTCACGCTCACCCTCACCCTCAGCCTAAACCTAAGGCTAAACCTAACCCTAACCTAACCCTCACACTCACCCTAACCCTAACCCTAATCCAAATCCTAACCCTCACCCTCAGCCTCACCCTAACCCTAATTCTAACGCTGAACTTCACCCTCACACTAACCCTAACACTAACACTAACCATAACCCTAACCCTATACCAGCCCTCCCCCTAATTCTCACCATAACCCTAACCCTAACACTAAACCTAAAACTCAACCTAACCCTCACCCAAACACTAACTCTAAGCCTAAACCTCATCCTCACCCTAACCCTAACCCTAAACCTAATCCTAAACCTCACCCTAAACCTCACCCTAACCCTCACCCTCACCCTCAACCTCACTGTAACTCTAACCCTAACCCTAAGAATAACACTAACCCTAAACCAAACCATAACCGTAACATTAACCCTCACCCACAGCCTCACCCTCACTGTAAATTTAACCCTAACCATAACACTAACAATAACCCTAACCCTAACCCTAATCCTAACTCTAACCTCACCCACACCCTCACATTCAGCCTAACCCGAAGCCTAAACGTAACCCTAACCCTAACCCTAAACCTCACCCTAACCCTAACCCTAACCCTAACCCTAACGCTAACCCTAAACCTAACCCTAATCCTCAGCCTCAACCTCACCCTAAACCAAACCCTAACCATAACCCTCACACTAACCCTAAGCCTATATCTAACCCTAAACCTCGCCCTCACCCTAACCCTAACCCTAACCCTAACACTAAACCCCACCCTAACCCTACCCTAACCCTCACCCGCACCCTTACCCTCACCGTAACTCTAACCCTAACCCTAACAATAACAATAACACTAATCCTCACCCCCACCCTCACCCTCAGCCTAATGCTAAGCCTAAACCTAACCCTCACGCTAAACTTCACACTCACGCTCACCCTAATCCTAATCCTAAACATAACCCTATCCCTAAACCTCAACCAAACCCTCACCCTCACCCTATCCCTAACAATAACCCAAACCCTAAACCTCACCCTAACTTTCCAGCAAACCATAACTCTAACCCTAAACCTCACCCTCACCCTAAACCTAACCCTAAATCTACCCTAAACCTTACCTAACCCTAACCCTCACGCTCATCCTCAACTTCACCATAACTCTAACCCTATCCTTAACAATAACACTAACTCTAATCCTAACCCTAACCCTCACTCTCAGCCTCACCCTCACTGCAAACTTAACCCTAACCATAACACTAAAAATAATCCTCACCCTAACAGTAACCCTATCCCTAATCCTCACCCCCACACTAACCCTCAGCCTAACCCTAAGCCTAACCCTAACCCTAACCCTCCCTGTAAACCTAACAGTAACACTAAAACTAACACTAACACTGACCCTAAACCTAAGCCTAACCCAAACCCTAACCCTAATCCTCACCCCAACCATAAGCCTAAACCTATCCTTAACCCTAACCCTCACACTCACTCTCACCCTAACCCAAATCCTAAACCTAACCGTATCACTAACCCTAACCCTAAACCTAACCCTCATACTAGCCCTCACCCTAAACCTAACCCTAACCCTCACCCTAACCCAAACCCTAACCCTCTTCCTCATGCTCCACCTAAGCTTAATCCTAACCCTAAGCCTAACCCTAACCCTAAACGTCACCCTATCCCTAACCCTAACACTAACCCTAACTCTAACCCTAAATGTCACCCTCACACTAAGCCCAACTCTAACTCTGACCCTAAACCTAAACCTAACCCTAAAACTAACCCTCACCCTAACATATACCCTCACCCTAACACTAACCCTAACGCTAACACTAACGCTCACACTAACCCTAACCATCACCCTAAACCTTAAACTCACCCTAACACTAACCCTAACCCTCACCCTCACCCTAGCCCTCACCCTAAACCTAACCCTCATCCTCACCCTAAACCTCACACTAACCCTCAATCTAACCCTCACCCTAACCCTAACCCTAACCCAAACCCTAACCCTAAACCTAACCCTCACCCTTACCGTAACCCTCACCCTCAGCTTAACCCTCATCTTTACCCTTACTGTCACCTGCACCGCAACCCTTACCCTAAACCTCACCCTCACCCTAACCCTAAATCTACCCCTAAACCTCATCATCACCCTAACCCTAACTCTAACCCTTACCCTAACACTAAACCTCACTCTAATCCTGTCCCTAACCCTCACACTCAACTTCACCCTCAGCCTAACCCTAAGCCTAAGCCAAACCCTAACCCTAACCCTCACACTCACCTCACCCTAATCCTAATCCTAACCCTAACAATAACCTTAACCCTAAACCTCAACCTAACCCTCACCCTAACCTTAACCCTAACCCTAACCCTAACCCTAACCCTCACCATAAACCTAACACTCATCCTCATCATAAAACTCACACTAACCCTATCTCTAAGCCTAATCCCCAATCTAACCCTCACACTAACCATAACCCTCACCCTAACCCTATCCATCACCCTAACACTTACCCTAACCATAACACTAACCCTAACCCTAACACTAACCCTAACACTAAACCTAACCATCACCCTAATCCTAAACCTCATCCTAACCCAAACCCTAACTCTAACCCTCACCCTCACCCTAGACCTCACCCTAAACCTAATTCTAACCCTAGAACCTCACCCTAACCCTAACACTCATCCTCACCCTAAACCTCACACTAACCCTAACTCTAACCCTAATCCCCAATCTAACCCTCACCCTAACCCTATACCTAACCCTAAACCTCACCCTTATCTTAACCGTCACGCTCAGCTTAACCCTCAACTTTACTCTTACCATCATCCTCACCCTAACCCTAAACCTCATCCTAACCCTCACCCAAACCGTAAACCTAACCATCAACCTAACCCTAACCCTCACCCTCAAACTCACGCTCAGCCTAAACCTATCCCTAAGCCTAACACTTAACCTAACTCTGACCCTCACCCTAGCAATCACCCTAACCCTAATCCTAATCCTAACCCTCACCTTAACCCTAACCCTAACCATCACCCTAACCCTAATCCTCACCCCCACCCTCACGCTCAGCCTAAAGCTAATCCTAAACCTAACCCTAACCCTAACACTAAACCTCAACCTAACCGTCACCCAAAACTTATCCCTAACAATAACCCTAACCCTAACCCTCGACCTAACACTCCAACTAACCCTAAATCTAACTTTAAACCTCACCCTCACCATAACCCTAATCCTAACCCTAAACTCACCCTAACCCTAACCCTAACCCTCAACTTCACCCTCACCCTCACCCTCTCCATAACCCTAACCCTAACCTCAATAAGAACACTAATTCTAACCCTAATCCTAAACATCACCCTAACCCTAACCCTAACCCTAACCCTAAACTTAACCCTCACTCTAACCCTAAACTTAACCGAACCCTAACACTAACCATAACCCTCACACTAACCCTAACCCTCATCCTCACCCTCACCCACAGCCTAAGACTAAGACTAACCCTAACCGTAACCCTAAACGTCACACTCACCCTAACCCTTACCCTAATCCTAATCGTAATCATAAGCCTAACCCTCAACATCAACCTAACACTCAACCTAACCCTAACTCTAACACTAACCCTAACACTAACCCTCACCCTAAACCTAACCCTAACCCTCAACCTAACAATAACCCTCACGCTCACCGTAACACTTACCCTAACCCTCACTCTAACCCTAAACTTAACCGAACCCTAACTCCCACCCTAAACCTAACCCTCACACTCACCTTAACCCTAACACTCACCCTAATCCTCAGCCTAACCCTAACTCTACACCTAAACCTCAGCCTCACCCTAACGCTAAATCTAACCCTAACCCTAACACTAAACCTCACCCTAAACCTAACCCTAACCCTCAAACGAACCCTAACACTCACCCTCACCCTCACCCTCAGCCTAAACCTAAGGCTAGCCCTAAACCTAACCCTAACGCTCACACTCACCCTAACCCTAACCCTAATCCAAATCCTAACCCGAAACCTATTCCTCACCTTCACCCTCAGCCTCACCCTAACCCTAAATCTAAACCTAAACCTCACCCTCACCCTAACCCTAACGCTAACACTAACCATAACCATAACCCTAACCCTCCCCCTAACTCTCACCGTAACACTAACATTAACACTAACCCTAAACCTCAACCTAACCCTCACCAGAACCCTAACTCTAACCCTAAACCTCACCCTCACCCTAACCCTCACTCTAACACTTACCCAAATCGTAAAAATCAGCCTAACCCTAATCCAAACCATCACCCTAACCATAAACCTCACCCTAAACCAAACCCTCACCCTAACAATTACCATCACCCTAACCCTCACCTTAAACCTCAACCTAACCCTCACCCTCACCCTAACACTAACCCTAACCCTAAACCTCACCCTAATACTCCCCCTAACACTAAACCTCACACTCAACCTACCCCTAACCCTAAACCTAAACCTCAACCTAAAGGTCACACTAACTCTAAACCTCAACTTCACCCTCAAACTCACTGTAACTCTAACCCTAAAACTAACTGTAAACATAACCATAAAACTCACCCTAAGCCTTTCCCTCACCACAAACTTAACCCTAACCATAACACTAACAATAACCATAGCCCTAACTGTAACCATAACCCTCACCATAACCCTAACCCTAAACCTAATCCAAAACCTAACGCTATCCCTAAGCCTAACCCTAACCCTAACCCTCACACTCACCCTCAACCTAACCCTAATTCTAAACCAACGCTAGCCTAAACCTAACCCTCACCATAACCCTTACACTGGCCCTCACCCTAACCCTAATCCTAACCTTAAAACTCATCCTAGCACTTACCCTAACCCTAAACCTAATCCTCAACCTCACCCTAACCCTAAACCTCAGCCTCACCCTCAACCTCAACATAACCCTAAGCCTATCCCTAAACCTAAACTTAACCCTCACAATCACCCTATCCTTTACCCTAATCCTAAACCTAACCCTAACCCTACCCTGCACCCTCAGCCTCAACTTAACCCTAACTCTAACCCAAAACCTCACCCTCACCCTAACCCTAACACTAAACCTAAACCTCACCCTAACCCTAACAGTAAACCTTACCCTCACACTAGCCCTCACCCTAACCCTAATACTAACCCTAAACCTAAACCTAACCCTCCCCATAACCCTAACCCTAAACCTCACCTAATCCTCATCCTCACCCTCATCCTCACCCTCACCCTCACCCTCAGCCTAACCCTAAGCCTAACCCTCACACTCACCCTAACCCTAACGCTAATCCTAATCCTAACCCTAAACCTAACCCTCACCCTCAACCTAATGCTCACCTTAATCCTAACCCTAACCCTCAACTTCTGCCTCACTCTAACCCTAACTCTAACCCGAAACCTAACCCTAACCCTAACCCTAACCTTATCCCTAAACCTCATCCGACCCATAACACTAACCCTCACCTCACCCTCACAGTAACTGTAACCCTAACCTAAACCCTCACCCTAACATGTACCCTCATCATAACACTTACCCTCCCCTTACACTAACCCTCACACTAACCCTAATCATCACCTTAACCCTAAACCTCACCCTAACACTATCCCTAAACCTTACCCTCACTTTAGGCCTCACCCTAACCCTAACTCTCATCCTCACCCTAAACCTCACACTAACCCTAACAATAATCCTCAATCTAATCCTTACCCTCACCATAACCCTAAACCTAACCCTAACCCTAACACTAAAGCTCACCCTAACCCTAACCCTAACCCTCAAATTAACCCTAAACTTCACCCTCACCCTCACCCTCAGCCTAAACCTAAGGCTAACCCGAACCTTAACCCTAACCCTCACACTCACCTTAACCCTAAACCTAATCCAAATCCTAACCCTAACCCTAATCCTCACCTTCACCCTCAGCCTCACCCTAACCCTAATTCTAAACCTAAAATTCACCCTCACCCTAACCCTAACGCTAACACTAACCATAACCCTAATCCTAAACCTTAACCTCCCTCTAACTCTCACTGTAACCCTAACCCTAACTCTAACCCTAAACCTCAACCTAACCCTCACCAGAAACCTAACTCTAACCCTAAACCTCACCTCACCCTCATCCTCACTCTAACACTTACCCAAATCCTAAAATTCACCCTAACCCTAATCCAAACCCTCACCATAAACATAACCCTCACCCTAAACCAAACCCTCATCCTAACACTTACCATCACCCTAACCCTCACCCTAAACTTCACACTCACCCTCACCCTAACCCTAATCCTAAATCTAACCCTATCCCTAAACCTCAACCTAACCCTCACCCTCACCCTAACACTAACCCTAACCCTAAACCTCACCCTAACACTCCCCCTAACCCTAACTCTAAAACTAAACCTCACCCTCAACCTACCCCTAACCCTAACCCTACACCTCAACCTAAAGGTCACACTAACCATAACCCTCACCGTCACCCTCAAACTCACTGTAACTCTAACCCTAAACCTAACAATAACACTAAACCTAACCCTAACCCTAACCTTAAACATAACCCTTACCCTCAACCTAAGGCTCATCCTCACCACAAACTTAACCATAACCATAACACTAACAATAACCCTAGCCCTAAACCTAACTGTAACACTCACCATAACTCTAAACCTAACCCTAATCCTAAACCTAACCCTATCCCTAAGCCTAATCCTAACCCTAACTCTCACACTCACCCTCAACCTTACGCTAATCCTAAACCTAACCCTAGGCCTTAACCTAAAACTCCCCATAACCCTCAGACTAACCCTCACCCTAACCCTAATCCTAACCCTAAACCTCATCCTAGCACTCACGCTAACCCTAAACCTAACCCTCACCCTGACCCTAACCCTAACCCTCACATTCACCCTCAACTTCAGCATAAACCTAAGCCTAACTCTAACCCTAAACTTAACCCTCACACTCACCCTATCCTTACCCTAATCCTAAAACTAAAACTAACCCTACCGCGCACCCTCAGCCTCAACTTAACTCTAACTCTAACCCTAAACCTCACCCTCACCCTAACATTAACACTAAACCTAAACCTCACCCTAACCCTAACCCTAATCCTCACCCTCACCCTAGCCCTCACCCTAACCCTAATCAAAACGCTAAACCTAATCCTAAGTCTCCACATAACCCTAACCCTAACACTCACCCGAACCCGAACCCGAACCCTCACCCTCACCCTCAGCCTAAGCCTAAGCCTAACCCTAACCCTAACCCTCACACTCACCCTAACCCTAACCCTAATCTTAATCCTAACCCTAAACCTAACCCTCACCCTCAACCTAACCCTCACCTTAAGCCTAACCCTAACATTAATCCTAACCCTAACCCTCAACTTCTGCCTCACCCTAACCCTAACCCTAACCCTAAACCTCACCCTAAACCTAACCCTAAACCTATCCCTAAACCTCATCCAAACCATAACCCTAACCCTCACACTCACCCTCACAGTAACTGTAACCCCAACCCTAACGCTAACAATAACCCTAACCCATAACCTCACCCTAACACTTACCCTCAGCCTAACACTAACCCTCACACTAACCCTAATCATCACCTTAACCCTAAACCTCACCCTAACACTAACCCTAAAACTTACCCTCACCCTAGCTCTCACCCTAAACCTAACTCTCATCCTCACCCTAAGCCTCACACTAACCCTAACACTAATCCTCAATCTAAACCTCAACCTCACCATAACCCTAACCCTAACCCTAACACTAAACCTCACCCTAACCCTAACCCTCAAACTAACCCTAACCCTCACTCTCACCCTCAGCCTAAACCTAAGGCTAAACCTAACCCTAAAACTAACCCTCACACTCACCCTAAACCTAACCCTAATCCAAATCCTAACCCTAACCCTAATCCTCACCTTCACCCTCAGCCTCACCCTAACCCTAATTCTAAACCTAAACTTCACCCTCACCCTAACCCTAACCCTAACCCTAATCCTAAACCTCACCCTAAACCTAACACTAACACTATCCCTAAACCTCATCCGAACCATAACCCTAACCCTCACCCTCACAGTAACCGAAACCCTAACCCTAAACTTACCCTAACACTTACCCTCATTATAACACTTACCCTCACCCTAACACTAACCCTCACACTAACCCTAATCATCACCTTAACCCTAAACCTCACCCTAACACCATCCCTAAACCTTAGCTTCACCCTAGCCCTCACCATAACCCTAACTCTCATCCTCACCCTAAACCTCACACTAACCCTAACAATAATCCTCAATCTAATCCTCACTCTCACCATAACCCTAAACCTAACACTAAACCTCACCCTAACCCTAACCCTAACCCTCAAAGTTACCCTAACCCTCACCCTCACCCTCACCCTAAACCTAAACCTAAGGCTAACCCTAACCCTAATCCTAACCCTCACACTCACCCTAACCATAACCATAATCCAAATCCTAACCTTAACCCTAATCCTCACCTTCACCCTCAGCCTCACCCTAAACCTAATTCTAAACCTAAACTTCACCCTCACCCTAACCCTAACGCTAACACTAACCATAACCCTAACCCTAACCCTTACCCTCCCTCAAACTCTCACTGTAACCCTAACCCTAACACTAACCCTAAATCTCAACCTAACCCTCACCAGAACCCTAACTCTAACCCTAAACCTCAACCTCACCCTCACCCTCACTCTAACACTTACCCAAATCCTAAAACTCACCCTAACCCTAATCCAAAACATCACCCTAACCATAACCCTCACCCTAAACCAAACCCTCACCCTAACACTTACCATCACCCTAACCCTCACCCTAAACCTCACACTCACCCTCACCCTAAACCTAATCCTAAATCTAACCCTATCCCTAACCTCAACCTAACCCTCACCCTCACCCTAACACTAACCCTAACCCTAAACCTCACCCTAACACTCCCCCTAACCCTAAATCTAACCCTAAACCTCACCCTCAACTTACCCCTAACCCTACACCTCAACCTAAAGGTCACACTAACCCTAACCCTCACCATCACCCTCAAACTCACTGTAACTCTAACCCTAAACCGAACAATAACACTATACCTAAGCCTAACCCTAACCCTAAACATAACCTTAACCTCACCCTAAGCCTCATCCTCACCACAAACTTAACCCTAACCATAACACTAACAATAACCCTAGCCCTAACCCTAACTGTAACCCTCACCGTAACCCTAACCCTAACCCTAATCCAAAACCTAACGCTATCCCTAAGCCTAATCCTAACCCTAACTCTCACACTCACCCTCAACCTAACGCTAATCCTAAACCTAACCCTATACCTACACCTAAAACTCACCATAACCCTCAGACTAACCCTCACCCTAAACCTAATCCTAACACTAAACCTCATCCTAGCACTCACGCTAACCCTGAACCTAACCCTCACCCTCACCCTAACCCTAACCCTCACATTCACCCTCAACCTCTGCATAACCCTAAGCCTAACCCTAACCCTAAACTTAACCCTCACACTCACCCTATCCCTTACCCTAATCCTAAAACTAACACTAACCCTACCCGGCACTCTCAGCCGCAACTTAACCCTAACTCTAACCCTAAACCTCACCCTCACCCTAACATTAACACTAAACCTAAACCTCACCCTAACCCTAACCCTTAACCTATCCCTGAACCTCATCCAAACCATAACCCTAACCGTGAGGGTGAGCCTCACCCTCACAGTAACTGTAACCCTAACCCTAAAGCTATCAATAACCCTAACCCTAACCCTCACCCAAACACTTACCCTCACCCTAACACTAACACTCACACTAACCCTAATCATCACCTTAACCCTAAACCTCACCCTAACACTAACCCTAAAACTTACCCTCACCCTAGCCCTTACTATAAGCCTAAATCTCATCCGCACCCTAAGCCTCACACTAACCCTAACACTAATCCTCAATCTAAACCTCAACCTCACCATAACCCTAACCCTAACCCTAACACTAAACCTCACCCTAACCCTAACCGTCAAACTAACCCTAACTCCCACTCTTACCCTCAGCCTAAACCTAAGGCTAAACCTAACCATAAAACTAACCCTCATACTCACCCTAACCCTAACCATAATCCAAATCCTAACCCTAACCCTAATCCTCACCTTCACCCTCAGCCTCACCTTAACCCTAATTCTAAACCTAAACTTCACCCTCACCCTAACACTAATGCTAACCCTAACCATAAACCTAACCCTCCCCCTAACTCTCACCGTGACCCTAACCCTAACACTAACCCTAAACCTCAACCTAACCCTCACCAGAACCCTAACTCTAACCCTAAACCTCACCCTCACCCTCACCCTCACTCTAACACTCAAATCCTAAAACTCACCCTAACCCTAATCCAAACCCTCACCCTAACCATAACCCTCACCTTAAACCAAACCCTCAGCCTAACACTTACCATCACCCTAACCCTCACCCTAAACCTCACATTCACCTTCACCCTAAACATAATCCTAAATCTAACCTTATCCCTAAACCTCAACCTAACCCTCACCCTCACCCTAACACTAACCCTAACCCTAAACCTCACCCTAATACTCCCCCTAAACCTAACTCTAACCCTAAACCTCACCCTCAACATACCCCTAACCCTAACCCTACACCTCAACCTACAGGTCACACTAACCCTAACCCTCACCATCACCCTCAAACTCACTGTAACTCTAACCCTAAACCTAACAATAACACTAAACCTAACCCTAACCCTAACCCTAAACATAACTCTTACCCTCACCCTAAGACTTACCCTCACCACAAACTTAACCCTAACCATCACACTAACAATAACCCTAGCCCTAACCCTAACTGTAACACTCACCGTAACCCTAATCCTAACCCTAATCCTAAACCTAACCCTATCCCTAAGCCTAACACTAACCCTAACTCTCACACTCACCCTCAACCTAACGCTAATCCTAAACCTAACCCTATGCATAAACCTAAAACTCACCATAACCCTCAGACTAACCCTCACCCTAAACCTAATCCTAACATTAAACCTCATCCTAGCACTCACCCTAACCCTAAACCTAACCCTCACCCTCACCGTAACCCTAACCCTCACATTCACCCTCAACCTCAGCATAACCCTAAGCCTAACCCTAACCCTAAACTTAACCCTCACACTCACCCTATCCCTTACCCTAATCCTAAAACTAACCCTAACCCTACCCCGCTCCCTCAGCCTCAACATAACCCTAACTCTAACCCTCCCCATAACCCTAACCATAACACTCACCCTAACGCTCACCCTCACCCTCACCCTCAGCCTATCCCTAAGCCTAACACTAACCCTAACCCTCACACTAACCCTAACCCTAACCCTAATCCTAATCCTAACCCTAAACTTAACCCTCACCCTCAACCTAACCCTCAACTTAAGCCTAACCCTAACATTAATCCTAACCATAACCCTCAACTTCTGCCTCACCCTAACCCTAAATCTAACCCTAAACCTCACCCTCACCCTAACCCTAACCTTTACCCTAACCCTAAACCTCATCCGAACCATAACCCTAACCCTCACCCTCACCCTCACAGTAACCTTAACCCTAACCCTAATGCTAACAATAAACCTAACCCTAACCCTAACCCTCACCCTAACATTTACCCTCACCCTAACAGTAACCCTAACCCTAACACTAACACTCACACTAACTCTAATCATCACCTTAACCCTAAACCTCACCCTAACACTTACCCTAAACCTTACCCTCACCCTAGCCCTCACCCTAACCTTAACTCTCATCCTCACCCTAAACCTCACACTAACCCTAACACTAAATCTCAATCTAACCCTCACCCTCACAATAACCCTCACCCTAACCCTCACCCTAACATTAACCCTCACCCTTACTGTAACCCTCACCCTCCACCTAACCATCACCTTTACCCTTACCATCTCCTCCACAATAACCCTAACACTAAAGCTCACCCTAACCCTAACCATAACCCTCACACTCAACCTCATGCTCAGCCTAACGCTAACCCTAAGCCTAACCCTTACCCTAACCCTCACCCTCACCCTAGCAATCACCCTAACCCTAATCCTAACCCTAACCCTCACCCTAACCCTAACCCTAATGATCACCCTACCCTAATTCTTACCCCCACCCTCACCCTCAACCCTAAGCGTAAGCCTAAACCTAACACTCACACTCACCCTCACGCTAACCCTAATCCTAAACCTAACCCTAACACTAAACCTCAACCTAACCCTCAACCTAACCTTATCCCAAACACTAACCCTAACCCTAACCCTCGACCTAATCCTCCAACTAACCCTAAATCTATCTCTAAACCTCACTCTCAGCCTAACCCTAATCCTAACCTTAACCCTAAACCTCACCCAAACTCTAAGCCTAACCCTCACCCTCACCCTCACCATAACTCTAACCCTAACAGTAACAATAACACTAATCCTAACCATAATCCTAACCCTCATGCTCACCTTAACCCTAACCCTAATCCTCACGCTAACCTTAAACTTAACCGAACCCTAAATCTCACCCTAACCCTAACCCTAAACCTCACGCCAACCCTAACCCTCACCCTCACCTTAAATCTAAACATACCCCTAAGAATAACACTAACCCTAAACCTGACCATAACTCTAACCATAACCCTCACCCGTAGCCTCCCCCTCACTGCAAATTTAACCCTAACCATAACACTAAAAATAACCCTAACCCTAACCCTAATAGTAACTCTAACCTCACCCCCACCCTCCCCCTCAACTTAACCCGAAGATTAAATGTAACCCTAACCCTAACCCTAACCCTAAACCTCACCACAACCCTAACCCTAACCCTAATCCTAAACCTAACCCTATGCCTAAACCTAACCCTCACCATAACTCTCACCCTAGCCCTCAACCTAACCCTAATCCTAACCCTAAACCTCATCCTAACTCTCACACTAACCCTATACCTAACCTTCACCCTCATGCTTGGCCTAAGCCTAAGCCTAATGCTAAACCTAAACCTCACCCTACCCCTAACCCTAACACTAACCCTAACTCTAACCCTAAAAATAACCCTAACCCCAACCCTAAATCTACGCCTGAACCTCATGCTCACCCTAACCCTAACTCTAACCCTAACCCAAACACTAAAACTCACCCTAATCCTAACCTTAACCCTCACCCTAAACCTAACCCTAACCCTGTCCCTAAACCTCATCTGAACCATAACCCTAACTGTCACCCTCACCCTCACAGTAAACGTAACCTTAACCCTAACGCTAACAATAATGCTAACCCTAACCCTCACCCTAACACTTACCCTCATGCTAACACTAACCCTCACACTAACCCTAATCATCACCTTAACCCTAAACCCCACCCTAACACTAACCCTAATCCTTACCCTCACCCTAGCCCTCACCCTAAACCTAACTCTCATCCTCACCCTAAACCTCACACTAACCCTAACACTAATCCTCAATCTAATCCTCATCCTCACCATAACCCTAACCCTAACAATAACCCTAACACTAAACCACACCTAACCATAACCCTAACCCTCAAACTAACCCTAAACCTCACCCTCACCCTCAGCCTAAACCTAAGGCTAAACCTAACCCTAACCCTAACCCTCACACTCACCCTAACCCTAACCCTAATCCAAATCCTAACCCTAACCTGATTCCTCACCTTCACCCTCAGCCTCACCCTAACCCTAATGCTAAACCTAAACTTCACCCTCACCCTAACCCTAACGCTAAGCCTAACCATAAACCCTAACCCACCCCTAACTCTCACCGTAACCCTAACCCTAACACTAACTATAAACCTCAACCTAACCCTCACCAGAACCCTAACTCTAACCCTAAACCACACCCTAACCCTCACCCTCACTCTAACACTTACTCAAATCCTAAAACTCACCCTAACCCTAATCCAAACCCTCACCCTAATAATAACCCGCACCCTAAACCAAACCCTCACCCTAACACTTACCGTCACCCTAACCCTCACCCTAAACCTCACACTCACCCTCACCCTAAACCTAATCATAAACCTAACCCTATCCCTAAACCTCAACCTAACCCTCACCCTCACCCTAACACTAACCCTAACCCTAAACCTCACCCTAACATTCCCCCTAACCTAACTCTAACCCTAAACCTCACCTTCAACCTACCCCTAACCCTAACCCTAAACCTCAACCTAAAGGTCACACTAGCCCTAAACCTCACCCTCACCCTTAACCTCACTGTAACTCTAACCCTAACCCTAACCCTAAACATAACCATAACCCTCACCCTAAGCCTTACCCTCACCACAAACTTAACCCTAACCATAACACTAACAATAAGCTTAGCCTTAACCCTAACCATAACCCTCACCGTCACTGTAACCCTAACCCTAATCCTAAACCTAACCCTATCCCTAAGCCTAACCCTAACCCTAACCCTCACACTCACCCTCAACCTAACCCTAATCCTAAACCTAACCCTATGCCTAAACCTAACCCTAACCATAACTCTCACACTAGCCCTCACCCTAACCCTAATCTTAACCCTAAACCTCATCCTAGCACTTACCCTAACCCTAAAGCTAACCGTCACCCTAACCCTCAACCTCAGCATAACGCTAAGCCTAACCCTAAACCTAAACTTAAACCTCACACTCAACCTATCCCTTACCCTAATCCTAAAACTAAGCCTAAACCTACCCTGCACCCTCAGCCTCAACTTAACCCTAAATCTAACCCTAAACCTCAACCTCACCCCAACCCTAACACTAAACCTAAACCTCACCCTAACCCTAACCCTAAACCTCACCCTCACCCTAGCCCTCACAATAACCCTAATCCTAACCCTAAACCTAATCCTAATCCTCCCCATAACCCTAACCCTAACCCGCACACTAACTCTCAACCTCACCCTCACCCTCACCCTCAGCCTAACCCTAAGCCTAACCCTAACCCTCACACTCACCGTAACACTAACCCTAATGCTAATCCTAACCCTAAACCAAACCCTCACCCTCAACCTAACCCTCACCTTAAGCCTAAACCTAACATTCATCTTAACCGTAACTCTCAACTTCTGCCTTACCCTAACACTAAATCTAAACCTAAACCTCATCCTAACCCTAACCCTAACCCTAACCCTAACCCTCACTCTAACATTAACCCTCACCCTTTCCGTAACCCTTACCCTCCACCTAAACATCACCTTTACCCTTACCATCTCCTCCACACTAACCCTAACACTAAACCTCACACTAACCCTAACCATAACCCTCACCCTCAACCTCATGCACAGCCTAACGCTAAGCCTAAGCCTAACCCTAACCTTTACCCTAACCCTCACCCTCACCCTAGCTCTCACCCTAACCCTAATCCTAACCCTAACCCTCACCCTAACCCTAACACTAACGATCACCCTAACCCTACTCCTCATCCCCACCCTCACCCTCAGCCTAACCCTAAGAGTAAACCTAACCCTAATCCTAAACCTAACCCTAACCCTCACCCTCACCCTCACCCTAACCCTAATCCTAAACCTAACCCTAACCCTAACACTAAACCTCAACCTAACCCTCACCCTAACCTTATCCCGAACACTAACCCTAACCCTAACCCTCGACCTAATCCTCCAACTAACCCTAAATCTAACCCTAAACCTCACTCTCACCCTAACCCTAATCCTAACCCTAATCGGAAACCTCACCCCAACTCTAAGCCTAACCCTCACCCTCACGCTCACCCTCACCATAACTCTAACCCTAACAGTAAAAATAACCCTAATGCTAAACATAATCCTAACCCTCACGCTCACCTTAACCCTAACCCTAACCCTCTCGCTAACCCTAAACTTAACCGAACCCTATCTCTCACCCTAACCCTAACCCTAAACCTCAACCCAACCCTAACCCTCACCCTCACCTTAACTCTAAACCTAACCCTAAGAATAACACTAACCCTAAACCTAACCATAACTCTAACCATAACCCTCACCCGCAGCCTCACCCTCACTGCAAATTTAACCCTAACCATAACACAAAAAATTACTCTAACCCTAATCCTAATACTAACTCTAACCTCACCTCCACCCTCACACTCAGCCTAACCCGAAGCCTAAATGTAACCCTAACCCTAACCTTAAACCTCACCTTAACCCTAACCCTAACCCTAATCCTAACCCGAACCCTATGCCTAAACCTAACCCTCACCATAACCCTCACCCTAGCCCTCAACCTAATCCTAATCCTAACACTAAACCTCATCCTAATACTCACCCTAATCCTAAACCTAACCCTCACCCTCAAGCTCGGCCTAAGCCTAAGCCTAAGCCTAAGCCTAATCCTAACCCTAACCCTCACCCTACCCCTAAACCTAACACTAAACCTAACTCTAACCGTAAACCTCACGCTCACCCTAACCCTAACTGTAACCCTAACTCTATACTAACACTAACCCTAACCCTAAAAATAACCCTAACCCCAAACCTAAATCTACCCCTGAACCTCATGCTCACCCTAACCCTAACTCTAACCCTAACCCTAACACTAAAACTCACCCTAACCCTAAACTTAACCCTCACCCTAAACCTAACCCTCACCCTCACCCTCACCCTCAGTCTAAACCTAAGTCCTAAACTAACCCTAACCCTTACCCTCACACTCACCGTAACCCTAACCCTAATCCTAATCCTAACCCTATCCCTAAACCTAACCCTCACCCTAATGCTAACACTAACACTAACTCTCACCCTCAGCCTCAACCTAACCCTAATTCTATCACTAAACCTCACCCACACCCTAACCCTAACACTAACCCTAAACATCACCCTAACCCTAACCCTCCCCTTAACGCTCACCCTAACCCTAACATTAACACCCTAACCCTAAACCTCAACCTAACCCTCACCTTAAACCTAAATCTATCACTAAACCACAACCTCACCCTAACCCTCACATTAACCCTAACCCAAACCCTAAACTTCACCCTAACCATAACTCTAACCCTCAACCTCACCCTCACAGTAACCCTAACCCTAAACCTAAACCTAACAATAACCCTAACCCTAATCCTAACCCTCACCTTAACCATAACCCTCACCCTAAGCCAAACCCTCACCTTAACACTTACCCTCACCCTAACACTAACTGTAACCCTAACACTAACCCTCAAACTAACCCTAACCTTAACCCTAACCCTAAACCTCAACCTAACCCTCACCATCACCCTAACCCTAACACTAACCCTATGACTAAGCCTTAAGCTAACCCTCCCCCTAACCCTATAACTAACCCTAAACCTCACCCTAACCCTAACCCTAAGCCTAACCATAACCCTAAACATAACACTAAACCTAACCCTAACACTAACCTTAAAAGTAACCCTAATCCTCAGCCTCACCCTCACCCTAACCCAAACCCTAACCCTAACCCACACCCTAACCCTCACCCTACCTCTAAGCCTAACCCTAACCCTAACCCTAACCCTCACAAACACCCTCACACTAACCCTAATCCTAAACCTAACCTATTCCCTAACCCTAACCCTCACTCTTACCCTCACCCTAGCCTTCACCCTAACCCTACTCCTAACACTAAACCTCATCCTAATCCTCACTCTAACCCTAACCCTAACCCTCACCCTAACCCTAACTCTAACCTTCAACCTCATGCTCGGACTAAGCCTAAGCCTAAGAATAATCCTAAACATAACCGTATCCCTAAACCTCACCCTAACCCTAACCCAAACACTAACTCTAAGTCTAACCCTAAATCTCAAATTCACCCATTCCCTAACTCTAACCCTAACCCTACCCCTAACAATAAACCTAAACCTAACCCTAACCCTCACCCTAACCATTACACTCACCCTTACCCTCACCCTCAACCTACCACTTACCCTCATCCTAACACTAACCCTAACAATAACACTAAGGCTCACACTAACCCTAACCATCACCCTAACCCTAAACCTCACCCTAACACTAACCCTAAACCTCACCCTCACTGTAGACCTCACCCTAACCCTAACCCTCATCCTCACCCTAAACCTCACACTAACCCTGATACTAATCCTCAATCTAACCCTCACCCTCACCCTAACCCTAACACTAACCCTCCACCTAACCCTAACACTCACTCTTACCGTAACCCTCATCTTCAGCCTAACCCTCACCTTTACCCTTACCGTTACCCACACACGAACCCGCACCCTAACCCTAACCCTAACCCTAACCCGCACCCTCACTCTAACTCTACACCTAAAACTCACATTCACGCTAACAGTAACTCTAACCCTAACCCTAACACTAAACCTTACCCTAACCCTAACCCTAACCCTCACCCTCACCCTCACTGTAACCGTAACCCTAACCCTGACCCTAACAATAAACCTAACCTAACCCTAATCCTCAATCTAACGCTCACCCTAACACTTACCCTAACTCTTACCCTAACCCTAAACCTAACACTAACACTCACACTTATCTTTACCATAACCCTCAGCCTAAAACTCACCTTTACCTTTACGATCATCCTCACCGTAATTCTAAATCTCATCCTAACCCTCACCCTAACAGTAAACCTAACCATCACACTAACCCTAACCCTCACCCTCAACCTCACGCTCAGCCTAACCCTAAGCCTAAGCCTAAGATTAACCCTAACCCTAATCCTCACCCAAAACCTCAAACTCAGCCTAACCCTAAGCCTAAGCCTAAGATTAACCCTAACCCTCACACTCACACTCACACTAAACCTATTCCTAAGCATAACCCTAAACATAAACCTAAACCTCAACGTAACCCTCACCCTAAACTTAACCCTAACACTAACACTAACCCTAATCCTCAACCTAACCCTCTAACTAACCCTAAATCTAATGCTAAACTTCACCCTCACCCTAACTCTAATCCTAAATCTAACCCTAAACCTCACCCTAACCCTAACCCTAATCCTCACCCTCACCCTCAGCTTCACCATCACCATAATTCTAACTCTAACCCTAACAATAACACTAATCCTAACCCTAAACCTAACCCTAACACTAACCTTAATCCTAACACTCACCCTCACCCTAAACTTAATTCTAACCCTAACCCTAACACTAACACTAACCCTCACCCTAACCCTAACCCTCACACTCACTGTAAGCCTAATTCTCAACCTAACTCTCAACCTAACCCTAAAACTTAATCTAACACTAACCATAACACTGACCCTCAACCTAGCCCTCACTCTAACCCTAATTCTAAACCTAATCCTCATCCTAACCCTCACCCTAATCCTAACATTAACCATCACCCTAACCCTAACCCTAAACCTCAAACTAACCCTAATCCTCACGCTCACCGTAACCCTAATCCTATCCCTGACCCTAACCCTGAACTTAACCGAACCCTAACTCTCACCCTAACCCTAACCCTAACCCTCACCATAATCGTAACCCTCACACTAACCCTCACCCTCACCCTCAGCCTAACCCTAAGCCTAAGCCTAACCCTAACCCTAACTGTCATACTCACCCTAACCCTTACCATAATCCTAATTGTAACCCTAAACCTAACCCTCAACCTCAACCTAACCCTCAACCTAAACTTAACTCTAACACTAAACCTATCCCTAACCCTCAACCTCAGCCTCACGCTAACCCTAACTCTAAATCTCACCCTCACCCTAACCCTAACCCTAAACCTCACCCTAACCCTAAGCTAAACCTCACCCTCACCCTAGCCCTCACCCAAACCCTAAACCTAACACTAACCCTCCCCATAACCCTATATGTAACGCTAAATCTCACCCTCAACCTAACCCAAACCCTCACCATAAACCCCACCCTCATCCTAACACTCAACCACAACCTCACCCTCACCGGAACTCTAACCCTAACCCTAAAAATAACACTAACCATAACCCTAACCATCACCCTAATGTTAATCCTCACCCCACCCTCACCATTAGCCTAACCTAAGACTAAACCTAACCCTCACACTAACCCTCACACTTACTCTCACCCTAACCCTAATCCTAAACCTAACCCTTTCTCTAAACCTCAACCTATCCCTCAACCTCACTCTAACCCTAACACTAACCCTAACTCTAAACTTCACCCAAACCCATCCCCAAACCCTAACTTTAATCATAAAGTCACCCTCACCCTAACCTTAACCCTAACCCTAAATCTCAATCTAACCCTAAACCTCACCCTCAATCTCAACCTCACCGTAACTCTAACCCTATCCCTAACAATAACACTAACCCTAACCCTAACCCTAACCCTAACCATAACCCTCATCCTCAGCCTCACCCTCACTGCAAACTTAACCCTAACCATAACACTAACAATAACCCTAACCCTAACCCTAACTCTAACCCTAATCCTCACCCCCACCCTCACCCTCAGTCTAATCCTAAGCCTATCCCTAACCCTAACCCTAAACCTCCCTGTAACCCTAACCCTAACCCTAACCCTAACAATAACCCTAACCCTAAACATAACCCTAACCCAAATCCTAAATCTAATCTTCACACTAACCCTAATCCTAACCCTAACCCTAACCCCAAATAACACACTCAATCTCACCTTAACCCAAATCCTAAACCTAACCCTATCTCTAACACAAACCCTCAACCTAATCCTCACACTAGCCAACACCCTAAACCTAACCCTAACCCTCACCCTAACCCCAACCCTAACACTCCCCCTCATGCTTGGCCTAAGCCAAAGCCTAAGCCTAAGCCTAACCCTAATCCTAATCCACATCGTATCCCTAACCCTAACACTAACCCTAACTCTAACCCTAAATCTCACCCTCAACCTAAGCATAACTCTAACCCTAACCCTAAACATAAAGCTCAACCTAACCCTAACCCTAAACCTAACCCACACACTAATATTTACCCTCACGCTAACACTAACCTTAACGCTAACACTAACGTTCACACTAACCCTAATCATCACCCTAACCCTAAACCTCACCCTAACACTAACCCTAAAGCTCACCCTCACCCTAGCCCTCAACCTAAGCCTAACCCTCATCCTCACCCTAAACCTCACGCTAACCCTAACACTAATCCTCAATCTAACCCTCACCCTCACCCTAACCCTTAACCTAACCCTCACCCTAACCCTAAACCTCACCCTTACCGTAACCCTCACCCTCAGCCTAACCCTAATCATAACCCTAACCCTAAACCTCACCCTAACCGTAACCCTAAACCTCACCCTCACACTAGCCCTCACCCTAACCCTAATCCTAAACCTAATCCTCATCCTAACACTAACCCTAACCCTCACCCTCACCCTCACCCTAACCCTAATCCTAACCCTAACCCTCAACCTAACCCTAACCCTCACCCTCACCGTAACCCTTATCCTAACCCTCAACCAAACCCTAAACTTAACCCGAAACCTAACTCTCACCCTAACCCTAACCCTCACCCTAACCCTAACCCTACACCTCAACCTCACCCTAGCTCTCACCCTAACCCCAATCCTAACCCTAACCCTCATCTTAACCCTCCCCCTAACCGTTAACCTAACCCTCACCCTAACCCTAACCTTCACCCCCAACCTCGCCCTCAGCTTAACATTAAGCCTAAACCTAAACCTAACCCTCAATCTAACCCTCACCCTAACCCTAAATCTAACTCTAAACCTCACCCTCACCCTAACCCTAACTCTAACCCGAACCCAAACATTAAACATCACCCTAACCCTAAACCTCACCCACACCCTCACTGTAAACGTAACACTAAACCTAACCCTAACAATAACCCTAATCCTAATCCTAACCCTCAACCTAACCATAACCCTCACCCTAACCAAAACCCTCACCCTAACACCTACCCTGATCCTAACACTACCCCTAACTCTAACCCTAACCTCACTCTAACCCTAACCCTAACAATAACCCTCAACCTAACCCTAACACTCACGCTCAAGGTAACCCTAACCCTACCTCACCCTAACCTTAAACTTAACCTGAACCCTAACTCTCAACCTAACCCAAACCCTAACCCTAACCCTCACCCTCACCCTCAGCATAACTTTAAGCCTAACCCTAACAATAACCCTAACCCTAACCCTAACCCTCATCCTAAACATAACCTTCACCCTAACCATAAACCTCACCCTAACAATTACCCTCACCCTAACCCTAACCCTAACCCTAACATTAACCCTCACACTAACCCTAAGTCTCACCCTAACCCTAAACCTCACCCTAAACCTAACCCTCAGCCTCAACTTATCCCTCAACCTAACCTTAACTCTCATCCTCAACCTAAACCTCACATTAACCCTAACACTAATACTCAAACTAAACTTCACCCTCACCATAACCCTAAGACTCACCCTGACCGTAACCCTCACCCTCAGCCTAACCCTCACCTTAACCCTTACCGTCACCCTCAACCTAACCCTCACCCTAAAACTAATCCTCATCCTAACCCTCATCCTAAGTGTAACCCCAACCATAACCCTAACCATAACCCTCAAACTCACCCTCAGCCTCAGCCTAACCCTAAGTCTAAGCTTAACCCTAACCCTAAACCTCACGCTCAACCAAGCCCTCACCCTCACCCTAACCCTCAGCATAAACTTAAGCCTAAACCTAACCCTAAGCCTAGCCCTCACACTCACTCTATCCCTTACCCTAATCCTAATCCTAACCCTATCCTTAACCCTCACCCTCACCCTCACCCTAACCCTAACCTAACACTAAACCTCACACTAACCCTAACCCTAAGCCTCACCCTCACCCTAGCCCTCACCCTAACCCTAATCCTAACCCTAACCCTCATCCTAACCCTCCCCATAACTCTAACCCTTTCCCTCACCCTCACCCTCACCCTACCCCTCACCTCACCCTCAGCCTAACCCTAAGACTAACCCCAACCCTAACACTCACACTCACCCTAACCCTAACCCTAATCCGAATCCTAAACCTAAACCTAACCCTCACCCTCAAACTAACCCTCAACTTAAGCCTAACCCTAACATTAATCCTAACCCTAACCCTCAACTTCAGCCTCACCCTAACCCTAACTCTAACGCTGAACCTCACCGTGACCCTAACCCTAACTCTAACCCTATCCCTAAACCTCATCCGAACCCTACCCCTAACCCTCACCCTCACCCTCACAGTAACCGTAATCCTAACCCTAACGCTAAAAATAACCCTAACCCTAACCCTAACACTCACCCTATACATAAACCTCACCCTAACCCTAACCCTCACCCTAACACTTACCCTCACCCTTACACTAAACCTAACCCTAACACTAACCCTCACACTAACCCTAATCATCATCTTAACCCTAAACCTCACCCTAACACTAACCCTAAACCTCACCCTCACCCTAGCCCTCACCCTAACCCTAACTCTCATCCTCACCCTAAACCTCACACTAACCCTAACACTAATCCTCAATCTAACCCTCACCCTCAACATAACTCTAATCTTAACCCTCACCATAACATTAACCCTCACCCTTACCGTAACCCTCACGCTCTGCCTAACCCTCACCTTTACCCTTACCGTCACCCCCACACTAACCCTAACACTAAACCTCACCCTTACCCTAACCCTAACCCTTACCCTCAACCTCACACTCAGCCTACCCCAAAGCCTAAGCCTAACACTTACCCTAACCCTCACCCTCACCCTAGCCCTCACCCTAACCCTAATCCTAACCCTAACCCTCATCCTAACACTCACCCGAACACTAACCCTAACCATCACCCGACCCAAATCCTCACCCCCACCCTCACCCTCAGCCTATCCCTAAGCCTAAGCCTTGCCCTAACCCTCACACTCACCCTCACCCTAACCCTAATCCTAAACCTAACCCTAACCCTAACACTAAACCTCAAACTAAACCTCACCCTAACCATATCCCTAACACTCACCCTAACCCTAACCCTCGACCTAACCCTCCAATGAACCCTAAATCTAACTGTAAACCTCACCCACACCCTAACCCTAATCCTAACCCTAAACGTAAACTTCACCCTAACCCTAACCCTCACACTCACCCTCACCCTGCCCCTCACCATAACTCTAACCTTAACAGTAACAATAACACTAATCCTAACACTAATCCTAACCCTCACTCTCACCATAACCCTAACCCTAACCCTCACCCTAACCCTAAACTTAACCAAACACTAACTCTCACCCTAACCCTAACCGTAACCCTCGCCTGAACCCTCACCCTCACCCTCACCTTCACCCTCAGCCTAACGCTAAGCTTAATCCTAACCCTAACCCTAATGTCACTCACCCTAACCCTTACCTTAATCCTAATCGTAACCCTAAGCCTAACCCTCAACCTCAACCTAACCCTCAACCTAACCCTAACTCTAAAACTAACCCTAACCCTCACCCTCACCCTAACCCTAACCCTAACCCTCAACCTAACCCTAATCCTTACTCTCACCATAACCCTTACCCTAACCCTCACCCTAACCCTAAACTTAACCGAACCATTACCCTACCCCTAAACCTCACCCTCAACCTAACCCTAAATCTAACAGTAAACCTAACAATAAACCTCAACCTAACCCTAATCCTAACCCTCAAACTAACCCTAAGCTTCACCCTCACAATCTCCCTGAGCCTAAACCTAAGGCTAACCTTAACCCTAACCCTAACCCTCACACTCACTGTAACCCTAACCCGAATCCATATCCTACCCCTAACCCTAACCCTCACACTCACCCTCAACCTCACCTTAACTCTAATTCTAAACCTAAACCTCACCATCACCCTAACACTAACCCTAACCCTAACCATAATCCTAACTCTAACCCTAACCCTCACCCTAACTCTCACCGTAACCCTAAACCTAAACCTAACCCTCAACCTTACCCTCAACCTCAACCTCATCCTAACCCTAATTCTAACCCCAAACCTCACCCTCACCCTAACCCACACTCTAACCCTAATACTTACCCTCACCCTAACCCTCACCCTAACCCTCATACTCAAACTCACCCTAAACCTAATCCTAAACTTAACCCTAACCATAACCCACACCCTAACCCAAACCCTCACCCTAACACATACCCTCACCCTAACCCTCACCCTTACCCTCACACTCACCCTCACCCTAACCCTAATCCTAAACCTATCCCTATCCCTAAACCTCAAGCTAACTCTCACCCTCACCATAACACTAACCCCAACCCTAAACCTCACTCTCAACCTACCCCTAACCCTAACCGTAACCCTAAACCTCAACCTAAAGGTCACACTAACCTTAACCCTCAACCTCATCTTCAACCTGTAACTCTTAACCTAACCCTAACAATCACCCTAACCCTAACCCTAACCCTCACCCACATGCTCGGCCTAAGCCTAAGCCTAAGCCTAATCCTAACCCTAACCCTCACTCTAACCCTAACACTAACCCTAACCCTAACCCGCAACCTAAACATAACCCTCACCCTAACCCTAACCCTCACCCTAACACTTACCCTCACCCTAACACTAAACCTAACCCTATCACTAACCCTAACCCTAACACTAACGCTCAAACTAACCCTTACCATCATCCTAACCCTAAACCTCAACCTAAACCTAAACTTAAACCTCACCCTCATGCTAGTCCTCACCCTAACCCTAATCCTCATCCTCACCCTAAACCTCACATGCACCCTAACACAAATCTTCAATCTAACCCTCACCCACACACTTCTCCTAACCCTAACCCTCACCTTTACCTTAACCCTCACCCTCAGCCTAAACCTCACATTTACCCTTACCATCATTCTCACCCTAATCCTCCCCCTAACCGTAAAACTCAGCCTAACCCTCACCTAACGGTAAACCTAACCATCACCCTAACCCTAACCCTCACTTCAACCTCACGCTCAGCCTAACCCTAAAAGCCTGAGCCTAACCTTTACCCTAACTCTCACCCTCACCCTAGCCCTTACCCTAACCCTAATCATAAATCTAACACACACACTCACCCTCCCCTTAAACCTAATCCTAAGCCTAAAACTAACCCTCCCCCTAACTCTCACCCTAACACTAACCCTAACACTAACCCTAACCCTAACCCTCAACATAGACCTAACTCTAACCCTAAACCTCACCCTCACCATAAACCTCACCCTAACCCTAAACCTAACCCTCAAACTATCACTAACCCTAAATCTAACCCTAAACCTCACCTTCACCCTCAACTTAACCCTAACCCTAACCGTATACCCCACCCTAACTCTAACCCTAAACCTGACCCGCAACCTCACCCTCACTGTAACTCTAACACTAACCCGAACACTAACCCTCACACTAACCCTAACCTTATCCCTAACCCTAAAACTCAACCTAACCCCCACTCTCACCCTAATCCTGTGCCTAACCCTTACCCTAACCCTCCCCCTAATCCTATATCTAACCCTAAACCTCACCCTAACCCTAACCCTAAGCCTAAGCCTAACCCTAACCCTAAACATAACCCTAAACATAACATAAATCCTCAGCCTCACCCTCACTCTAACCCAAACCCTAACCCTAAACCACACCCTAACCCTCAACCGAACCATAAGCCTAACCCTAAGCCTAACCCCAACACTCACACTCACCCTCACCCTAACCCTAATCCTAAACCTAACCCTATCCATAAACTTAACCATCTCCCTAACCCTCAGCCTAGCCCTCACCCTAACACTAATCCTAATGCTAAACCTTATCCTCACCCTCACCCTAACCCTAATCCTAACCCTCACCATAACTCTAACCCTAACCCTCACCCTCATACTCGGCCTACGCCTAAGCCTAAGCCTAAGCTTAACCCTAACCCTAACCCTCATCCTAACCTTAACCCTAACACTAACCCTAACTCTAAAAGTAAACCTCAACTTCAACCTTACCCTAGCTCTAATCCTAACCCTAAACCTAAACCTCACCCTAACCCTAAACCTAACTACTACCCTCACCCTTACTGTAACCGTAAACCTAACCCTAAGCCTAAAAATAACCCTAACCGTAACCCTAACCCTCAACCTATCCATAACTCTCATCCTAAACCTAACCCTCACCCTAACACTTACCCTCACCCTAACACTAACCCTAACCCTATCACTAAACCTCACACTAACCAGAACCATCACCCTAACCCTAAACCTCAGCCTAAACCTAAACCTAAACCTCACCCTCACCCTAGCCCTCACCTTAACCCTAACCCTCACCATCACCCTAAACCACACACTAACAATGACACTAATCCTCAATCTAACCCTCACTCACATCCTTCCCATAACCCAAACCCTCCCCCTAAACCTAAAAATCATCCGACCATAACCCTTATCCTCAGCCTAACCCTCACGTTTACCCTTATGGTCACCCCACCCTAACCCTTACTCTAACCCTAACACTCACACTAACCCTCACCCTAACCCTAACACTATCCCTAAACCTCATCCTCACCCTAAATCTAACTCTCACCCTAACCCTAACACTAAACCTCACCCTAACCCTAACCCTAACCCTCACCCTCACCCTCAGCATAACCATAACCCTAACCCTAACCCTAACAATAACCCTAACCCTAACCCTCAACTTAACCATTACACTCACCCTAACCCCAACCCTCACCCTAACATTTACCCTACCCCGAACACTAACCTTAAACCTGACACTAACCCTCACACTAACCCTAACCCTCACCCTAATCCTAAACCTCACCCTAACCCTAACCCTAATCCTCAATCTAACCCTCAACCTACTCCTAACCCTTACCCTTACCCTAACACTAAACCTAACCCTAATCGTCACCCTTAACTTAAATCTCACCTTCAGCCTAAACCTCACCTTTACCCTTACCATCATTCTCACCCTAACCTTCCCCCTAATCCTAAACATCAACCTTCCCCTCACCCTAACTGTAAACCTAACCATCACCCTAACCCTAAAACTCACCCTAAACCCCACGCTCAGCCTAACCCTAAGCCAAAGCCTAACCCTTATACGAAACCTCACTCTCTCCCTAGCCCTCTCCCTAAACCTAATCCTAACACCCACACTCGCCCTCAGCCTAACGCTAAGACTAAGCCTCACCCTAACCCTAACCCTCACACTCACCCTCACCCTAACCCTAATCCTAACCCTACCCCTACCCCTACCCCTAAACCTCAACCTATCACTCACACTAACCTTAACCCTAACACTAACACTAATGGTAAAGCCCGAACTAACCCTCTCCCTAACCCTAATCCTACCCCTAAACCTAAAACTCAACCTAAACCTAACCCTAACCCTCACCCTCAACTTAATTCTAACTCTAACCCTAACCCTAACCCTAAACCTAATCCTAACATACACCCTCACCCTAACTCTAATCCTAAACCTAATTATCCTCCTAACCCTTACCCTAAACCTAACACTAACCAGCACCCTAACCCTAACCCTAACCCTAACCCTAACCCTGAACCTAACCCTAACCCTCACGCTCACCGTAACCCTAACCCTAAACCTCACCCTAACCATAAACTTAACTCGAACCCTAACTCTCACCCTAACCCTAAGCCTAAAACTCACCCCAACCCTAACCCTCACCGTCACCCTCACCCTCAGCCTATCCCTAACCCTAACCCTAAACCTATACCTAACCTTCAAACACACCCTAACCCTTTCCCTAATTCTAATCCTAAACCTAATGCTAACCCTCACCCTCACCCTAACCCTAACCCTAACCCTAACCGTAAGTCTAACACTAAACCTAACCCTAACAATCACAATCAGCCTCACTCTAACCCTAACTCTAACCCTAAACCTCACCCTCACTCTCACCCTAAACCTAACCCTAACCCTAACGGTAAACCTCACCCCAACCCTAACCCTAAACCTCACCCTCACCCAAGCCGTCACCCTAACTCTAATCCTAACCCTAACCCTCGTCCTAACCCTCACCCTAACACTAACTCTAAAAATAACCATCACCCTAACCCTAACCCTAATGCTAACGCTCAACCTAACCCTAACCCTCACCCTCACCGAAACCCTCACCCTAACCCTCACCCTAACCCTAAACTTAACCCTAACCCAAACCTCACCCTAACCCTAACCCTAACCCTCAAGCTAACCCTAACCCTCACGCTCACCCTCACCCTCAGCCTAAGCCAAGCCTAAGCCTAACCCTAACCCTCCCACTCACCCTAAGTCTAATCCTAATCCAAATCCTAAACCTAACCCTAATTTGCACCCTTACCCTAACCATCACCTTAACCCTAACCCTAACCCTAACACTAACACTAAACCTAACCCTCAACCTCAGCCTCACCCTAACCCTAACTCTAAACCTAAACCTCCCCCTCCCCCTAACCCTAACTCTAACCCTAACTCTCACCATGAACCTCAACCTCAGCCTAACCCTAAGCCTAAACCTAAACCTAACCCTAACGCACACACTGACAATCATCCTAACCCCAATACTAACCCTATCCCTAACCCTAACCCTCCCACTAACTCTCACCCTAACCTTAACCCTAACACTAACCCTAACCCTAAACCTCAACCTAACCCTCACCCTAACCGTAACTCTAACACTAAACCTCACCCTCAAACTAAACCTAACTCTAACCCTAACCCAAACCCTAAACCTCACCCTAACCCTAACCCTAACCATCGCACTAAACCTAATCCTCAGCCCCACGCTCACCTCCAGCCTAACCCTAAGCCTAAGCCTAAAAATAAACCTAAAACTTACACTAACCCTCACGCTAACCCTAAGCATACCCTATCCCAAACCCTAACCCTTAACCTCAACCTAACCTTCACCCTAACCTTAACCCTAACACTAACACTAACCCTAACTCTAACCCACGAACTAACCCTACCGCTAACCCTAAATCTAACCCTAAACCTCACCATCAACCTAACCCTAACCCTAAACCTCACCCTAAACTTCAACCTAACCCTAACCCTAACCCTAAACCTCACCCTAAACTTCAACCTGACCCTCACCCACACCCTCACCGTAAGTCTAACCATAAACTTAACAATAACACTAATCCTAATCCTAAACCTAACCTAACCCTAACCCTAACCCTAATCCTAACACTCACCTTCAGCCTAACCCTCATCTTTACCCTTACCGTCACCCAAACCCTAACTCTCACCCTCACCGTAACCCTAACCCTCATCCAAACCCACACCCTAACCCTAACCCTAAACCTAAACCTCACCCTAACACTAACAGTAAACTCACCCTCACCTTAGCCCTCACCCTCACCCTAATTCTAACCCTAATTCTAATCCTAATCCTTAACCTAACCCTAACACTAATCCTCACCCTAACCCTAAACCTAACCCTAACCCTAACCCTCAAACTAACCCTAACCCTCAAGCTCACTGTAACACTAACCCTAACCCTCATCCTAACCCTAAACTTACCCGGAACCCTAACTCTCACCCTAACCTGAACCCTCAGTCTCAACCTAGCCCTAACTTTCACCCTCACCCTCACCATCCTAACCCTCACACTCACCCTAACTATTACCCTAATCCTAATCCTAACACTAAACCTAACCCTCACCCTCACCCTATTCCTCACCCTAACCCTAACCCAAACACTAACCCTAACTCTAACAATCACAATCAGCCTCACACTAACCCTATCTCTAACCCTAAACCTCACCCTTACCCTAACAATAACCCTAACCCTAAACCTAAACCTCACCCTCACCCTAGCCCTCACCCTAACCCTAATCCTAACCCTAACCCTCATCCTAAACCTCACGCTAACACTAAGCCTAACCCTAACCCTCACCCTCACCGTAATCCTTACCCTAACCCTCACCCTAACCCTAAACTTAACTCGAACCCTAACTCGAACCCTAACACTAACCCTTACACTATCCCTCACCTTCATCCTAAACCTAAGCCTAATCCTAATCCTAACCCTCACACTCACCCTAAACCTCACCTTAACCCTAACCCTACCACTAAACCTAACCTTTACTCTCACCCTCAGCCTCACCATAACCCTAACTCTAAACCTAAATCTCACCATCAACCTAACCCTAACCCTAAACTTCACCATCACCCTAGGCCTCTCCCTAACCCTAATCCTAACCCTAATCCTCATCCTAACCCTCAACTTAACCTAACCATAACCCGCACCTTAACCCTAGCACTTATCTCTCAACATCACCCTCAGCCTAACCCTAAGCCTAACCATAAACCTAACCCTAACACACACAATCACACTCACCCTAAACCTAATCCTAACCCTATCCCTAACCCTAACCCACCCCCTAACGATCACCCTAACACTATCCCTAACACTAACTCTAACCGTAACCCTCAATCTAAACCTCAACCTAACCCTAACTCTAACCCTAAACCTCACCCTCACCCTAACGCTCATCATAACACTTACCCTCAACCTAAACCTAACCCTAACCGTAACCCTCCCCCCTAAGCCTAAACGTCATCTTACCCCTCACCCTAAACTTAAACCTAACCATAACCCCAACCCTAACCCTAAACCTCAACCTAAACCTCACCCTCACCCTAACCGTAACACTAACCCTAACACTAACCCTCCCCCTAACCCTCCCCCTAACCCTATATCTAACCCTAAACCTCACCCTCACACTAAACCTAACCCTAACCCTCACCCTAAACATAACCCTCACCCTAACCCTAACCCTCACCATAACACTTACAAACACCCTAGCACTAACCCTAAACCTAACACTCACCCTCACACTAACCCTAACCCTCACCCTAATCCTAAACCTCACCCTAACCCTAACACTAACCATAACCCTCACCCTCACCCTAGCCCTCACCCTAACCCTAAATCTCACCCTCACCCTCAGCCTAACCCTAACCCTCATCCTCACTAACCCTAACACTAATCCTCAATCTAACCAGCACCTAACACTAACCCTAACCCTAACCTAACCCTAACCCTTACCCTAACCCTAAACCTAACCTTAATACTCACGCTTATCTTAACCCTCAACCTCAGCATAAACCTCACCATTACCCTTACCATCATCCTCACCCTAACCCTTACCCTATCCCTAACTCTAACCCTAAACCTCACCCTCTCCCTAAATCTAACTCTAACACTAACCCAAAACCTAAACCTCACCCTAACCCTAAACCTAACCCTCACCCTCACACTCACCCTAGCCCTCAACCTAACCGTAATTCTAAACCTCACCCTCACCATAATCCTAACCCTCATCCTCATCCTAAACCTCACACTAACCCTAACCCTTATCCTCAATCTAACCCTCACCCTCACCCTAACCCTAACACTTACCCTAACCCTAAAACTAACCCTAAACCTCAACCTTAACGAAAACCTCACCCTCAGCATAAACCTCTCCTTTACCCTTACCATCATCCTCACCCTAACCCTCAACCTAACCCTAAACCTCATCATAACCCTCACCCTAACCATAAACCTAAACATCACCCTAACCCTAACACTCAACCACACCCTCACCCTCAGCCTAACCATAAGCCTAAGCCTAAGCCTTACCCTAACCCTCACCCTCACCCTAGCCCTCACCCTAACCCTAATCCTAACACTAACCCACATCCTAACCCTCAACCTAACCCTAAAACTAACCATCACCCTAACCCTAATCCTAATGCCCACCCTCACCCTCAGCCTACCCCTAAGCCTAAGCCTAACCCTCACCCTAAACCTCACACTCATCGTCACCCTAACCCTAATCCTAAACCTAACACTATCCTTAAACCTCAACCTAACCCTCTCCCTCACCCTTACCCTAACACTAACCCTAGCCCTAAACCTCACCGTAACCCCTTCCTAACACTAAGTCTAACCCTAAACCTCACCCTCACCCTTACACTAACCCTAACCCGAACCCTCACACTCACCTTCAACCTCACTGTAAATCTAACCCTAAACCTAACAATAACCCTAACTCTAACCCAAACCCTAAACATAATCGTCACCCTCAGCCTCACCCTCACCGCAAACTTAACCCTAACCATAACACTAACAATAACCCTAACCCTAAACCTAAACCTAAACCTAACCCTAATCCTCACCCCCACAATCACCCTCAGCCTAACCCTAAGCCTAAGCCTAACCCTAACCCTAACTTTAAACCTAAACATAAACCTCACTGTCAGCCATACCCTCACAGCAAACTTAACACTAACCATAATATTAACAATAACCCTAACCATAAACCTAACCCTAATCCTCATCATAACCCTCACCCTAAACCTAACCCTAATCCTCACCCTAACCCTAACCCTAACAATAATCCTCAATCTAACCGTAACCCTTAACCTAAATCTAATTCTAACCCTCACCCTCACCCTAACCCTAACCTTCATGCTCACCCTAACCCTAAGCCTGACCGTAATCCTCAACCTATACCCTAACCCTCACCCTCACAGTAACCCTTACCCTAACCCTTACCCTAAACCTAAACTTAATTAACACTAACTCTCACCCTAAAACTAACCCTAACACTTACCCTAACCCTAACCCTCACCCTCAACTTCACCCTCAGCCTAAGACTAAGCCTAAGCCTAACCCTAACACTAACGTTCACACTGACCCTAACACTAACCCTAATCCTAAGCCTAACAATAACCCTCAACCTCACCCTAACCCTCACCTTAACCCTAACCCTAACATTAACCCTAACCCTAACCCACACCCTCAGCTTCATCCTAACCCTAACTCTAACACTAAAGGTCACCCTGACCCGAACCCTAACCCTAACCATAACCCTAAACCACACCTTAACACTAACACTAACCCTTACCCTCACCCTAGCCCTCACACTAACCCTAACCCTAACTCTAAACCTCATCCTAACCCTAAGTCTAACCCTCACCCTAACCATAACTTGCTCACCCTCAAACTCACCCTCAGCCTAACCCTAAGCCTAACCCTAAACATAACCCTAACACACACACTCACCCTCAGCCTAAACCTAAGCCTAAACCTAAATCTAACCCTAACCCACACACTCACTCTCACCCTAACCCTAATCCTAACTCTAACCCTAACACTATCCCTCCCCCTAACTCTCACCCTAACCCTAAACCTAACACTAACCCTAACCCTAACCCTCAACCTAACCCTGACACTCACCTTAAATCTCACGCTCACCCTAAACATAACTCTAACCCTAACCCAAACCCTAAACCTCACCCTAACCCGAACTTTAACCCACACCCTCACAGTAACCATAAACATAAACCTTAACCTAACAATGACCCTAACTCTAATCCTTAGCCTCACCATAACCCTAACATTAAAGTTAACCGTAAACCTCACCCTAACCCTCCCCTAAACCTAACTCTAAACCTAAACCTCACCCTCATCCTAACCCTAACCCTAAACCTCACCCAAGCCCTAACCCTCACCAGCACCCTCACGCTCACTGTAACTCTAACCCTAACCTTAACATTAACCCTAACCCTAACACTAACCATCACCCTAACCCTAATCCTAAGCCCCAAACTCACCCTCAGCCTTACCCTAAGCCTAAGCCTCACCCTAACCCTAACCCTCACACTCACCGTCACCCTAAACCTAACCCTAAGCCTAACCCTATCCCTAAACGTCAAACTAACCCTCACTCTCACCCTAACCCTAACACTAAACCTAACCTTAACCCTCATCCTAACCCTCCCCCTAACCCTAACTCTAACCCTAAAACTTACCCTCAACCTAACCCTAACTCTAACCCTAATCCTCACCATAAACCTCACCCTAACCCTCACCCTCACCCTCACCGTCAATCTCACTGTAACTATAACCCAAACCCAAAAATAAGACTAATACTAATCCTAACCCTAACCCTAACACTAACCATAACCCTCACCCTCAGCTTCACCCTGACTGCAAACTTAACCCTTACCATAACACTAACAATAACCCTAACCGTAACTCTAAACCTAACCCTAACCCTAACCCTTACCTACTCTTCACCACCAACCTCACCCTCAGCCTAATCCTAATCCGAAACCTAACCCTAACACAAACCTTCACTGTAACCCTAACCCTAACCGTAAACCTAACCCTAAACGAAACACTAACCCTAATCACAAACCTAACCCTAACCCTAACCCTCACCCTAACCCTAAGCCAAACCCTAACCCTAAGCCTAAACCTAACCCTAACCCTCACACTCACCCTCACTCTAACCCTAATCATAAACCTAACCCTATCCCTAACCCTAAACCTCACCCTAACTCTCACCCAACTCCTCAACCTAACCCTAATCCTAATCCTAAACCTCATCCTAAAGCTCACCCTAACCCTAATCTTAACACTCAAACTAACCCAAACCCTAAATCTAAACCTCACCCTAACCCTAAACCTAATCTGCACCCTCACCCCTACCCTCAACTTAACTCTAACCATAACAATAACCCTAACTCTAAACCTAAGCCTAACCCTCAAACTCACTGTAACTCTAACCCTAACCCTAACTCTAAACCACACCCTAACGCTAACCATAAGCCTCACCCTCACTCTAGCCCTCATCCAAACCCTAATCCTAACCCTAAACCTCATCTTAACCCTCACCCTAACCCTAAAACCCTAACCCTCACACTAACCTTAACCCTCACCCTCACCCTCATGCTCGGCCTAAGCCTAAGCCTAAGCCTAAGACTAACCCTATCCCTCACACTCACCTTCACCCTAAACCTAACTGTAACACTAACCCTAACACTAACACTAGCCCTCAACCTAACGCTAAATCTAACCCTAAACTTCACCCTCACTTAATCCTAACCCTCCCCCTCTCACTCCCCCAACACAAAGCCTAACCCTAACTCCAACCCTAACCTTAACACTAACCCTAACCCAAACCCTCATCCTAACACCCTAACCCTCAACCTCACCCTAGCCCACACCCTAAACCTAAGCCTAAGCCTAACCATCACCCTAATCTTCACTCTAACCCTAACCCCAACCCTCACGCTATCCCTAAACCTCACCTTCACCCTCACCGTAACCCTAAACCTAATCCTAACCTTAACCCTAACCCTCACCCTCACCCTAAACCTCACCCTAACCCTAACACTAACACTAGTCCTAACCCTAAACATAACCCTAAACATAACCCTCACCCTCAGCCTCACCCGAACCCCAAACTTAACCCTAAACATAACACTAAAAATAACCCTAACCCTCAACCTAACAATAACCCTAACCGTAAACCTAACCCTAACTCTAACCCTAACCCTAAACCTAAACCTAAACCTGACCCTAACCCTAATCCTAACCCTCACCCTAACCCTCCCCGAAACCCTAACTCTAACCCTATACCTCATCCTCACCCTAACCATAACCCTTACCCTAAACCTCACCCAAACCTGATCTTAACCCTCACCCTCACCCTCACTGTAACTCTAACCCTAACCCTAACTATTACATTAACCCTAAAACTAACCCTAACGCTGACTCTCACCCTAACCCTAAACCAAACCCTCACCTTAACCCTAACCCTAACCCTAACTCTAACCCTCAACCTCACGGTAACCCTAACCCTAAACTCAGCCTAACGCTAACCCTAACCGTCATCCTCACTCTAACCCTCACCCTAAACCTAATGCTAACCCTAAACTTCACCCCCACCTTCACGCTCGGCCTAAGCCTAAGCCTAAGCCTAAGACTAACCCTGACCCTCACAGTCACCCTCACCCTAACCCTAACCGTAACTTTAAACCTAACCCTAACCCTCACACTAACCCTCACCTGAATGCTAACTCTAACCCTAAACCTCACCCTCACCCTAACCCTAAACCTCACCCTCACCCTCACCCTCTGCCTAACATTAAGCCTAACCCTAACCCCAACACTAACCCTAATACTAACCCTAACCCCCACCCTAACGCTCACCCTCAACCTAACCCTAACCCTAACCCTCACCCTCACCATAGCCCATACCCAAAACCTAAGCCTAAGCCTAACCCTCAACCTAACCCTCACTCTAAACCTAAGCCCAAAGCTCACGCTAACCATAACCTCACCCTCACCCAAACCGTAACTCTAATCCTAACCCTAACCCTAACCATAACACTCATCCTCACCTTAACCCTAATCCTACTCCTAACACTAATGCTAACCGTAACCCTAACCCTAACCCTCTCCCTAACCCTAACTGTAACCCTAAACCTCACCCTCAATCTAACCCTAACACTAATCCTAAACCTCACTCTAAACCTAAACCTTACCCTAACACTTACCCTCATCTTAAAACTAACACTAACCCTAACCCTAACCCTCAACTTCACCCTAGTCCTCACGCTAACCCTAACCCTCATCCTCACCCTAAACCTCACACTAACCCTAACACTAATCCTCAGTCTAACCCTCACCCTCATGCTAACCCTAAACCACACCCTTACCATAAACCTCACCCTCAGCCTAACCCTCACCTTTTCTCTTACAGTCACCCTCATCCTAACCATCACCCTAAACCACAACTCTCATCCTATCCCTCACCCTATCCGTAACCCTAACCATCACCCTAACCCTAACCCTCACACTCAACTTCAGCCTCAGCCTAAATCTAACCGCAAACCTCACACTCACCCTAGCCCTCACCCTAACCCTAATCCTAACCGTAACCCTCATCCTAACCCTCAACCGAACCTTAACAAGAACCATCACTCTAAACCTAATCCTCATCCCCACACGCACCCTCAGCCTAACCCTAAGCCTAAGCCGAACCCCAAGCCTAACCCTCACACTCAACCTCACCCTAACCTTAATCCTAACCCTAAACATAACCCTAAACCTAAACCTAAACCTAACCCTCACCCTAACGCTAACCCTAACTCTAACACTCACCCTCACCTTGGTCCTCACCCTAACCCTCACCCCAAACCTAACCCTCACCCTCACCAAAACACGAACCCTAACCCTCACCCTAACGCTACCCCTAACCCTAAACCTAAACCTCACTTTAACCCTAACCCTAACCCTCACCCTCAACCTAGCCCTCACCCTAAACCTAATTTTAACCCTAACCCTCATCCTAACCCTCACCCTAAATCTAACCCTAATCTTCAACCTAACCCTAAACCTAATTCTAACCCTCAACCTAACCCTAACCCTAACCCTCACCGTAACCTGACCCTAACCCTCTCCCTAACCCTAAACCTAAACCGAACACTAAACCTCACCCTAAGCCTTACCCTAAACCTCACCCTCACCCTAGCCCTCATCCTAAACCTAATCCTAAACCTTACCCTCATGCTAACCCTCACCCTAAACCTAACCCTAACTCTAACCCTAACCCTAAATCTAAAACTCACCCTAACCTTAATCCTAATCCTCACACTCTCCCTCACTGTAACCATAACCCAAACACTAACACTTACAATAACCCTAACCTAACCCTAACCCTCATCCTAACCATATATTTCAACCTAACCTTAACCCTCATCCTAACACTTATCCTCACCCTAACCCGAACCGTAAACCTCACACTCACCCTAACCCCGAACCTAACCCTAATTCTCACACTAACCCGAAACCTAATGCTAGGCTTCAGCCTGACCCTAAACGTAACTCTACCCTACACCTCACCCTCACCATAACCGTAACCCTACCCATAACTCTAAAGCTCACCCTAACACTAACCATAATCCTCACCCTCACCCTAGCCATAACCCTAAACCGAATTCTCACCCTAACCCTCATCCTAACCCTGACCCTAACACTAACCTTAACCCTCACTCTCACCCTCACCCCAACCCTAAACCTAACCCTAACCCTCAACCTAATCCTAACTGTCACCCTCACCAAAACCCTTACCCTAAACCTCACCCTAACCCTAACCCTAACCCTCACACTAACCCTAACTCTTACCATCACCCTCACCCTCAAGCTAACCCTAACCCTAACCCTAAAAGTTACACTCACCCTAACCCTAAACCTCACCCTAACCCTAAATTTAATCCTAATAGTAACCATAACCCAAAGCCTCAACCTCACCCTAACCCTCACCTTAACCCTAACCCTAACACTAACCCTATCCCTAACCCTCACCCTCAGCCACATCCTAACCCTAACTCTAACCCTAAACCTCACGCTCATCCTAACCCTAACCATAAAACTAAACCTCATCCTAACCCTAACCCTAAACCTCCCCCTCACCCTAGCCCTCACCCTAACCCTAATCCTAATCCTAACCCTCATTCTAAACCTCCCCCTAACCCTAACCCTAACCCTCACCCTAACCCTAGCTCTCACCCTCAAACTCACCATCAGCCTAAGCCCAAGCCTAAACCTAAACCTAACCCTAACACACACAATCACCTTCAGCTTTACCCTTATCCTAACCCTAAACCTAACCCTAACCCTAATCCTCAACCTAACCCTCCCCTAACCCGAACTCTAATCCTAAACCTCACCCTCACCCTAAACCTAACTCTAACCCTAACTGAAACACTAAACCTCACCCTAACCCTAAACCTAACCCTCACCCTCACCCTCACCTTAACCTTAACCCTAAACCTAACCCTAACAATAACCCTAAACATAATGCTAACCCTCACTCTAACCATAACCCTCATCCTAACCCAAACTCTCACCCTAACACTTACCCTCACACTAACACTAACCCTAACCCTAAATCTAACCCTGACACTACCCCTAACTCTAAACCTAACCCTAAACTTCCAAGTAACCTTCACCCTTACCCTAACTTTAACACTATCCCTAACCTTAAAGCTCACTGTCACCCCCCTTAACCCTATATCTAACTGTAAACCTAACCCTCACCCTAATCCAAAACCCCACCCTAACCATAACCCTAATCCTCACCCGCACCCTCAACCTCACCTTAACTCTAACCCTAACCATACCAAAAACACTAACCCTAACCCTAACCATCACTCTAACCCTAATCCTCACCCCCACCCTCAGCCTCACTCTCACCTCAAAATTAACCCTATTCATAACACTAACAATAACCCTAACCCTAACCGTAATCCTCACCCCCATACTCATCCTCAGCCTAAACCTAAGCCTAACCCTAACCCTAACCCTAATCCTCACCCTCACCCCATCCCTCAACCTAACCCTAACACTCATCCTCACTCTAAACCTCACCCTAACCCTAACACTAATACTCAATCTAACCCTCACCCTCACCCTACCCCTAACCCTAACACTCACCCTAACCCTAACCTTCACCATTACCGTAACTCTTGCACTCAGCCTAAACCTCATGTTTACCCTTACCGTCACCCCCACCCTAACCCTCACCCTAAGCCTCACCCTCACCCTATTCCTCACCCTAACCCTAACTCTACCCCTCAACCTCACCCTCACCCTAACCCTAACTCTAACCCTAACCCTAACACTAAAACTCATTCTAACCCTAACCCTAACCCTCACCCTAACCCTAAACCTCTCCCTCACCCTCAGCCTCAGCCTAACCCTAAGCCTCTCCATAAACATATCCCAAACACACACACTCACCCTCACCCTAACACTAATCCTAACCCTAACCCAAACCCTAAACCTCCCCTTAACTCTCACCCTAACCCTAACCTTAACAAGAACATTAACCTTAACCCTCAACCTAACCCTCACCCTACCCCTAACTCTAACCGAAACCTCACCCTCACCCTAAACCTAACTCTAACACTAACACAAAACCTAAAACTCACCCTAACCCTAACCCTAACCCTCATCCTCACCCTCACGGTAACCATAACCCTAAACCTAAACCTAAGAATAACCCTAACTCTATTCCTAACCTTCACCCTAACACTTACCGTCACCCTAACACTAACCCTAACCCTCCCTCTAACCCTCACCCTAACCCTATATTGAACCCTCAACCTCACCCTCACCCTAACCCTAACCCCAAACCCCACCCTAAACCTAAAGCTAACCCTCACCCTTTGCTCGGCCTAAGACTAACCCTAAGCCTAAGCCTAAAACTAAACCTAAACCTCACCCTAACCCCAACAATAACACTAAACCTAACTCTAATCCTAAACTTCAACCTCACCTAAACCCTAACTCTAACCCTAACCCTAAACCTAAACCTCACCCTAACCCTAACCCTCACCCTCACCCTCACCCTCACCGTAAACGTAACCCTAACCCTAACCCTATCAATAACCTTAACCATAACCATAACCTTCATCCTAACCATAACTTTCACCATAACAATAACCCTCACCCTAACATTTACCCTAACCCTAACACTAACCCTAACACTAACACTAACCCTCACACTAACCCTCACCATCACACTAATCCTAAACCTCACCCTGATCCTAACCCTCACCCTCAACCTAGCCCTCAACCTAACGCTAACCCTCATCCTCACCCTAAACCTCACACTAACCCTAACACTAATCCTCAACCTAAACCTAACCCACTCGCTAACCCTACCCCTCACCCTTACCCTACCCCTCACCCTTACCCTACCCCTCACCCTCAGCCTAACCCTCACCTTTACCCTTACTGTCACCCTCAACCTAACCCTCACCGTAACCCTCACACTAACCCTAATCCTCATCCTAACCCTCACCCTAATGGTAACCCCAAACATCACCCTAACCCTAACCCTCACCCTCACCCTCAGCCTCTGCCTAACACCAAGCCTAAGCCTAAACCTAACCCTAACCCTCACCCTCACCCTAACCCTAACCCTAACCCTAACACTAACACTAAAACTCACCCTAACCCTAACCCTAACCCTCACCCTAACCCTAAACCTCAGCCTCAGCCTAACCCTAAGCCTCACCATAAACATATCCCAAACACACACACTCACCCTCACCCTAACACTAATCCTAACCCTAACCCAAACCCTAAACCTCCCCTTAACTCTCACCCTAACCCAAACCTTAACATGAACATTAACCCTAACCGTCAACCTAACCCTCACCCTACCCCTAACTCTAACCGAAACCTCACCCTGACCCTAAACCTAACTCTAACACTAACACAAAACCTAAAACTCACCCTAACCCTAACCCTAACCCTCATCCTCACCCTCACCGTAACCATAACCCTAAACCTAAACCTAAGAATAACCCTAACTCTATTCCTAACCCTTACATTAACACTTACTGTCACCCTAACTCTAACCCTAACCCTCCCTCTAACCCTCACCCTAACCCTATATTGAACCCTCAACCTCACCCTCACCCTAACCCTAACCCCAAACCCCACCCTAAACCTAAAGCTAACCCTCACCCTTTGCTCGGCCTAAGACTAACCCTAAGCCTAAGCCTAAAACTAAACCTAAACCTCACCCTAACCCCAACAATAACACTAAACCTAACTCTAATCCTAAACTTCAACCTCACCTAAACCCTAACTCTAACCCTAACCCTAAACCTAAACCTCACCCTAACCCTAACCCTCACCCTCACCCTCACCCTCACCGTAAACGTAACCCTAACCCTAACCCTAACAATAACCTTAACCATAACCATAACCATCATCCTAACCATAACTTTCATCATAACAATAACCCTCACCCTAACATTTACCCTTACCCTAACACTAACCCTAACCCTAACACTAACCCTCACACTAACCCTCACCATCACACTAATCCTAAACCTCAACCTGATCCTAACCCTCAACCTCAACCTAGCCCTCAACCTAACGCTAACCCTCATCCTCACCCTAAACCTCACACTAACCCTAACACTAATCCTCAACCTAAACCTAACCCACTTTCTAACCCTAACCCTCACCCTTACCCTACCCCTCACCCTCAGCCTAACCCTCACCTTTACCCTTACCGTCACCCTCAACCTAACCCTCACCCTAACCCTAATCCTCATCCTAACCCTCACCCTAATGGTAACCCCAAACATCACCCTAACCCTAACCCTCACCCTCACCCTCAGCCTCAGCCTAACACCAAGCCTAAGCCTAAACCTAACCCTAACACTCACCCTCACCCGAACACTAATCTTAACCCTAACCCTCATCCTTACCCTTAACCTAACCATAAACCTAACCAACTTTCTATACCTAGTCCTCATCCCCATACCATACCTTCAGCAAAACTCTAAGCCTAAGCCGAACCCTAACCCTAGCCATCACCCTCACCCTCACCGTAAACCTAATCCTAAACGTAACGCTAACCCTAACATTAAACCTCAACTTAACCCTCACCCTAACCCTAATACTAACACTGATCCTAACCCTATCGCTCACATTAACCCTCCCCCTAACAAGAACTCTAACCCTAAACCTCACCCTCACCCTAACAATAACCCTATCCCTAAACCTCACCGTAAACCTGATCCTAATCCTCACCGTCACCCTCACCCTCACTCTCACAGTAACTCTAACCAAAACCCTAATCCTAACCTTCACCCTCACCCTAACCCTAACACTAACACTCACCCTAACCCTAACCCTCTCCCTCACCGTAAACCTACCCTAACCCTTACCCTAAACCTCACCCTAACCCTAACAATAACACTCACCCTCACCCTAGAGCTCACCCAAAACTTAATTGTAACCTTAAACCTCATCCAAACCCTAACCCTCACCCTAACCCTAACCCTAAATCTAACCCTAACCCTAAACTTCCTCACCCTAACCCTAACTCGAACCCTAAACCTCACCCTCACTCTAACCCTAACCCTAAACCTCACCCTCACCCTAGCCCTCAACCTAACCCTAATGCTAACCTTAACCCTAATCCTAACCCTCACCCTAACCATAAACCTCACCCTCACCCTAACCCTAACCCTCAATCTCACCCTTAGCCTAACCCTAAGCCTAACCCTAAACCTAACCCTAACCCACACACTTAACCTCACTCTAAACCTAAACCTAAAACTAACCCTAACCCTAACCCTCACCCTCACCTTAGCCTTCACCCTAACCCTAATCCTAATCCTAACCCAAACTCTAACCATAACCCTAACCCTAAACCTCACACTAAACCTAACACTAGCCCTCAACCTCACTGTAAGGGTAACCCTAACCCTAACTCTACCAATAACCATAACCCTAACTCTAACCCTCACCCTAAACTTAACACTCACCCTAACCCTAACCCTCACCCTAACACTTACCCTCACCCTTATCTTAACCCTCAGCCTTAGCCTAATCCTCACATTTAGGCTTAATATCACACTCACCCTAACCCTAATTCTAACCCTCACCCACACCCTAACCCTCACCCTCATCTTCCCCCTAAACCTCACACTAACCCTAACAATAATCCTTAATCTAACCCTCACCCTAATCTGAAACCTAACCCTTACTCTAACCCTAAACTTAACCCTAAACCACACCCTTATCTTAACCCTCACACTCAGACGAAACCTCACCTTTACCCTTAACATCATCCTCACCCTAACCCTCCCCCTAAACCTAAACCTCATCCTAAAACTCACCCTAACAGTAAACCTCAGCCTAACCCTAAACCCTCATGCTCAACCTCAAGCTCAGCCGAACCCTAAGCCTAAGCCTAACCCTTACCCTAACCCTCACCCTCTCCCGAGCCCTCACCCTAACCCTAAATCCTAACCCTAAGCCTCATCCTAACCCTCACCCTAAGCCTAAACCTAACAATCACCAACCCTAATCCTCAAGCCCACACTCACCCTCAGCCTAACCCTAAGCCGAAGCCTAACCCTAACCCTAACACTCTCACTCACCCTCACCCTAACCCTAATCCAAATCCTAACACTACCCCTAACACTTAACCTCAACCTAACCCTCACCCTAACCTGAACCCTAATATTAACCCTAACTCTAACCCACGAACTAACCCTCTACCTAACCCTAAATCTAACCATAAACTTCACCCTAACCCTAACCCTAACCCTACCCCTAACACCAAACCTCACCCTCACCCTCACCCTAACCCTCACCCTCACTGTAACTCTAACCCTCACCCTAGCCCTCACCCTAACCCTATTCCTAACACTAAACCTTATCCTAACCCTCACCCTAACCCTAACCCTAACCCTCACCCTCATGCTAGGCCTAAGCCTAAGCCTAAGCCTAAGCCTAACTCTAACCGTAACCCTCACCCTAACCCTAACCCAAACACTAACCCTAACTCTAATCCTAAATCTCACTCTCACCTTAACCCTAACTCTATCCCTAACCCTAAACCTAAACCTCACCCTGACCCTCACCGTGACCATAACCGATACCCTAACCCTAACAATAACCCTAACCTTAACCCTAACCCTCACAATAAACATAATACTCACCCTAAACCTAACCCTCACCCTAACACTTACCCTCACCCTAACACCTACCCTAAGACTAGATAACCCTCAAACTAACCCTAACCATCCTGACCCTAACCCTAACTCTAACCCTCACCTTCACCCTAGCCCTCAACCTAAACCTAACCCTCCTCCTCACCATAAATCTCACCCTAACCCTAACACTAATCCTCAATCTAACCCTCACCCTCACCCTACCCCTACCCCTAACACTCACCCTAAACCTAACCCTCACCATTACCATAACTCTCACCCTCAGCCTAAACCTCACGTTTACCCTTACCTTCACCCCCACCCTACCCCTCACCGTAACCATAACCTTCTCCCTAACCCTCACCCTAACCATAACCCTAACCCTCACCCTAACCCTAACTCTACCCCTAAACCTAACCCTCAACCTAACCCTAACTCTATCCCTAACCCTAACACTAAATCTTACCCTAACCCTAACCCTCACCCTAACCCTAAACCTTAACCGTAACCCTAATCCTAAGCCTAACCATAAACCTATCCCTAACACACACACTCACCCTCACCTTAACACTAATCCTAACCCTAACCCTAATCCTAACCCTCTTTTTAACTCTCACTCTAACCCTATCCTTAACACAAACACTAACCCTAACCCTCAACCTCACCTTCACTCTAACCCTAACCCTAAACCCCACCCTAACCCTAACCCTAACCCACACCCTCATGCTTAGCCTAAAAATAAGCCTAAAATTAACCCTAAACCTCACCCTAACCCCAACATTAACACTAAACCTAACTCTAACCCTAAACCTCACCTCAACCCTAACCCTAACTCTAACCCTAACCCTATAGGTAAACCTCACCCTAACCCTAACCCTTCACCACACCCTCACCCTCACTGTAACCGTAAGCCTAACCCTAACCCTAACAATAACCCTATCCCTAACCCTAACCCTCATCCTAACCATAACCTTGACCCTAACACTAACCCTCACCCTAACACTTACCCTCACCCTAACACTAACCCTAACCCTAACACTAACCCTCACACTAACCCCAACCATCACCCTAACCCTAAACCTCACCCTCACCCTAACCCTAATCCTCACTCTAAATCTCAAACTAACCCTAACCCTAATCCTCAATTTAACCCTCATCCTCACCCTAACCCTAACCCTCACCCTCAGCCTAACCCTCACCTTTACACTTACCGTCACCCTCACCCTAAAACCTCTCTCTAACCCTAACCCTCACCCTCACCCTCAGCCTCAGCCTAACCGTAAGCCTAAGCCTAAACCTAACTTTAACCCTCACCCTCACCTTAGCCCTCACCAGAACCCTAATTCGAACCCTAAACCTCATCCTAACCTTAACCTAAACACAAATCTAACCAACATTCTAAACCTAATCCTCATCCCCCACCCATACTCTCAGCCTAATCCTAAGCCTAAGCTGAACCCTAACCCTCACACTTACCCTCATCGTAAACCTAATCCTAAAGGTAACCCTAACCCTGACATTAAACCTCAACCCAACCTTCACCCTAACCCTCAACCTAACACTAACTCTAACCCTAAACCTCACCCTCACACTAACCATAACCCTAAACCTAAACCTCACCCTAAACCTGATCCTAACCCTCAGCCTCACCCTCACCCTCACTGTAACTCTAACCCTAACCCTAATCCTAACCCTCACCCTCACCCTAAACCTAAACCTAACCCTCACCCTAACCCTAACCTTCACCCTCACCGTAACCCTAACCCTAACCCTAACCCTAAACCTCACCCTAACCCTAACAATAACATTCACCCTCACCGTAGCCCTCACACTAAACCTAATTGTAACCCTAACCCTCATCCCAACTCTCACCCTAACCCTAACCCTAACCATCAACCTAACCCTAAACCTAATTCTAACCCTCAACCTAACCCTAAACCTGACCACACTGTAACCCTAAACCTAACCCTCACCCTAATCCTAACCCTAATCCTCACCCTCATGCTGGGCGTAAGCCTAGGTCTAAGACAAAGCCTAAGCCTAACACTAACCCTCATCCTAACCCTAACCCTAAAACTAACCCTAACTCCAACCCTAAACCTCACCCTAACCCTAACCCTAACACTAATCCTAACCGTAAACCTAAACCCTATCCCTCACCTTTACCCTAACTTTAACCCTAAACCTCACCCTCACCCTAAACCTAAACCTAACCATAACTCTAACCCTCACCCTCAAACTAACACTCAACTTAACCCTAACCCTCATCCTCACCCTAAACCTCACCCTCACCCTAGCCCTCACCCTAGCCCTCACCCTAACCTTAATTCTAACCCTAACCCTCATACAACCCTCAACCTAACCAGAACCCTAACCATCATTCTAAACCTAATCCTCATCCCCACCCATACATTCAGCCTAACCCTAAGCCTAAACGAACCCTAACCCTAACCCTCACACTCACCCTCACCGTAAACCTAATCCTAAAACTAACCCTATCCATAATTTTAAACCTCAACTTAACCCTCAACCTAACCCCAAGCCTAACACTAACCCGAATCCTAACCGTCACCCAAACCCTCCCCCAAAGCCTAAAACTTACCCTAAACCTCACCTTCACCCTAACCATAACCCTATCCCTAAACCTCACCCTAACTCTTATCCTAATCCTCACCTTCACCCTCACCCTCACTGTACCTCTAACCCTAACCCTAACTATTACACTAACCCTAACCCTATCCGTGACCCTCACCCTAACATTAACCCTAACCCAAACCCTCACCTTAACCCTAACCGTAACCCTAACCCTCACCCTCACCGTAAACCTAACCCTAAACCTCATCCTAATGCTAGTCTTAACCCTCATCCTCACTCTAGCCCTCACCCTAAACCTAATGCTAACCCTAAACCTCACCCTCACCTTCACATTCGGCCTAAGCATAAGCCTAAGCCTAAGACTAACCCTGACCTTCACACTCACCCTCACCCTAACCCTAAACGGAAGCCTAACCCTAACCCTAACCCTCACACGAACACTAACTCTAACCCTAAACCTCACCCTCACCCTAAACCTAAACCTCACCCTCACCCTCAACCTCTGCCTAACATTAAGCCTAACCCTAACCCCAACCCTAACGCTAATACTAACCCTAACCCGTACCCTAACGCTCACCCTAACCCTAACCCTAACCCTCACCCTCACCATAGCCTATACCAAAACCCTAAGCCAAAGCCTAACCCTCACCCTAACCCTCACTCTAACACTAACCCCAACGCTCACACTAACCATAACCTCACCCTCACCCTCACCCTAAATCTAATCCTATCCCTAACCCTAACCCTAACACTCACCCTCACCTTAACCCTAATCCTAATTCTAACCCTAACTCGCAACCTCACCCCCACACTAAATTCCACCCTAACCCTCACCCTCAAACTAATCCTAACCCTAACCCTAATCCTAAACCTAACCCTAAACCTAAACCTTACCTTAACACTTACCCTCAGCTTAAAACTAACACCAACACTATTCCTAACCCTCACACTAACGCTAACCATCACCCTAAAACTAAACCACACCCTAACCCTAACCCTAACCCTCAACTTCAGCCTTGCCCTCACCCTAAACCTAACCCTCATCCTCACCCTAAACCTCACACTAACCCTAACACTAATCCTCAATCTAACCCTCACCATCACCCTAACCCGAAACCTCACCCTTACCATAACCTTCACCCTCAGCCTAACCTCACCTTTTCTCTTACAGTCACCCTCATCCCAAACCTCACCCTAAACCATAACCCTCATCCTATCCCTCACCCTAACCTTAACCCTAAACATCAACCTAAACCTAACCTTCACTTTCAAATTCAGCCTCAGCCTCAGCCTAACTCTAAGCCTAAACCTAACCCCGAAACTAACACTCACCCTAGCCCTCGCCCTAACACTAATCCTAACCCTAACCCTCATCCTAACCCTCAACCTAACCTTAACCAGAACCATCACTCATCCCTACACTCACCCTCAGCCTAACCCTAAGCCTATGCCTAACCCTCAGCCTAACCCTCACACTCAGCCTCACCTTAACCTTAATCCTAACCTTAAACCTAACCCTAAACCTAAACATAACCCTCACCCTAAAGCTAAACCTAACCTTAACCCTCACCCTCACCTGAGTCCTCACCCTAACCCTCACCCCAAACCTAAGCCTCACCCTCACCGAAACATGAAACCTAACCTTCACCCTAACCCTACCCCTAACCCTAAACCTAATATTAACCTAATACTAACCTAAACCTAACCCTCACCCTCACCAAAACATGAACCCTAACCCTCACCCTAACCCTACCCCTAACCCTAACCCTCATACTAACCCTCATCCTCAACCTAGACCTCACCCTAACCCTAATTGTAACCCTAACCCTCATCCTAACCCTCACCCTAACTGTCACCCTAACCCTCAACCTAACCCTAAACCTAATTCTAACCCTCAACCTAACCCTAACCCTAACCCTCACCATAACCTAACCATAACCCTCACCCTAACCCTAAACCTAACCCAAACCCTAAACCTCACCCTAAGTATAAACCTAACCCTCACCCTCACCCTATCCCTCATCCTAAACCTAATCCTAACCCTAACACTCATGCTAACACTCACCCTAACCCTAACACTCACATTAAACCTAGCCCTAATCCTAACCCTCAACATAACCCTAACCCTCACCCTCACCATAACCCTAACGCTAACACTCACCCTATCCCTAAACTTAATTCTAACTCTAAACCTCACCTAACCCTAACACTAACCCTCACCCTCATGCTAGACCTCATCCTAACTCTAATCCTAACCCTAACCCTAACCCTAAACCTCACACTCACCCTCACCTTAACACTATTCCCAATCCTAACCTTAACCCTAGCCTCACCCTCACCCTAAACCTCACCTTAAACCTAACCCTAACACTAACCCTAACCCTAAACATAACCCTAACCCTCACCCTCACCTTAAACATCACACAAACATCAACACTAATCCTCAATCTAACCTTCACCCTCACCCTAACCCTAAGCCTCACCCTGACCGTAACCCTCACCCTCAGCCTAACCCTCAACTTTACACTTACCGTCACCCTCGCACTAACCCTCACCATAACCCTAATCCTCATTCTAACCCTCACCCTAACGGTAACCCCAACCATCACCCTAAACCTAACCATCACCCTCACCCTCAGCCTCAGCCTAATCCTAAGCATAAGCCTAACCCTAACCCTAACCCTCACCCTCACCCTAGCCCTCATCCTAACCCTAATTCTAACCCTAACCCTCATCCTAACGCTTAACCTAACCAGAAACCTAACCATCATTCTAAATCTAATCCTCATCCCCACCCATACACTCAGCCTAACCCTAAGCCTAAATGAAACCTAACACTAACCCTCACAGATATCCTCACCGTAAACCTAATCCTAAACCTAACCCTAACCCTAATATTAATCCTCAAACTAACCCTCACCCTAACCCCAAGCCTAACACTAACCCTAATCCTAACCCTCCCCGAAACCCTAACTCTAACCCTAAACCTCACCCTCACCCTAACCATAACCCTTACCCTAAACTTAACCCAAACCTGATCATAACCCTCACTCTCACCCTCACTGTAACTCTAACCCTAACCCTAACTATTACACTAACCCTAACCCTAACCCTGACCCTCACCCTAACCCTAAACCTAACCCAAACTCTCACCATAATCCTAACCCTAACACTAACCCTCACTGTAACCCTAACCCTAAACCTCACCCAAACGCTAATCCTAACCCTCATACTCACTCTAGCCTTCACCATAACACTAATTCTAACCCTAAACCTCACCCTCACCTTCACGATCGGCCTAAGCCTAAGCCTAAGCCTAAGACTAACCCTGACCCTCACAATCACCCTCAAACTAACCCTAACCCTTACCCTATCCCTAACCCTAATTCTCACACTAACCCTCACCTGAACGCTAACTCTAACCCTAAACCTCACCCTCACCCTAACCCTAAACCTCACCCTCACGCTCACCCTCTACCTAACATTAAGACTAAACCTAACCCCAACCCAAACCCTAATACTAACCCTAACCCCCAGCCTAACGCTCACCCTAACCCTAACCCTAACCCACACCCACAACATAGCCCATACCAAACACTAAGCCTAAGCCTAACCCTCACCATAACCCTCACTCTAACCCTAACCCCAACACTCACCCTAACCATAACACTCATCCTCACCCTCACTCTAACACTAATCCTAACCCTAACCCTAACCATAACACTCACCTCAACTTAACCCTAATCCTAATCTTAACCCTAACTCCAATCCTCACCCCCACCCTAAATCTCACCCTAACCCTAACTCTAACCCTAACCCTAACCCTCACCCTAACCCTAACTCTAACCCTTAACATCACCCTCACCCTAACCCTAACCCTAACCCTAATCGTAAACCTCACCCTAAACCTAAACCTTACCCTAAAACTTAATCTCACCGTAAAACAAACATTAAACCTAAAAATAACCCGCACACCAACGCTAACCATGACCCTAAACCTAAACCTCACCCTAACCCTGAGCTTAACTCCAAACTTCACCCTAGCCCTGACCCTAACCCTAACCCGAACCCTAAACCTCACACTCACCCTAACTGTTATCCTCACCATAACCCTTACCCTAACCATCACCCTAACCCTAAACTTATCCTGAACCCGAACTATCACCCTAACCCTAACCCTAACCCTCACCCTAACCCTCACCCTCACCCTCACCCTCAGCTTAACCGTAAGCCTAACCCTAACACTAACCCTAAACGTTACCCTCACCCTCACCCTAAACCTAACACTAAAACTCACCCTAACCCTAAACTTAAACCTAATACTAACCCTAACCCTAAACCTCAACCTCACCCTAACCCTCACCTTAACCCTAAACCTAACACTAACCCTAACCCTAACCCTCACCCTCAGTCTCATCCTAATCATAACTCTAACCCTAAACCTCACCCTCATCCTAACCCTAACCTTAACCCTAAACCTCATCCTAAACCTAACACTAAACCTCACCCTCAACCGAGCCCTCACCCTAACCCTAATCCTAATCCTAACCCTCATTCTAACCCTCCCCTAACCCTAACCCTAACCCTCACCCTAACCCTATTCCTCACGCTAAACCTCACCCTCAGCCTAACTGTAAGCCTAACCCTAAACCTAACCCTAACACACAAACAATCACCTTCAAGTTTACCCTAATCCTAACCCTAAACCTAACCCTAAACCTAAGCCTCCCCCTAACTATCACCCTAACCATAACCCTAACACTAACCCTAACCCTAACCCTCAACCTAACCCTCACACTAACCCTAACCCTAATCCTAAACCTCACCCTCACCCTAAACCTAAATCTAACCATAAGAGAAACCCTAAACCTCACCCTAACCCTAAACCTAACCCTCACACTCACCCTCACCTTAACCTTAACCCTAAACCTAACCCTAACAATTACCCTAACCATAATCCTAACCCTCACTCTAACCATAATCCTAACCCTAACCCAAACCCTCACCTAACACCCTCACACTAACACTAACCGTATCCCTAAAACTAACCCTCACACTAACCCTAACCCTAACTCTAACCCTAAACTTCAACGTAACCCTCAACCTCACCCTAACCCTAACACTAACCCCAACCCTAAACCTCACCGTCACTCTCCCCCTAACCCTATATCTAACTGTAAACCTCACGCTCACCCTAACCCTCTCCCTAGCCCTAAACCCCTCCCTAACCCTAACCCTAATCCTCAACTGCACCCTCAACCTCACCTTAAATCTAACCCTAACCCTAACAATAACACTAACCCTAACCCTAACCATCACTCTAACCGTAATCTTCTCCCCACCCTCAACCTCACCCTAACCTCAAACTTAACCCTAACCATAACACTAAAAATAACCCTAACCCTTACCCTAACCGTAATCCTCACCCCCACCCTCATCCTCAGCCTAACCCTAAGCCTAACCCTAACCCTAACCCTCACCTTCACCCCAGCCCTCAACCTAACCCTAATCCTCATCCTCACTCTAAACCTCACCCTAACCCTAACACTATTCCTTAATCTAACACTCACCCTCAACCTACCCCTAACCCTAAAACTTACTCTAAACCTAACCCTCAACATTACCGTAACTCTCACCCTCAGCCTAACCCTTATGTTTACCCTTACCTTCAACTCAACCCTAAACCTAACCCTAACCCTAAACCTAAACCTAACTCTCACCCTGACCCTAACTCTACCCCTAAACCTCACCCTCAACCTAACCCTAACTCTAAACCTAACCCTAACACTAAACCTCACCCTAACCCTAACCCTAACCCTCACTCTAACCCTAAACCTCAACCTCACCCTTAGCCTCAGCCTAACCCTAAGCCTCACCATAAACTTATCCCTAACACACACTCACCCTCACACTAACACTAATCCTAACCCTACCCCTAACCCTAACCCTCCCCTTAACTCTTACCCTAACTCTAACCTCAACACGAACACTAAACCTAACCCTCAACCTAACACTCACCCTAACCCTAACTCTAACGGAAACCTCACCCTCACCCTAACCCTCACTCTAACACTAACCCGAACACTAAACCTCACCCTAACACTAACCCTAACCCTCACACTCACCCTCACAGTAACCGTAACCCTAAACCTGACCAAAACAATCACCCTAAAGCTAATCCTAACCCTCACCCTAACCATAACCGTCACCCTAAACCAAACCCTCACCCCAACACTTACCCTCACCCTAACACTAACTCTAACCCTAAGACTTACCCTCCCACTAACCCTAACCCTAACTCTAACTGTAAACCTCATCTAACCCTCACCCCCACCCTAAACCTAAAACTAGCCATATTCCTATCCCTTAACCTAACACTCCCCCTAACCCTATATCTAACCCTAAACCTCACGCTAACCCTAACCCTAAGCCTAAGCCTAAAACTAAACCTAACCCTAACCCTAACCCTAACCGTAAGCCTATCCCCAAAACACACACTCAAGCTCAGCCTAAACCTAAGCTTAACCCTAACCCTAACCCTAAGCATCACCTTAACCCTAACCCTATCCCTAACCTTAACACTAAACCTAACCCTAATCCTCAGCCTCACCCTCACCCTAAACCAAACCCTAACTCTAACCCTCACCGTAAACCAAACCTAACGCTAAACCTAACCCTCACACACACCCTCACCCTAACCCTAATCCTAAACCTAACCCTACCCCTAAAGCTAACCCTCATATTAACCCTCAGCCTGGCTCTCACCCTAACCCTAATCGTAACCCTACAACTAATCCTAACCCTCCCTCTAACCCTAACCCTAACACTAAACCTAACCATAACCCTCACCCTCAGCCTCACCCTAACCCTAACTTTAAACCTAAACCTGCCCCTACACCTAACCCTAACACTAACCCTCACCTAACCCTAAACCTCACCCTCACCCTCAACCTCAGCCTAACCCTAAGCCTAACCCTAACCCTAAACCTAACCCTAACATACACACACACCCTCACGCTAACTCTAATCCTCACCCTATCCCTAACCCTAACCCTCCCCCTAACTCTCACCTGAACCCTAACCCTAACACTAACCGTAAACCTAAACTTCAACCTAACACTCACCCTAACCCTAACTCTAACCCTAAACCTCACCCTCACCCTAAACCTAACTCTAACCCTAACGCAAACCCTAACCCTCACCCTAACCCTACACCTAACCATCAAAATAACCCTAAACCTCAACCCCACCCTCATCTTCAGCCTAACCCGAAGCCTAAGCATAAACCTAACCCTAATCCTCACATTCACCCTCACCCTAACCCTAATCCTAAACCTAACCATAAACCTAACCCTTAACCTCAACATAACTATCACCCATAAACATAACCCTAACACTAACCCTAAAACTAACGCACGATCTAACCCTCCCCCTAACCCTAATCTAACCCTAAACCTCACCCTCACACTAACCCTAACCCTAAACCTCATCCTAACTCTAAAAGTCACCCTGACCCTCACCCCCACCCTCAACTTAACTCTAACCATAACCTTAACAATAACACCAATCCTAAACCTAAACCTAACCCTCATGCTAACCCTAGCCCTAATCCTCACACTCACCTTCACCCTAACCCTAAACCTAAACCTAACCATAAACCTAACCCTTAACCTCAACCTAACTGTCACCCTAACCTTAACTCTAACACTAACCCTAACACTAACCCAGGAACTAACCCTCCCCTTAACACTGTATCTAACCCTAAACCTCACCCTCACCCTAACCCTAATCCTAACCCTAACCCTAAACCTCATTCTAACCTTAACACTCACCCTCAACCTCACCGTAACTCTAACCATAACCCTAACTATATCACTAATCCTAACACTAAACCTAACCCAACAACAACCTTAATCCTAAAACTCACCCTCACCCAAAACCTAATAATAACCCTAACCCTCACCCTAACCCTAAACTTCACCCTCACTGTAAACCTAACGCTCATTCAAGCACTTACCCTAACTCTAACCCTAACCATAAACCTCACCCTAACACTAACCAAACCCTCACCCTCGCCCTGGCCCTCACCCTAAACCTAAACCTAACCCTAATCCTCATCCTAACCCTCACCCTAACCCTAACCCACACCCTCACCCTAAACCTAACCCTCAACCTAACTAACCCTAACCTTCATGCTCACCGAAAACGTAACCCTAACCCTAACCCTAACAATAAACCTAAGCCTAACCCTCACCTAACCATAACCCTCACCCTAATCCTAACCCTCACCCTAACCCTAACCCTAACCCTCACCCTCAACCTCAAGCTCAGCGTAAACCTAAGCCTAATCCTAACCCTTACTCTAACCCTCATCCTCTCCCTAGTCCTCACCCTAACCCTAATCCAAACCCTAACCCTCATCCTAACCCTCACCCTAAGCCTAAACCTAACCATCACCATAACCCTAATACTCACGCCCACACTCACCCTCAGCATAACCCTAAGCGGAAGCCTAACCCTAACCCTAACACTCACACTCACCCTCACTCTAACCCTAATCCGAAACCTAACCCTACCAATAATACTTAACCTCAACCTAACCCTCACCCTACCCTTAACCCTAATATTAACCCTAACCCTAACCCACGAACTAACCCTTTAACTAACCCTAAATCTAACCATAAACCTCACCCAAAACCTAACCCTAAACCTACCCCTAACACTAAACCTCACCCTCACCCGAATCCTAACCCTCACCCTCTCTGTAACACTAACCCTCACCCTAGCCCTCACCTTAACCCTATTCCTAACCCTAAACCTCATCCTAACCCTCACCCTAACCCTAATCCTCACCTTCATGCTAGGCCTAAGCCTAAGCCTAAGCCTAACCCTAACCGTAACCCTCACCCTAACCCTAACACAAACACTAACCCTAACTCTAACCCTAAACCTCACTCTCACCCTAATCCTAACTCTAACCCTAACCCTAAACCTAAACCTCACCTTAACCCTAACCCTATCCTTCAACCTGAGCCTCACTGTTCCCATAACTGATACCCTAACCCTAACAATAACCCTAACCCTAACCCTAACACTCACCCTAAACATAACCCTCACCCTAACCCTAAAACTCACACTCATGCTTGTCCTAAGCCTAAGCCTAAGCCAAAAACTAACCCTAAACCTCACCCTAACCCCAACAATAACACTAAAACTAACTTTAACCCTAAACCACACCCTCACCCTAACCCTAACTCTAACCCTAACCCTAAACCTAAACCTCATCCTAACCCTAACCCTCACCCTCACCCTCACCCTCACTGTAACCGTAACCCTAACACTAACACTAACAATAACACTAACCCTAACCCTCATCCTAAACATAACTTCACCCTAACCCTAACCCTCACCCTAACACTTACCCTCACCCTAACACTAATGCTAACCCTAACACTAACCCTCACACTAAACCTAACCATCACCCTAATCCTAAATCTCACCCTAACCCTAACCCTCGTCCTCACCCTAAACCTCACACTAACCATAACACTAATCCTCAACCTAACTCTCACCTTCAGCCTAAACCTAACCCTCACCCTTACCCTAACCCTCACCCTCAGCCTAACCCTCAAATTTACCCTTACTGTCACCCTCACCCTAACTCTCACCCTAACACTAATCCTTATCCTGACCCTCACCCTAACAGTAACCCTAACCATCAACCTAACCCTAACCCTCACCCTCAACCTTAGCCTCAGCCTAACACTAAGCCTAAGCCTAAACCTAACCCTAACCCTCACCCTCACCCTAACCCTAACCCTAACCCTAATCCTAACCCTAAGCCTCATCCTAACCCTTAACTTAACCATAAACCTAACCATCTATCTAAACCTAATCCTCATATACACCCATACCCTCAGCATTATCCTAAGCCTAAGCCAAACCCTAACCCTAACCCTCACACTCAACCTTACTGTAAAACTAATCCTAAACGTAACCCTAATCATAAATGTAACCCTAACTCTAACATTAATGCTCATCCTAACCCTCACCCTCACCCTAACCCTAACCCTAAACCTCACCCTAACACTAACCCTAACCCTCACCCTCACCCTAGCCCTCACCCTAACCCTAATCCTAAGCCTAAGCCTAATCCTAACCCTTAACTTAAACATAAACCTAACCATCTTGCTAAACCTAATCCTCATATACACCCATACCCTCAGCATAACCCTAAGCCTAAGCCGAACCCTATCCCTAACCCTCACACTCACCCTTATCATAAACCTAATCCTAAATGTAACCCTAACCCTAACATTAACCCTCAAACTAACCCTCACCCTAACCCCAACCCTAAACCTAACCCTAACACTAACGCTCACCCTAACCCTCCCCATAACCCTAACTCTAACCCTAAAACTCACCCTCATCCTAACCATAACCCTAACCCTAAACCTCACCCTAAACCTGATCCTAACCCTCACCCTCACCCTCACTGTAACTCTAACCCTAACCCTAATCCTAACACTGAACCTCACCCTAACCCTAACCCTAACCCTAACCCTCACCCTAAACCTAACCCTCACCCTCACCGTAACCCTAACCCTAACCCTAAACATCACCCTAACCCTAACAATAACCCTCACTCTCACCCTAGCCCTCACCATAAACCTAATTGTAACCCTAAACCTCATCCAAACCCTAACCCTAACCCTAACCCTAACCATCAACCTAACCTAATTCTAACCCTCAACCTTAACCCTAACCCTGACCCTACACTAACCCTAAACCTAACCCTCACCCTAAACCTAACCTCATCATAATCCTAACCCTCACCCTAACCCTAACCCTAACACTAAACCTAACCCTAAAACTAAACCGTATCCCTCACCCTAAACCTAACTCTAAACCTAAAACTCATCCTCACTCTAACCCTAACCCTAACCCTAAACCTCACCCTCACCCTAGCCCTCACTCTAACCCTAATGCTAAATTTAACCCTCATCCTAACCCTCACCCTAACCCTAAACCTAACCCTCACCCTAATCCTAACCCTCACCCTTAACCTCACCGTTAGCCTACCCTAAACCTAACCCTAAACCTAATCCTAACCCACCCACTCACCCTAACCTAACCATTACCCTAACCCTCAACCTAACCGTAACCCTCACCCTCAACCTCACCCTTAGCTTAACCCTAAGCCTAACTCTAAACCTAACCCTAACCCACAAACTCACCCTCAGCCTAAACCTAATCCTAACCCTAACCATAAACCTAACCCTAACCCTCACCCCCACCCTAGCCTTCACCTTAACCCTTATCCTAACTCTAACCCAAACTCTAACCATACCCCTAACCCTAAACCTCACCTAAACCTAACCCTAACCCTCACCCTCACTGTAAGGGTAAACCTAACCCTAAAACTAACTCTAACCCTCACCCTAACCATAACACTCACCCTAACCCTAACCCTCACCCTAACACTTACCCTCACCCTTACAGTAAGTCTAACCCTAACACTAACCCTCACACTAATCTTAACACTCAACCTAACCCTAAACCTCACACTAACCCTAATCCTAACCCTCACCCTCACCCTAGCCCTCAAGCTAACCCTAATTGTAACCCTAACCCTCACCCTAACCCTCACACTAACCTAACCTTAATTCTCAATCTAACCCTCACCCTCACCCTAACCCAAACCATAACCCTTGCCCTAACCCTTACCCTAACCTTCACCCTTACCCTTTTCTTAACTCTCAGCCTCAGCCTAATCCTCACCTTTCCACTTACCATCACCCTCAAGCTAAACCTGACCCTAACCCTAACCCTCATCCTAATCCTCACCCTAAGCTTAACCATAACCATCAACCTAACCCTATCCCTCACTCTCAACCTCACCCTCAGACTAATCCTAATCCTAAGCCTAAACCTAACCCTCACCCTAACCCTAACCCTCACCCGAACCCTAACCCTAACTCTCACCCTAACCCTAACCCTAACCCTACTCGTAAACCCCAACCTAAAATTAACCCTAACCCGCACGCGCACCCTCACCCTCACTGTAACTCTAACCCTAACATTATCAATAACACTAAACCTATCCTGAACCATCACACTTACACTAACCCTAACCGTCACCCTCACCCAACCCTAACACTAACATTAACCCTAACTCTAATCCTAAACCTCACTCTCACCCTAACCTAACCCTAAACCTAAACCTCATCCTAACCCTAAACCTAACACTCACCCTCACCCTTAGTCTAAAGCTAAGCCTAACATTAACCCTAACCCTAACCCTCACACTCAACCTCACCCTAAATCTAACTCTACCTCTAAACTTCACCCTCAACCTAACCCTAACTCTAACCCTAAACCTAACATTAAAACTCACCCTAACCCTAACCCTAAACCTCTCCCTAAACCTAAACCCCACCCTCATCCTCACCCTCAGCCTAAACCTAAGACTAACACTAACCCTAACATGAAACCTCACACTCACCCTAGGCCTAACCCTAATCCTAATCTTAACCCTAGCCCTAACCTTCACCCTAACCTAAGCCTCACCATAACACTAAACCTAAAACCAACCCTAACCATAACCCTCCCCCTAACCCTCACCCTAACTCTGACACTAACACTAACCAAACCATAAACCTCAACATAACCTCACACTAACCCTAACTCTATCCCAAAACCTCACCCGCACCCTAACCCTCACTCTAACCCTAACCAAAACACTAAACCTGACCCTAACCCTAACCCTCACACTCAGCCTCACAGCAACCATAACCCTAAACCTAACCCTAACATTAACCCTAAAGCTAATATTAACCCTCACCCTAACCATAAACCTCACCCTAACCCAAACCCTAAACCTAACACTTACCCTCACCCTAACACTTACCCTACCCATAACACTAACCCTCAAACTAACCCTAACTCTAACCCTAATCCTAAACCTCAACCTAACCCTCCCCCTCCCCCTAACCCTAACACTAACCCTATTCCTAATCCTTACCTTAACCCTCCACCTATCTCTACATCTAATCCTAAACCTCAGGCTAACCCTAACCCTAAGCCTAATCCTAACCCTAACCCTAACCCTAAACATAACCCTAACCCTAACCCTAAACGTAACCCTAATCCTCAGCCTTACCCTCACCCTAACTCAAACCCTAACCCTAAACCAAACCCTCACCCTCAACCTAACCCTAAGCCTAACCCTAAGCCTAACCCTAACAATCAACTAAACCCTAACACTAACATTAAACCTAAGCCTAAGCTTAACCCTAACCCTCACCCTAAACATTACTCTAATACTAATCCTAACCCTAATCCTAACACTCACACTAACCCTAACCCTTACACTAACCCTAAATCTAACACTATCCCTAACCCTAACCCTCACAATCAGCTTCACCCTAACCCTAAAACGAACCTTAACCCTCACCCTCACCCTAAACCTAACCATAAACCTAACCCTAAACCTCAACACAACCCTAACCCAAAGCCTCACCCTCACCCTAGCCCTCAACCTAAACCTAATCCTAACCCTAACCCTAACCCTAACCCTAACCTAACCTTAACCCTCACCCTCACATAACCCGTACCCTAACCCTCACCCTAACCCTAAATTTAACCCAAACCCTAACTCTCAACCTAACCCTAAACCTTACCCTTACGCTAACCCTAAACCTCACCTTCAACCTCAACCTCAGCCTAACCCTAAGCCTAACCCTAAAACAAACCCTAACACACACACTCACCCTCACCCTAACCCTAATCCTAACCCTATCCCTAACCCTAACCCTCCCCCAAAATCTCACCCTAAACCTAAAAATAACAATAATCCTAACCCAAACCCTCAACCTAAAACTCACCCTTACCATAACTCTAACCCGAAACCTCACCCTCACCCTAAACCTAACGCTAACACTAACCCAAACCCTAACCCTCACCCTAACCCTAACACTAACCAACACCCTAAATCTAATCCTCACCCTCACCCTCACCCTCAGCCTAACCTTAAACCTAAGCCTAACCCTAGCCCTAACCCTAATCCTCAGCCTCACCCTCACCCTATCCCAAACCCTAACCCTAAACAACACCCTCACCCTCAGCCTAACCCTAAACCTAACCTTAAACCTAACCCTCACCATCACCTTAACCATATCCCTAACCTTAACCATGAACCAAACCCTAATCCTCATCCTCCCTCTCACCCTAACCCAAACCCTAACCCTCACCCTAAACCTAAGCCTAACCCTAACCCTAACCCTCACATTAACCCTCAGCCTAGCCTTCACGCTAACCCTAATCCTAACCCTAAACCTTATCCTGACCCTCAGCCTAACCCTCATCCTCAATCTAACCATAACACTAACCCTATTCCTAACCGTTAACCTAACCCTCCCCCTAACCCTATATCTAACCCTAAACCTCACGCTAACACTACCCCTATGCATAAGCCTAACCCTAACGCTAACCCTCACCCTAACCCTAACCCTAACACTAACCCTAAACCTCACTCTCACCCTCAGCCTCACCCTAACCCTAACTCTAATCCTCAATCTAACCCTCACCCTAACCCTGACTCTAACCCTTACCATAACCCTACACTTAACCCTAACCCACACCCTTAACTTAAACCTCATCCTCAGCCTAAACCTCACGTTTAACGTTACAATCATCCTCAACCTAACCCTCCCGCTAACCCTAAAACTCATCCTAACCCTCACCCTAACTGGAAACCTAAACATCACCCTATCCCTAAACCTCACCCTCAACCTCAAGCTCAGCCTAAACCTAAGCCTAAGCCTAACCCTTACCTTAAACCTCACCCTCTCCCAAGCCCTCACCCTAACCCTAATCCTAACCCTAACCCTCATCCTAAACCTCACCCTAAAACTAAACCTAACCATTACCCTAACACTAATCCTCACGCCCACACTCACCCTCAGCCTAACCCTAAGCCGAAGCCTAACCCTAACACTCACACTCACCCTCACCCTAACCCTAATCCTAAACCTAAAACTACCCCTAATGCTTAACCTCAACCTAACCCTCACCTTAACCTTAACCCTACCACTAACCCTAAACCTAAACCACAAACTAAGCCTCTCCCTAACCCTAAATCTAACCATAAACCTCACCCTCACCCTAACCCTAATCATACCCCTAACCTTAAACCTCACCCTAACCCTAACCCTCAACCTCACCCTCACCCTCACTTTAACTCTAACTCTAAGCCTAACAATAACACTAATCCTAAACCTCAACCTAACCCTAAGCCTAATCCTAACACACACCCTCACCAAAACTGTAATCCTTACCATAACCCTAACCCTCACCCTCAACATAAACTTAACCCTCATTAAAACCCTCACCCTAATCCTAAACCTCACCCTAGCACTAACCCTAACCCTCAGCCTCACCCTAGCCCTCACCGGAACACTAACCCTAACCCTAAGTCTCCTCCTATCCATAAACCTAACACTAACCCACACCATAACCCTAAACCTAATCCTAACCCTCAACCTAAACCTAACCCTCACACTCACCATAACCCTAAACCTAACCCTCACCCAAACCCTAAACTTAAACCGAACCCTAACTCTCACCCTCACCCTAACCCTAACCCTCACCCTAACCCTCACCCTCACCCTCAACCTCATCCTCAGCCTAACCCTAAGCCTAAACCTAACCCTAACCCTCACATTTGTCCTAACCCTTACCCTAATCCTAATGCTAACCCTAAGCCTAACCCTCACCCTCACCCTAATCCTCACCCTAACCCTAACTCTAACACTAACCCTAACCATAACCCTCACAATCAGCCTCAACCTTACCCTAAATCTAACCCTAAACCTCACCCTCACCCTAAACCTAACCATAACCTTAATCCTAAAACTCACAACAACCCTAACCCTAAACCTCACGCTCTACCTAGCCCTCACCCTAACCCTAATCCTAACCCTAACTCTCATCCTAACCCTCACCCTAACACTAACCCTAACCCTCACCCTCACCATCACCCTAACCGTAACCCTAACCCTAACGCTCAACCTAACTCTAACCCTCACCCTCACCGTAACCTTTAACCTAACCCTCACTCTAACCCTAAATTTAACCCGAACCCTAACTCTCACCCTAACCCTAAACCTAACCCTCACCCTAACCCTAACCCTCACCCTAACGCTCACCTTCAGCATAAGCCTAACCCTAATCCTAAACCTAACCCTCACACTCACCCTCAGCTAAACCCTAAACCTAATCTTAAACCTAAGCCTAACCCTCACCCACACACAAACCCACACCCTATCCCTAACTCTAAGACTAACCCTAAGCCCAACGCTCACAATCACCCTCAACCTAACCATAACTCTAACCCTAAACCTCACCCTCACCCTAACGTTAACCCTAAACCAAACCTTAACCCTAAACCTCACACTCAACCTCAACCTCAGCCTAACCCTAAGCCTAACCCTAAACCTAAACCTAACACAAACACTCACCCTCACCCTAACCCTAATCCTATCCCTATCCCTAAACCTAACCCTCCCCCCAAACTCTCACCCTAACCCTAATCCTAAACCTAACCCTAACCCTTAACCTCAACTGAACCCTCACCCTAAACTTAACCCTAACACTAACCCTAACCCTTCCAGGAACTAACCCTCCCCCTAACCCTAAATCTAAACCTAAGCCTCACCCTCACCCTAACCCTAATCCTAATCCTAACCCTAATCCTCTCCCTAACCCTAACCCTAACCCTAACCCTCATTCTTACCCTCAGCGTAACTCTATCCATAACCCTAACAATAACACTAAACCTAATCCTAAACCTAACGCTAACCCTAACCCTAACCCTATTTCTAAACTCACCCTCACCCTAAAAATAATCCTAACCCTAACCATCACCGGAACCCTAACCCTCACCCTCACTGTAACACTAAACCTCATCCAAACCCTCACCCTTACCCTAACCCTAACACTTAACCTCACCCTAACACTAATCGTAAACCTCACCCTCACCCTAGCCCTCACCTTAACCTTAATCCTCATCCTAACGCTCACCCTAACCCTAACCCTAACCCTCACCCTAAACCTAAACCTAACTCAAAACCTCAACCTAACCCTAACCCTCATGTTCACGGTAACCCTAAAATAACCGTCACGCTAACCCTAAACTTAACCCAAACCCTAACACTCACCCTAAACCGAACCCTAACACACATCCTAACCCTAACCCTCACTCTCACCCTCAGCATAACCCTAAGCCTAACCATAACCCTAAGCCTCACACTCAACCTAAACCTTACCCTAATCTTAATCCTAACCCTAAGCTTAACCCTCACTCTCACCCTCACCCTAAATCTAACACTAACCCTAACCCTGACCCTCACAATCAGCCTCACCCTAACACTAACTCTAACCCTAAACCTCAACCTCACATTAACACTAACCCTAACCCTAAGCAAAACCTCACCGTAACCCTAACCCTAAACCTCACCCTCACCCTAGCACTTACCCTAACCCTAATCCTAACCCTAACCCTCATCCTAACCCTCACCCTAACAATAAACCTAAGCCTAACCCTCACCCTCAGGGTAAACCTTACCTTAAACCTCACCCTGACCCTAAACTTTAACTGAACCCTATCTCTCACACTAACCCTAACCCTAACCCTCACCCTAACCCTAACCCTCAACTTCAACCTCACCCTCAGCCTATGAATAAGCCTAAGAGTAACTGTAACCCTAACCCTTACACTCAGAATAACGTTAAGCCTAATCCTAATCCTAAACCTAACCCTAAGCCTCACCCTCACCCTAACTCTCACCTTAACCCTAACCCTAACCGTAACCCTCACCCTCAGCCTCATCCTAACCCTAACTCTAACCCTAAATCTCAACCTCACCCTAACCCTAACCCTAAACCTAACCCTAAACCTCACCCTAAACCTAATCCTAAACCTCACCCTAACCCTAGCCCTCACCCTAACCCTAATCTTAACCCTAACCCTCATCCTAACCCTCCCCCTAACCCTAACCTTAACTCTCACCCTAACCCTAAACCTCACCCTCAAACTCACCCTCAGCCTAACCCTAAGCCTAACCCTAAACCTAACCCTAAAACACACACTAACCCTCACCCTAACCCTAATCCTAAACCTATCCCTAACCCAAACGCTCCCCCTAAATCTCACCCTATCCCTAACCCTAACACTAACCTTAACCCTAACCTTCAACCTAACCCTCATTCTAACCCTATCTCTTACCCTAAACCTCACACTCAGCCTAAACCTAACAATAAACCTAACACGAAGACTAAACCTCAACCTAACCCTAACCTTAAAACTCACCCTCACCATAACAGAAAACCTAAACCTAACCCTAACAATAATTCTAACCCTAATCCTAAACCTCACCCTCACCATAACCCTCACCCTAACCCAAAACCTCACCCTAACACTTACCCTCACCCTAACGCTAACCCTAACACTAAACCTCACTCTAACCCTAACCATAACCCTAACCCTAAAACTCAACCTAAACCTCACCCTCACCCTGACACTAACCCTAACACTAAACCTCACCCTAACCCTCCCCCTAACCCTAAATATAAACCTAAACCTCACCCTCACCTTCACCATAACCCTAAACCTAAACCTCACCCTAACCATAACCCTCACCCTAATCATAACCCTCAACATAACACTTCCGCTCACCCTAACACTAACCCTAAACCTAACACTCACCCCCACACTAACCCTAACCCTCAACCTCATCCTAACCCTCACTCTAATCCTAACACTAACCCTAACCCTCACCCTCACCCTAGCCCTCAACCTAACCCTAATTCTAACCTCATGCTCACCCTAACCCTAACCCTCATCCTCACCCTAAACCTCACACTAACCCTAACCCTAATCCTCAATCTAACCCTCACCATAACCCTAACCCTAAACCTTACCCTAACCCTAAACCTAACCCTAACACTCACCCTTATTTTAACCCTCAGCCTCAGCCTAAACCTCACTTTTACTTTTACCATCATCCTCACCCTAACCCTCCCCCTATACCTAAACCTCATCCTAACCCCCACCCTAACCGTAAACCAAAATATCACCCTAACCTTAAATTTCATCATCAACCTCACCCTCAGCCTAAACCTAAGCCTAAGCCTAAGCCTAACCCTCACACTCACTCTCACCCTAACCCTAATCCTAACCCTAACCCTAAACCTAACCCTTAACCTCAACCTAACCCTCACCCTAACCTTAACCCTAACACTAACCCTAACCCTAGAACATGAACTAACCCTCCCCCTAACCCTAAATCTAAGCCTAAACCTCACCCTCACCCTAACCCTAATCCTAACCCTAACCCCAAACCTCACCCTAAACCTAACACTAACCCTCTCCCTCCCCCTCACCCTCACTGTAACTCTAACCCTAACACTAACAATAACACTAACTCTAACCCTAACGCTCACCCTAACACTAACCCTATCCCTAAACGTCAACCTAACCCTCACCCTCATCCAAACCCTAATACTAAACCTAACACTAACCCTCACCCTAACCCTCCACCTACCCCTAACTCTAACCCTAAAACTTACCCTCACCCTACCCTAACTCTAACCATAAACCTCACCATAAACCTCACCCTACCCTCACGTCACCCTCACCCTCAACCTCAACCTCATTGTAACTCTAAACCAAACCTTAAAAATAAGACTCACAATAATCCTAAACCTAACCCTAACCCTAACGATAACCATAACCCAAACCCTGAGCCTCACACTTCCCGCAAACTTAACCCTAACCATACCATAACACTAACAATAACCCTAACCATAACTCTAACCCTAACCCTAACCCTTACCCTTACCTAAAACTCACCCCCAACCTCACCCTCAGCCTAACCCTAACCCTAACCATAACAATAACCCTAACACTCACCGTGACCCAATCCCTAACCATAAACCTAACCCTAATCGAAATACTAAACCTAACCCCAAACTTAAGCCTAACCATTGCCCTAACCCTAACGCTAATCCTCACCCTCATTGTCACCCTAAACCAAACAATAACCCTAACCCTCACCCTAACCCTAAGCCTAACCTAACCCTAGTCTTCACCCTAAACCTAATCCTAACCTTAACCCTCATCCTAACCCACAGCCTAACTTTAAACCTAACCCTCACCCTAACTCTAACCCTCACTCTTAACTTCACCATTAGCCTAACCCTAAGCCTAATCCTAAACCTCACCCTAACCCACACACTCACCCTCAACCTAACCCTAACCCTAACCCTCACCCTAACCATACCCCTCACCCTCAACCTCACCCTGAGCCTAACCCAAAGCCTAACCCTAACCCTAACCCTAACCCACACACTCACCCTCACCATAACCCTAATCCTAACCCTAACCCTAATCCTAACCCTAAAACTCACCCTCACCCTAGCCTTCACCCTAACACTAATCCTAAACCTAAACCAAACTCTAACCATAACCCTAACCCTAAACCTCACCCTAAACCTAACCTTAACTCTCACCCTCACTGTAAGGGTAACCCTAACCCTAACCGTAATAATAACTGTAACCCTTACGCTAACCCTCACCCTAAAGCTAACACTTACCCTTAACTTAAACCTCGGCCTCAGCCTAATCATCACCTTTACACTTACCATCACCCTTACGCTAACCCTCACCCTAACTCTAACCCTCATCCTAACCCTCACCCTAATCGTAACACTAACCATCACCCTAACCCTATACCTGACCCTCAACCTCACCCTCAGACTAACCCTAAGAATAAGCCTAAACCTAAACCTAATCCTCAACCTCACCCTAGCCCTCACCCTAACCATAGTCCTAACTCTAACCCTCACCCTAACCCTAAACCTAACCCTTACCCACACCCTCATCCTCACCGTAACTCTAACCCTAACCCTATCAATAACACTAACCCTAACCCGAACCATCACCCTAACATTAACCCTAACCCTCACCCTGATGCTCGGACTAAGCCTAAGCCTAAGCCTAAGCCTAACCCTAACCCTCACCCTAACCCTCAACCTTACACTAACCCTAACTCTAAACCTAAACCTCACTCTCACCCTAACACTAATTCTAAACCTAACCCTAAACCTAAAGCTCATCCTAACCCTAACCTAACACTCACCCTCAGCCTCAGCCGAAACCTAAGCCTAACATTAACCCTAACCCTAACCCTCACACTCACCCTCACCCTAAACCTAACTCTTCCCCTAAACCTCACCCTCACCCTAACCCTAAACCTAACACTAAACCTCACCCTAACCCTAAAGCTAACCCTCACACTAAACCTAACCCTCACCCTCACCCTTACGCTCAGCCTAAACCTAAGGCTAACCCTAACCCTAACCCTAACACTCACACTCATCCTAACCCTAACCCTAATCCTAATCCTAACCCTAGCCCTAACCCTCATCCTCACCCTAACACTCACCGTAACCCTAACATAATCCTAAAACTAAGCCTCACACTGAGCCTCACCCTAACCCTAATTCTAACACTGAACCGCACCCACACCCTAACCCTAATGCTAACCCTAAACATAACCCTAACCCTAACACCCCCAACTCTCACCCTAACCCTAACACTAACCCTAACCCTAAACCTCAACCTAACCTCAACCTAACCCTAACTCTATCCCTAAATCACACCCTCACCCTAACCCTCACTCTAACCCTAACCCAAACACTAAATGTCAACCTAACCCTAACCCCAAGCCTCACACTCACCCTCACAGTAATCGTAACCCTAAACCTAACCCTAACAATAACCCTAAAGCTAATCCTAACCCTCACCCTAACCATAACCCTCAGCTAAAACCAAACCCTCACCCTTAAATTTACCCTCACCCTAACACTAACCCTAACACTAACACTAACCCTCACACTAACCCTAACCCTAAACCTAAACCTAAACCTCAACATAATCCTCACCCTCACCCTAACCCTAACACTAACCCCATTCCTAACCCTTACCCTAGCCCTCCTGCAAACCTATATCTAAACCTAAACCTCACGCTAACCCTAAGCCCAAGACTAAGCCTAACCCTAACCCTAACCCTAAAAGTAACACTAATACTCAACCTCACCCTTACCCTAACCCAAACCCTAACCCTAACCAACACCCTCACCCTCAGCGTAACCCTAAGCCTAACCCTAAACCTAACGCTAACCATCACCTTAAACCTAACACTAACCCTAACCATAACCCTTTGCCAAAGCCTAATCCTCAGCCTCCCCCTCACCCTAACCCAAACACTGAATCTAACCCTCACACTCACACTCAACCTAAACCTAATCCTCAACCTAACCCTATCCCTAAACCTAACCCTCACATTAACCCTCAGCCTAGCCCTCACCCTAACCCTAATCCTAATGCCAAAACTTATGCTAACCCTCAGCCTAATCCTAACCCTAACCCTCACCCTAACCCTAACCCTCAACGTAAGCCTCAACCTAACCCTAATTCTATATCTAACCTTAACCCTCACCCTCACTGTCACCGTAACTGTAAAAATAACCCTAACCCTCACCCTCACCCTAACACTAATCATTAACCTAAAACTACCCCTAACCCTTAACGTCAACCTAATCCTCACCCTAACCTTAACGCTAACAATAACCCTAACCCTAACCCACGAACTAACCCTCCCCCAACTCTAAATATAACCATAAACCTGACACTCACCCTAACCCTAATCCTAACCCTAACCCAAATCCTCACCCTAACACTAACCCTAAGCCTCACCCTCACCCTCAATTTAACTCTAACTCTAACCCTAACAATAACACTAATCCTAAACCTAAATCTAACCCTGAGCCTAACCCTAACCCTAATCCTAAAACACACCCTCACCCTAACCCTAATCCTAACCATAACCCTAACCCTCACCCTCACCATAAACTTAACCCTCATCCAAACCCTCACCCTAACCCTAATCTTAACCCTAATTCTCCTCCTAACCCTCAACCTAAACCTAACACTAACCCTGACCCTAACCCTCAAAATCAGCTTCAACCTAACCCTAACTCAAATCCTAAACCTCAACCTCACCCTAAACCTAACCATAACCCTAACCCTAAAACTCACCACAACCCTAACCCTAAAGCTCACCCTCCCTCAAGCCCTCACCCTAACGATAATCCCAACCCTAAGCCTCATCCTAAACCTCATCCTATCACTAACCCTAACCCTCATCCTTACCATCACCCTAAGCCTAACCCAAACTCTCAAACTAACTCTAAACCTCACCCTTACCCTAACCCTCACCCTAACCCTAAATTTAACCCGAACCCTAACACTCACCCTAAACCTAACCCTAACCCTCACCCTAACCCTAATCCTCACCATAACCCTCAGCCTCATCCCAAGCCTAAGCCTAATCCTAAACTTAACCCTAACCCTCACACTCACCCTAAGCCTAACCCTAATCCTAATCCAAACCCTAAGCCTAAACCCACACTCAACCTAATCCTAACACTAACCCTAACCCTAACCCTAACCCTTACCTAAACCTCAACCCCAACCTCACCCTCAACCTAACCCTAAGCCTAACCCTAACACTAACCCTAAACCTCATCGTAACCCAAACCCTAACCTTAACCCTAACCCTAACCGAAACACTAACCCTAAACCCAAACCTAAACCTAACCCTTACCTTAACCATAACCATAATCTTCAACCTCAATGTCACCGTAACACAAACAATAACCCTAACCCTCACCCTAACCCTAAGCCTAACCCTAACCCTAACCCTCACACTCACCCTCACCCGAACCCTAATCCTAAACCTAAACCTATCCTTAAACCTAACCCTCACCCTAACCCTCACCCTAGCCCTCAAACTGACCCTAATCCTAACCCAAAACCTCATCCTAAACCTCACCCTAACCCTAACCTTAACCCTCACACTAAACCTAACCCTAAACCTAAACCTCACCCTAACCCTAAACCGAATCCTCAACCTCACCCTTACTCTCAACTTAACTCTAACCCTAAACCTAACAATAACCCTAAACCTAAACCTTACCCTAACCAACACACTCACCGTAACTCTAAACTTAAGCCTAACACTAAAACTCACCCTAATCCTTACCCTCACCTTCATCCTAACTCAAACCCTAATCCGCACCCAAACCCTCACCCTCAGCCTAACCCTAAGCCTAAACAAAACCCTAACCCTAACCATCACCTTAACCTTAACCCTAACCCAAACCCTAACCCTGAACCAAAACCTAATCCTCAGCTTCAACCTCACCCTAACCGAAACCCTAACCCTAACCCTCACCCTAACCCTAAGCCTAACCCTAAACCTAACCCTCACACTCACCCTCACCATAATCATAATCCTAAACCAATCCCTATCCCTAAACCTATGCTTCACATTAACCCTCAGCCTAGCCCTAATGCTAACCCTAATCCTAACCCTAAACCTTATCCTAACCCTCACCCTAACCCTACCCCTAAACCTCACCATCACCTTCAGCCTCATTTTAACTCTAACTCGAACCCTAACAATAACACTAATCCTAAACCTAAACCTAACCCTAACCCTAACCCTAAACCTAATCCTACCACACACCCTCACCCTAACCCTAATCCTAACCATAGCACTAACCCTCACCCTAAACCTCACACTAACCCTAACACTAATCCTCAATCTAACCCTTACCCTCACCCTAAACCTAACCCTCACCATTACCCTAACACTAACCCTAACCATAACCATAATCATAACCCTCAACCTCAGCCACACATTCAAAGCAAACATAACCCAAACCATAACACTAACAATAACCCTAACCCTCACCCTAATCCTAATCCTACACCTACCCCTAAACCTCACCCTAGCCCACACCCTAAACCTAAGCCTAAGCCTAACCCTCACCCTAACTCTCACTCTAACCCTAACCCCAAACCTCAACCGAACCCTAACCTTCAACCTCACCCTTAGCCTAACTCTAATCCTAACCTGAATCCTAAACTTAACCCTCACACTCACAGTCACCTTAACCCTATACCTAATCCTAACCTTAACACTAACCCTCACCCTCACCCTAAACCTCAACCTAACCCTAACCATAACCCTCAACCTCAGCCTCACATTCACAGCAAACTTAACCCAAACCATAACACTAACAATAACCCTAACCCTCACCCTCAACCTAACCCTAAACCTAAACCTAAACCTAACCCTAACCCTAACCCTAAACCTAAACCTAAACCTGACCCTAACCCTAATCCTAACCCTCACCCTCACCCTCACAGTAACCATAACCCTAACCATCTTTCTAAACCTAATCCTCATCAACACCCATACCCTCAGCCTAACCCTAAGCCTAAGCCGATCCCTAACCCTAAACCTCACACTCACCCTCACTGTAAAACTTATCCTAAAACAAACACTAATCCTAGCATTATACCTCAACCTAGCCCTCACCATAACCCTAACCATAACACTAATGCTAACCCTAACCCTCAGCCTAAATCTCCCCCTAACAGTATCTCTAACCCTAAACCACACCCTCACCCTAACCATAACCCTAAACCTAAACCTCACCCTAACCCTGGTCCTAAACCTCACCATCACCCTCACCCTCACTGTAACTCTAACCCTATCCCTAATATTAACCCTCACCCTCACCCTAACCCTAACCCTAACCCTAACCCTAACACTCACCATAATGTTAACCCTGAACCTAACCCTAAACCTCACCCTAATGCTAACCCTAACCCTCACCCTCACTCTAACCCTCATCCTAACACTAATGCTAACCCTAAACCTCACCCTCACCCTCATGCTCGGCCTAAGCCTAAGCCTAAGCCAAAGATTAACCCTGACCCTGACCCTCACCCTAACCCTAACCGTAACACTAACCCTAACCCTAACCCTCACACTAACCCTCAACCTAACACTAACTCTAAACCTAAACCTCACCCTCACCCTAACCCTAACCCTCACCCTCACCCTCACCCCTTGCCTAATATTAAACCTAATCCTAACCCTAACCCTAACCCTAAAAATAAGAGTAACCCTCACCCTAACCCTCACCATAACCATAACCCTAACACTCACCCTCACCATAGCCCATAACCAAACCCTAAGCCTAATCCTAACCCTCACCCTAACCCTCACTCTAATCCTAAACCCAACACTCACTTTAACCATAACCCTCACCCTCACCCTAACTCTAATCCTAACCCTAACCCTAACTCTAACCCTCCCCTTAACTCTCACCCTAACCCTAACCTTAAAAGGAACACTAACCCTAACCCTCAACCTAACCCTCACCTTAATCCTAACTCTAACCTAAACCTCACCCTGACCCTGAACCCAACTCTAACATTAACCCAAACCCTAAACCTCACTCTAACCCTAACCCTAACCCTCATCCTCACCCTCACCGTAACCGCAACCCTAAACCTAACAATAAGAATAACCTTAACCCTATTCCTAACCCTCACCCTAACACTTACCCTCACCTTACCACTAGCCCTCAACCTCACCCTAACCCTCTCCCTAACCCTATATGTAACCCTCAACCTCACACTCACCCTAAACCTAACCTTAAACCCCACATTAACCCTAACTATAACCATCATCCTTATACTCGGCCTAAGCCTAAGCCTAAGCCTAAGCCTAACACTAACCCTAAACCTCACCCTAACCCCAACAATAACACTAAACCTAACTCTAACCCTAAACCTCACCCTCACCCTAACCCTAATTCTAACCCTAACCCTAAACCTAAACCTCATCCTAACCCTAACCCTCACCCTCACCCTCACCCTCACCCTCACCGTAACCCTAACCCTAACCCTAACCCTAACAATAACCCTAACCCTAACCCTAAACCTCATCCTAAGCATAACCTTCACCGTAACACTAACCCTCACCCTAACCCTAACCCTCATCCTAACATTTACCCTCACCCTAACACTAACACTCACGCTAACACTAACCCTCACACTAACCCTAACCATCACCCTTACCCTAAACCTCACAGTAACCCTAACCCTCAACCTCAACCTAGCCCTCAACCTAACCCTAACCCTCATCCTCCCCCTAAAACTCACACTAACCCTAACAGTAATCCTCAATCTAACGCTCACCCTCACCCTAACCCTAACACTCACCCTTACCGTTAACCTCACCCTCAGCCTTACACTCACCTTTACCCTTACCATCACCCTCAAACTAACCCTCAGCATAAAACTAATCCTCATCCTAACCCTCACCCTAACGGTAACCCCAACCATCACCCTAACCCTAACCCTCACACTCACCCTCAGCCTCAGCCTAAACCTAAGCCTAAGCCTTGGCCTAACCCCAACCCTCACCCTCACCCTAACCCTAAACCTCATCCTAACACTGAACCTAACCATAAACCTAACCATCTTTCTTAACCTAATCCTCATCCCCACCCATATCCTCAGCCTATCCCTAACCCTAAGCCGAACCCTAACCTTAACCCTCACACTCACCCTCACTGTAACCCTAATCCTAAACCTAACCCTAACCCTAAAATTAAACCTCAGTCTAACACTCACCCTAACCCTAACCCTAACCCTAACGCTCACCCTGAACCTCCCCCTAACCCTAACTCTAAACCTAAACGTCACCCTCACCCTAACCCTAACACTAACCCTAAACCTCAACCTAAACCTAATCCTTACCCTCAACCTCACCCTCACTGTAACTCTAACCCTAACCCTAATCCTAACCTCACCCTCATCCTAACCTTAACGCTAACGCTCACCTTTACCTAACATTCACCCTCACCGTAACACTAACCCTAACCCTAACCCTAAACCTCAACATAACCCTAACAATAAACCTCAACCTCATCCTAGCACTCACCCTAAACCTAATTGTAACCTTAAACCTCATCCAAAACCTCGCCCTAACCCTAACCCTAACCCTCAACCTAACCCTAAACCTAATTCTAACCCTCAACCTAACCCTAACACTGATCCCAATGTAACGCTAAACCTAATAACTCTCACCCTAAACCTAAACCTCATCTTAACCCTAACCCTCACCCTAACCCTAACACTAATCCTAACCTTAAACCTCCCCCTAACCCTAACTCTAACCCTAAACCTGACCCTCACCCTAACCCAAACCCTAACCCTAAAACTCACCCTCACCCTAGCCTTCACCCTAACCCTAATCCGAAACTTAACCCTCATCCTAACCCTCACCCTATCCCTAAACCTAACCCTCAACCTAACCCTAAACCTCACCCCTAACCTCACCTTTAGTCTAACCCTAAGCCTAACCCTAAACCTAACCCTAACCCACACACTCACCCTCAACCTAACCCTAACCCTAACCCTCATCCTAACCCTAACCCTCATCCTCAACCTCACCCTTAGCTAACCCTAAGCCTAACCCTAAACCTAAACCTAACACACACACTCACCCTCACCCTAACGCTAATCCTAACCCTAACCCTAACCCTCACCCTCACCCTAGCCTTCACCCTAACCCTAATCCTAAACCTAACTCAAACTCTAACCATAACCCTAAACCTAAACCTCACCCTAAACCTAACCCTTACCCTCACCCTCACTGTAAGGGTAACCCTAATCCTAACACTAACAATAACCGTAACCCTAACTCTTACCCTCACCCTAACCATAACAATCACATTAAACCTAACCCTCATCCTAACACTTACCCTCAACCTTATCTTAACCCTAAGCCTCAGCCTAACCTGATCTTTATGCTTCCCATCACCCACACCCTAACCCTCACCCTAATACTAACCCTAATCCTTACCCTCACCCTAACCATAACCCTAACCATCACTCTAACCCTATTCTTCACCCTCAACCTCACCCTCAGACTAACCCTACGCCTAAGCCTAAACTTAACCCTAACCCTCAACCTCACCCTAGCCCTCATCCTAACCACAATCCTAACCCTAACCCTCACCCTAACCCTAACCCTAACCTTACCCATAAACCCCACCCTAACCCTAAACCTAACCCTCACCCGCACCCTCACACTCACCGTAACTCTAACCCTAACCCTATCAATAACACTAAACCTAACCCGAACCATCACCCTAAACCTAACCCTAACCCTCACCCTCATGCTCGGACTAAGCCTAAGCCTAAGCCTAACCCTAAACCTAACTCTCAACCTAACCCTATTCCTAACCCTAATCCTAACTCTAACCCTAAATCTCATTCTCACCCTAACACTAATTCTAACCCTAACCCTAAACCTAAACCTCATCCTAACCTTAACCCTAAGACTCACCCTCACCCTCAACCTAAACCTATGCTTAACATTAACCCTAATCCTAACCCTCACACTCACCCTCACCCTAAACCTAACTCTACCCCTAAACCTCACCATCACCCTAACCCTAAATCTAACACTAAACCTCACCCTAACCCTAACCTTAAGCTCTCCCTAAACCTAACCCTCACCCTCAGCTTCAGCCTAAACCTAAGGATAACCCTAACCCTAAACCTAACCCTCACACTCACCCTAACCCTAACCCTAATCCTAATCCTAACCCTAGCCCTAAACCTTACCCTCACCCCAAACTTCACCCTAACCCTAAAACTAACCCTGAAACTAACCCTCACACTCAGCCTCATCCTAACCCTAATTCTAACACTAAACCTCACCCACCCTATAACCCTAACGCTAACCCTCACCCTGACCCTAACACTAACACTAAACCTAAATCTAACCCTAAACCTCACCCTCAACCTAACCCTCACTCTAACCCTAACCCAAACACTAAACCTCACCCTAACCCTAAACCTCACCCTCACCCTAACCCTAATTCTAATCTTCACCCTCACCCTAACCCAAACCGTCATCCTCACACTAAGCCTCACCCTAACCCTAACCCTAAAACTCAATCCAACCCTCACCATAAGCCTTATCATAAACCTAAACTTAACCTTAACCCACACACTTATCTTAAACCTCACCCTCAGCCTAAACCTCACTTTTACCCTTACCATCATGCTCACCCTTACACTCCCCCTAACCCTAAACCTCATCCTAACCCTAACCATAGCCGTAAACCTAAACATCACCCTATCCCTAACCCTCACCCTCAACCTCAAGCTCAGCCTAACCCTAAGCCTAAGCCTAACCCTTACCCTAAACCTCACCCTCTCCCTAGCCTTCACCCAAACCTTAATCCTAACCCTAACCCCCATCCTAACCATCACCCGAACCCTAAACATAACCATCACCCTAACCATAATCCTCAAGCCCACACTCACCCTCAGCCTAACCCTAAGCCGAGGTCTAACCCTAACCCTAACACTCACACTCACGCTCAACCTAACCCAAATCCTAAACCTAACTCTACCTCTAACCCTTAACCTCAACCTAACCCTCAACCTCACCTTAACCCTAACACAAAACCTAACCCTAACCCACGAACTAACCCTCCCCCTAACCATAAATCTAAACATAACCTCACCCTCACCCTAACCCAGTCCTACCCCTAACCCTAAACCTCACCCTAACCCTAACCATAACCCTCACACTCACCCTCACTTTAACCCTAACTCTAAACCTAACAATAACACTAATCCTAACCCTTAACCTAACCCTAACCTTAACCATAACACTAACCCTAACACACACCCTCACCCTAACCCTAATCCTAACCATGACCCTAACCCTCACCCTAACCATAACCTTTACCCTCATCCAAACCGTCACCCTAACCCTAAACCTAACCCTGAACCTCACCCTAACACTAACCCTAAACCTCACCCTCAACCTAGACCTAACCCTAACCCTAATCCTAAACCTAATTCTCCTCTTAACCCTCAGCCTAAACCTAACACTAATTCACACCCTAACCCTGAACCTAACCCTAACCCTCAACCTAACCCTAACCCTCAAACTCAAGGTAACCCTAACTAAAACGCTCATCCAAACCCTAAACTTAACACAAACCCTAACTCTTACCCTAACCCTAATCCTAACCCTCACCCTAACCCTGAACCTCACCCTCAGCCTAACCCTAAGCCTAAACCTAACCCTAACCCTAACCCTCACAATCACCCTAACCCTTATCCTAATCCTAATTCTAACCCTAAGCCTAACCCTCACCCTCACCCTAACCCTCATCCTAAACCTAACTCTAACCCTAACCCTAACCCTAACCCTCACAATCAGCCTCAACCTAACCCTAACTCTAACCCTAAATCTCACCCTCACCCTAAACCTAACCATAACGCTAACCCTAAACCTCACCACAACCCTAACCCTAAACCGCACCCTCAACCTAGCCCTCACCCTAACCCTAATTCTAACCCTAACCCTCATCCTAACCCTCACCCTAACACTAACCCTAACCCTCACCCTCACCATCACCCTAACCCTAAAACTAAACCTAATGCTCAACCTAACCCTCACCCTCAACCTCACCATAACCCTTACCTTAACCCTCAATCTAACCCTAAATTTAACCCAAACCCTAACTCTCACATAAAACCTAAACTTAACCCTCACCCTAAACCTAACCCTCAAACTCACCCTAACCCTCAGCCTAAGCCTAAGTCTAATCCTAACCCTAACTCTAACCCTCACACTCACCTTAAGCCTAACCCTAATCCTAATCCTAACCCTAAGCCTAACCCTCACCCTCACACTAACCCTCACCTTAACCCTAACCCTAACACTAACCCTAACCCTAACCCTCACCCTCATCCTCACCCTAACCTTAACTCTAACCCTAAACCTTCCCCTCCCCCTAACACTAACCCTTACCCTCAACCTAAACCTAACCTCACCCTCAACCTCAACCTCAGCCTAACCCTAAACCTAACCCTAAACCTAACGCTAACACACACACTCACCCTCACACTAACACTAATCCTAAACCTTTCCCTAACCCTAACCCTCCCTCAAATTTTCACCCTAACCCTAACCATAACACTAATCCTAACCCTAACCCTCAACCTAACCCTCACCCTAAACCTAACTCTAACCCTAAACCTCACCCTCACCCTAAACCTAACTCTAACCCAAACACAAACCCTAACCCTCACCCTAACCCCAACCCTAACCATCACCCTAACCCTAATCCTCACCCCCATCCTCACCCTCAGCCTAAACCAAAGCCTAAACCTAACCCTATCCCTAACACTCACACTCACCCTCACCCTAACCCTAATCCTAACCCAACCCCTAAATATTAACCTCAACCTAACCCTCACCCTAACCTTAACCCTAACACTAACCCTAACCCTAACCCACGAAATAACCCTCCCCCTAACCCTAAATCTAACCATGAACCTCACCTCACCCTAACACAAATCATACCCCTATCCCTAAACCTCACCCTAACCTTAACCATAACCCTCACCCTCACTTTAACTCTAACTCAAACTCTAACAATAACACTAATCCTAACCCTAAATCTAACCCTAACCCTAACCCTAACTCGAATCCTAACACACACCTTCACCCTAATCCTAATCCTAACCATAACCCTATCCCTCACCATAATCTTAACCCACACCCAAACCCTCACTGTAACCCTAACCCTAACCCTAAACCTCACCCTCACCCTAGCCCTCACCCTAACCCTAATCCTAACCCTAATTCTCATCCTAACCCTCACCCTCAACCTAACACTAACCCACTCCCTAACCCTAAACCTAACCCTAAACCACAACCTAACCCTAAACCGCACGCTCAACCTAACCCTAATCCTAACCCTCACCCAAACCCTAAACTTAACCGGAACCCTATCTCTCACCCTAACCCTAATCCAAACCCACACCGTAACCCTCACTCTCACCCTCAGCCTAACCCTAAGTCTAACCCTAACCCTAACACTAACCCTCACAATCACCCTAACCCTTATCCTAATCCTAATCCTAACCCTAAGCCTAACCCACACCCTCACCCTAACCCTCATCCTAAAACTAAATCTAGCATGAACCCTAACCCTAACCCTCACAATCAGCCTTAACCTAACACTAACTCTAACCCTAAAGCTCACCCTTACCCTAAACCTAACCATAAGGCTAATCATATACCTCACCAAAACCCTAACCATAAACCTCAACCTCACCCTTGCCCTCACACTAACCCTAATCCTAACACTAACCCTCATCCTAACACTCACCCTAACACTAAATCTAACCCTCACCCTCACCATCACACTAACCCTAAACTTTACCCTAACACTCAACCTAACCCTAACCCTCACCCTCACAGCAAACCTTACCCTAACCCTCACCCTAACCCTAAATTTAACTCGAACCCTAACTCTCACCCAAACCCTAAACTTAACCCTCACCCTAACAATAACCCTCAAATTCACATTCACTCTCAGCCTAAGTCTAAGCCTAATCCTAACCCTAAAACTAACCCTCACACTCACCCTAAGCCTAACCCTAATCCTAATCCTAACCCTAAGCCTAAACCTCACCTTCACACTAACCCTCACATTAACACTAACCCTAACACTAACCCTAACCCTAACCCTCACCCTCAGCCTCACCTTAACCCTAACTCTAACCCTAAACCTCACCCTCCTCCTAAACCTAACCCTTACCTTCACCCTAACCCTAAACCTCAACCTCAACCTCAACCTCAGCCTAACTCTAAACCTAACCCTAAACCTAACCCTAACACATATACTCTCCCTCACACTAACCATAATCCTCACCCCCATCCTCACCCTCAGTCTAACCCTAAGCCTAAGCTTAACCCTAGCCCTAACCCTCACACTCAACCTCACCTTAAACCTAACACTAACCCTACACCTAACCCTTAACCTCAACCCTACCCTCACCCTAACCTTAACCCTAACACTAACCCTAACCCTAACCCACGAACTAACCCTCCCCCTAACCCTAAATCTAACCATAAACCTCACCCTCACCCTAACCCTAATCCTACCCCTATCCCTAAACCTCACCCTAACCCTAACCATAACCCTCACACTCTCTTTAACTCTAACTCAAACCCTAACAATAACACTAATCCTAACCCTAAATCTAACCCTAACCCTAAACATAACCCGAATCCTAACACACACCCTCACCCTAACCCTAATCCTAACCATAACCCTAACCCTCACCCTCACCAAAATCTTAACCCTCACCAAAACCCTCACCGTAACCCTAACCCTAACCCTAAACCTCACCCTCACCCTAGCCCTCACCCTAACCCTAATTCTCTTACCCTTACCCTCAACCTAACACTAACCCACTCCCTAACCCTAAACCTATCCCTAAACCTCAACCTAACCCTAACCCGCACGCTCAACATAACCCTAACACTAACCCTCACCCAAACCCGAAACTTAACCGGAACCCTAACTCTCAACCTAACCCTAATCCAAACGCTCACCGTAACCCTCACCCTCACCCTCAGCCTAACCCAAAGTCTAACCCTAACCCTAACACTAACCCTCACAATCACCCTAACCCTTATCCTAATTCTAATCCTAACCCTAAGCCTAAGCCACACCCTCACCCTAACCCTCATCCTAAACCTAAATCTAACATGAACCCTAACCCTAACCCTCACAATCAGCCTTAACCTAACACTAACTCTAACCCTAAAGCTCACCCTTACCCTAAACCTAACAATAAAGCTAACCATATACCTCACCAAAACCCTAACCCTAAACCTCAACCTCACCCTTGCCCTCACACTAACCCTAATCCTAACCCTAAACCTCATCCTAACCCTCACCCTACCACTAAATCTAACCCTCACCCTCACCATCACACTAACCCTAAACTTAACCCTAATACTCAACCTAAGCCTAAACCTCACCCACACAGTAACCCTTACCCTAACCCTCACCCTAACCCTAAATTTAACCCGAACCCTAACTCTCACCCAAACCCTAAACTTAACCCTCACCCTAACCCTTACCCTCAAACTCAACCTCTCTCTCAGCCTAAGCCTAAGCCTAATCCTAAATCTAACCCTAACCCTCACACTCAACTTAAGTCTAACCCTAACACTAACCCTAACCCTAACCCTCACCCTCAGCCTCACCCTAACCCTAACTCTAACCCTCAACCTCACCCTCCTCCTAAACCTAACCCTTACCTTCACCCTAACCCTAAACCTCAACCTCAACCTCAACCTCAGCCTTACTCTAAACCTAACCCTAAACCTAAACCTAACACATACACTCTCCCTCACCCTAACCATTATCCTCACCCCCATCCTCACCCTCAGTCTAACCCTAAGCCTAAGCTTAACCCTAGAGCTAACCCTCACACTCAACCTCACCCTAATCCTAACACTAACCCTACACCTAACCCTTAAACTCAACTTAACCCTCACCTAAACTTAACCCTAACACTAACCCTAACCCTAACCCACAAACTGACCCTCCCCCTGACCCTAAATTTAACCTTTACCCTCGCACTCACCCTCACCCTAATACTACCCTTATCCCTAAACCTCAGCCTAACCCTAACCCTAACCCTCACCCTCACCCTCACTTTAACTCTAACTCTAACCCTAACAATAATACTAATCCTAATCCTCAATCTAACCCTCAACCTAACCCTAACCCTAACCATAACCCTAATCCTAACATACACCCTCACCCTAACCCTAATCCTAACCATAACCCTAAACCTCAGCCTCACCATAATTTTAACCCTCATCCAAACCCTCACTCTAACCCTAACCCTAACCCTAACCCTCACCCTAACCATAACCCTAACCCTCAACCTCACCCTAGACCTCACCCTAACCCTAATCCTAACCGTAATTCTCCTCAAACACTCACCCTAAACCTATCCCTAACCCTCAACCTAACCCTAACCCTCACACTCACAGTAACCCTAACCCTAACCCTCACCCAAACTCCAAACATAACCCGAACCCTAACTCTCACCATAAACCTAACCCTAATCCTCACTCCCATCCTCACCCTTAGCCTAAGCCTAAGCCTAAACCTAACCCTATCCCTAACCCTCACAATCACCCTAACCCTTATCCTAATACTAATCTTAACCCTAATCCTAACCCTCACACTCAAACTAACCCTCATCCTAACCCTAACTATAACACGAACCCTAACCCTAACCCTCACAGTCAGCCTCACCCTAACCGTAACTCTAACCTTCACACTCACCCTCACCCTTACCCTAATACTAACCCTAACCCTAACCCTTAACCTCAACCTAACCCTCACCCTAAACTTAACCCTAACAATAACCCTAACCCTAACACTAACCCTAACCCTAACCCACGAACTAACCCTCACCCTAACACAAATCTAACCCTAAACCTCACCCTCACCCTAACCCTAATCCTAACCCTAACCCTAACCTCACCCTAACACTAACCCTAACCCTCACCCTCACCCTTACCCTCAGCATGACTCTAACCATAACCCTAACAATAACACTAATCCTAACCCTAATCCTAAACCTAACACTAACCCTAACCCTAATCCTAACACTCACCTTCACCCTAATACTAATTCTAACCCTAACGCTCACCGAACCCTCACTTTAACTCTAACCCTAACAATAACACTAATCCTAACCCTAAACCTAACCCTAACCCTAATCCTAACCATAACCCTAACGCTCACCCTCACCATAATTTTAACCCTCATCCAAACCCTCATTCTAACGCTAACCCTGACCCTAAACCTCTCCCTAACACTAACCCTAACCCTCACCCTAGCCCTCACTCTAACCCTAACCCTAATCCTAACACTAATTCTCCTCCTAACCCTCACCCTAAACCTAACACTAACACAAACCCTAACCCTAAACCTATCCCTAACCCTCAACCTAAACCTAACCCTCACACTCACAGTAACCCTAACCCTAACCCTCACCCAAACCCAAAACATAACCCGAACCCTCTCTCACCCTAACCCTAAACCTAATTCTCACTCCCATCCTCACCCTCAGCCTAAACCTAAGCCTAAACCTTACCCTATCCCTCACCCGAACCCTAAACCTCACCCTCACTGTAACACTAACCCTCATCCAAACCCTCAACCTTACCCTCACCCTCTCACTAGCCTCACCCTAACCCTAAACCTAACCCTAATCTTCAACCTAACCCTCACCTAACCCCAACCCAAACCCTCACCCTAACCCTAAACCTAACTCTAAACCTCAACCTAACCCTAACCCTCATGCTCACCCTAACTATAACCGTAACCCTCAGGCTAACCCTAAACTTAACCCGAACCCTAACTCTCAAACTAAACCTAACCCTAACACTCACCCTAACACTAACCCTCACCCTCACCCTCAGCATAACCCTAAGCTTAAACATAACCTTAACCCTCACACTCACCCTAAACCTTACCCTAATCCTAACCCTAAACCTAAGCCTTATCCTCACCCTCACCCTAACCCTAACTCTAACACTAACCCTAACCCTAAACATCACAATCAGCCTCACCATAAACTTAACTCTAAACCTAAACCTCAACCTCACCCTCACCCCAAACCTAAGCCTCACCCTCACTCTAGCCCTCACCCTAACCCTAAACCTAACCTAACCCTCAACCTAATCCAAACCCTATTACTAAACCTAATCCTAACCTTCACCATCACCATAAACCTTACCCTAAACCTCACCCTAACCCTAAACTTAACCAGAACCCTAACTCTCACCATAACCCTAACCCTAAACCTCACCCTAACCCTAAACTTCAACCTCACCCTCACCCTCAGCCTAAGCCTAAGCCTAACCTAACCCTAAGCCTAAGCCTAACTGTAACCTTAACCATTACACTCTGCCTAACATTAACCCTAATCCTAACCCTAACTCTAACCCTAAATCTCACCGCACCCTAACCCTCACCTTAACCCTAACACTAACCCTAACTCTAACCCTCACCCTCAGCCTTATCCTAACCCTAACTCTAACCCTAAATCTCACACTCACCCTAACCCTAACCCTAACCCTAACCCTAAAACTCACCCTAAACCTAAACCTAAACCTCACCCTCACCATAGCCCTCACCCTAACCCTAATCCTAACCCTAACACTCATCATAACCCTCCCCCTAACACTAAGCTTAACCCAAACCCTAACGCTAACCCTCACGCTCAAACTCACTCTCAGCCTAAACCTAAGCCTAAACCTAAACCTCACCCTATCACACACACTCACCCTCACCCTAACCCTAATCCTAAACCTATCCCTAACCCTTATACTCCCCTAAATCTCACCCTAACCCTAACCCTAACACTAACCCTAAACCTAACCCTCCACCAAACCCTTACTCTAGCACTAACTCTAACCCTAAACCTCACCCTCAGCCTAAACCTAACACTAACCCTAATGCAAACACTAAACCTCACCCTAACCCTAACCCTAACCCTCACCCTAACCCTCAGCATAACCGAAACTCTAAACCAAACAATAATTCTAAACCTAATCCTAACCCTCACCCTAACCATAAACCTCACCCTAACCCAAACCCTCACCCTAACACTTACCCTCACCCTAACACTAACCCTAAAACTAACACTAACACTAAACCTCAACCTAACCCTCCCCTTAACCCTAAATCTAACCCTAAACCTCACCCTCACCCTCAACATAACCCTAACCCTAAGCCTCACCTTAACCATAAACCTCACCCTAAACCTAACCCTCACCATAACACTTCCCCACACCCTAAAACTAACCATAAACCAAACACTCAGCCTCACACTAATCCTAACCCTCACCCTCAACCTAACCCTCACCCTAACCCTAACACTAACCCTAACCCTCACCCTCACCCTAGCCCTCACCCTAACCCTAATTCTAACCCTCATGCTCACCCTAACCCTAACCCTCATCCTCACCCTAAACCTCACACTAAGCCGAATCCTAATCCTCAATCTAACCCTCACCCTAACCCTAACCCTAACCCTTACCTAACCCTAAGCATAACCCTAACAATCACCCTTATTTTAACCCTCAGCCTCAGCCTAAAGCTCATCATTACCCTTACCATCATCCCGACCCTAACCCTCCCCCTAACCTTAAACCTCATTCGAACCCTCACCCTAACCGTGAAACAAAACTTCACCCTAACCCTAAAACTCACCCTCAACCTCATGCTCAGCCCAACCCTAAGCGAAGCCTAAACCTTACCCTAACCCTCACCCTCACCCTCGCCCTCACCATAACACTAATCTTAACCCTAACCCTCATCCTTACCCTTACCCTAATCCTAACCCTACCATCATCCTAATCCTAATCCTCAACCCCACCCTCACCCTCAACCTACCCCTAAGCCTAAGTCTAAGCTTACCGTAACCCTCACCCTCACCCTCACCCTAAACTTAGTCCTAACCCTAAACCTAAACCTACACCTTAACCTAAACCTAACCCTCACCTTAACTTTAACCCTAACACTAACCGTAACCCATGAACTAACCCTCCCCCTAACCCTAAATCTAACCCTAAACCTAACCCTCATCCTAACCCTAATCCTACCCCTAAACCTACACCTCACCCTAAACATGACCCTAACCCTCACCCTCAACCTCACCCTCACCGAAACTCTAACCATAACCCTAACAATAACACTAACCGTAACCCTAACGCTCACCTTAACCCAAACCCTAACACTAATCCTCAACCTAACCCTATCCCTTATCCTAACCCTAAAACTTAACCCGAACCCTAACCCTAACCCTAACCATCACCCTCACCCTCAGCCTAACCCTAAGCTTAACCCGAACCCTAACCTTCACACTCAGCTTAACCCTTATCCTAATCCTAATCCTAACTCTAAGCCTAACCCTCACCCTAAACCTAACCCTCCCCCTAAACCTATATCTAACCCTAAACCTCACCCTTAACCTCACCATAACTCTAACCCTAAACCTCACCCTAACCAGAACCCTCACCCTAACCCTAACCCTCACCATAAAGCTTTCCCTCACCCTAACACTAACCCTCACCCTAACACTCACGATCACACTAATCCTAACCCTCACCCTAATCCTAAACCTCACCCTAACCCTAACCCTAACTCTAACCCTAAACCTCACCCTCATCCTAAAACTAACTCTAACCCTAATCCAAACCCTAAACCTCAGCCTAACCTTAAGCATGTCCCTAACCCTTACCCTCACCCTAGCCCTCAACCAAACCCTAATTCTAACCCTCACACTCACCCTAACCCTAACCCTCATCCTCACCCTAAACCTCACACTAACCCTAAACCTAATCCTCAATCTAACCCTTATCTTAACCCTAACCTTAACCCTTATCCTAACCCTAAAACAAACCCTAACCCTCACCCTTAACGAATCCCTCACCTTCAGCCTAAACCTCACTTTGCCTTTACCATCATCCTCACCATAACCCTCAACCTAACACTAAACCTCATCCTAACACTCACCCCAACCGTAAACCTATCACCCTAACCCTAACCCTCACCCTCAAACTCACAGTCAGCCAAAACCTAAGCCTAAGCCTAAGCCTTACCCTAACCCTCACCCTCAACCTAGCCGTCACCCAAACCCTAATCCTAACCCTAACCCTCATCCTAACCCTCAACCTAAACCTAAATCTAACCATCACCCTAACCCTAATCCTAACCCTCACCCTCAACCCCAACCTCACCATAACTCTATCCCTTACCCTAACAATAACACTAACCCTAAACTTACCCTAACCCTCACCATAACCCTCACCCTCAGCCTCACCCTCACTGCAAACTTAACCCTAACCACAACACTAAAAATAACCCTAACCCTAACTCTAATCCTCACCCCCACAATCACACTCAGCCTAATCCTAAACCTAACCCTAATCCTAACCCTAACCTTAACCCTAACCATAAACCTCACCCTCAGCATCACCCTCACCGCAAACTTAACCCAAACCATAACACTAAAAGTAACCCTATCACTAACCCTAACCCTACCCCTAACCTTAATCGTCACCCCCACTGTCACACTAACCCTAAACTTAAGCCTAATCCTAACTCTAAACCTAACCCTAACCCTCACCGTAACACTAACACTAACCCTAAACCTAACCCTAATCCTCACCTCCACTGTCACACACAGCCTAAACCTAAGCCTAATCCTAACCCTAAACCTAACCCTAACCCTCACTGTAACACTAAACCTAACCCTAACCCTAACCATAACCATAACCCTAAACCGAACCATAACCCTCAGCCTCACCCTCACCCTAACCCTAACCCGAACCCTAACCCTCATCCTAACCCTAATCCTAACTCTAACCCTAGCCCTAACCCTCACACTCACCCTCAGCCTAATCCTAATCCTAAACCAAACCCTATCCCTAAACCTAACCCTCACCGTCACCCTAATCCTCACCCTATCCCTAACACTAACCCTAAACCTAACCCTCACCCTCAGACTCACCCTAACCCTAACTCTAACGTTAAACCCCACCCTCACTCTAACCCTAACCTTAAACCTCCCCCTAACCCTAAACCTAAACCTCAACCTAACCTTCACCTTAACCCTAACCCTAACACTAACCCTAACCCTAACCCTCATCCTAATCCTCCCCCTAACTCTAAGTCTAACCATATACCTCACCTTTACCCTATCCCTAATCCTAACCCTAAACCTAAACCTCACCCTAAACCTAACCCTAACCCTCACCCTCACCCTAACCCTCACAGTAATTCTAATCCTAACCGTAACAATAAAACTAATCCTAACCCTAAACCTAACCCTAACCCTAAACCTAAGCCTAATCCTAACACCTACACTCACCCTAATCCTAATCCTAACCCTAACCCTCACACTAATCCTAAACTTCAACCTCACTGTAACCCTAACCCTCACCCAAACCCTCACGCGAACCTTAAACCTAACCCTCAACCTATCCCTTACCCTCACACTCAACCTTACCCTCAGTCTAAACCTAAGCCAAACCCTAAACCTAACCCTAACACACACACTCACCCTCACCATAAAGCTAATCCTAACCCTAACCCAAACCATGACCCTAAACCTCCCCCTAACTCTCACCCTAAATCTAACCCTAAAACTGACCCTAAACCTAACCCATAACGTAAGCCTCAACGTAACCCTAACTCTATAGCTAACCTTAACCCTCACCCTCACTGTCACCGTAACTGTAACCCAAAACCTAAGCCTAAAAATAACCCTAACCCTCACCCTCACCCTAACACTAATCATTAACCTAAAACTACCCCTAACCCTTAACGTCAACCTAATCCTCACCCTAACCTTAACGCTAACAATAACCCTAACCCTAACCCACGAACTAACCCTCCCCCAACTCTAAATATAACCATAAACCTGACACTCACCCTAACCCTAATCCTAACCCTAACCCTAAACCTCATCCTAACACTAACCCTAAGCCTCACCCTCACCCTCACCCTCAATTTAACTCTAACTCTAACCCTAACAATAACACTAATCCTAAACCTAAATCTAACCCTAAGCCTAACCCTAACCCTAATCCTAAAACACACCCTCACCCTAACCCTAATCCTAACCATTACCCTAACCGTCACCCTCACCATAACCTTAACCCTCATCCAAACCCTCACCCTAACCCTAATCTTAACCCTAATTCTCCTCCTAACCCTCAACATAAACCTAACACTAACCCTAATCCTAACCCTCAAAATCAGCTTCAACCTAACACTAACTCAAACCCTAAACCTCACCCTCACCCTAAACCTAACCATAACTCTAACGCTAAAACTCACCACAACCCTAACCCTAAAGCTCACCCTCCCCCTAGCCCTCACCCTAACTATAATCCCAACCCTAACCCTCATCCTAAACCTCACCCTATCACTAACCCTAACCCTCATCCTCACCATCACCCTAAGCCTAACCCAAACTCTCAAACTAACTCTAACCCTCACCCTCACCATAACCCTTACCCTAACCCTCACGCTAAACCTAAATTTAACCCAAACCCTAACTCTCACCCTAAAGCTAACCCTAACCCTCACCCTAACCCTAATCCTCACCATCACCCTCAGCCTCAGCCTAAGCCTAAGCCTAATCCTAACCTTAACCCTAACCCTCACACTCACCCTAAGCCTAACCCTAATCCTAATTCTAACCCTAAGCCTAAACCGCACACTCAACCTAACCCTAACACTAACCCTAACCCTAACCCTAACCCTTACCTAATCCTCACCCCAACCTCACCCTCAGCCTAACCCTAAGCCTAACCATAAGACTAACCCTAAAGCTCACCGTAACCCAAACCCTAATCTTAACCCTAACCCTAACCGAAACACTAACACTAACCCCAAACCTAACCCTAAAGCTTACCCTAACCCTAACCCTAATCCTCAACCTCAATGTCACCCTAACCCAAACAATAACCCTAACCCTCACCCTAATTCTAAGCCTAACCCTAACCCTAACCCTCACACTCACCCTCACCCTAACCCTAACCCTAATCCTCAACCTCAATGTCACCCTAACCCAAACAATAACCCTAACCCTCACCCTAATTCTAAGCCTAACCCTAACCCTAACCCTCACACTCACCCTCACCCTAACCCTAATCCAAACCTAACCCTCACCCTAGCCCTCAAACTGACCCTAATCCTAACCCTAAACCTAATCCTAAACCTCACACTAACCCTAACCTTAAACCTCACACTAACCCTAACCCTAAACCTAAACCTCACCCTAACACTAAACCGAATCCTCACCTTCACCCTTACTCTCAACTTAACCCTAACCCTTAACCTAACAATAAACCTAAACCTAAACCTAACCCTAACTATCACACTCACCATAACTCTAAACCTTACCCTAACACTAAACCTCACCCTAATCCTCACCCTCACCCTCACCCTAACTCAAACACTAATCCTCACCCACACCCTCATTCTCAGCCTAAACCTAAGCCTAAACCTAACCCTAACCCTAACCATCACCTTAACCCTTACCCTAACCCAAACCCTAACCCTGAACCAAAACCTAATCTTCAGCCTCACCCTCACCCTAACCCAAACCCTAACCCTTACCCTCACCCTACCCCTAAAACTAACCCTAACCCTAACCCTCACACTAACCCTCACCATAACCATAATCCTATACCTAACCCTAACCCTAAACCTATGCTTCATATTAACCCTCAGCCTAGCCCTCACGCTAACCCTAATCCTAACCCTAAACCTTATCCTAACCCTCACCCTAACCCTACCCATAACCCTCACCCTCACCTTCAGCCTCACTTTAACTCTAACTCAAACCCTAACAATAACACTAATCCTAAACCTAAAACTAACCCTAACCCTAATCCTATACCTAATCCTACCACACACCCTCACCCTAACCCTAATCCTAACAATAGCACTTACCCTCACCCTAAACCTCACACTAACCCTAACACTAATCCTCAATCTAACCCTTACCATCACCCTATAACCTAACCCTCACCCTTACCCTAACACTAACCCTAACCATAACCATAATCATAACCCTCAACCTCAGCCTCACATTCACAGCAAACATAACCCAAACCATAACACTAACAATAACCCTAACCCTCACCCTAATCCTAATCCTACCCCTACCCCTAAACCTCACCCTAGTCCACACCCTAAACCTAAGCCTAAGCCTAACCCTCACCCTAACTCTCACTCTAACCCTAACCCCAAACCTCAACCGAAACCTAACCCTCAACCTCACCCTCAGCCTAACTCTAATCCTAACCTGAACCCTAACCTTAACCCTCACACACACAGTCAGCTTAACCTTAGACCTAATCCTAACTTTAACCCTAACACTCACCCTCACCCAAAACCTCACCCTAAGCCTAAACGTAACCCTCACACTCAGCTTCACATTCACAGCAAACTTAACCAAAACCATAACACTAACAATAACCCTAACCCTCACCCTCAACCTAACCCTAAACCTAAACCTAAACCTAACCCTAACCCTAACCCTAAACCTAAACCTGACCCTAACCCTAATCCTAACCCTCACCCTCACCTTCACAGTAACCATAACCCTAACCCTAACCCTTACAATAACCCTAACTCTAACCCTATACCTCATCCGAACCATATCCTTCACCCTAACCCTAACCCACACCCTAAAGCTTATCCTCACCTTAACCCTAAACCTCACACTCACCCTAACACTCACCCTAATCCTAATCCTAACCCTAAGCCTAACCCTCACCCTCACCCTAACCCTCACCCTAAACCTAACTCTAACACTAACCCTAACCCTAACCCTCACCCTCAGCCACACTCTAACCCTAACTCTAACCCTAAACCTCCTCCTCCCCCCACCCTAAGCCTAACCCTAACCCTAAACATCACCCAAACCCTAACCCTAAACCTCACCCTCACCCTAGCCCTCACCCTAATCCTAATCCTAACACTAAACCTCACTCTAACCCTAACCTTAATCTTAATCCTAACCCTAAACCTAACCCTCACCCTCACCCTAACACTCACCCTAACACTAACCCTCACCCTCACTCTCATCCTAACCATAACTGTAACCCTAAACCCCACCTTCATCCTAATCCTCACCCTAAACCTAAACCTCCCCCCTACCCTAAACCTAAACCTCACCCTCAAATAGCACTAACCCTAACCCTAAACCTAACCCTAACACTCACCCTAATGCTAATGCTCACACTCAACCTCACCCTCAGCGTAACCCTAAGCCTAACCCTAAACCTAACCCTAACACAAATATTCACCCTCACCTTTACCCTAATCCTAAGCCTCCCCCTAATTCTCACCCTAACCCTAACCCTAACACTAACACTACCCCTAACCCTCAACCAAACCCTCACCCTAACCCTAACTCTAACCCTAAACCTGACCCTCACCCTAAACCTAACTCTAACCCAAACCCAAACCCTAAACTTCACCATAAAACTAACCCTCACCCTCACCCTCAGCCTAAAACTAAACCTGGCCCTAACAATAACCCTAACACTAATCCTAACCCTCACCCTAACCATAACGATCACCCTAACCCAAAACCTAACCCTAACACTTACCCTCACCCTAAAACTAACCCTAACCCTAACACTAACCCTCACACTAACCCTAACCCTAAGCCTAACCCTAAACCTCACCGTAACCCTAACCCTAACCCTAAAGAGAATTAACCCTAACCCTAAATCTAACCCTAATCCTCAGCCTCACCCTCACCATAACCCAAACCCTAACCCTAAACCTCACCCTAACCCTAAGCCTATATCTAACCCTAAACCTCACCCTCAGCCTAACCCTAACCCTGACCCTAACCCTAAACCCCAACCTATCCCTAACCGGCACCCTCAACCTCACCATAACTCTAACCCAAACCCTAAAACTAACACTAACCCTAACCCTAACCATAACTTTAACCCTAATCCTCACCCCCAACCTCAGCCTCAGCCTAACCCTAAGCCTAACCATAACTCTCAGACTAACCCTAACCCTAACATTAACCCTAACCCTAAACCTTATCCTAACCCTAAACCTAACCCTCATTATAAGTTTCACCCCCACCCTACCCTAAACTCTAACCCGAACACTCACCCTAACCCTAATCCCAACCCTAACCTTAACCCTAACCTTCACACTCACTCTACCCTAAATCTAATCCTAAACCTACCATTATTCCTAAACCTAACCCTCACCATAACCCTCACCCTAGCCCTCATCCTAACCCTAATCCTAACCCTAAACCTCAAACTAACCCTAAATCTACCCCTAAACCTCAACCTCACCCTAACCCAAACTCTAAACCTAACACTAAACCTCACAATAAACCTAACCCTAAACCTCACCCTAACCCTAAACCTCACGATCACCCTCAGCCTAACCCTAAGCCTAACCCTAAACCTATCCCTAATACACACTCACCCTCACACTAACACTAATGCTAACCCTAACCATAACCCTCCCCCTAACTCTCACCCTAAACCTAACCTTAACACGAACAGTAAACCTAACGCTCAACTTAACCATCACCCTAACCCTACCTCTAAACCTAAACCTCACCATCATGTTAACCCTAACTCTAACCCTAACCCAAACCCTAAACCTCACCTAACCCTAACCCTAACCCTCATCCTCACCCTCACAGTAACCATAACCCTAAACCTAACCCTAACAATAACCCTAAACCTATTCCGAACCCTCACCCTAACCATAACTCTCACCCTAACACAAACCATCACCCTATTACTTATCCTCACCCAAACACTAACCCTAACCCGAACAATAACCCTCACACTAATCCAAGCCCTAACCCTAACCCTAAATCTCAACCTAACCCAGACCATCTCCCTAACCCTAAAAATAACCCTCACCCTAACCCCCCCTTAAAGTTATATCTAACCCTCAACCTCACCCTCACACTCACCCTAACCCTAAACCTAAACACCAACCTAACCCTACCCCTAACCCTCACCCTCATGCTCAGCCAAAGCCTAAGCCTAAGCTTAACCCTAACCCTAACCCTCACAAAAACCCCAAACACTAACACAAACCGTAACTCTAACCCTAAACCTCACCCTCACCCTAACCTTAACACTAACCATAACCCTAAACCTAAGCCTCATCCTAACCCTAACCCTCACCCTCACCCTCACCGTAAGTGTAACCCTAACCCAAAACCTAACAATAACCCTAACATTAACCCTAAACTTCATCCTAACCATAACCTTCACCCTAACCCTAACACTCACCCTAACACTTACCCTCATCCTAACACTAACCCTAACCCTAACACTAACCCTCACACTAAACCTAACCCTCACAATAACCCAAAACCTCACCCTAACCCTAAACCTCACCCTGAACCTAGCCCTCAACCAAACCCTAACCCTCATCCTCACCCTAAAACTCACACTAACCATAACACGAATCCTCAATCTAACCCTCAAACTCACCCTAACCGTAACCCTCACCTTTGCCCTAAACCGCACGCTCAGCCTAACCCTCACCTTTACCCTTACCGTGACCCTGAACCTCACCCTGACCCTAACCCTAATCCTCATCCTATCACTCACCCTAATGATAACACAAACCATCACCCTAATCCTAACCCTCACCCTCACCCTCAGCCTCAACCTAACCCTAAGCCTAAGCCTAACCCTAACCCTAACCCTCACCCTCACCCTACCCCTCACCCTAACAATAATCCTAAACCTAACCCTCATCCTAACACTTAACCTAACTATAACCCTAACCATCTTTCTAAACCTAATCCTCATCCCCACCCATACCCTCAGCCTAACCTAAGCCTAAGCCGAACCCTAACCCTAACCCTCACAATCACCCTCACTGTAAACCTTATCCTAAAACTAACCCTAATCCTAACATTATACCTCAACCTAACCCTCACCCTAACCCTAACCCTAACCCTAAACCTCCCCCTAACCGTAACTCTAACCCTAAACCACACCCTCACCCTATCCATAACCCTTACACTAAACCTCACCCTAACCCTGATCCTAACCCTCACCGTCACCCTCACCCTCACTGTAACTCTAACCCTATCCCTAATACTAACCCTCACCCTCACCCTAACCCTAACCCTAACCCTAACTCTCACCCTCACCATAACGCTAACCCTAAACCTAACCCTAAACCTCACCCTAATGCTAACCCTAACCCTCACCCTCACTCTAACCCTCATCCTAACACTAATACTAACCCTAAACCTCACCCTCACCCTCATGCTCGGCGTAAACCTAAACCTAAGCCAAAGATTAACCCTGACCCTGACCCTCAGCCTAACCCTAACCCTAACCGTAACACTAACCCTAACACTAACCCTCACACTAACACTCGCCCTAACGCTAATTCTAAACCTAAACCTCACCCTCACCCTAACCCTAACCCTCAACTTCACCCTCACCCTCTGCCTAATATTAAACCTAAACCTAACCCTAACCCTAACCCTAACAAGAAGAGTAACCCTCAACCTAACCGTCACCCTAAACCTAACCCTAACACTCACACTCACCATAGCCCATAACCAAACCCTAAGCCTAAGCCTAACCCTCACCCTAACCCTCACTCTAATCCTAACCCCAACACTCACCTTAACCATAACCCTCACCCTCACCCTAACTCTAAACCTAACCCTAACCCTAACTCTAACCCTCCCCTTAACTCTCACCCTAACGCTAACCTTAACAGTAACACTAACCCTAACCCTCAAACTAACCCTCACCCTAATCCTAACTCTAACCTAAACCTCACCCTGACCCTAAACCCAACTCTAACATTAACCCAAACCCTAAACCTCAGTCTAACCCTAAACCTAACCCTCATCCTCACCCTCACCGTAACTGCAACCCTAAACCTCACAATAAGAATAACCTTAACCGTATTCCTAACCCTCAACCTAACACTTACCCACACCCTACCACTAACCCTAAACTTCCCCCTAACCCTCTCCCTAACGCTATATGTAACCCTCAACCTCACACTCACCCTAAACCTAACCCTAAACCCCACATTAACCCTAACCCTAACAATCACCCTTGTGCTCAGCCTAAGCTTAAGCCTAAGACTAAGCCTAACACTAACCCTAAACATCACCCTAACCCCAACAATAAAACTAAACCTAACTCTAACCCTAAACCTCACCCTCACCCTAACCCTAATTCTAACCCTAACCCTAAACCTAAACCTCATCCTAACCCTAACCCTCACCCTCACGCGCACCCTAAACCTCACCGTAACCGTAACCCTAACCCTAACTCTAACAATAACCCTAACCCTAACCCTAACCCTCATCCTAAGCATAACCTTCACCGTAACCCTAACCCTCACCCTAACACTTACCCTCACCCTAACACTAACACTCACGCTAACACTAAACCTCACACTAACCCTAACCATCACCCTAACCCTAAACTTCACCCTAACCCTAACCCTCAACCTCAACCTAGCCCTCAACCTAACCCTCACCCTCATCCTCACCCTAAACCTCACACTAACCCTAACAGTAATCCTCAATCTCAACCTCACCCTCACCCTAACCCTAACACTCACCCTTACCGTTAACCTCACCCTCAGCCTAACACTCACCTTTACCCTTAGTGTGAGGGTGATGCCCTCACACTAACCCTCAACATAAAACTAATCCTCATCCTAACCCTAACCCTAACGGTAACCCCAACCATCACCCTAACCCTAACCCTCACCCTCACCCTCAGCCTCAGCCTAAACCTAAGCCTAAGCCTTGGCCTAACCCTAAATCTCACCCTCACCCTAACTCTAACCCTCTTCCTAACCCTTAACCTAACCATAAACCTAACCATCTTTCTAAACCTAATCCTCATCCCCACCCATACCCTCAGCCTAACCCTAACCCTAAGCCGAACCCTAACCTTAACCCTCACACTCACCCTCACCAAAAACCTAATCCCAAACCTAAACCTAACCCTAATATTAAACCTCAGTCTAACACTCACCCTAACCCTAACCCTAACCCTCATGCTCACCCTAACCCTCAAACTAACCCTAACTCTAACCCTAAACGTCACCCTCACCCTAACCATAACCCTAACCCTAAACCTCACCCTAAACCTGATCCTTAACCTCACCCTCACCCTCACCCTCACTGTAACTCTAACCCTAAACCTACTCCTAACCCTCACCCTCACCCTAATCATAACCCTAACCCTCACCCTTAACCTAACCCTCACACTCACCGTAACCCTAACCCAAACCCTAAACCTCACCATAACCCTAACAATAACCCTCAACCTTACCCTAACCCTAACCCTCATCCTAAACCTAACCCTCATCCTCAACCTCACCCTTAGCCTAACCCTAAGCCTAACCCTAAACCTAAATCTAACACACACACTCACCCTCACCCTAATGTTAATCCTAACCCTAACCCTAACCGTCACCCTAGCACTCACCCTAAACCTAATTGTAACCTTAAACCTCATCCAAAACCTCACCCTAACCCTAACCCTAACCCTCAACCTAACCCTAAACCTAATTCTAAGCCTCAACCTAACCCTAACACTGACCCCAACGTAACCCTAACATTAACTCTCACCCTAAACCTAAACCTCATCCTAACCCTAACTCTCACCCTCACCCTAACCCTAACACTAATCCTAACCTTAAACCTCACCCTATACCTCACCCTAACCCTAACTCTAACCCTATACCTGACACTCGCCCTAACCCTCACCCTAACCCTAAAATTCACCCTCACCCTAGCCTTCACCCTAACCCTAATCCGAAACTTAACCCTCATTCTAACCCTCACCCTAACCCTAAACCTAACCATCAACCTAACCCTAATCCTCACCCCTAACCTCACCCTTAGTCTAACCCTAAGCCTAACCCTAAACCTAACCCTAACCCAGACACTCACCCTCAACCTTACCCTAACCCTAACCCTCATCCTAACCCTAAACCTCATCCTCAACCTCACCCTTAGCCTAACCCTAAGCCTAACCCTAAACCTAAACCTAACACACACACTCACCCTCACCCTCATGTTAATCCTAACCCTAACCCTAACCCTCACCCTCACCCTAGCCTTCACCCTAAACCGAATCCTAAACCTAACTCAAACTCTAACCATAACCCTAACCCTAAACCTCACCCTAAACCTAACCCTTACCCTCACCCTCACTGTAAGGGTAACCCTAATCCTAACCCTAACAATAACCGTAACCCTAACTCTTACCCTCACCCTAACCATTAAAATCACCCTAAACATAACCCTCATCCTAACCCTAACCCTCACCTTAACCCTAACCCTCAACTTAACCCTAACCCTAACATTAACCCTAACCCTAAACCACACCCTCAGCCTCACCCTAACCCTAACCCTAAACCTAAACCTCACCCTCACCCTCACCCTAACACTCACCCTCACCCTAGCGCTCATCCAAACCCTAATCCTAACCCTAAACCTCATCCTAAACCTCCCCTTAACCCTATGACTAACCCTCACCCTAACCCTAACTTTCTCACCCTCAACCTCACCCTCAGCCTAACCCTAAGACTAACCCTAAACCTAACCCTAACACACACACTCACCCTCAGCCTAACCCTAAGTGTATACCTAAAACTAACCCTAACTCTCTCCCTCAGCCTCACCCTAACCCTAATTCTATCCCTAAATCTCACCCTCACCCTACCCCTAATGCTAAACCTTAACCCTAACCCAAACCCTAACCCAAACCCTCCCCCTAACTCTCACCCTAACCCTAACACTAACACTAACGCTAACTCTAACCCTAAAACTAAACCTCAACCTAACCCTAACCCTATCCCTCACCATAAGCCTCACCCTCACACTCAGCCTAACCTTAAGCCTAACCCTAATCCTAACCCTAACCCTCACACTCACCCTAACCCTAACCCTAATCCTAATCCTAACCCTATCCCTATCCCTCACCCTCACACTAACACTCACCCGAACCCTAACCCTAACACTAACCCTAAACCTAACCCTCACTATCAACCTCACCCTCAGCCTAACCCTAAGCCTAACGCTAAACCTAACACTCTCACACACTCACCCTCACCCTAACCCTAATCCTAAACCTAAACGTAACCATAAACCTCCGCCTAACTCTCACCCTATCGCTAACCCTAACACTAACCCTAACCCTCAACCAAACCCTCACCCTAACCCTAGCTCTAACCATAAACCTCACCCTCAACCCTAACCCTAACCCAAACCCGAAACCTCACCCTAAGCCTAACCCTAAACCTCATCCTCACCTTCACCCTAACCCTAACTCTAACAATAACGCTAACCCTATTGCTCACCCTAACCCTAACCCTAAACCTCACCTTCACCTTCACCCTCACAGTAACCGTAACCCTAACCCTAGCAATAACCCTTACCCTAACCCTAAACCTCACCCTAACCATAACCCTCACCCTAACCCTAAAACTCACCCTAAAACATACCCTCAAACTAACACTAACCCTCACACTAACCCTAACCCTAACCATAACCCTAAACCGCACCCTAACACTAAGCCTAACCCTAACATTCACCCTAACCCTAATTCTAACCCTAACCCTCACCCTAACCATAAAAATCTCATCCTCACCATAAACCTCACACTAACCCTAACCCTAATCCTAAATCTAACCCTCACCCTCACAATAACCCTAACCCTAACCCTTAACCTAACCCTTAGCCTAATCATAACCCTCACCTTTACAGTAACCCTCACCCTCAGCCTAACACTCACCTTTAACCTTAACGACACCCGCAACCTAACCCTCACCCTAAGCTTAAACTTAACCGAAACCTAACTCTCACCATAACCTTAAACCTAACCCTCACCTTAACCCTAAACCTAACCCTCACCCTCACCCTCAGCCTAACCCTAAGCCTAACCCTAAACCTAACCCTAATCCTCACACTGACCTTCTCCCTAACCCCAATCCTAATCCTAACCCTAACCCTAACACACACCCTAACCCTAACCATTACCCTAAACCTAACCCTAACACTAACCCGAACCCTCACCCTAAAACTCACCCTAACCCTATATCTAACACTAAACTACAAACTCACAGTGACCCTAACCCTAACCCTAACCCTAAACCTCACCCTAACCCTAACCCTAAACCTCACCCTCACCCTAGCCGTCACCCTAACCCTAATCCTAAACCTAACCCACATCCTAACCCTCAACCTAACCCTAAACCTAACCCTCACCCTAACCCTAAACCTCACACTCAACCTAACCCTCAGGCTAACCCTAAGACTAACCCTAAACATAACCGTAACCCACACACTCACCCTCACCCTAACACTAACTATAACCCTAACCCTAAATTTAAACCGAACCCTAACACTCACCCTAACCCTAACCCTAACCATCATCCTAACACACAACCTAACCCTATCCGTATCCATCACCCTAACCCCAACCCTCACCCTCAGCCTAACCCTAAGCCTAAGCATAACTCTAACCCTAACCCTCAACCTCACCCTAAACCTAATCCTAACCCTAACCTTCATCCTAACCCTCACCATAACCCTAACCCTAACCATCATCCAAAACCTATTCTTCACCTCCACCCTCACCCTCAGCTTAACCCTAAGCCTAAGCCTAAACCTAACCCTAACCCTCGCCCTCAGCCTCACTCTCACCCTAACCCAAATCCTAACCCTAACCCTCACCCTAACTCTAAGCCTAACCCTAATGCTAGCCCTCACCCTAAACCTAATCCTAACCCTAAACCTCATCCTAACCCTCACCCTAACCCTAACCCTAAACCTCACCCTCATGCTCTCCCTAAGCCTAAGCCTAAGCCTAAGCCTAAGCCTAACCCTAACCCTAACCCTATCCCTAACCTTAACACTATCCCTAACTCTAACCCTAAACCTCACCCTCACCCTAACCCTAACTGACCCTAACCCTAAACCTAAGCCTCATCCTAACCCTATCCCTCACCCTCACCTTCACTGTAAACCTAACTGTAACACTAAACCTAACAAAAACCCTAAACCTAACCCTAACCCTCACCTTAATCATAATCCTCACCCTAACCTTAACCCTCATCCTAACATTTACCCTCATCCTAACACTAACCCTAACCCTAACAATAACACTAACCCTAACCCTAACCCTAAACCTAAACATAAACCTCACCCTCAGCCTCACCCTCACCGCAAACCTAACCCTAAACATAACACTAACAATAACCCTAACCATAACCCTAAAACTCACACTCACCCTCACCCTAACGCAAATCCTAAACCTAACCCCATCCCTAACCCGAACCCTCACCCTAACCCTCACACTAGCCCTCACCCTAAACCTAATCCTAACCCTAAACCTCATTATAAACCTCACCCCAAACCTAACCCTCATCCTAAACCTAACCCTAACCATAACCCTCATGGTTGGCCTAAGCCTAAGCCTAAGCCTAAGCCTAACCTTAACCCTTACCCTCACCCTATTCCTAAACCTAAACCTAACCCTAACCCTAAACCTAACAATAACCCTAAGCCTAACCCTAACCCTCACCGTAAGCATAACCCTCACCCTAACCCTAACCCTCACCCTAATATTTACCCTCACCCTAACACTAACCCTAACTCTAACACTAACGCTTACACTAACCCTAACCATCACCCTAAACCTAAACCTCATCCTAACACTAACCCTAACCCTGACCTCACCCTAGCCCTCACCCTAACCCTAAACCTCATCCTCACCCTAAACCTCACACTAACCCTAACAATAATCCTCAATCTAACCCTTACCCTCACCCTAACACTAAACCTAACCCTCAACCTAACCCTAAACCTCACCATACCGTAACCCTCACCCTCAGCCTAACCCTCAGCTTTGCCCTTACCTTTACCCCCACCATAAAACTCACCCTAACCGAACCCTCATCCTAACCCTCACCCTTCCCCTACCTCTACCCCTAAGCCTCAACCTCACTGTAACCCTAACTCTTACACTAACACTAAACCTCACCCTAACCAGAAATCTCACCCTCACCCTCACCATAACCGTAATCCTAACGCCAAACCTAACAATAACCCTATCCCTAACGCTAACCCTCACCCTAATCATAACCTTCACCCTAACCCTCACCCTCACCCTAACCCTCATCCTCACCCTGAACCTCACACTAACCCTAAACCTAATCCTCAATCTAACTCTCACCCTAACCCTAAACTTAACCCTTAACCTAATCCTAAACCTAACCCTAATCCTCACCCTTTTCTAAACTCTCACCCTCAGCCTAAACCTCACCTTTAACCTTACCATCATCCTCACCCTAACCCTAAACCTCATCCTAACCCTCAACCTCACACTAAACCTAACACTAACCATAATCCTCAATCTAACCTTCACCCTAACCCTAACCCTCACCCTCACCGTAGCCCTCACCCTAACCCTAATTCTAACACTAACCCTCATCCTAATTCTTACCCTAACCCTAACCCCAACCATCACTCTAACCCTAATCCTCAACCCCACCTTCAACCTCACCCTAACCCTAAGCCTAAGCCTAACCCTAACCCTAACCCTAACATACCCTCACAGTAACCCTAATCCTAACCCTAAACCTAACCCTAACCCTAACTCTAACCCTCACCCTCACCCTAGCCCTAACCCTAACCCTAATTCTAACCCTCCCCCTCACCTTAACCCTAAACCTTAACCTAACCCTTAACCCTAAACTCACACTCACCATAACAATTACCCTAATCCTAAACCTAACCTTAAGGCTAACCCTCACCCTCACCCTAATCCTCACCGTAACCCTAACTCTAACACTAACCTTAACCCCAACCCACACCATCAGCCTCACCCTAAACCTAACTCTAACCATAAACCTCACTCTCATCTTAAGCCTAACCCTAACCTTAACCATCAAACTAACCCTAACGCTCACCCGCACTGTAACCCTTACCCTAACTCTCACCCTAACCCTTAACTTAACCCGAACCCTAACTCTCACCCTAACTCTAACCCTAAACCTCACCCTATCCCTAAGCCTCAACCTCACCCTCAGCCTAACCGTAACCCCAACCCTAACCCTCACACTCACCCTAACCTTAACCCTAATCCTAATAGTAAACCTAACCCTAACCCTCACCCTCACCCTAACCATCACCTTAAGCCTAACCCTAATATTAATCGTAACCAAAACCCTTACGCTAAACCTCACCCTAACACTAACCCTACCCATCCCCCTCACCCTAGCCCTCAACCTAACACTAACCCTCATCCTCACCCTAAACCTCACACTAACCCTAACACTAATCCTCAATCTAAACCTCAACCTCACACTAAACCTAACCCTTAACCTCACCCTAACCCTAACCCACACCCTTACAGTAACCCTTATCCTTAGCCTTAACCCTCACGTTTAAACTTACCTTCACTCCCACCCTAACCCTCACCCAAACCCTAACTGTAACCCTAACCCTAACTCTACCCCTAAACCTCACCATCAGGCTAACCCTAACTCTAATCCTAACCCTAACACTAAACCTCACCCTAACTCTAATCCTAACCCTAACACTAAACCTCACCCTAACCCTAAACCTAACCCTCACCTTCAACCTCATCCTCAGTCTAAACCTAAGCCTAAGCCTAACCCTTAACCTAACACTCACCCTCACCATAGACTCACCCTAAACTGAATCCTAACCCTAATCCTCATCCTAACCCTCACACTAAACCTAAACCTAACCATCACCATAACCCTAATTCTCACCCCCCCTCACCCTAAGCCTAAGCCTAACCCTAACCATCACACTCACCCTCACCCTAACCCTAATCCTAACCATAACCCTAACCCTAACCCTAAACCTCAACCTAACACTCACCCTAACCTTAAGCCTAACACTAAACCTAACCCTAACCCTCGTCCTAACCCAACAAGTAACCCTAAATCTAACCCTAAACCTCATCCTCACCCTAAACCTAATACTAACCCTAACCCGAACAATATCACTAATCCTAACGAGAAACAGAACCCTAATGCTAAACCTAACCCTAATTCTAACAATCACCCTTACGCTAACACTAATCCTAACCTGAAACCTAAACCTAACCCTAACCCTCAACCTCACTGTAACCCTAAACCTCATCCTAACCCTCATCCTAACCCTGACCCTAAACCTAAACCTTACCCTAAAACTAACCCTAACCCTCAACCTCACCCTAGCCCTCACTCTAACCCTAATCCTAACCCTAATGCTCACCCTAACTCTAAACTTAACCGAACCCTAACTCTCACCCTAACCCTATTCCTAAGCCTCACCCTAACCCTAACCCTCACCCTCACCCTCAACCTCAGCCTAACCTAAGGCTAAGCCTAACCCTAACCCTAACTGTCACACTCACACTAACCCATATCCTAATCCTGATCCTAACCATAAGCCTTAACCTCACCCTATCCCTAACCCTAACCCTAACCCTAACTCTCTCCCTAACTCTAAACCTAAACCTCACCCTAAACCTAACCCTCACCCTCACCCTCATCCTCAGCCTAACCCTAAGCTTAAGCTTAACCCAAACTCTAAACCTCAGCCTCACCCTAACCCTAACCCTCACCCTAAAGCTTACCCTAAACCTAACGCTAATCTTCACCCTCAACCTCACCATAAGTCTAACCCTAACCCTAACAATAACAATAACCATAACCCTAACCCTAAACATAACCCTCAACCTCAGCCTCACCCTCACTACAAACTTAACCCTGACCATAACACTAACAATAACCCTAACCCTAACCCTAAACCTAATTCTAATCTTTACCCCCACCCTCACCCTCAGCCTAAACCTAACCCTAACCCTAAACCTAACCCTCACCGTAACCCTAACACAAACCCCAACACTGAAACTAACCCTAACCCTAAACCAAACTCTAAACCTAACACTAAACCTAACCCTAATCATCAGCCTCACCCTCGTCCTAACCCAAACCCTAACCCTAACCATCACCCTAAACCTAAGCCTAACCCTAATCCTTACCTTCACCCTAAACCTAATCCTAACCCTAACCCTCACCCTCACCCTAACCCTAACCCTCCCCCTCATGCTCGGCCTAAGCCTAAGCCTAAACCTAAGCCTAACCCTAACCCTAACCCTAACCCTCACCCTATCCCTAACCCTAACACTACCCCTAACTCTAACCCTAAACCTCACCCTCACCCTAACCCTAACTCTGATCATAACCCAAACCTAACCCTCATACTAACCCTAACCCTCAACCTCACCTTCACCATAACCCTAACTGTAACCCTAAACCTAACAAAAACCCTAAACCTAACCCTAACCCTCACCCTACTCATAAACCTCACCCTAACCTTAATCCTCACCTAACATTTACCCTCACCCTAACACTAACCCTAAGGATAACACTAACGCTCACACTAACCCTAACCATCCCCCTAACCCTAAACCTCACCCTAACATAAACCCTAACCCTTACCCTAATCCTAATCCTAACCCTATCCCTAACCCTCCCCCTCAGCCTCACCTTAACCCTAATTCTAGCCCTAAACCTCACCCTCAACCTAACCCTAAAGCTAACCCTAACACTAAAACTCATCCTCATCCTAACCCTAAACCTCACCCTCACCCTAACCCTAATCCTATCCCTAACCCTCATGCTAACCTTCCTCATAACCCTAATCATAACCCTTACCTTAACACTAACCCTCACCCTCACCCTCAGCCTAACCCTAAGCCTAACCCTAAGCCTAACCCTAAACCTAATACTAAACCTCACACTCACTCGCACCCTCACTCTCACTGTAACTCTAACCCTAACCCTAACCCTAAAACTCACCCTAATCCTAACCGTAACCCTCCCCCTAAACCTATATCTAACCGTAAACCTCACCCTCACCCTAACCCTAACACTAACCCTAAACCTAACCCTTACCCTAACCACCTCCATAACCCTATATGTAACCCTAAACCTCACCCTCACCCTCAGTAACCCTAACCATAACCCTAAACCCCACCCTAAACCTAAACCTAAACCTCTAACGCACCCTCAGCTTCACCATAACTCTAACAATAACCCTAACAATAACACTAACCCTAACCCGGACCATCACCCTAACCCTAATCCTCACCCCCAACCTCACCCTCTGCCTAAGCCTAAGTCTAAGCCTAACCCTCACCCTAACCCTTACACTCACCCTCATTGTAACTCTAATCCTAAAGCTAAACCTATACCTAACCCTCAACCTCACCCTAACCCTAACACTAATGCTAACCCAAACCTCAACCTAAACCTCCCCCTAAACCTATCTGTAACCCTAAACCTCACCCTCAACCTAAACCTAACCTTAACCCTAACCCTAAACCTCACCCTCACCCTAACCCTCACCCTCACCCTCAACCTCAACATAAGTCTAACCCTAACCCTAACAATAACACTAACCCTAACCCTAACCATATCCATAACCCTCATCGTCAGCCTCACCCTCACTGGAAACTTGACCCTAACCATAACACTAACATTAACCCTAACCCTAACCCTAACTCTAATCCTCACCCCCACCGTCACCCTCAGCCTAACCCTAACCCTAACCCCAACTCTAATCCTAACCCCCACTGTAACCCTAAAACTAACCCTAACACTAACACTAACCCTAAACCAAACCCTAACCCTAACCCTAAACTTAAACCTAACCCTAACCCTAACCGTAAACTTAACCTGAAACCTAACTCTCACCCTAACCCTACAACTAACCCTCACCCTAACCCTAACCCTCATCCTCACACTCACCCGCATCCTAACCCTAAGCCTAACCCTAACCGTAACCCTAACCCTCACACTCACCCTAACCTTTCCCCTAATCCTAATCCTAACACTAAGCCTAAACCATACCCTCACCCTAACGCTCACTCTAACCCTAACTCTAACACTAACCCTAAACCTAACCCTCAACCTCAGCCTCATCCTAACCCTAACTCTAACCCTAAACCTGCCCCTAACCCTAACTCTAACCATCACCCTAACCCTAATTCTCACCCACACCCTCACCCTCACCCTCAGCCTAATCCTAAGCCTAACACTAAACCTAACCCTCACACTCACCCTCACCATAACCCTAATCCTAATCCTAACCCTAACTCTAACCCTAACCCTAAACCTCAACCTAAACCTCACCCTAACCTTAACACTAACACTAACCATAACCCTAACCCTGGACCTAACCCTGTAACTAAACCTAAATATAACCCTAAACCTCACCCTCACCCTAACCCTAATCCTAATCATAACCCTAAAACAAACCGAAACCTTAACCCAAACCCTCACCCTCACCATAACTCTAACCCTAACCCTAAAAATAACACTAGTCCTAACCCTATACCTAACCATAACCCTAATCCTAATGCTAACACTCACCCTCACCCTAAGCCTAATCCTAACACTAACTCTCACCCTAACCCTAAACCTCACCCTGACCATAACGCTAACCCTCATCCTAACCCTCATCCTCACCCTAGCCCTCACCCTAACCCTAATCCTAACACTTACTCTCATCAAAACCCTCACCCTAAGCCTAACCCTCACACTCCCACTTACAATAAACCTAAACCTAACCCTAACACTAACCATAACCCTAAACTTCAAAGTAACCCTCACCTAACCTTAACCATAACCCTTACTCTAACCCTCGACCTAAGCGTCCCCCTAACGCTAAATCTAACCATAAAACTCACCCTCACACTAACACAAATCCTAACCCTTACCCTCATCCTAACCCTAATCCTCACCCTAAAGGTAACCATAACCCTCATGCTAACCCTCACCCTAAAATTTACCCTAACACTAAACCTTACCCTAACACTAACCCTAACCCTCAACCTCACCCTCGCCCTCACCCTTACCCTAATCATAACCCTAATCCTCATCCTAACCCTCACCCTAACCCTAACTTTAACCCTAACCCTTACCCTAAACCTAACCCTCACCCTAACTCTAAACTTACCCGAAAACTAACTCTCACCCTAACCGTAAACCTAAACTCACCCTCACACTCACCCTCAGCCTAATCCTAAGCCTCAGCCTAAACCTAACCCTAACCCTCACACTCACCCTAACCCTTACCCTAAACCTAATCCTAACACTAAGCATAACCCTCACACTCAGTCTAACCCTCACCGTAACCCGAAATCTAACACTAAACCTAACCCTAAACCTCAAGATCAGCCTCACCCTTACCCTAACTCTAACCCTAAACCTCACCCTCAGCCTAGCCCTAAGCCTAACCCTAAACCTAACCCAAACACACACTCACCATCACCCTAACCCTAATCCTAACCCTAACCCTAAACCTAAACTTCAACCTAACCCTCACCCTAACTATAAACCTAAACCTCACCCTCACCCTAAACCTAGCTCTAACCCTAACCCAAACCCTAAACCTCACCCTAACCCTAAACCTAACCCTTCAACCTCACCCTCAACATAACCATAAACCTAAACCTATCCCAAACAATAACCCGAACCCTAATCCTAACCCTCAACCTAACCATGACCCTCACCCTAACGCAAACCCTCACCCTAACATTTACCCTTACCCTAACACTAACCATAACCCTAACACTAACCCTCACACTAACCCTAAAACCTCACACTCCACGTAACCCTAACCGTAACCCACACCATAAACCTAAACTTAACTTGAACCCTAACTCTCACCCTAACCCTAATCCTAACCCTCGCCCTCACCCTCACCATCAGCATAACCCTAAGCCTAAACCTAACCCTAACCCTAACCCTCACACTCAACCTAGCCCTTACCCTAATCCTTATCCTAACCCTAACCCTAAGCCTCACCCTCAGCCTCACTTTAACCCTAACTCTAACCCTAATCCTAACCCTAACTCTCCTCCTAACCCTCCCCATAACCCTAACCCTAAACCTCACCATAACCCTAAACTCACCCTCATGCTCAGCCTAAACCTAACCCTAACCCTAACCCTATCCCTAAACCTCATCCTAACCCTAACTCTAACCCTCACCCTCACCCTCACCCTAACACTAACCCTAACCCTAACACTCACGCTAACTCTAAAACTAACCCTCAAATTAACACTAACCATCACCCTAGCCCTAAACCCCACCGTAACACTAACCCTAAACCTCACCCTCACTCTAGCCCTCACCCTAACCCTTACCCTCATCCTCAACCTAAACCTCACACTAACCCTAACACTAATCCTCAATCTAACCCTCACCCTCACCCTGACCCTAATGTTAAACCTCACCCTAACCCTAACTCTCAACCATACCTTAACCCTCACCCTCACCCTAAACCTCATCTTTACCCTTACGGTCAACACCACCCTAACCCTAACCCTAAACCTAACCCTCACCCTATCCATAACTGTACCCCTAAACCACACCCTCACTCTAACCCTAACTCTAACCCTAACCCTAACACTAACCCTCACCCTAACCCTAACACTAAACATCACCCTAACCCTAATCCTCACCCCCACCCTCACACTCAGGCTAAAACTATGCCTAAGCCTAAGCCTAACCCTAACCCTAACCCACACCCTCACCCTCACCCTCACCATAACTCTAACACTAACCCTAACAATAACAATAATCCTAACCCTAAACCTAACCCAAACAATAACCATAACCCTAATGCTAACACTCCGCCTCACCGTAACCCTAATCCTAACCCTCACCATAACTCTCCCTCTAATCCTATATCTAACCCTCAACCTCATCCTCAACCTAACCCTAAACCTAACCTTAACCATGAACCCCACACTAACCCTAACCCTAAACCTCACCCGCAACCCCACTCACACGGTAAATCAAACCCTAACACTAACAATAACACTAACCCTAACCATCACCCTAACCCTAATCCTCACACCCACCCTCACCCTCAGCCTAACCCTAAGCCTAAGCCTAACCCTCACCCTAAACCTCACACTCAGCCTCACCCTAACCCTAATCCAAAACATAATCCTATCCCTAAACCTCAAACTAAACCTCACCCTCAACCTAACCCTAACCCTAACCCTAAACCTCACCCTCAGGTGAACCCTAACACTAACTCTAACCCTAAACCTCAACCTCACATTAACACTAACCCTAACCCTAAGCAAAACCTCACCGTAACCCTAACCCTAAACTTCACCCTCTCCCTAGCCCAAACCCTAACCCTAATCCTAACACTAACCCTCATCCTAACCCTCCCCCTAACCCTAAACCTCACCCTCACCCTAACCCTCAACTTAAGCATAACCCTAACATTAATCCTAACCCTAACCCTCATGCTCAGCCTCAACCTAAAACTGTCTCTAACCCTAAACCTCAACCTGACACTAACCTTAAACCTCACCCTCACCCAAGCCCTCACCCTAACACTAATCCTAACCCTACCCCTCATCCTAACCTTCATCAAAACACTAACCCTAACCCTCAGCCTCACCCTCATCCTAACGCTAATCTGAACCCTAACCCTCAACCTAAACCTAACCCTGACCCTCACCGTAACTCTTACCCTAACCCTCAACTAACCCGACATAAAACTCTTACCCTAAACCTAACCCTAACCCTCACCCTAACCCTCACCCTAAACCTCATGCTCAACCGAGCTCTCACCCTAACCCTAATCCTAACACTAACCCTCCTCCTAACCCTCCCCCTAACCCTTAACATTACCCTCACCCTAACCCTAACCCTCACCCTCAACCTCACCCTCAACCTAACCCTAACCCTAACCCTAAACCTAAACCAAACACACACCCTCACCCTCACCCTAACCCTAATCCTAACCCTAACCCTAATCCTAACCCTAACCCTCCCCCTAACACTTAACCTAAGCCTAACCCTAACCCTAACAATAACCCTAACCCTAATCCTAACCCTCACCCTAACCAAAACCCTCACCCTAACCCAAACCCTCACCCTAACACTTAGCCTCACCCTAACACTAACCCTAACCCTAACAATAACCCTAAGCCTAACCTCACCAGAACCCTAAACCTAACCCTAAACCTCAACCTAACCCTAAACCTCATGCTCAAGGTAACCCTAAACCTAAACCTCACTCTAATCCTAAGATTAACCTGAACCATAAATCTCAACCTAACCCTAAAGCTGACACTAACCCTAACCCTCACACTCACCCTAACCCTTACTGTAATCCTAATCCTATCCATAACCCTAACCCTCACCCTCAGCCTCACCTTACCCCAATTCAAACCCTAAACCTCACCCTCTCTCTAACCTATGCCTAACCCTAAACCTCACCTTAAACCTTACCCTAATCCTAATCCTAACCCTAACACTAGCACTCACCCTCATCCACACTGTAACCTTAAGCATAACCCTAACCCTAACCCTAACCCTCAAGCTCACCCTAACCCTTACCCTAATCCTAATCCTAGCCCTAACCCTAACCCTCACCCTCAGCCTAACCTTAACCCTACCTCTAACACTAAACCTCATGCTCACCCTAACCCTAAACCTATACCTCACCCTAATCCTAACCTCACCCTCACCCACACCCTCAGCTTAAACCTAACCCTAACCCTCACACTCACCCTAACCCTAACCGTAATCCTAATCCTAACCCTAACCCTAACCCTCACCCTCACCCTAACCCTCACCCTGATCCTAACCCTAACACTAACACTAACCGTAACCCTAACCCTCACCCTCAGCCTCACCCGAACACTAACTCTAACCCTAAACCTCACCCTCACCCTCACCCTAACCCTAACCATAACCCTAACCCTCACCCTAACCCTAACCCTAAACCTCACCCTCACCCTAGCCCTTACCATAAACCTAATCCTAAACCTAACCCTCATACTAAGCCTCCCTCTAACTCTATCCCTCCCCCTCAACCTCCCACTCTGCCTAACCCTAAGCCTAACCCTAAAACTAACCCTAACACACACAATCAGCCTCACCCTAACCCTAATCTTGACCCCCACCCTCACCTTCAGTCTAACCCTAACAATAACCCTAAACCGCACCCTAACCCTAAACTTCACCCTAACCCTCAACCTAACCGTAACTCTAAGCCTAACCCTAACAATAACACAAACCCTAACACTAACAATAACCCTAAACATAAATTTCTCACTCAGCCTCAGCCTCACCGCAAACTTAACCCTAACCATAACACTAGAAATAAACCTAACACTAAGCCTAACCCTAAGGTTAACTCTAATCCTCAGCCCGACCCTCACCCTCAGCCTAACCCTAATCCTAAACCTAACCCTAACCCTAACCCTCACCCTCAGCTTCACCTTAACCCTACCTCTAACACTAAACCTCATGATCACCCTAACCCTAAACCTAACCCTAAACCTAAACCTCAACCTAACCCTAACCTCACCCTCACCCTCACCCTCAGCCTAACCCTAAATCTAACCATAACCCTCACACTCACCCTAACCCTAACGGTAATCCTAATCCTAAACCTAACCTTAAACCTCACCCTCACCCTAAACCTCATCCTAACCCTAATCGTAAGCCTAACCCTCAACCGAAACCTAACCCGAACCCTCACCTTAATCCTTACCCTAACCCTAAACATAACCCGAAACGTAACTCTCAACCTAAAACTAACCCAAACCTAAAACCTCACCCTAAACCTAACGCTAAACCTCACCCTCAACCTAGCCCTCACCCTAACCTTAATCCTAACCTTAACCCTCATCGTAACCCTATCCCTAACCCTTAAGCCAACCCTCACCCTAAACCTAACCCTCAACCTCAACCTCACCCTCAGCCTAACCCTAAGCCTAATGCTAAACCTAACCCTAACACACACAATCACCCTCACACTAATCCAAATCCTAACCCTAACCCTCACCCTCACCCTCACCCTCAGTGTAACCAAAAGCCTGACCCTAACACTAACCCTAACCCTCACACTCACCCTAACCCTTACCCTAATCCTAATCCTACCCCTAACCCTATCCCTCACCCTCAGCCTCTCCTTAAACCTAACTCTAATCCTAAAACTCACCCTCAATTTCACCCTATCATTAACCCTAACCCTAAACCTAACCCTAAACCTCACCCTTATCTTAACCCTCACCCTCAGCCTAAAAGTCAACTTTACCCTTACCATCATCCTCACCCTAACCGACAACCTATCCCTAACCTCATCCTAACCCTCACCTTAACCTTAAACTTAACCATCATGCTAACACTAACCCTCACACTCAACGTCATGCTCAGCCTAACCCTAAGCCTAAGCCTAAGACTTACCCTAAACCTCACCCTCTCCCCAGCCCTCACCCTAACCCTAATCCTAACCATCACCCTAACCCTAATCCTCAACCCCACACTCACGCTCAGCCTAACCCTAACCCTAAGCCTAACCGTAAACCGAACCCTCACACTCACCTTCACCCTAACCTTAATTCTAACCCTAACCCTAACCCTAACCTTAAAACTCAACCTAACCCTCACCCTAAACTTAAACCTAACACTAACCCTAACCCTAACCCTCGAACTAACCCTCCCCCAACCCTAAATCTAAACCTAAACCTCACTCTCACCCTAACCCTAATCCTAACCCTAACCCTAAACCTCACCCTAAAACTAACCCTAACCCTCACCCTCACCCTCACTGTAACTCTAACCCTAACCCTAACAATAACACTAATCGTAACCCTAACCCTAACCCTAACCCTAAGCCTAACCCTAATCCTAACACTCACCCTCACCTAACCCTAATTCTAACCCTAACCCTCAACTTAACCCTAACCCTCACATCACTGTAACCCAAAATCTCATCCAGACCCTCACCCTAACCCTAACCCTAACCCTAAACCTCAACCTAACACAAACCCTATCCCTCAGCCTCAACCTAGCCGTCACCCTAACTCTAATCCGAACCCTAATCCTCATCTTCACACTCACCCTCACCCTAACCCTTACCCTAACCCTAATGGTCAACTTAAACCTAACCCTCACGCTCACCATAACCCTAAATCTAACCCTCACATTAACCCTAACCTTCACCCTCACCCTCACCCTCAGCCTAAACCTAGCCTAACCCTAACCTTAACCCTCATCCTAACACTCCCTCTAACCCTTACACTAACCATTATCCTAACCCTAACCGTCACCCTCAACCTCACCCTCAGCCCTACCCTAAGCCTACCCCTAAACCTAACCCTAACACACATGCTCACCTTTACCCTAACCCTAATCCTAACCCTAACCTTCACCCTCACCCTCACCATCAGTGTAACCCTAAGCCTAACCCTAACCCTAACCCTAACCTTCATGCTCACACTAACCCTTACCCTAATCCTAACCCTAACCCTAAAGCTCACCCTCAGCTTCACCTTAACCCCAACTCTAATCTTAACCCTAAACCTCACCCTAAAACTAAAAGTAAACCTCACCCTCACACTAGAACTCAACGTAACCCTAATCCTAACCCAACCATCATCCTAACGCTCCTCATAACCCTAACCCTAACCCTCACCCTAACCCTAATCCTCACCGTCACAATCAGCCTAACCCTAAGCCTAACTCTAAACCTAACCCTAACTCTCACAGTCACCCTAAACCTAAACCTAACCCTAAGCGTAACCCTCACCCTAACCCTAACCCTAAACCTAAGCCTAACACTAACCCTTACACTAACGATAACCCTAATCCTCAACTTCAGCCTCACCCTAACCCTAACTCTAAACCTAAACCTCACCCTCAAACTAACCCTAACCCTAAACCTAAACCTCACCCTAACCCTAACACTAAACCTCACCCTCACCCTAGCCCTTACCCTAACCCTAATCCCAACCCTAACCCTCATCCGAGTCCTCCCCCTAAACCTAACCCTCACACTCAACCTATCCCTCAGCCTAACGCTAAGCCTAAACCTAAACCTAACCCTAACACACACACTCACCCTCACCCTAACCCTAATCCTATCCCTAAGACTAACTCCAATCCTAATCCTCTCCCAATCTCACACCTAACCCTAACCCTAACAATAACGCTAACCCTAACCCTCAACCTAACCCGCACCCTAACCATAACCCTAACACTAAAACTCACCCTCACTATAACCCTAACTCTAACCCTAACCCAAACCGTGAACCTCACCCTAACCCTAACCCTAACAATCACCCTCACCCTCACCGCAACCATAACCCTAAACCTAACCCTAACAATAACCCTAACCCAAATCCTAACCCTCACCCTAACCATAACCCTCACCCTAAGACTAACCCTAACCCTAACACTAACCGTCACACTTACCCTAACCCTAACCCTAACCCTCAACCTCAACTTAACCCTCACACTCCACCTAACACTAACACAAACCCTAACCCTAAACCTCACCCTAACCCTCATCCTAACCCTATATCTAACCCTAAACCTCACCCTCACCCTAACCCTAACCCTAACCCTAACTCTAAACCCCAGCCTAAACCTAACCCTCAACTGCACCCTCACTCTCACCTTAACCCTAACCCTAACCCTAACAATAACTCTAACCCTAATCCTAAACCTCACCCTAACCATAACCCTCACCCTAACCCATACCCTCACCCTAACACTTACCCTCACCATTAGAGTAACCCTAACGCTAACACTAACCCTCATACTGAGCCTAACCCTAATCCTAACCCTAAACCTCAACCTAACCCTCACCCTCAACCTAACCCTAACACTAACCTTAACCCTAACCCTCACCCTAATCCTCAACTTAACCCTCACCCTAACCCTATATCTAACCCTAAACCTCACCCTCACCATAAACCTAACCCTAAACCCCACCCTAACCCTAACCCTCAACCGCACCCTCACCCTCACCTTAACTATAACGCTAACCCTAAAAATAACACTAACCCTAACCCGAAACATCAGCCTAACCCTAATCCTCAATCCCACCCTCACCCTGAGCCTAACCTTAAGCCTAAGCCTAACCCTCACCCTAACCCTCACACTCACCCTAACACTAACCCTAATCCTAAACCTAACCCTATCCCAAAACCTCAACCTAATCCTCACCCTCAGCCTAACTCTAACACTAACCCTAAACCTGAACCTCATCCTAATCCACCCAGTAACCCTAATTCTAACCCTAAACCTCACCCTCACCCAACCCTAACTCTAACTCTAAACCCCACCCTAAACCTAACCTTCACCCTCACCCTCAACCTCACTGTAACTCTAACCCTAACTCTAACAATAACCCTAACCTGAACCCTAACCTTCACCCTAACCATAACCCTCACCCTAACCCTAAAACTAATCCTCAATGTAACCCTCACCCTTACCCTAAACCTAACCCTAGCCTAACCCTAATCCTAACCCTAACCTTCACCCTTATCTTAATCCTCACCCTCAGCCTAAACCTCCCCTTTACCCTTACCATCATCCTAACCCTAACCCAAACCCTAACCCTAACCTCATCCTAACCCTCAACCTAACGGTAATCCTAAGCATCATGCTAACCCTAACCCACACACTCAACCTCATGCTCAGCCTAACCCTAAGCCTGTCTTACCCTAAACCTCACCCTCTCCCCAGCCCTCACCCTAACCCTAATCCTAACCATCACCCTAACCCTAATCCTCAACTCCACCCTCAACCTCAGCCTTACCCAAAGCCTAGTCCTAAGCCTAACCCTAACACTAACCCTCACCGTATCCCTAACCCTAACCCTAACACTAATACTAACCCTAAACCTAAACACAACCCTACACCTAACCCTAAACCTAACCCTAATCCTCAGCCTCAACGTCAGCCTAAACCAAACCCTAACCCTAAACCACACCCTAACTCTAAGTCTAACCATAACCCTAACCCTGACACTCACCCTTACCCTAACCCTAATCGTAACCCTAACCCTATCCCTAACAGTAACCCTCACTCTAAACCTCACCTTAGCACTCACCCTAACGCTAATCCTAACCCTAAACCTCATCATAACCATCACCCTAACCCTAACCCTAACCCTCACCCAATCCCGAACCCTAACCCTCACCCTCATGCTGGGCCTAAGCCTAAACCTAACCCTAATCCCAACCCTCACCCTAACCCTAACCCGAACCCTTACCGTAACCCTCACTATCAGCCTAACCCTAAACTTTACTCTAACAGTCACCCCCACCCTAACCCGCACCCTAACCCCAACCCTCACCCTAACCCTCACCCTAACCCTAACTCTACCCCTCAACCTCAACCTCACCCTAACCCTAACACTAAACCTCACCCTAACCCTAACCTTCACCCTCACCCTGAACATAACCGTAACCCTAACCCTAACCCTAACAATAATCCTAAACCGAACCCTATCCCTCACCCTAACCATAACCCTCACCCTAACCCTAAACCTAATCCTCAATATAACCCACACGCTAAACCTAAACCTAAACCTACCCTAACCCTAAACCTAACCCTAACCCTCACCCTTATCTTAACCCTCACCCTCAGCCTAAAAGTCACCTTTACCCTTACCATCATCCTCACCCTAACACACACCCTAACCCTAACCTCATCCTAACCCTCACCCTAACCATAAATTAATCATCATGCTAACACGAACCCTCACACTCAACCTCATGCTCAGCCTAACCCTTAGCCTAAGCCTAAGACTTACCCTAAACCTCACCCTCTCCCCAGCCCTCACCCTAACCCTAATCCTAACCATCACCCTAACCCTAATCCTCAAACCCACCCTCACCCTCAGCCTAACCCTAAGCATAAGCCTAACCGTAAACCTAACCCTCACCCTCACCCTCACCCTAACCTTAACCCTAACACTAACCCTAACCCTAAACCTAGACCTAACCCTCCCCCTAACCCTAAATCTAACCCTAAACCTCAATCTCACACTAACCCTAATCTTAACATTAACCCTAAACCACACCCTAAACCTAACCCTAACCCTCAAACTCACCCTCACTGTAACTCTATCCCTAACCCTAACAATAATACTAATCTTAAACCTAAACCTAACCCTAACCCTAAGCCTAACCCTAATCCTAATACTCACCCTCACCCTAACCCTAATTCTAAACCTAACCCTCAACCTAACCCTAACCCTCACATCACCCTAACCCTAACTCTGATCCAAACCCTCACACTAACCCTAACCCTAAACCTCAACCTCAACCTAAATCTAACACTAAACATCACCCTCAACCTAGCCCTCACCCTAACTCTAATCTGAACCCTAATCCTCATCTTAACCCTCACCCTCACCCTAACACTAACCCTCAACTTAACCCTATCTCTAACCCTAATGGTCAACCTAAACCTAACCCTCACGCTCACCATAACCCTAACCCTAACACTCAACCTAACCCTAAACTTAAAGCGAACCCTAACTCTCATCATAACCCAAATCTAACACTCACCCTAACCCTAACCCTCAGCCTCACCCTCACCCTCAGCCTAAACCTAGGCTAACCCTAACCCTAAGCCTAAGCCTCAACCTCACTGTAACCCTTACCCTAACCCTATACTTATCCAGAACCAAAACTCTTAACCTAACCCTAACCCCAACACTCACCCTAACCCTAATCTTAAACCTCACCCTCACCCTAGCCCTCACCCTAACCCTAATCCTAACCCTAACACTCATCCTAACCCTCCCTCTAACCCTTACCCTAACCCTCACCCTAAACCTAACCTTCACCCTCAACCTCACCCTCAGCCTAACCCTAAGCCTACTCCTAAACCTAACCCTAACACACATGCTCACCTTCACCCTAACCCTAATCCTAACCCTAAGCCTCACCCTCACCCTCACAATCAGTGTAACCCTAAGACTAAACCTAACACTAACCCTAACCCTCTTGCGCACCCTAAACCTTACCCTAATCCTAATCCTAACCCTAACCCTCATCCTCAGCCTCACCTTAACCCTAACTCTAAACCTAAACCTAAACCTCACCCTAACCCTAACCCTAAACCTCACACTCACCCTAGCCCTCACCCCAACCCTAATCCTAACCCAAACCATCATCCTAACCCTCCTCATAACACTAACCCTAACCCTCACCCTAACCCTAACCCTAACCCTCACACTCACCCTAACCCTAACCCTAACCCTAACCTAACACTCAAACTCACCCTCACCCTCACCCTAAACCTAAACCTAAACCTAAGACTAACACTAACCCTAACGATAACCCTAACCCTCACCTTCAGCCTCACCCTAACCCTAATTCTAACCCTAAACCTCACCCTCACCCTAACCAAAACCCTAACCCTAAACCTAACCTAACCCTAACACTAAACCTCACCCTCACCCTAGCCCTTACCCTAACCCTATTCCTAACCCTAACCCTCATCCTAACACTCCCCATAACCCTAACCCTCAAACTCAACCTAACTCTCAGCCTAACCCTAAGCCTAAACCTAAACCTAACCCTAACACACACACTCACCCTCACCCTAACCCTAATCCTATCCCTAAAACTAACCCTAATTCTAACCCTCTCCCTAACTCTCACCTAACCCTAACCCTAACACTAACCCTAACCCTAACCCACAACCTAACCCTCACCCTAACCCTAACCCTAACCCTAAACCTAACCTTCACTCTAACCCTAACTCTAACCCTAACCCAAAACCTAAACCTCACCCTAACCGTAACCCTCACCCTCACTGCAAACATACCCTTAAATCTAACCCTAACAATAACCCTAACCCTAATCCTCACCCTCACCCTAACCATGACCCTCACCCTAACCCATACCCTCACACTAACATTAACCCTCACCCTAACCCATATCCTCACCCTAACACTTACCCTCACCCTAAGACTAACCCTAACCCTAACACTACCCCTCACACTAACTCTAACCCTAACCCTAACCCTAAACCTCAACCTAACCCTCACCCTCAAACTAAGCCTAATCCTAACCCTCACCCTAACCCTCACCCTAACCCTCACCCTAACCCTATATCTAACCCTAAATTTCAATCTCACCCTCAATCTCACCGCAATCATAACCCTAAACCTAACCCTGACAATAACCCTAAACCTAATCCTAACCCTCACCCTAAACATAACCCTCACCCAAACCCAAACCCTCACCCTAACACTTATCCTCACTCTAAGACTAACCCTAACCCTAAACCTAAACCTAAACCTCACCCTAACCCACCCCGTAACCCTAATTCTAACACTGAACCTCACCCTCACCCTAACCCTAACCCTAACTCTAAACACCACCCTAAACCTAACCTTCACCCTCACCCTAAACCTCACTGTAACTCTCACCCTAACCCTAAAATACCACTAACCCTAACCCTTACCATAACCATAACCCTCATCCTCAGCCTCACCATCACCTCAAACTTAACCCTAACCATAAGACTAAAAAAAAACCTAACCCCAAGCCTAAACCTAACCATAACCCTAAACCTCACCCCCAAACTCACCCTCAGCCTAAGCCTAAGCCTAACCCTAACACTAACACTAACCCACAAATTAACCCTAACCCTAACCCTAACCCAAAAACTAACCCTAACTCTAAACATAACAAAAAACCTAACCCTAATCCTCAGCCTCTCCGTCACCCTAACCCAAACCCTAGCCCTAACCATAACCCTAAATCTAAGCCTAACCCTGACCCTAACCTAACCCTCACACTCACCCTCACCCTTACCCTAATCCTAAACCTAACCTTAGCCCTAACTCTAACCCTCACTCTAACACTCATTATAGCCCTCACCCTAACCCTAATCCCAACCATAAAACTCATCCTAAACTTCACCCTAACCCTAACCCTAACCCTAAACCTCACCCTCATGCTCGGCCTAAGCCTAAGGCTAAGCCAAAGCCTAACAATAACCCAAACCCTCACCCTAACCCTAAACCTAACCCTAACCCTCACCCTAACCATAACCCTCACCCTAACCCTAACTTTCACCCTAACACTCCCACCCTAACACTCAACCTAACACTAACACTAACCCGCACACTAACACTAACCCTCAGCCTAATCCTAAACCTCACCCTAACCCTAACCCTAAACCTAACCCTCACCCTCACCCTAGCCCTCACCCTAACCCTAATTCTAACCCTCATCCTGATCATAACCCTAACCCTCATCCTCAACTTAAACCTCACACTAACCCTAAACCTAATCCTCAATCTAACCCTCACTCTAACCCTAACCATAACACTTACCCTAACTCTAACCCTCACCCTAACCATCCCCCTAACCCTATATCTAACCCTAAAACTCACCCTCAACGTAACCCTAATACTAACCCTAATCCCCACCCTAACCCTAAACATAACAAGCACCCCCAAACTCACCCTCACGGTAACTCTAACCCTAACCCTAACAATAACACTAAACCTAAACCGAACCATCACCCTAACCCTCATCCTCACCCCATCCTCATCCTCAACCGAACCCTAAGCCTAAGCCTAACTCTCACCCAAACCCTCACACTCACACTCACCCTAACCCTAATCCTAAACCTAACCCTATCCCTAAACCTCAACCTAACCCTCACCCTTACCCTAACCATAACACTAACCCTAACCCTAAACCTCAACCTAACCCTCCCCCTAACCCTAACTCTAACCCTAAACTTCACCCTCAACCTAACCCTAACACGAACCCTAACGCTAAACCTCACCCTAGCCCTAACCCTCACCTTCACCCTCAACCTCACCATAGATCTAATCCTAACCCTAACAATGACACTAACCCTAACCCTAACCCTAAACATAACCCTCATCCTCAGCCACACCCTCACCGCAAAACTAACACTAACAATAAACCTAACCCTAACCCTAACCCTAATCCTCACTCCCACCCTCCTCTTCAGCCTAACCCTAAGCCTAATCCTAACCCTAACCCTAACCCTCACCTTAACCCTAACCCAAACCCTAACCCTAAACCACAGCCTAAACCTAAGCCTAACCTTAACCTAACCCTCACACTCACCCTCACTCTAACCCTAATCCTAAAACTATCCCTATCCCTAAACCTAACCGTCACCCTAACCTTCACCCTAACCCTAATCCTAACTCTAAACCTCATCCTAACCCACACCCTAATCCTAACCCTAACCGTCACCCTAACCCTAACCCTAACCATCACATTCATGCTTGGCCTAAGCCTAAGCCTAAGCCTGACCCTAAACCCAACCCTCACCCTAACCCTCACCCTAACACTAACCCTAACTCTAACCGTAAATGTCACTCTCATCCTAACTCTAACTCTAACCCTAACCCTAAATCTAAACCTCATCCTAACCCTAAACCTAACCCTCACCCTCAAACTCACTGTAACCCTAACCCTAATCCTAAACCTAACAATAACCCGAACCCTAACCCTAACCCTCAACCTAAACATAACCCTCACCCACACCCTAACCCTCACCCTAACACTTCCCCTCACCCTAACACTAACCCTAACCTTAACACTAACCCTCACACTAACCCTAACCATCACCTTAACCCTAACAGTCACACACACCCTTCCCCAAACCCTAACCCTATCCCTCACTCCACTGTAACCCTCACCCTCAGCCTAAACCTCACGTTTAACATTAACATCAACCCCCTCCCTAAACCTTACCCTAAACCTCACCCTAACCCTCACCCTAACCCTAACTCTGCCTCTAAACCTCACCCTCACCCTAACCCTAACACTAACCCTAACCCTAACACTAAACCTCAACCTTACCCTAATCCTCACACTAATCATAACCCCCACACTAACCCTAAACCTCTCCCTAACACTCATCCTTACCATAAACATCACACTAACCCTAACCCTAGTCCTTAATCTAACCCTCACCCTAACCCTAACCCTAACCCTTTCCCTAACCCTAAACCTGACCCTATCCCACACCCTTATCTTAACCTTCACACTCAGCCTAAACCTCAACTTTAACCTTACCATCATCCTCACCCTAAACCTCACTCTAACTATAAACCTCATTCTAACCCTCATCCAACCCTTAAACCTAACCATCACCTTAATCCTAACCCTCACCCTCAACCTCATGCTCAGCCTAAACCTAATCCTAAGCCTAACACTTACCCTAACCCTCACCCTCACCCTAGCCCTCACCTTAACACTAATCCTAACCCTAACCCTCATTCTAACCCTCACCCTCACCCTAACCCAAATCCTAACCCTAACCCTAAACCTAACCCTAACCCTCAACCTCACAGTAACCATTTCCCAAACCCTTAAACTAACCCTAAACTTAACACGAACCCTAACTATCACCCTAAACCTAACCCAACCCTCACCCTAACCATAACCCTAACCCTCACCCTCACCCTCACCGTAACCATAACCCTAACCCTAACAATAACCAAAAACCTAACCTTAACCCTCACCCTAACCATAACCCTCACCCTAACCCTAAATCTCAAACTAACAGTTATCCTCACCCTAACACTGACCCTAACCCTAACACTAATCCTCACACTAACCCTAACCCTTACCCGAATCCTAAACCTCACCATAATGCTAACCCTAACACTAACCCTCACAATCACCCTAGCCCTCACCCTAATCCTAATTCTAACCCTCACCTTCACCGTAACCCCAACCCTCATCCTCACCCTAACCTCACACTAAACCTAACCCTAATCCTCAATGTAACCCTCAACCTGATCGTAACCCTAACCATTACCCTAACCCTAACCTAACCCTAACCCTCACCTTAACCCAAACCCTCACCCTAACACTTACCCTCATCCTAACACTAACCCTACCCCAGCACTAACTCTCAAACTAACGCAAATCCTAACCCTAACCTTAACCCTCCTCCTAACCCTCCCCATAACCCTATATCTAATGGTAAACCTCACCCTAACCCAAACCCTAACCCTAACCTTAACCATAAACCCCACCTTAACCTGGACAAAACCCTCATCCTCACCCTCAAACTCACTGTAACCCTAATCCTAACCCTAACAATAACACTAACCTTATCCCTAACCCTAACCCTAAACATAACCCTCACACTCAGCCTCACCCTCACCGCAAATTTAACCCTAACCATAACACTAACAATAACCCTAACACTAACCCTAACCCTCACTCTAAACCTCACCCCCACCCTCAGCCTCAGCTTACCCCTAAGCCTAAACCTAACCCTAACCCTCACCGAAACCCTAACCTTAAACATAACCCTAACCCTAACCCTAAACCTAAACCTAACCCTAACCCTAAAGCTAAACCTAAACCTCAGGCTCAGCCTCACCCTAATCCTAACCCTCACCCTAACCCTAAACCTAATCCTAACCCTAACCCTAACCCTCCCACTCACCCTCACCCTAAACCTAATTGTAAACCTAAACCTATCCCTAACCTTAACCCTCACCCTAACCCTCACCCTAGCCCTAACCCTAACCCTAACACTAATCCTAACCCTAAACCTCATCCTATCCCTCACCATAACCCTAAGCCTAACCCTCACCCTAACCCTAACCCTAATCCTCACCCTTATGCTGGGACTAAAACTAAGCCTATCCCTCACCCTAACCTTCACCCCCACCCTATCCAAAACTCTATCCCTAATCCTCACCATCACCCTAAACCTAATCCTCACCCCCTCCCTCACCCACACCCTAACCCTAAACCTAAGCCTAACCCTAACAGTAACCCTCACACTCACACTCACCCTAACACTAATCCTAACCATAACCCTAACACTAACCTTAAACCTCACCCAAAATTTCACCCTAAACCTAACCCTCACCCTCAGCCTCAACCTCAAAGTAACTCTAACTCTAAAGCTAACAATAACACTAACCCTAACCCTAACCATAACCATAACCCTCATCCTCAGCCTCAACCTAACACCAAACTTAACACTAACCAAAAAACTAACAATAACCCTAACCCTAATCTAACCCTAAATCTCACCATAACCCTAACACTAAACCTAAACTTAACCCTAACCTTAAGCCTAAACCTAATCTTCAGCCTCACACTCAACCAAAACCCAATACCTAACCCTAACCCTCACCCTAACCCTAAGCCTAACCCTAACCTTAAACCTAACCCTCACACTCTCCCATACCCTAACCCTAATCCTAAACCTAATCCGATCCCTAGCCCTAACCCTCACCCTATGCTTCACCCTAGCCCTCACCCTAACCCTAAATCTAATCCTAGACCTCACCCTCACCCTAACCCTAATCCTAACCCTAGCCCTAAACCTCACCCTAACCCTGACCCTCAACCTCACCCTCACCATCACCCTCACCTTAACTCTAACACTAACACTAACAATAACACTAACCCTAATCCTAAACCTAACCCTAACGCTAACCCTAACCCTAATCCTAATACTCACCCTCACCCTAACACTAATTCTAACCCTAACCACAAACCTAACCCTAACACTCATATCACCATAACCCTAACCCTCATCCTAACACTCACCCTAACCCTAACCCTAACCTAAACTTCACCCTAACACTAACCCTAACCTGCAACCTCACACTAGCCTTCACACTAACCATAATCCTAACCCTAATCCTCATCCTAAACCTCACACTAACCTTAACACTAACTGTCACATTAATCCTAACCCTAATCCTAACCCTCAACCTAACCCTAAATCTCATGCTCGCTGTAAGCCTAACCGTAACCCTCACCTTAACCCTAAACTTATTGCGAACACTAACTCTCCCCCTAATCCTCACCCTAACCCTAACCCTCACTCTCACCCTCACCCTCAGCCTAACCCTAAGCCTAACCCTAACCCTCACCCTCACCCTAAACCTCACCCTAACCTTAAATCTAACACTTACCCTAACCCTAACCCTCCCCCTCAGCCTCCCAGTAACCCTAACTGTAACCCTAAACCTCATACTCACCCTAACCGTAACACTAACCCTAACCCTAAACCTCACCCTGACCCTAACCCTAAACCTTACCCTCACTATAGCCCTCACCCTAACCCTAATCCTAAAACAAACCCTCATCCTAACCCTCATCATAAGTCTAACCCTCACACTCAACCTCACCCTAACCTTAAACCTAACCCTCAAACTAACCCTAACCCTCACCCTCAGCATAACCCTTACCCTAACCCTCACCCTAACCCTAAACGTAACCTGAACCCTAACCCTCACCCTAACCCTAATTCTCCCCCTCAACCTCCCCCTCAGCCTAACCCTAAGCCTTACCCTAAACCTGACCCTAACAATCACACTCACCCTCGCCCTAAATCTAATCCTAACACTAACCCTAACCCTAACCCGTGCCCTAACTCTCACCGTAAACCTAACCCGAACACTAACACTAACCCTAACCCTCAAACTAACCCTCACCAGAACACTAATTCTAACCCTAAACCTCACCCTCACAATAAACCTAACTCTACCCCTAACCCAAACCCTAAATCTCACAATAACCCTATCCCTCAACCGCTCCCTCACCCTCACCGTAACTCTAAACCTAACCCTAACAATAACACTAACCCTAACCCGAACTATCACCCTAACCCTAATCCTGACCCCCACCCTCACCCTCAGCCTAAACATAAGCCTAAGCCTAACCCTCACCCTAACCCTTACACTCATCCTCACCCTAACCCTAATCCTAACCCTAAACCTATCCCTAAACCTCATCCTAATCCTCACCCTCATCCTAACTCTAACACTAACACTAACCCTAAACCTCACCCCCTAACCCACCTCCTAACCCTAACTCTAACCATAAGCCTCACCCTCACTCTAACCCTAAACCTAACCCTGAATCTCACCCTAAACCTCACCCTAACCCTCACCCTCACCCTCACCCTCAACCTCATCGTAACTCTAACCCTAACCCAAACAATAACACTAACCCTAACCCTAACCCTAAGTATAACCATAACCCTCACAATCAGCCTCACCCTCACCGCAAACTTAACCCTAACCATAACACTAACAACAACCCTAACCGTAAACCTCACCCTAACCAAAACCCACACCCGAACACTTACCCTCACCTTAACACTAACCCTAACCCTCACATTAAACCTAAACCTAACCGTAACCCAAAACCTCAACCTAACCGTCAACCTCACCCTAACCCTTACACTAACACTAAACCTAACCCTCACCCTAACAATACCCCTAACCCTATATCTAACCATAAACCTCACCCTCACACTAACCCTAACCCTAACACTTAACCCCACCCTAACCCTAACCCTAAACCTCACTCGCAACCTCACCCTCACCATAACTCTAAACCTAACCCTAACAATAACCCTAACCCTAACCAAAACCCTAAGCCTAACCTTAACCCTTACCCTAATTCTAATCCTAACCCTAAACCTAACCCTCACCATCATCCTAACCCTCACCCTAACCCTAACTCTAACACTACCCCTAACCCTAACCCTCACCTTCAGCCTCACCCTAACCCTAACTCTAACCCTAAAACTCACCTTCAACGTAACCCTAACCCTAACCTTAACCCTCAACCTAACCCTCACCCTAACCATACCCCTAACCCTATATCTAAGCCTAAACCTCACCCTCACACTAACACTAACCCTAACACTTAACCCCAACCTAACCCTAACCCTAAACCTCACCCGAATCCTCAACCTCACCATAACTCTAACCCTAACCCTAACAATAACCCTAACCCTAACCCTAAGCCTAACCCTAACCCTTACCCTAATTCTAATCCTAACCCTAAACCTAACCCTCACCATCATTCTAACCCTCACCCTAACCCTAACTCTAACACTACCCCAAACCCAAACCCTCAAATTCAGCCTCACCCTAACCCTAACTCTAACCATAAACCTCACTTTCAACCTAAACCTAAACCTAACCTTAACCCTCAACCTCACCCTAAACCTAACCCTAAACCTCACCCTCACAATACCCCTCATCCTAAACATAATCCTAACTCTAAAACTGATCCAAACCCTCCTCATAACCCTAAAATTAGCCCACACCCTAAACCTAACCCTAAACCTCAACCTCACCTTCAGCCTAACCCTAACCTTCACCCTAACCCTCACACTCACCCTAAAACTAACCCTAATCCTAAACCTAACCCTATCCCTAAACATGAACCTAAACCTCACGCTCACCCTAAACCTAACCCTCAACTTAACCCTAACCCTCACTCTCAGCGTAAACCTAACCCTAACCCTAACCCTCACCTTAACCATAAACCTAACCCTAACCCTAAACTCCACCCTAAACCTAACCCTCAACCTAACCCTAACCCTAACCTTATCCTCACCCCCACCCTCACCATCAGCCTAACCCTAAGGCAAACCCTAACCCTAACCCTAACCCTAACCCTCACCATAACCCTAAAACTAACCCTAACCCTAACCTTAAACCTAACCTTAAATCTAACCCTAAACCTAAACCTTATCCTCAGACTTACCCTCTCCTTAACCCAAACATTAATCCTAACGCCCATCCTAACCCTAAGCCTAACCCTAACCTTCACCCTAACCCTCACACTCACTCTCACCCTAACCCTAATCCTAAACCTAACCCTATCCTTAACCCTAAACCTCACCCTAAGCCTCACCCTAGCCCTCACCCTAACCCTAACCCTAACCCTAAACCTCAATCTAACCCTCACCCTAACCCTAACCCTAACCCTCACACTCATGCTCGGCCTAAGCTTAAGCTTAAGCCTAAGCCTAGCCCTAACCCTAACCCTCATCCTAACCATAACTGGAACAGTAACATTAACACTAACACTAAACATAACCCTCATCCTAAGCCTCCTACTAACACCATATCTAAATCTAAACCACACGCTCACCCTAAACCTAACCCTTAACCCCACCCTAACCCTAACCCTAACCCTCACCCGCACCCTAACCTCACCTTAACCCTAACCCTAACAATAACACTAACACTAACCCTAACCCTCACCCTAAACCTAAACCTAACCCTCACCCTAACCCTCAGCCTAACCCTAAGCCTAACCCTAACCTTAACCCTTACCCTCACCCTCACCCTAACCCTAACCCTAACCCTCACCCTAACCCTAACCCTCACCCTCAACCTCAGCCTAACCCTAAGCCTAACCCTAACACTAATACTAATCATCACACTCACCCTAAATCTAACACTAACCCTAAACCTAACCCTCACGGTCAGCCTCACCATAACACTAAGTCTATGCCTAATCCTCACCCTCACCCTAACCTTAACCCAAACACTAAATCTCACCCTAACACTAACCCTAAACCTCACCCAAAACCTAGCCCTCTCCCTAACCCTAATACTAAAACTACCCCTCACCCTAACCCTCCCACTAACCCTAACCCTAACCCTCACCATAACCATAACCCTCATCCTCAAAATCACCCTCAGCCTAAACCTAAGCCTAACCGTAAAGCTAACCTAAACACAAATATTCATCTTCACCCTAACCCTAATCCTAACCCTATCCCTAACCCTAACACTCTGCCTAACTCTCACCCTAACCCTAACCCTAACACTAACCCTAACCATAACCCTCAAACTAACCCTCACCCTAACCCTATCCATAACCCTAAACCTCACCCTAAGCCTCACCCTAGCCCTCACCCTAAACCTAACCATAACCCTAAACTTAACCCAAACCCTCACCGTAACCCTACAACTAACCCTAACCCTAAAACTAACCCTAACCCTAAAACTAACAGTAATACTGAGCATCATCCTCATGCTAACCCAAAACCTAAACCTAACCTTAACCCTAACCCTAAACCTAACCCTAACCTTAACCCTCAACCTAACCATCACACTAACCATAAAACTAACCATCACCCTAACCCTAACCCTCAACCTCAACCTCAAGCTCAGCCTATCCCTAAGCATAAGCCTAAGCCTATCCCTCACCCTCAAGCTCACCATCACTGTAACTCTAACCCTAACCCAAACAATAAACTAATCCTAAGCCTAAACATAACCCTAAGCCTAACCCTAACCTAATCCTAATACTCACTCTCACTCTAAGCCTAATCCGATCCCTAACCCTCACCCTAATGCAAACCCTCACAGTTACAGTAACCTTAACTCTCATCCTATCCCTGACCCTAACACTAAACCCTAAACCTAAACCTCACCCTAACACTAACCCTAACCCTCACACTCTCCCTAGCCATCACTCTAACCCTAATCCTAACCCTAATCCTCATCCTAACCCTCACCCTAACACTAACACTAACCCACACCCTAACCATAACCCTAACACTAACCCTCACCCTAAACCTAACTCTCACCCTAACCCTAACCTTAACCCTCACACTCAACCTAACCTGTACCCTAAACCTAATCTTATCACTAAGCCTAATCCTCACACTCACCCTCACCCTCACTGTAACCCTAACTCTAACACTAACCCTAACCCTAACCCTCACCCTCAGCCTCACCCTAACCTTAACTCTAACCCTAAACCTGACCCTCACCCTAACCCTAACCCTAAACCTAACCCTAATCCTCACCCTAAACCTAACCCTAAACCTCACCCTCACCTTAGCCCTCACCCTAACCCTAATCCTAACCCTAACCCTCATCTTAACCCTCACCCTAACACTAACCCTCACCCTCACTATCACCTTCACCCTAACCCTAACCCTAACCCTAACCCTAACTCTCACCCTAACCCTAAACCTAACCCTCACCCTCACCGTAACCCTCAACTTCACCCTCACATTCAGCCTAACACTAAGCCTAACCCTAACCCTAACACTAACCCTCACACTCACCCTAACCCTATCCCTAATCTTAATCCTAACACAAACCATAACCCTCACACTAACCCTAAACATCACCCTAATCCTAAACCTCACCCAAACCCTAAACCTAACCCTAACCCTCACCCTCACCCTAACCCTGACCCTCATCGTCACCCTAAACCTCACACTAACCCTAACACTAAACCTCAATCTAACACTAACCTCACCCTAACCCTAACCCTCATCCTAAACCTAACCCCCACCCTTACCATAACCCTCACCTTCAGCCTAACTCTCACCTTTACCCTTACCGTCACCCCCACACTAGCCCTCAACCAAACCCTAATCCTCACGCTGACCCTAAACCTACTCCTAAACCTCACTCTCGTCCTAACCCTAACTCTAACACTAAACCTAACACTAAATCTCACCCTATCCTTAACCCTAACCCTCACCCTCAACCTCATGCTCAGCCTAACCCTAAGCCTGAGCATAACACTTACCCTAACCCTCACCATCACCCTAGCTCTCACCCTAAACCTAAGCCTACCCCTAACCCTCATCCTAGCCCTCACCTTAACCTGAACCCTAACATCACGCTAACCCTAATCCTCACCCACTCCCTCACCCTCAGCCTAACCCTCAGCCTAAGCCTAAGCCTAACCTTAACTCTCACACTCACCTCACCCTAAAACTAATCCTAACCCTAACCCTAACCCTAAACCTCATCCTAAACCTCAACCTAACCTTAACCCTAACACTAACCCTAACATTAACGCTCGACCTAACCCTCCAACTAAGTCTAAATCTAACCCTAAACTTCACACTCACCCTAACCCTAATCCTAACCCTAACCCTAAACCTCACCCTAACCCTAACCCTAACCCTCACCCTGACCCTCACCGTAACCCTAAACCTAAACCTAACAATAACACTAACCCTAACCCTAACCCTAACTCTAATCATAACCCTCACCCTCAGCCTCACCCTCGCTGCAAACTTAACCCGAACCATAACACTAACAATAACCCTAAAATTAAGCCTAACCTAACCCTAACTCTAATCCTAACCACCACCCTCACCCTCAGCTTAACCCTGAGCGTAACCGTAACCCTAAACCTAACACTAATCCTCAGCCTCAGCCTCACCTTAACCCAAACTCTACCCCTAATCTTCACCCCAACTCTAAGCCAAACTCTAACCCTAACCCTAACCCTCACACTCACCCTCAACGTAACACTAATCCTAAACCTAACCCTATCCCTAACCCTAACCCTCACCCTAGCGCTCACCCTAACTCTAACCCTAACACTCACACTCAACCTAGCCCTCAACCTAAACCTAACACTCACCCTCACTGTAACCCTTACCCTAACCCTCACCCTAACCCTACACTTAAAGTGTACCCTAACTCGCACACTAAACCTAACCCTAAATGTCACCCTAACCCTAACACTCAACCTTACCGTAATGGTCACCCTCAGCCTAACCCTCACGTTTACCCTTAATTTCACCCCTACCCTAACCCTCACCATAACCCTCACACTCACCATAAGCCTCACCCTAAATCTAACTCTAGCCCTAAACCTCACCCTCACCCTAACCATCACTCTAACCATAACCCTAACACTAAACCTCATCCTTAACTTAACCCTACCCCTCAAACTAACCATAACCCTCACCCTCACGCAAACCCTCAGCCTAAACCTAAGGCTAACACTAACCCTCACCATAACCTTCACACTCACCCTAATCCTAAACCTAATCCTAATCCTAACCCTAACCCTAACCCTCACCCTCATGTTCAGCCTCACCCTAACCCTAATTCTCACCCTAAACCTCACACTCACCCTAACCCTAATACTGAAACTCACCCTCACCGTAACTGAAACCCTAAACCTAACTCTAAACTTAAGCCTAACCCTAACTCTAACTGTACTCCTAACTCTCGCCCTAACCCTAACCCTAACAGTAACCCTAACCCTAAACCTCACCCTAACCCTAACGCTAAACCTCACCCTCACCCTCACTGAAACCAAAAGCCTAAACCTAACCCTAACAATAACCCTAACACTAATCCTAACCCTCACCCTAACCATAACCCTCACCCTAACCCAAAACCTCACCCTAAAGCTTACCCTCACCCTAACACTTACCCTAACCCTAACACTAACCCTCACACTAAACCTAACCATAATCATAACCCTAAACCTCAACCTAACCCTCACCCTCACCTTAACTCTAACACTAACCCTATCCCTAACCCTCTCCCTTACCCTAATCATAACCCTAATTCTAACCCTAAACCTCACCCTCACACTAACCCAAACCCTAATCCGAAACCCCACCCTAACCCTAAGCCTAACCCTCACCCGCAACCTCACCCTCACCATAACTCTAACCCTAACCCTAACAATAACACTAACCCTAACCCAAACCATCACCATAACCCTAATCCTCACCCCCACCCTCACCTTCAGCCTAACCCTAAGCCTATGCCTAATCCTCACCCTAACTGTCACACTCACCCTCACCCTACCCCTAATACTAAATCTACCCTATCCCTAAACCTCAACCTAACCCTCACCCTCCCCCTTAACCCTAACAATAATCCTAACCCTAAACCTCAAACTAACCATCCCCTTAACACTAACTCTAACCCTAAACCTCACCCTAACCCTAAGCCTAAACCTCACCCTAAACCTCACCCTAACCCTAACCCTCACCCTAACCCTCAATCTCACCGTAAATCTAACCCTAACCCTAAAAATAACACTAACCCTAACCCTAACCCTAACCATAATCCTCAACTTCAGCCTCACCCTCAGTGCAAACTTAACCCTAACCATAACAATAACAATAACCCTAATCCTAACCCTTACCCTAATCCTCAACCCCAACCTCACACTCAGCCTAATCCTAAGACTAACCCTAACCCTAACCCTAACCCTAACTCTAAGCCTAAGCCTAAACCTAACACAAAACCTAATCCTAAACCTAACCCTAATCCTCAGCCTCACCCTCACCCTAAACAAAAACCTAACCCTAACTCTCACCCTAACCCTAAGCCTAACCATAACCCTGACTCTCACAATGACGCTCAACCCAACCCTAATTCTAAACCTAAACCTATCCATAAACCTAACCCTCACCCTAGTCCTCACCCTAACACTAATCCAAAACCTAAACCTCATACTAACCCTCACCTTAACCCTAACCCCAACCATCACCCTCATGCTTGGCCTAAGCCTAAGCCTAAGCTTAACTCTAACCCAAACCCTCACCTTAACCCTAACCCTAACCATAACACTAAGCATAACACTAACCCTAACTCTATCCCTAAACCTCACTCTCACACTAACCCTAACTCTAACACTTACTCTAAACCTAAACCTCATCCTAATCCTAAACCTAACCCTCAACCTCACCCTCACCGTAATGGTAACACTAACCCTAACACTAAAAATAATCCTAACCCTAACTCTACCGCTCAACCTAAACATAACCCTCAACCTAACCCTAACCCTCAAATTAACACTTACCCTCACCCTAACACTAACACTAACCCTCACCCTCACCCTAACCCTAATCCTAACCTTAACCCTCAACCTAACCCTAACCCTCACCCTCACCATAACCCTTACTCTAACCCTCACTCTAACCCTAAACTTGACCCGAACCCTAACTCTCACCCTAACACTAACCCTAACCCTCACCCTAACCCTAACCCTCAACCTTACCGTAACCATCACCCTCAAGCCTAACCCTCACATTTACCCGTACCATCACCCCTACCCTAACCCTCACCCTAACCCTAACACTCACCCTAACCCTCACCCTAAAACTAACTGTACGTCTAAATCTCACCATCACCCTAAGCATAACTCTAACCCTAACCCTAACACTAAACCTCACCCTAACCCTAACCCTAACCCTCAAACTAACCCTTACCCTCACCCTCAGCCAAACCCTCAGCCTAAACTTACGGCTAACCCTAACCCTAACCATAACCCTCACACTCAACCTAAACCTAACCCTAAACCTCATCCTAACCCTAACACTAAACCTCACCCTCACCCTCAGCCTCACCCTATCCCTAAGTCTAACCCTAAACCTCACCCTCACCCTAACCCTAATCCTAACCCTCACACTCACCGAAACTGAAACCCTAAACCTAACGCTAACCTTTACCCTAATCCTCCAACTAACTTTCACCCTAACCTTAACCATAACAGTAAGCCAAACCCTAATCCTCACCCTAACCCTCACCTTAACCCTAAATCCAACTGTAAACCTCACCCTCATCCTAATCCTCACTCTAAACCTAACCCAAACCCTAAACCTCAACTTCACCCTCACCGTAACCAAAACCCTAAACCTAACCCTAACAATAACCCTAACCTAATCCTATCCCTCACCCAAAACATAACGCTCACACTAACCAAAACTCTCACCCTAAAACTTACCCTCACCCTAACACTAACACTAACCCTAACCCTAACCCTAAACCCCACCTTTACCCTAAGCCTAACCCTCACCCGCACCCTCACCCTCACCGTAACTCTAACCCTAACCCTAACAATAACACTAACCCTAACCCGAACCATCACCCAAACCCTAAATCTCACCCCCACCCTCACCCTCAGCCTAAACCTAAGCCTAAGCCTAAACCTCTCCCTAATCCTCACACTCACCCTCACCCTCACCCTAAACCTAATACTAAACCTAACCCTATCCCTAAACCTCAACCTATACCTCACCCTGCCCTTAACACTAACCCTAACCATAAACCTCAGCCTGACGCTCCACATAACACTAACTCTAACCCTAAAACTCACCCTCAACCTAACCCTAACCCTAAACCTCACCCTAAACCTCACCCTAACTCCAACCCTCACCCTCACCCTCAATCTCACCATAACTCTAACCCTAACCCTAAAAATAACACTAACCCTAACCATAACCATAACCATAACCCTCAGCCTCAGCCTCACCCTCACTGCAAACTTAACCCTAACCATAACACTAACAATAATCGTAATCCTAGCCCTAACTCTAAACCTCAACCCCAACCTCACCTTCAGCCTAACCCTAAGCCTAACCCTAAACCTAACGCAAACCCTAATTGTAACCCAATCCCTAACCCTAAACCTAACCCTAATACTCAGCCTCACCCTCACCCTAACCAAACCCCTAACCCTAACCCTCACCCTAAACCTAAGCCTAACCCTAACCCTGACCTTCACACTCATTCTAAGCCTAACCCTAACCCTCCTAAACCTATCCGTCTCCCTAAACCTAACCCTCACCCTAACCCTCACCCTAACACAAATCCTAACCCTAAACCTCATCCAAACACTTACCCTAAACCGAAACCTAAACCGAACCCTAACCATAAGCCTAACCCTCACCCTCATGCTTGGCATAAACCTAAGCCTAAGCCAAACTCTAACCCAAACAATCACCATAACCCTAACCCTAACATTAACCCTAACTCTAAACATAAACCTCACTCTCACCCTAACCCTAACTCTAACCCTAACCCTAAACCTAAACCTCATCCTAACCCTAACCCTAACCCTCACCCTCACTATAACTGTAACCCTAAACCTAACAATAACCCTAACCCTAACCCTAACCCTCAACCTAACCATAACACTCACCCTAAACATAACACTCACCCTAACACTTACTCTCACCGTAACACTAACCCTAAGCCTAACACTAACCCTCAAACTAACCCTAATCATCACCCTAACCGAAACCTCACCCTAAAGCTAAACCTAACCCTCATCTCACCCTAGCCATCACCCTAACAGTAACCCTCATCCTCACCCTAAACCTCACACTAACCCTAACTCTAATTCTCAATCTAACCTTAACCCACACCCTTCCCCTAACCCTAACCCTCACCCTAACCCTAACCCTCATCCCACTGTAACCCTCACCCTCAGCCTAACCCTCAAGTTTACCCTTACCATCACCCCCATGATAACCCTTACCCTAACCTTAACCTTCACCCTAACCCTCACCCTAAACCTCTTTCCAACAGAAAACCCCACCCTCACCCTAAACCTAAAAATAATCCTAACCCTAACCCTAAACCTCATCCTCACCCTAAACCTTACACTAACCCTAACCCTAAACCTCAATTTAACCCTCACCCTAAGCCTAATCCTAACCCTCACCCTAACCGTAAACCTAACCCTAACACTCACCATTATCTTAACCCTCACCCTCAGCCTAAACCTCACCTTTACCCTTACCAGCATCCTCACCCTAAACCTCCCCCTAACCTACACCTCATCCTAACCCTCACCCTTACCATAAACCTAATCATCACCATAACCCTAACCCTCAACCTCTACCTCACGCTCAGCCTAACCCTAAGCCTAAGCCTAAACCTTAACCTAATCCTAAACCTCAACCTAGCCCTCACCCTAACCCTAATCCTAACACTAAGCCTCATCCTAACCCTCACCCTAACCCTAATCCTAACACTCAACCTCACCTTCACCCTAACCCTAATCCTAACCCTCACCCTCAACCTCACCTTCAGACTAATCCTAAGCCTAACCCTAAACCTAACCCTAACACACACACTCACCTGCATGCTAACCCTAATCCTAACCCTCACCCTAACCCTAACCCTAAACCTAGCCCTAATCTCACCCTAACCCTAACCCTAACCCTAACCCTCAACCTAACCCTTACCCTAACCCTAACTCTAACCCTAAACCTCACCCTCACCCTAAACCTCACCCTAACCCTAACCCTAAGCCTCACCCTCACCTGCACCATAACAGTAACCTTAAACCGAAACCTAAAAACAACCCTAACCCTAATGCTAAAACTCACCCTAAACATAAACGTCACCTTAACCCAAACCCTCACCCTAAGTCTTACCCTCACTGTAACACTAACCCTAACGCTAACACTAACCCTCACACTAACACTAACCCTAAATCTAACCCTAAACATCAACCTCACCTGAACCCTAATCCTAACCCTAACCATAAACCCCACCCTAACCCTAAACCTAAACCTCACCCGCATCCTCACCCTCACCGTAAATCTAACTCTAACCCTAACAATAATAATAACACTAACCGTAACCCTACCCCTATCCATAAACATAACCCTCACCCTCAGCCTCACCCTCACCACAAACTTAACCCTAACCATAACACTAACAATAACCGTAACCCTAAGCCTAACCCTAACCCTAACTCTAATCATCACACCCACCCTCACCCTCAGCCTAACCCTAAGTCTAACCCTAACCCTAATCCTATTCCTAACCCTCAACATAACCCTAACACTAACCCTAACCCTAACCCTAACCCTAACCCTAACCCTAATCCTAACCCTAAACCTATTCCTCAGCCTCACCCTCACGCTAAACCAAAACCTAACCCTAACCCTCACACTAACTATAAGCCTAACCCTAACCTTAACACTAACCCTCACACTCAACCTCACCTTAACCTTAATCCTAAACCTAACCCTATCTCTAACCCTAACCCTCAACCTAACCCTCAGCCTAGCCCTCAGCCTTATCCAAATCCTAACCATAAACCTCATCCTAACCCTCAACCTACCCCTAACCCTAACCCTAACCCTCACCCCAAACCGAACCCTAACCCTCACCCTCAACCTCACCATCAGCCTAACCCTAAGCCTAACCCTAAACCTGACCCTAAAACACACACTCACCTGCACCCTAACCCTAATCCTATCCTTCACCCTAACCCTAACCCTAAACCTCCCCCTAACTCTCACGCTAACCCTACCTCTAACACTAACACTAACCATAATCCTCAACCTAACCATCACCCTAACCCTAACTCTAACCCTAAACATCTCCCTCACCCTAAACCTCACCCTAACTCTAACCCTAACCCTCACCCTCACCTGCACCCTCAGCCTCACCCTCACCACAAACTTAACCCTAAACATAACACTAACAATATCCCTAACCCTAAGCCTAATCCTAAACCTAACTCTAATCTTCAAACCCACCCTCACCCTCAGCCTAACCCTAAACCTCACCCTCACCATAAACCTAACTGTAACCCTAAACCAAACCTCAAACCTCAACCTAAACCTAACCCTAAACCTCACCTTAACACTAAACCTCACACTCAGCCTAAACCTAACCCTAACCCTAACCCTAAAACTAACACACACACTCACCCTCACCCTAACCCTAATCCTAACAATAACCCTCACACTCATCCTAACCCTAACCCTAACCCTAAACCTTACACTCAACCTCAGCCTAACCCTAAGCCTATCCCTAACCCTAACCCTAACCTTCACACTCACCCTAACCGTAACCCAAATCCTACTCCTAACCCTAACTCTAACCCTCACCCTCAACTTAACCCTCACCTTAAGCCTATCCCTAACATTAATCCTAACCCTAACCCTCACCCTCAGCCTCACCCAAACTGTAACTCTAACACTAAACCTCAACCTGACCCTAACCCTAACCATAACCCTATCCCTAAAACTCATACTTGCCCTAAATGTAATCTTCATGCTCACCATAACCGAAACCCTAACCCTAAAGATAACAATAATCCTAACCCTAACTGTAACCCTCACCCTAACCAAAAAACTCACCCTAACCCTAACCCTCACCCTAACACTTACCCTCACCCTAACACTAACCCTAACCCTAACACTAACCCTCACACTAACACTAACCATCATCCTAACCCTAAACTTCACCCTAACACTAACCCTAAACCTGACCCTCTCCAAGCCCTCACCCTAACCCTAACCCTCATCCTCACCCTAAACTTCACACTAACCTTAACACTAATCCTCAATCTAACCCTCACCATCACCTGAACCCTCACCCTAACCCTCACCCTAACCCTAACCCTCACCCTTACTCTAACCCTCAACTTCAGCCTAACCCTCATCTTTATCCTTACCGTCAGCGCCACCCTAACCCTCACTCTAATGCTAACGCTCACCCTAACCCTAACTCTACCCCTAAACCTCATCGTCACCCTAATCCTAACTGTAACCCTAACCCTAACATTATCCTTCACTATAACCCTAACCCTAAACATCACCCTAACCCTAATCCTCACCCCCACCCTCACCCTCAGCCTAACCCTAACCCTAAAACTCACACTCACCCTCACCCTAACCCTAACCTAACCCTAACCCTAAACCTCAACCTAATCCTCACCCTAACCTTAACCCTAACACTAACCCTAACCCTCACCGTCACCATAACTCTAACCCTAACCCTAACAAGAACACTAATCCTAACCCTAACCCTAACCCTAACCCTAATGCTAACACTCAACCTCACCCTAACCCTAATCCTAACCCTAACCCTCACCCTAACCCTAACCTTAAACCTACCCCTAACCCTAAACTTTACCCTAACCCTCACCCTCACATTAACACTCAACCTCAACGTAAACATCACCCTTACCCTAACCATCATCCTCACCCTAACTCTCACCCTAACCCTAAACTTCATCCCAACCCTCACCCTAACCGTAAACCTAACCATCACCCTAACCCTAAACCTCACCCTCAACCTCATGCTCAGCCTAACCCTAAGCCTAAGCCTAAACCTTACCCTAACCCTCACCCTAACCCTAGACCTCGCCCTAACCATAATAGTAATCCAAACCCTCATCTTAAACCTCATCCTAGCCCTAATACTAAACATCACCCTAAACCTAATCTTCACCTCCACCCTCACACTCAGCCTAACCTTAAGCCTAAGACTAACCCTAACCCTAACCCTCACACTCACCTTCACCCTCATCCTAATCCTAACCCTAACCTTAACCATAACCCTAAACCTCAACCTAACCTTCTCCCTAACCTTAACCCTAAAACTAACCCTAAACTTAACCCTCGACCTAACCCTCCTATAACCCTAAATCTAACCCTAAACCTCACCCTCACCCTAACCCTAATCCTAAACCTAATCCTAAACCTCCCCCTAACCCTATCCGTAAGCCTAACCCTCACCCTCACCCTCACCACAACTCTAACGCTAACCCTAACAATAACAATAATCCTAACCCTAAACCTAACCCAAACCCTAACCCTAATCCAAACACTCACTCTCATGCTAACCCTAATCCTAACCCTAACCCTCACACTATCCATAATCCTCACTCTCACCGAAACCCTAACACTCAACCTAACCCTCACCCTAACCGCAACCCTAACCCTAAACCTTAATCTAACTCTAACCCTAACCCTAATCCTCATCCTTACCCTCACCCTAACCCTAAACTAAACCCTCACCCTAGCCCTAATTCTAACCCTAATCCTCAACATAACCCTAAAACTCATGTTCAACGTAACCTTAACCCTAAACCTCACCCTATCCCTAAACATAATCGAACACTAACTCTCACCCTAACCCTTACCCTAACCCTCACCATAAACCTAACCCTCACCCTGAAACTAACCCTAATCTTAACCCTCAAACTAAACCTCACCCTAACCGTAAACCTCACCCTCACACTCACCCTCACCATAACTCTAACCCTAACCCTAACAATAACACTAATCCTAACCCGAAACCTAACCCTAACCCTAATCCTAATGCTAATGCTAACACTCACCCTCATGCTAACCCTAATCCTAAACCAAACCCTCACCCTAACCCTAATCATCACCCTCACCGTAACCCTAACCCTCAACCTAACCCTCACCCTAACCCTAACCCTAAACCTAAACCTTAATCTAACACTAACCCTAACCCTCAACCTCATGCTAGCCCTCACCATAACCCTAATCCTAACCCTAATCCTCATCCTTACCCTCACCCTAACCCTAAACTTAACCTTCACCCTAGCCCTAACCCTAACCCTAATCCTTAACGTAACCCTAAAGCTCAAGCTCAGCTTGATCCTAACCCTAACCCTAACCCTAACTCTCACACTCACCCTAACCCTTACCCTAACCCTAACACTAATCCTAACCCTAAAGCTCACCCTAACCTTAACCCTAAACCTCACCCTCAACCTAGCCTCACCCTAACCCTAATCTTAATACTAACCCTCATCCTAACCCTCCCCCTAACCTTAACCCTAATCCTCACCCTAACCCTAACCCTTACACTTACCTTCACTCTAACCCTGACCCTTTCACTAATCCTAAACCTAACACTAACTGGAACCCTAACACTCACCCTCAGCTCCACCCTAACCCTAAATCTAACCTTAAACCTCACCCTCACCCTAACCCTAACCCTAATCCTAACCCTAACACTCACCTTAACCCTAACCCTCACCCTCACCTTAACCCTAACCCTCATAATAACCCTCACCTTAAGCCTATCCCTTAACCTCAACCTTAACCTAACACAAACCCTAGTTTTCACCCTATCCCTATCCCTCACCCTAACACTAACCGTAACCCTAGTCCTCATCCTAACCCTCACCCTAACCCTAAAACTAACCCTCATCCTTAACCTAACTCAAACCCTCAACCTAACCCTAACCCTAATGCTCACCATAACCCTAACCCAAACCCTCACCCTAACCCTGAACTTAACCGAACCCTAAATCTTACCCTAACCCAAACCCTCAACCTAACCCTAACCCTATCGTTCACCATAACCCTAACTCTAATCCTAACACACACCCTAACCCTCACCCTAACACTAAACCAAACCGTCGCCCTCACTCTCACACTAACCCTAATCCTAACCCTAAACTTCACCCTCAACCTCACCCTTTGCTTAACTCTTAGCCGAAAACTAAACCTAACCCTAACACACACACTCACCCTCACCCTAACCCAAATCCTAACCTTAACCCTCACCATCACCCTAACTCTAACAGCAAACCTCACCTTCATCCTAACCCTCATTCTAACCCTAACCCAAACCCTAAACCTCACCGTAACACTAACCCTATAACTCACCCTCACTGTAACCAAAACCCTACACCTAACCCTAAAAATAACCCTAACGCTAATCCTAACACTCACCATAACCGTAACCCTCACCCTAAACCAAACTCTCACCCTAAAACTTACCCTCACCCTAACAATAACCCTAACCTTAACACTAACCCTCACACTAACCCTCACCATAAACCTAACCCTAAACCTCAACCTAACCCTCACTCTCACCATAATTCTAACACTAACCCTATCCCTAACCCTAACCCTAACCCTTACCCTAACCCTGTATCTAACCCTAAACCTCACCCTAACACTAACACTAACCCTAACCGTAAACCACACCCTAATCCGAACCCTAACCCTCACCTGCACCCTCACCCTCACCGAAACTCTAACCCTAACCCTAAAATATCACTAACCCTAACCCAAACCATCACCCTAACCCTAATTCTCACCCCCACCCTCACCCTCAGCCTAAGCCTAAGCCTAAGCCTAGCCCTCACCCTAACGGTCACCCTCACCCTCACCCTAACCCTAATACTAAACCTAACCCTCTCCCTAAACCTCAACCTAACCCTCACCATCCCATAAACCTAAAAATAACAATAACCATAAACCTCACCCTAACCATCCCCCTAAACCTAACTCTAACCCTAAACCTCACCCTCACCCCAACCCTAAACCTAATCCTAACCCTAAACCTCACCCTAAACCAAACTGTAAACCTCACCCTCACCCTAGCCTCACACTAACCCTAACCCTAATCCTCAATCTAACCCTCAACCTAACCCTAACCCTAACCCCTACCATAACCCTAAACTAAAACCTAACCCTCACCCTTATCTTAACCCTCACCCTCAGACTAAACCTCACCTTATCCTTACCATCATCCTCACCCTAACCTTCACCCTAACCCTAAACCTCATCCTAACCTTCACCATAACCGTAAACCTAACCATCAACCTCACCCTAACTCTCACCCTCAACCACTCGCTCAGCATAACCCTAAGCCTAAGCTTAATCCTTACCCTAACCCTCACCCTCCCCCTAGCCCTCACCCTAACCCTAATCCTAATCCTAACCCTCATCCTAACACTCACCCTATCCCCAAACCTAACCATCACCCTAAACTTAATCTTCACCCCCCCCCTCAGCCTAACCCTAAGCCTAAGGCTAACCCTAAGCTTAACCCTCACACTCACCCTCACCCTCATCCTGATCCTAACCCTAACCCTAACCATAACCCTAAACCTCAACCTAACCCTCACCCTAACCTTAACCCTAAAACTAACCCTAACCCTAAACCTCGACCTAACCCTCCAACTAACCCTAAATCTAACCCTAAACCTCACCCTCACACTAACCCTAATCCTAACCCAAACCGTAAACTTCACCTAACCCTCAACCTCACCCTCACCCTTCCAATTACTCTAACCCTAACCCTAACAATAACACTAATCCTAACCATAAACCTAACCTGAACCCTAACCCTAACTGTAATCCTAACACTCACCCTCATGCTAACCCTAATCCTAACCCTAACCCTCACCCTAACCCGAATCCTCACCCTTACTGTAAACCTACCCTCAACCTAACACTCACCCAATACCTCTAACCCTAAACCTTAATCTAACACTAACCCTAACCCTCACCCTCACCCTAGGCCACACCCTAAACCTAATCCTAACCCTAGTCCTCATCCTTACCCTCACCCTAACCTAAACTTAACCCTCACCCTAGCCCTAACCCTAAGCCTAATCCTCAACGTAACCCTAAACCTCATGCTCACCTTAACCCTAACCCTAACACTCACCCTAACCCAAAACATAACAGTACACTGACTCTCACCCTAACCCTAACCCTAACCCTAAACCTTAATCTAACACTAACCCTAACTCTCATCCTCACCATCACCCTCAGCCTAAACCTAAGCGAAACCCTAACCCTAGCGCTAATGCTCACACTCACCCTAACCCTTACCCTAACCTTAATCCTAAACTTACCCTAACCCTTACCCTCAACTTAACCCTCAGCCTAACCCTAAATCTAACACTAACCCTAAACCTCACCCTAACCCTAAACCTAACCCTAAAACGCACCCTCACCCTAGCCCTCACCCTAACACTAATCCTAACCCTAACCCTCATCCTAACCCTCACCCTAACTCTAACCATAACCCTCACGATCACCCTAACCCTAATCCGAACCCTCACCCTCAACCTAACCTTAACCCCCACACTCACCGTAACCCTTACCTTAACCCTCAACCTAACCCTAAACTTAACCCGAACACTAACTCTCACACATACCATAATCCTAAACCTCAAGCTAACCCTAACCCGAAACCTCATTCTCACCCTAGCCTCACCCAACCCTAATCCTAACCCTATCCCTTTTCCTAACCCTCCCCCTAAACCTTATCCTAACCCTCACCCTAAAACTAAACCTCAGCCTCAAGCTCACCTTCAGCCTAACCCTAAGCATAATCTTAAATGTAAGCCTAACACACACATTCACCCTCAACCTAAACCTAACCCTCATCCTAACCCTCCCCATAAAACTAACACTAATCCTAACACTAAACCTCACCCTCACCCTCAGCATAATCCTAAGCTTAAGCCTAACCCTAACCCTCACACTTACCCTAACCCTAACCCTAAACCTCACTCTAACCCTAACCCTCACCCTCAACCTCAGCCTAACCCTAAGCCTTTCCCTACTCCTAACCCTAATCCTAACCCTCAACCTAAACCTCAGCTTAAGCATAACCCTAACATTAATCCTAACCCTAACCCTCACCGTTAGCCTCACCCTAACACTAACTCTAACACTAAACCTCACCCTGACCCTAAACCTAAACCTCACCCTCACTCTAGCCCTCACCATAACCTTAATCCTAACACTAAACCTCATCCTAACCCTCCCCCAACCCTTACCATAACCCTCACCCTAGCCCTAACCCTTACCCTCAACCTCAACATCAGCCTAACCCTAAGCCTAACCCTAAACCTAACTCTAACACACACACTCACCTCACCATAACCCTAATCCTAACCCTAAACCTCACCCTCACCCTCATCCTCAGTGTAACCCTAAGCCTAACCCTAATCCTAAACCTAACCTCACACTCACCCTAACCCTTACCCTAATCCTAATCCTAAACCTAAACCTAACCCTCATCCTCAGCCTAAGCTTAACCCTAATTCTAACCCTAAACCTCACCCTCACCCTAACCCTAACCCTAACCCTAAACCTCACCCTCACACTAGCCATCACCCTAATCCTAATCCTTACCCTAACCCTCATCCTAACCCTGCCCCTAACCCTAACCCTAACCCTCACCCTAACAATAACCCTCATCCTCACCCTCACCCTAACTCTAATCCTAACCCTAACCCTAAACCTCACCCTAAACCTAACCCTAAACCTCACCCTCACTCTTCCCCTAACCATAACTCAAAACCTAAACCTAACAATAACACTAATCCTAATCCTAATCCTAACCTTAACTGTAATCCTAACACTCCCTCTCATGCTAACCCTAATCCTAACCCTAAACCTAACCCTATCCCTAACCCTAATGCTAACACTCACCCTCAAACTAACCCTAATCCTGACCCTAACCCTCATCCTAACCCTAATCCTCACCCTCACTATAACCCTAACCCTCAACCTAATCCTCACCCTAACCCAAACCATAACCCTAAACCTTAATCTAACACTAACCCTAACCCTCACCCTCAGCCTAGCCCTCACCCTAACCCTAATCCTAAACCTAATCCTCATCCTTACCCTCACCCTAACAGTAACCTTAACCCTCACCCTAGCCCTAACCCTAAGTCTAATCCTCAACATAACCCTAAACCTCATGCTCACTGTAACCCTAACCCTAACCCTCACCCTAACCATAAACATAACCGAACCCTAACTCTCACCCTAACCCTAACACTAACACTCACCCTATCCCTAACCCTCACCCTCACCCTAACCCCAATCAATACCCTAACACTAACCCTAACCCTAATCCTAACAATCACCCTCAAGCTAACCCTAATCCTAAACCAAACCCTCAACCTAACCCTAATCATTACCCAGACCATAACCATAACCCTCCAACTAACCCTCACCCTAACTCTAACCCTAACCCTAAACCTTAATCTAACACTAACCCTAAACCTGAACCTCACCCTAGCCCTCACCCTAACCCTAATCCTAACCCTAATCCTCAACCTTACCCTCACCCTAACCCTAACCTTAACCCTCACCCTAGCCCTAAACCTAACCTAATACTCAATGTAACCCTAAACCTCATGCTCACAGTAACCCTAACCCTAACCCTAACCCTAATCCTAATACTCACCCTTACACTAACCTTAATCCTAAACCAAACCCTCACCCTAACCCTAATCATCACCCTGACCGTAACCCTAAACCTCAAACTAACCCACACCCCAAACCTAACCCTAAACCAAAACCTTATTCTAACACTAACCCTAACCCTCACCCTCACCCTAGCCCTCACCATAACCGTAATCCGAACCCTAATCCTCATCCTTACCCTCACCCTAACCTTAACCCTCACCCTAGCCCTAACCCTAAGCCTAATCCTCAACATAACCCTAAACCTCATGGTCACCATAACCCTAACTCTAACCCTCACCCTAACCCTAAACATAACTGAACCCAAACTCTCAGCCTAACCCTAAACCTAACACTCAACCTAACCCTAACCCTCACCCTCACTCTAACCTTAATCCTAACCCTAACCCTAAACCTCACCCTAAACCTAACCCTTACTCTCACCCTCACCATCACCATAACTCTAACCCTAACGCTAACAATAACACTAATCCTAACCCTAAACCTAACCCTAACCCTAACCCTAACACTAATCCTAACACTCATCCTCAGGCTAAACCTAATCCTAAACCTAACCCTCACCCTAACCCTAATCATCACCTTGACCGGAACCCTAACCCTCAAACTTACCCTCACCCGAACGCTAACCCTAAACCTTAATCTAACACTAACCCTAACCCTCACCCTCACCCTCACCCTAGCCCTCACCCTAACCCTAATCCTAACCCTAATCCTCATCCTTACCCTCATCATCACCCTAAAATTAACCCTCAACCTAGCCCTAACCCTAAAGGTAATCCTCAAAGTAACCATAAACCTCATGCTCACCTTAACCCTAACCCTAACCCTCACCCTAACCATAAACATAACCAAACCCTAACCCTCACCCTCACCCTCAGCCTAACCCTAAGCCAAACCCTAACCCTAGCAGTAATGCTCACACTCACCCTAACCCTTACCCTAAACCTAATCCTAACCCTAAGCCTAACCCTCACCCTGAACCTAACCCTCACATTAACCCTAAATCTAACACTAACCCTAACCCTAACGCTCAACCTCAGCCTCATCCTACCCCTAACTCTAACCTTAAACGTCACCCTCACCCTAACAGTAACCCTACCTCTAAACCTAAACCTCACCCTAACTCTAACCCTAACCCTAAACCTCACCCTCACCCTAGCCCTCACCCTAACACTAATCCTAACCCTAACCCTCATCCTAACCCTCACCCTAACACTAACCATAACCCTCACGCTCACCCTAACCCTAATCCGAACCCTCACCCTCAGTCTAACCCTAACCCTCACCCTCACTGTAAAACTTACCTTAACCCTCAACCTAACCCTAAACTTAACCCGAACACTAACTCTCACCTTTAAAATAATCCTAACCCTCAAGCTAACCCTACCCCTAAAACTCATTCTCACCCTAGCCCCACCCAACCCTAATCCTAACCCTATCCATTTTCCTTACCATCCCCCTAACCCTTACCCTAACTCTCAGCTTAACACTAACCCTCAGCCTCACCCTCACTCTCAGCATTACCCTAAGCCTAAGCCTAAGCCTAACCCTAACACTAACCTCACCCTCAGCCTAACCCTAAGCCTAACCCTAAACCTAACCCTAACACACACACTCACCCTCACCCTAAACCTCACCCTAACCCTAACCCTCATCCTAACCCTCCCCATAACCCTAACCCTAACCCTAACACTAACCAACACCCTCACCCCCAGCATAAACCTAAGCCTAACCCTAACCCTAACCCTCACACTCACCCTAAACCTAACCCTAAACCCTACCCTAACCCTAATCCTCACCCTCAACCTCAGCCTAACCCTAACCCTATCCCTAACCCTAATCCTACTACTAACCCTAATCCTAAACCTCACCCTGAACCTAAACCTCAACTTAAGGCTAAGCCTAACATTAATCCTAACCCTAGCCCTCGCCTTCAGCCTCACCCTAACACTAACTATACCACTAAACCTCACCCTGAACCTAAACCTAAACCTCATCCTCACCCTAGCCCTCACCCTAACACTAACCCTAACCCTAAACCTCACCTTAAGCCTGACCCTAACAATAATTCTAACACGAACTCTCACCCTCAGCCTCAACCTAACCCTAACTCTAACGCTAAACCTCACCCTGACCCTAACCCTAAACCTAACCCTATCCCTAAACCTCATCCTATCCCTATCCCTAACCCTCACCCTCACCATAACTTTAACCCTAAACCTAACACTAACAATAACCCTAACCCTAACCCTAACCCTCACCCTAACCCTAACCATCACCATAACGCTTACCCTCACCCTAATACTAACCCTAACCCTAACACTAAACCTCACACTAACCCTAAACATTACCCTAACCATAAACTTCATCCTAACACTAACCCTAAACCTCACCGTCTCGCTATACCTCGCCCTAACCCTAATCCTCATCCTCACCCTAAACTTCACACTAACCCTAACACTAATCCTCAATCTAACCATCACCCTCACCCTATCCCTAACCCTAACCCTCACCTTAACCCTAAACGTCACCTTTCCCGTAACCCTCAACCTCAGCTTAACCCTCACCTTTACCGATACTGTCACCCACACCATAACCCTCACTCTAACCCTAACCCTCCCCCTACCCCTAACTCTACCACTAAACCTCACCCTCACCCTAACCCTAACTCTAACCCTGAGCCTAATACTAACCCTAACCCTAACCCTAACTGTAACCATCACCCTAACCCTAATCCTCACCCCCACCGTCACCCTCAGCCTAACCCTAAGCCTAAGCCTAAACCTAAACCTAAACCTCACACTCACCCTCATCCTAACCTAATCCTAACCCTAAACCTAACCTTAAACCTCAACCTAACCCTCACCTAACTTTAACCCTAAGACTTAACCTAACCCTAACCCTCGACGTAACCCTCCAACTAAACCTAAATCTAACCCTAAACCTCAAGCTCAACCTAACGCTAATCCTAACCCTAACCCTAATCCTCACCCTAATCCCAACACTCACCCTCACCCTCACCCTCACCCTCACCCTCACCATAACTCTAACCCTAACCCTAACAATAACAGTAATCCTAAACCTAAACCTAACCTAAACCTAATGCTAACACTCAACCTCACCCTAACCCTAACCCTTACCCTAACTCTCACTGTAACACTAACCCACATCCTAACCCTCACCCTAAACCTAACCCTAAAGCTAAACCTTACCCTAACACTAACCCTAATCCTCAACTTCACCATAGCCCTCACCCAAAACCCTAGTTGTAAACCTAATCCTTATCCTAACCCTCACCCTAACTCTAAGCCTAACCCTAATACTAACCCCAACCCTCACTGTAACCCTAACACTAACCCTAACACTAACCCTAACCCTAAACCTAACCTTAAATTTAACACTAAACCTAATCCTAATCCTCAGCCTCACCCTCACCCTAATAGAAACCGTAACCCTAACCCACATCCTAACGGTAAGATTAACCCTAACCCTAATCCTAACCCTCACACTCACTCTAACCCTAACGATAATCCTAAACCTAACCCTATAAGTAACCCTAAACCTCACCCTAACCCTCAGGCTAGCCCTCAACCTTACACTTATCCTAACCCTTACCCTCACCATAACCATAAACCTCACCCTAACCCTAACCCTCACCCTAACACTTACCCTCACACTATCACTAAGCCTAACCCTAACACTAACTCTCACACTAACCCTAAACGTCACCCTAACCCTAACACTCACCCTAGCCTTCACCCTAACCCTAACCCTCACCCTCATCCTCAACCTCAGCCTAACCCTAACCCTAATCCTAATCCTAACCCTCACCCTCACCCTAACCCTCACCCTAAACCAAACCCTAAACCTAACAATAACCCTAACGCTAACCCTCCCCCTAACCCTAACACTAACCCTAAACCTCACCCTCACCCTAACTCTAACCCTAAGCTTAACATTAAACTTCACCCTCACACTCAACCTAGCCCTTACCCTAAACCTAACCCTCACACTAACACTCCCCCTAACCCTAACCCTCACCCTCAACCTCACCCTTAGCCTAACCCTCATCCTAACCCTAAACCTAAACCTCCCACACACACACTCACGCTAACTCTAACCATAATCCTGTCCCTAAACCGAAGTCTAACCCTAACACTCCCCCTAACTCTGACCCCAACCCCAACCCTAAAACTAACCCTTACCCTAACCCTCAACCTAAACCTCACGCTAACCCTAACTCTAACCCTAAACCTCAACCTCACCCTAACCCTAACTCTAACCCTAACCCAAAACCTAAACCTCACCCTAACACTAACCCTAAACTTAACACACACCTTCTTCCTCAGCATAACCCTAAACCTAACCCTCACACTTACCCAATCCCTAACCCTAAACCTCACCCTAACCCTAACCCTCACCCTCAACCTCAGCAAAAACCTATGCCTATTCCTAAACCTAACCCTAACCCTCACACTCACACTTACACTAAACCTAATACTACTCCTAAACCTAACCCTAAACCTCAACCTCATCCTAACCCAAACACTCACCCTCACCCTCACCCTCACCATAACTCTTACCCTAACCCTAACAATAACAGTAATCCTAACCCTAAACCAAACCTTAACCCTAACCCTAAACCTAATGCTAACACTCAACCTCACCCTAACCCTAATCCTAACCCTAACCCTAATCCTAACCCTAACCATCACCCTCACCCTAACCCTAACCCTAAACCTTAGCCTAACACTTACCCTAAACCTCACCTTCACCCTAGCCCTCACCCTAACCCTAATTGTAACCTAATTCTCATCCTAACAATCACCCTAACTCTAAGCCTAACCCTAACCCTAACCCTAAGCCCAACCCTCACTGTAACACTAACACTAACCCTAACACTAACACTAACCCTAAACCTAAAACTAAACCTAACCCTAATCCTCAGCCTCACCCTCACCCTAACTCAAACCCTAACCCTAACCCTCCTCTTAACTCTAAGCCTAACTCTAACCCTAATCCTAACCCTCACACTCACCCTCAACCTAAACCTAATCCTAAACTTAAGCCTATCCCTAACCCTAACACTCACCCTAACCCTCAGCCTAGCCCTCACCCTTACACTTATCCTAACCCTAACCCTCACACTAACCATAAACCTCACCTTAACTCTAACCCTCACATTAACGCTTACCCTCAACCTAACACTAACACTAACCTTAACACTAACACTCACACTAACCCTAAACATCACCCTAAACCTAAACCTCACCCTAAAACTAAACCTAACCCGCACCCTCACCATAGCCTTCACACTAACCCTGATTCTCATCCTCACCATAAACCTCACACTAACCCTAACACTAATCCTCAATCTAACCGTCAACCTCACCCTAACACTAACACTAACCCTCACCCTAACCCTTACCCTCACCCTTACTGTAACCCTCACCCTCAGCCTAAACCTCAACTTTACCCTTACCGTCACCTCCACGATAACCCTCACTCTAACCCTAACCCTCACCCTAACCCTAACTCTACCCCGAAACCTCACCCTCAGCCTAACCCTAACTCTAACCCTAACTCTAACACTAACCCTCAACCTAACCCTAAACCTAACAATCACCCTAACCCTAATCCTCACCGCCACACTCACCCTCAGCCTAACCCTAAGCCTTAGCCTAACCCTAACCCTAAACCTCACACTCACCCTCACCCTAACCCTAATCCTAACCCTAAACCATAAACCTTACCCTCACCCTAAGCCTAACCTAACCCTAAACCACAACCTAACCCTCAATCTAACCTTAACCATAACACTTACCCTAACCCTAACTCTCGACTTAAACCTCCAAATAACCTAAATCTAGCCATAAACCTCACCCTCACCCTAACCCTAACCCTAAACCTCACCCTAACCCTAAACCTCACCCTAACCCTAACACTCACCCTCACCCTCACCCTCACCATAACTATAACCCTAACCCTAACAATAACAGTAATCCTAACCCTAAACCTAACCCTAACCCTAACCATAAAGCTAACACTCAACCTCACCCTAACCCTAATCCTAACCCTAACCCTCACCCTAACCCTAACCATCACCCTCACCATAACCATATCCCTCATCCTAACCCTTACCCTAACCCTAACCCTAACCCTAAACCTTACCCTAACACTAACCCTAATCCTCACCTTCACCCTAGCCCTCACCTTAACCCTAATCATAAACCTAATCCTCATTCTAACCCTGTCCCTAATTCTAAGCCTAACCCTAAACCTAACCCTAACCCCAACCCTCACTGTAACTCTAACACTAACCCTAACACTAACACTAAACCTTAACCTAAACCTAATCCTCAGCCTCAGCCTCACCCTCACCCAAACCCTCACCCTAACCCTCATCCTAACTCTAAGCCTAATGCTAACCCGAATCCTAACCCTCACACTCACCCTCACCTTAAACCTAATCCTAAACCTCACCCTATCCCTAACCCTAACCCTCACCCTAACCCTTAGCCTAGCCCTCACCCTTACACTTATCCTAACCCTAATCCTCACCCTAACCATAACCCTCACCCTAACCCTAAAACTCACCCTAACACCCTCAACCTAACACTAACCCTAATCCTAACATTAACCCTAACACTAACCCTAAACATCACCCTAACCCTAAACCTCACCCTAACACTAACCCTAAACCTCAACCTCACCCTAGCCTTCAGCCTAACCCTAACCCTCATCCCCACCATAAACCTCCCACTAACCCTAACACTAATCCTCAATGTAACCCTCAAACTCAGCCTAACGCTAACACTAACCCTCACCCTAACCCTAACCCTCACCCTTACCGTAACCCTCAAAATCAGCCTAACCGTCAACTTTACCCTTACAGTCACCCCGACGATAACCTGCACCCTAACCCTAACCCTCACCCTAACTAAAACTGTACCCCTAAACCTCACCCTCATCCTAACCCTTACTCTTACCCTAACACTATCACTAAACCTCACTGTAACCCTAAACCTAACGCTCACCCTCACCGTAACCGTAACCCTAACCCTAAACCTAACCCAAACCCTCACCCTAAACATAACACTCACCCTAAACCTAACACTCACCCTAACACTTACCCTCACCCTAACACTAACCCTAACCCTAACACTAACCCTCAAACTAACCCTAATCCTCACACTAATCCTAAAAGTCACCCTAAACCTAACCCTAACCCTAATCCTCACCCTCATCCTAACCCTCACCCTTACCCTAATCCTAACCCTCATCCTCACCATATACCTCAGACTAACCCTAACCCTAATCCTCAATCTAACCCTCACACTAATCCTAACCCTAACCTTTACCCTAACCCTATACCTAACTCTAACACTCACCCTTATCTTAACCCTCACCCTCAGCCGAAACCTCACCATTACCCTTACCATCATCCTCACCCTAACCCTCACCCTAACCCTAAACCTCATCCTAACCCTCACCCCAAACGTAAACCTAACCATCACCCTAACCCTAAACCTCACCCTCACCCTAGCCTTCACCTAACCCTAATCCAAATCCTAAACCTCATCCTAAACTCAAACTAACCCTAACCCTAACCATCACCTTAAACGTAAACCTCACTCCCACCCTCACCCTCAGCCTTACCCTAAACCTAAACCTAACCATAACCATAACCCTCAAACTCACCCTCACCCCAATCCTAACCCTAATCCTAACCATAACCCTAAACCTCACCCTAACCCTCACCCTATCCCTAACCCTAAAACTAACCCTAACCCTAACCCTCGACCTAACCATCCAACTAACCAAAATCTAACCCTAATCCTCACCCACACCCTAACCCTAATCCTAACCCTAACCCTAAACCTCACCCTAATCCTAACCCTAACCCTCACCCTCACCATAACTCTAACCATACCACTAACAATAACACTAACTCTAACCCGAAACCTAACCCTAACCCTACCCCTAATCCTAGTACACACCCTCATGCTAAACCTAATCCTAACCATAACCCTCAAACTCACCCTCACCCCAATCCTAACACTAATCCTAACCATAACCCTAAACCTCACCCTAACCCTCACCCTATCCTTAACCCTAAAACTAACCCTAACCCTAACTCTCGACCTAACCATCCAACTAACCTGAATCTAACTCTAATCCTACCCACACCCTAACCCTAATCTTAACCCTAACTACACCTCACCCTAATCCTAACCCTAACCCTCACCCTCACCCTCACCATAACTCTAACCATACCCCTAACAATAACACTAACCCTAACCGGAAACCTAACCCTAACCCTAACCCTAATCCTAGCACACAACCTCATGCTAACCCTAATCCTAACCCTAACCCTCACACTAACCCTAATCCTCACCCTCACTGTAAACCTAACCCTCAACCTAACCCTCACCCTAACACTAACCCTAACCCTAAACCTTAATCTAACACTAACCCTAACCCTCAGCCTCACCCTAGCCCTCACCCTAACCGTAATCCTAACCCTAATCATCATCCTTACCCTCACCCTAACCCTAAACTTAAACCTCACCCAAACCCTAACCCTAACTCTAATTCTCAAGCTAACCCTAAACCTCAAGCTCAGCCTAACACTAAGCCTAACCCTAATCCTAACGCTCACACCCACCCTAAACCTTACCCTAAAACTAATCCTTACACTAAGCCTAACTCTCACCCTCAACTTAACCCTAAATCTAACACTAACCCTAACCCTAACCCTAAACCTCACCCTAACCCTAACTCTAAACCTCACCCTCACAATAGCCCTAACCCGAACCCTAATCCTAACCCTAAAGCTCACCCTAACACTAAACCTAACCCACACCCTCACCCGCACCCTAACCCTAATCTGAACCCAAACCCTCAACCTAACCCTAAACTTAAACCGAACCCTAACTCTCACCCTTAACCTAACCCTAACCCTCACCCTAACCCTAACCCTAAACCTCACCCTCACCCTAGCCTTCATCCTCAACCTCTCCCTCAGCCTAAACCTAAGCCTAACCCTAAACATAACCATAACACACACACTCACCCTCACCCTAACCCTAATCCTAACGCGAACCTTCATCCTAACCCTCCCCATAACCCTAACCGTCACCCTAAACTTAAACCACACCCTCACCCTCAGCCTAATCCTAAGCATAACCCTAACCCTAAACCTCACACTCACCCTAACCCTAACCCTCAATCTCACCCTAACCCTAACCCTCACCATCAACCTCAGCCTAACACTAAGCCTAACCCTAACCCTAACAATAACTCGTACACTCACCCTAACACTAACCCTAATCCAACTCCTAACCCTTACCCTAACCCTCACCCTCAAACTAACCCTCACCTTAAGCCTAACTCTAACATTAATCCTAACCCTAACCCTCACCTTCAGCCTCACCCTAACACTAACTCTAACACTAAACCTCACCCTGACCCTAACCCTAACCCTAACCCTATCCCTAAACCTCATCCTAGCCCTAAACCTAACCCTCACCCTCACCCTCACCATAACCTTAACCCTAACACTAACGCTAACAATAACGCTAACCCTAACCCTAACCCTCACCCTAAACATAACCCTCACCCTAACCCTCACCCTAACCCTAACCCTCACTCTCACCGTAACCCTCACACTCAGCCTAACCCTCACATTTAACCTTACGGTCACCCCCACCCTAACCCTCACTCTAACCCTAATCCTCAACTTAACCCTCACACTAACCCTAACTCTAAACCTAACCCTAACACTATCCCTCACCCTAACCCTAACCCAAACCATCACCTTAACCCTTATCCTCACCCCCACCCTCACCCTCAGCCTAAGCCTAAGCCTAAGCCTAACCCTAACACTAAACCTTACACTCACCCTCACCCTAACCCTAATCCTAACCCTAAACCTAACCCTAAACCTCAACCTAACCCTCAACCTAACCTTAACCATAACACTTATCCTAACCCTAACCCTCGACTTAACTTTCCAACTAAACCTAAATGTAACCATAAACCTGACCCTCACCCTAACCCTAATCCTAACCCTAACCCTAAAACTCACCCTCACCCTATCCCTCACCCTAACCCTAATCCTAACCCTAACCCTCATCCTAACCCTCACCCTAACTCTAAGCCTAACCCTAATCCTCATCCTCACACTAGCCCTCACCCTAACCCTAATTCTAACCCTAACCCTAACCCTAACCCTAACACTCATCCTCACCCTAAGCCTCAAACTAACCCTAACCCTAATACTCAATCTAACCCTCACGCTCACCCTAACCCTAACCCTAACACGTACCCTAACCCTAACCCTAACCCTCACCCTTATCTTAACCCTCACCCTCAGCCTAAACCTAACCTTTACCCTTACCAACATCCTCACCCTAACACTCACCCTAACCCTAAACCTCATCCTAATCCTCACCCTAACTGTAAACCTAACCATCACCCTAACCCTAACACTCACCTCAACCTCATGCTCAGCCTAACCCTAAAACTAAGCCTAATCCTTACCCTAACCCTGACCCTCAACCTAGCCCTCACCCTCACACTAATCCTAAACCTAACCCTCATCCTAACCCTCACCCTAGCTCCAACCCTAACCATCACCCTAAACCTAATCTTCAACCCCACTGTCACCCTCAGCCTAACCCTAAGCCTAAGCTTAAGCCTAACCCTCACACTCAACTTCACCTTCAACCTCACCCTACTCTTAACCCTAACCCTAACCATAACCCTAAACCTCAACCTAACTCTCACTCTAACCTTGACCCTAAAACTAACCCTAACCCTAACCCTCAACCTCACCCTGCAACTAACCCTAAATCTAACCTAAACTTCACCCTCACCCTAACCCTAATCCTAATCCTAACCTAAACCTCACCCTAACCCTAAGCCTAACCCTCACCCTCACCCTCACCCTCATCATAACTCTAACGCTAACCCTAACAATAACACTAATCCTAACCCTAAACCTAACCCTAACCCTAACCCTAACTATAATGCTAACACTCACGCTCATGCTAACCCTAATCCTAACCCTAACCCTCACACTACCCCTAATCCTCACCCTCACCATAACCCTAACCCTCAACCTAACCCTCACCCTAACCCTAACCCTAACCCTAAACCTTAATCTAACACTAACCCTAACCCTCACCCTCAACCTTGCCCTCAACTTAACCCTAATCCTTACCCTAATACTTATGCTTACCCACACCCTATCCCTAACCTTAACCCTCACCCTAACCCTAACCCTGAACCTAACCCTCAACCTAACCCTAATCCTCACGCTCACCGTAACCCTAACCCTCACCCTCACCCTTACACTCAGCCTAACCCTAAGCCTAACTGTAACCCTCACACTCACCCTAAACCTTACGCTTATCCTAATCCTAACCCTAACCCTAACCCTCACCCTCAGCTTCACCCTAACCCTAACTCTAACCCTAAACCTCACAATCTCCCTAACCCTAACTAAAACCATAACCCTCACCATAACCCTAACCCTCAACCTAACCCTCACCCTAACCCTAACCCTAACCCTAAACCTTAATCTAACACTAACCCTAACCCTCACCCTCAACCTTGCCCTCAACTTAACCCTAATCCTTACCCTAATACTTATGCTTACCCACACCCTATCCCTAACCTTAACCCTCACCCTAACCCTAACCCTGAACCTAACCCTCAACCTAACCCTAATCCTCACGCTCACCGTAACCCTAACCCTCACCCTCACCCTTACACTCAGCCTAACCCTAAGCCTAACTGTAACCCTCACACTCACCCTAAACCTTACGCTTATCCTAATCCTAACCCTAACCCTAACCCTCACCCTCAGCTTCACCCTAACCCTAACTCTAACCCTAAACCTCACAATCTCCCTAACCCTAACTAAAACCATAACCTTAAACCTCACCCTCACATTCACCCTAGCCCTTATCCTAACCCTAATCCTAACCCTAACCCTCATCCTAACCCTCCCCATAACCCTAAGGCTCAGCTTCAACCTCAACCTCTGACTAATCCTAAGCCTAACCCTAAACCTAAACCTATCACACACCCTCCCCAGCACTCTAGCCCTAATCCTATCCCTAAACCTAACCCTAATCCTAACGGTCCCCCTAACTCTTACCGTAACACTAACCCTAAAACTAACCCTTATCATAACCTTCTACCTAAACCTCACCCTAACACTAACTCTAACCCTAAACATCACCCTCACCCTAACCCTAACTCTAACCCTAATCCAAACCATAAACCTCACCCTAATATTAACCCTAACCCTAACCCTCGACCTAAGCCTCCATCTAAACCTAAATCTAATCATAAACCTCACCCTCACCCTAAACTTAATCCTAAACCTAACCCAAAACCTCACCCTAACCCTAACCCTAACTGTCAAACTAACCCTCACCCTCACCCTAACCCTAACCCACACCCTCACCCTCAGGCTAATCCTAAACCTAAGCCTAACCCTAACCCTCTCACTCACCCTAAACCTAACCCTAAAACTCACCCTAACCCTAAACCTAACCCTCAACCTTAGCCTAAACCTAAGCCTATACCTAACCCTAACCCTAACCGTCACACTCACCCTAACCCTAACCCTAATCCTACTCCTCACCCTAACTCTAACCCTCACACTCAACCTAACCCTCACCTTAAGCCTAACCCTAACATTAATCCTAACCCTAACCCTCACCCTCAGCCTCACCCTACCCCTAAATCTAACACTAATCCTCACCCTGACCCTAACCCTAACCAGAACCCTATCCCTAAACTTCTTCCTAGCCCTAAACCTAACCTTCACTCTCACCCTCACCATAATCTTAACCCTAACCCTAATGCTATCAATAATCCTAACCCTAACCCTAACCCTCACCCTAAGCATAACGCTCACCCTAACCCTAACCCTCCCCCTAACATTTACCTTCACCCTAACGCTAACCCTCACGCTAAGACTTACCCTCACCCTTACACTAACCCTAACCCTAACACTAACCCTAACCATCAACCTAACCCTAAACCTCACTCTAACCTGAACCCTAAACGTCACCCTCTCCCTAGCCCTCACCCTCATACTCACCCTAAACTTCACACTAACCCTAACAGTAATCCTCAATCTAACCCTCACCCTCACCCTAACCCTCACCCTAACGCTAACCCTAACCCTCACCCTAACGCTCACCCTAACCCTCATCCTCACCCTTACTGTACCCCTCACCCTCAGCCTAACACTCACCTTTACCCTTACCGTCACCCCCACCCTAACCCTCACTCTAACGCTAACCCTCACCCTAACCCTAACTCTACCCCTAAACCTCACCCACACCCTAAAACTAACTCTAATCCTAACCCTAACACTAACCCTCAATATAACCCTAACCCTAACAATCACCCTAACCATAATCCTCACACCAACCCTCACCCTCAGCCTAACCATAAGCCTAAGCCTAACCCTAACCCTAAACCTCACACTCAACCTCACCCTAACCCTAATCCTAACACTAACCCTAACCCTAACCCTAAACCTCAACCTAACCGTGACCCTAACTTTAAACCTAACACTAACCCTAACCCTAACCCTCGACCTAACCCTCCAACTAAACCTAAATCTAACCTAAACCTCACCCTCACCCTCACCCTAATCCTAACCCTAACCCTAAACCTCACCCTAACCCTAACCCTAACCCTCACCCCAACCCTCACCCTCACCATAACTCTAACCCTAACCCTAACAATAACAATAATCCTAACACTAAACGTAACCCTATCCCTAACCGTAACCCTAATGCTAACACTCAACCTCACACTAACCCTAATCCTACCCCTAACCCTCACCCTAACCCTAACTCTAAACCTAACCCTAACACTAACCATCACCCTAACCCTAATCCTCACCCCCACCCTCACCCTCAGCCTAAACCTAAGCCTAAGCCTAAGCCTAACGCTAAACCTCACCCTCACCCTCACCCTTACCCTAATTCTAAACCTAATTCTAAACCTAAACCTAAACCTCAACCTAACCCTCAACCTAAACTTAACCCTAACACTTACCATAACACTAACTCTCCACCTAAGCCTCCAACTAAAGCTAAATCTAATCATAAACCTCACCCTCACCCTAACCCTAATCCTAACCCTAACCCTAAACCTCACCCTAACCTTAACACTCACCCTCACCCTCACCATAACTCTAACCCTAACCCTAACAATAACAGTAATCCTAACCCTAAACCTAACCCTAACCATAACCCTAAACCTAATGCTAACACTCAACCTCACCCTAACCCTAAACCTAACCCTAATCCTCACCCTCACCCTAACCCTCATCCTCACTGTAACCCTAACGCTCATCCTAACCCTCACCCTAACTCTAACACTAACCCTAAATCTTACCCTAACACTAACCCTAATCCTCACCTTCACCCTAGCCCTGACCCTAACCCTAATCGTAAGCCTAATCTTCATTCTAACATTCACCCTAACTCTAAGCCTAAACCTAATCCTAACCCTAATCCCAACCCTCACTGGATCCCTAACACTAACCCTAACACTAACACTGACGCTAAACCTAACCCAAACCTAACCCTAAACCTAACCCTAATCCTCAGCCTCACCCTCACCCTAACCCAAACCCTAACACTAAACCTCACCCTAACTCTAAGCCTAACCATAACCCTAGTCCTAACCCTCACCCTAACCCTAATCCTAAACCTATCCCTATCCCTAACCCTAACCATCAGCCTAACCCTTAGCCTAGTCCTCACCCTTAACCTTATACTAACCCTAACCCTCACCCTAACCATAAAACTCACCCTAACCCTAAACCTCACCCTAACACTTACCCTCACCCTTAAACTAACCCTAATCCTAACACTAACTCTCAAGCTAACCCTAAATATCACCCTAAACCTAAACCGCACCCTAACACTAAACCTAACCCTCACACTCACACTAGACTTCAGGGTAACCCCAACCCTCATCCTCTCCATAAATCTCACACTAACCCTAACACTAATCCTCAATCGAACTCCCAACCTCACCCTAACGCTAGCACTGACCCTCACCCTAACCCTAACACTCACCGTTACCGTAACCCTCAGCATCAGCCTAACCCTCACCTTTACCTTTACCGTCACCCCCACGTTAACCGGCACCCAAACCCTAAACCTCACCCTAACCCTAAATGTACCCCTATACCTCACCCTCTCCCTAACCCTAACATTTACCCTAATCCTAACACTAAACCTCACTCTAATCCTAATCCTAACCCTCACCCTCACCTTAACAATAACCCTCACCCTAAACCTAACACTCAACCTAACATTTAACCTCACTCTAACACTAACCATAACCATAACACTAACCCTCACCCTAGCCCTCATCCTAACCCTAATCCTAAACCTCACCCTAACCCTAACCCTAACCCTCATCCTCACCCTAAACCTCACACTAACCCTAATCCTCAATCTAAACCTCACCCTAACTCTAACCATAACCCTAACCCTTACCCTAACCCTAAACCTAACCCTAACCCTCACCCTTATCTTAACCTCAACCTCAGCCTAAACCTCATCTTTACCCTTACCATCATCATCACCCTAACCCTCACCGTAACGCTAAACCTCATCCTAACAGTCACCCTAACGGTAAACTTAAACATCACCCTAACCCTAACCCTCACCCTCAACCTCACGCTCAGCCTAACCCTAAGCCTAAGCCTAAGCCTAAGCCTAACCCTCAACCTCACCCTCACCCTCACCCTAATCCTAACACTAACCCTAACCATAACCCTAAACCTCAACCTCAACCTCACTCTAACCTAAACCCTAAAACTAATCCTAAACCTATCCCTCGATCTAACCCTCCAACTAACCCTAAATCTAACCCTAAACCTCACCTTCACCCTCACCCTCACCCTAAACCTAACCCTAACCATAAACCTCACCCTAACTGTAAACCTAACCCTCACCCTCACCCTCACCCTCACCATATCTTTAACCATAACCCTAACAATAACACTACTCCTAACCCTCAACCTAACCCTAACCCTAACCATAATTGTAATCCTAACACTCACCCTCATGTTTACCCTAATCCTAACCCAAACCCTCACCCTAACCCTAATCCTCACCCTCACTGTAACCCTAACCCTCAACCTAACCCTCACCCTAACCCTAACCCTACCCCTAAACCTTAACCTAACACTAACCCTAACCCTCACCCTCAACCTAGCCCTCACCCTAACCATAATGCTAAACCTTCTCCTCATCCTTACGCTCACCCTAACCCTAACCTTAAGCCTCACCCTAACCCTAACCCTAACCCTGACCCTCAACCAAACCCTAAACCTCACCCACACCGTAACTCTAACCCTCACCCTAACCCTAAACATAAACGAACCCAAACTCTCTCCATAACCCTAACCCTAACCCTCCCCCTAACCCTAAGTCTCACCCTCACCCTCACCCTCAGCCTGACCCTAAGTGTAACCGTAACCCTCACACTCACCCTAACCCTTACCCTAAACCTAATCCTAACCCTAACTCTAACCCTCACCCTCAGCCTCACTGTAACCCTAACTCTAACCTAAACCTCACCCTCACCCTAACCCTAACCCTAACCATAACCTTAAACCTCACCCTCACCCTCACCCTAGACTTTACCCTAACCCTATTCCTAACGCTAACCCTCATCCTAACCCTCCCCCTAACCCTAACCCTCAACCTCAACCTCACCCTCAGCCTAACACTAAGCCTATCCCTAAACCTAAACCTAACACACACACTCCCCGTCACTCTAATCTTAATCCTATACCTAACCCTAATAATAGTCCTAACACTTCCCCTAACTCTCACCCTAACCCTAACCCTAAAACTAACCCTTACCATAACCCTCAACCTAAACCTCACCCTAACCTAACTCTAACCCTAAAACTCACCCTCACCCTAACCCTAACTCTAAACCTAATCCAAATGCTAAACCTCACCATAACACTAAGCCTAACCCTAATCCACACCCTAACACTAAGCCTAATCCTAAGCCTAACCCTAACCCTAATACTCACACTCAACCTAACCCTAACCCTAAACCTCACCCTAACCCTAACCCTCACCCTCAAACTCAGCTTGACCCTAAGCCTGTCCCTAAGCCTAACCCTAACCCTAACCGTAACCGTCACCCTAACACTAAACCTAATTCTACTCCTAATCCTAACCTTAACCCTCATTCTCAACCTAACCCTCACCTTAAGCCTAACCCTAACATTAATCCTAACCCTAACCCTCACCCGCAGCCTCACCCTAACCCTAACACTAACACTAAACCTCACCCTAACCCTAAGCTTAACCAAAACCCTATCCTTAAACCTCATCCTAGACCTAAACCTAACCCTCATCCTCACCCTCACCATAACCTTAACCCTAACACTAACACTAACAATAACCCTAACACTAACCCTAAACTTCAACCTAAACATAACCCTCACCCTAACCGTAACACTCACCCTCACCTTCACCCTCACCATAACTCTAATCCTAAACCTAACAATAACAGTAATCCTAACCCTCAACCTAACCCTAACCATAACCCTAACACTAATGCTAACCCTCAACCTCACCCTAACTCTAATCCTAACCCTAATCCTCACCCTAACCCTAATCCTACCCTCAACTTAAACCTAACCTTCATCCTAACCCTCACCCTCACCCTAACCCTAACCCTAAAGCTCACCCAAACACTAACCCTAACCATCACCCTCACCCTAGCCCTCACCCTAACCCTAATTCTAACCCTAATCCTCAACCTAACCCTCACCCTAACCCTAAATCTAACCCTCATGGTAATCCTAACCCTAACCTTCACCTAAACCCTAACCCTCACCCTCACCCTCATCCTAACCCTAAGCCTAAACCACACCCTAACCCGAACCCTCACACTCACCCTAAATCTAACCCTAATCCTCATCCTCACACTCACGTTCACTCTAACCCTAATCCTACTCCTAACCCTAATCCTAACCCTCACCCTCAGCCTAACCCACATCTTTACCCTTACCGTCACACCCACGTTAACCCGCACCATAACCCTAACCCTCACCCTCACCCTAAATGTACCCCTAAACCTCACCCTCTCCCTAACCCTAACTCTAACCCTAACCCTAACACTAAACCTCACTCTAACCCTAATCCTAACCCTTACCCTCACCCTAACCATAACCCTCACCCTAACCCTAACCATCAACCTAACACTTACCCTCACCCTAACACTAACCCTAACCCTAACACTAACCCTCACACTAACCCTAACCCTCACCCTAATCCTAAACCTCACCCTAACCCTATCCCTAACCCTCATCCTCTCCCTAAACCTCACACTAACCCTAACACTAATCCTCAATCTAACCCTCACCCTAATCCTAACCTAACACTAATCCTTACCCTAACCCTAAACCTAACCCTAACACTCACCCTTATCTTAACCCTCAACCTCAGCTTAAACCTCATCTTTACCCTTACCATCATAATTACCCTAACCCTCACCCTAACGCTATACCTCATCCTAACACTCACCCTAACCATAAACCTAACCATCACCCTAACCCTAACCCTCACACTCAACCTCATGCTCAGCCTAACCCTAAGACTAAGCCTAAGCCTAAACCTAACCCTCAACCTCACCTTCACCCTCACCCTAATCCTAACCCTAACCCTAACCTTAACCCTAAAACTCAACCTAAACCTCACTCTAACCTTAACCCTAAAACTAACCCTAACCCTAACCTTCGACCTAACCCTATAACTAACCCTAAATCTAACCCTAAACCTCACCCTCACCCTAACCCTAATCCTAACCCTAACCCTAAACCTCACCCTAACCCTAGCCCTCACCCTCACCCTCACCCTCACCCTCACCATAACTCTAACCCTAACCCTAACAATAACTCAAATCCTAACCCTCAACCTAACCCCAACCCTAATTGTAATCCTAACACTCACCCTCTTGCTAACCCTAATCCTAACCGTAACCCTCACCCTAACCCTAATCCTCACCCTCACTCTAACCCTAACCCTCAACCTAACCCTCACCCCAACCCTAATCCTAACCCTAAAACGTAACCTAACACTAACCCTAACCCTCACCCTCAACCTAGCCCTCACCGTAACCCTAATGCTAAACCTAATCCTCATCCTTACCCTCACCCTAACCCTAAACTTAACCCTCACCCTAACCCTAACCATAACGCTAAACCTCACGCTCCCCTTAACTCTAAGCCTCACCCTAACCCTAAACATAAACGAACCCTAACACTCACCCTAACCCTAAACCTAACCCTCCCCCTCACCCTCACCCTCACCCTCAGCCTGACCCTAAGCGTAACTGTAACCCTCACACTCACCCTAACCCTTACCCTAAACCTAATCCTAACCTTAACTCTAACCCTCACCCTCAGGCTCACCGAAACCCTAACTCTAACCTAAACCTCACTCTCACCCTAACCCTAACCATAACCATAACCTTAAACCTCACTCTCACACTCATCCTAGACTTTAGCCTAATCCTAATCCTAACCCTAACCCTCATCCTAACCCTCGCCCTAACCCTAACCCTCACCCTCAACCTCACCCTCAGCCTAACCTAAGCCTATCCCTAAACCTAAACATAACACACACACTCCCCCTCACTCTAACCTTAATCCTATACCTAACCCTAACCCTAAGCCTAACCCTTCCCCTAACTCTCACCCTAACCCTAAAACTATCCCTTACCATAACCCTCAACCTAAACCTCACCCTAACCCTAACTCTAAACCTAAACCTCACCCTCACCCTAACCCTAACTCTAACCCTAATCCAAATGCTAAACCTCACCCTAACACTAAGCCTAACCCTAATCCACACCCTAACACTAAGCCTAATCCTAAGCCTAACCCTAACCCTAACTCTCACACTCACCCTAAATCTAACCCTAAACCTCACCCTAACCCTAACCCTCACCCTCAACCTCAGCTTGACCCTAAGCCTGTCCTTAACCCTAACCCTAACCCTAACCCTATACTGCACCCTAACACTAATCCTAATCCTACTGTAATCCTAACCCTAACCCTCACTCTCAACCTAACCCTCACCTTAAGCCTAACCCTAACATTAATCCTAACCCTAACCCTCGCCCTCAGCCTCAACCTAACCCTAACACTAACACTAAAACTCACACTAACCCTAACCCTATCCCTAAACCTCATCCTAGACCTAAACCTAAACCTCATCCTCACCCTCACCATAACCTTAACCCTAACCATAACACTAACAATAACCCTAACACTAACCCTAAACTTCACCCTAAATATAACCCTCACCCTAACCCTAACCCTCACCCTAACCCTTACACTCACCCTAACACTAACCCTAACCCTAACACTAAACCTCACACTAAACCTAACCATCACCCTAACCATAAACCTCACCCTAAATCTAACCCTAAACCTCAATCTCTCGCTAGACCTCACCCTAACCCTAACCCTCATCCTCACCTTAAACTTCACACTAACCCTAACGCTAATCCTCAATCTAACACTCACCCTCACCCTAACCCTAACCCTAACCCGCACCCTTACTGTAACACTTAAACTCAGCCTAACCCTGACCTTTACCCTTACCGTCACCCCCACCCTAACCCTCACTCTAACCCTAAACCTCACCCTAACCCTAACTCTCCCCCTAAACCTCACCCTCACTCTAACCCTAACTCTAACCCTAACCCTAACACTAACCCTCACCATAACCCTAACCCTAACCATCACCCTAACCCTAATCCTCACCCCCAACGTCACCCTCAGCTTAACCCTAAGCATAAGCCTAACCCTACCCCTAAAACTCACATTCACCCTCACCCTCACCCTAATCCTAAACCTAACGCTAACCCTAACCCTAAACCTCAACCTAACCCTCAACCTAACCTTAATCCTAACACTTACCCTAACCCTAACCCTCGACTTAACCCTCCATCTAAACCTAAATCTGACCATAAACCTCACCCTCACACTAACCCTAATCCTAACGCTGACCCTAAACCTCACCCTAACCGTAACACTCACCCTCACCATAACTCTAACCCTAAACCTAACAATAACAGTAATCCTAACCCTCAACCTAACCCTAACCGTAACCCTTACACTAATGCTAACACTCAACCTCACCCTAACCGTAATCCTAACCCTAACCCTAATCCTCACCCTCACCCTAACCCTAACCTTCATCCTAACTCTCACCCTCACCCTAACCCTAACCCTAAAACTCACCCAAACACTAACCCTAACCGTCACCCTCACCCTAGCCCTCACCCTAACCCTAATTCTAACCCTAATCCTCAACCTAACCCTCACCCTAATCCTAAACCTAAGCCTCATGGAAACGGTAACCCTAACCCTCACCTTAACCCAAACCCTCACACTAACCCTCAACCGAACCCTAAGCCTAAACCACACCCTAACCTGAACGCTCACACTCATCCTAAATCTAGCCCTAATCCTCATCCTCACACTCACGGTCACCCTAACCCTAATCCTACTCCTAACCGTAATCCTAACCCTCACCCTCAGCCTAACCCTCACCTTTACCCTTATCATCACCCCCACACTAACTCGCACCCTAACCCTAACCCTCACCCTCACCCTAAATGTACCCCTAAACCTCACCCTCTCCCTAACCCTAACTCTAACCCTAACCCTAACACTAAACCTCACTCTAACCCTAATCCTAACCCTTACCCTCACCCTAACCATAACCCTCACCCTAACCCTAACCATCACCCTAACACTTACCCTCACCCTAACACTAACCCTAACCCTAACACTAACCCTCGCACTAACCCTAACACTCACCCTAATCCTAAACCTCACCCTAACCCTAACCCTAACCCTCATCCTCATCCTAAACCTCACACTAACCCTAACCCTAATCCTCAATCTAACCCTCATCCTAACCCTAACCTAACCCTATTCCTTTCCCTAACCCTAAACCTAACCCTAACCCTCACCCTTATCTTAACCCTCAACCTCAGCCTAAACCTCATCTTTACCCTTACCATTATCATCACCCTAACCCTCACCCTAACCCTAAACCTCATCCTAACCCTCACCCTAACTGTAAACCTAACCATCACCCTAACACTAACACTCACCCTCAACCTCATGCTCAGCCTAACCCTAAGCCTAAGCCTAAGCCTAACCCTAACCCTCAACCTCACCCTGATCCTAACCCTAATCCTAACCCTAACCCTAAACCTCAACCTAACCCTCATTCTAACCTTAAGCCTAAAACTAACCCTAACCATAACCCTCGACTTAACCCTCCAACTAACACTAAATCTAACCCTAAACCTCAATCTCACCCTAACCCTAATCCTAACCCTAACCCTAAACCTCACCCTAACCCTAACCCTAACCCTCACCCTCACCCTCAACCTCACCCTCACCATAACTCTAACCCTAACCCTAACAATAACACTAATCCTAAACCTAAACCTAACCCTAACACTAACTCTAACTGTAATCCTAACACTCACCCTCTTGCTAACCCTAATTCTAACCCTAACCCTCACCCTACCCCTAACAATATCCCTCAACCAAACCCTAAACCTCATGCTCCCCATAACTCTAACCCTCACCCTAACCCTAAACATAAACGAACCCTAACTCTCATTCTAACCCTAACCCTAAACCTCACCATCACCCTCACCCTCAGCCTGACCCAAAGCATAACCGTAACCCTCAAACTCACCCTAACCCTTACCCTAAACCTAATCCTAACCCTAACTCTAACTTTCACCCTCAGCCTCACCCTAACCATAAATCTAACCCTAAACCTCACCCTCACCCTCACCCTAACCATAACCATAACCTTAAACTTCACCCTCACACTCATCCTAGACCTTACCCTAACCCTAATCCTAACCCTAACCCTCATCCTAACCCTCCCCCTAACCCTAACCCTCACACTCAACCTCACCCTCAGCCTAACACTAAGCCTATCCCTAAACCAAAACCTAACACACAACTCCCCCTCACTCTAACACTAATCCTATCCCTAACCCTAACCCTAACCCTAACTCTTCCCTTAACTCTCACCCTAACCCTAACCCTAAAATTAACCCTTACCATAACCCTCAACCTAAACCTCACCCTAACCCTAACTCTAACCCTAAAACTCACCCTCACCCTAACCCTAACTCTAACCCTAACCCAAACCCTAAACCTCACCCTAACACTAACCCTAACCCTAATCCACACCCTAACTCTCAGCCTAATCCTAAGCCCAACCCTAATGCTAACCCTCAGACTCACCCTAACCCTAAGCCTAAACCTCACCCTAACCCTAACCCTGACCCTCAACCTCAGCTTAACCCTAAGCCTGTCCCTAAACCTAACACTCAGGCTTACCCTAACATTAACCCTAATCCTACTCCTAAGCCTAACCCTAACCCTCACCCTCAACCTAACCCTCACCTTAAGCCTAACCCTAACATTAATCCTAACCCTAACCCTCACCCTCAGCCTCACCCTCACAGTAAACTTAACCTTAACCCGAACCCTAACAATAACCCTAAACTTCATCCTAACCCTCACCCTAACCATAACCCTCACCCTAACCCAAACCCTCACCCTAACTCTTAACCTAACCCTAACACTAACCCTAACCCTAACACTAACCCTCACCTAACACAAACCTTAAATCTAACCCTAAACCTCTCCCTCAACCTAACCCTAATCCTAAGCCTAACTGTAAACCCCACCCTAACCCTAACCCTATCACAAACCCTAACTCTAACCCTAAACATCACTATCAACCTAACCCTAATTCTAACCATAAACCTAAACCTAAACCTCATCCTAAACCTAACCCTAAACTTCACCCTCATCCTCACTAAAACCTAAACCCTAACCCTAATCCTAACCATAAACCAAACCCTAACCCTCACCCTAACACTTACCCTAACCCTAACACTAAACCTCACACTAACCCTAACCATCACCCTAAACCCAAACCTCACGCTAACCGTATCCCTAAACCTCACCCTCACCCTAGCCATCACCCTCACTCTAAACCTCATCCTCACCCTAACCCTCACTCTCACCCTAACCCTCACCCTCAGCCTAATCTTAACCCTAATCCTAATCCTAAGCATAATCCTCACCATAACCTTAAACCTCACCCTAACCGTAACCATTAACATAACACTAACCCTAAACCTAACCCTCACCCTAACCCTAACCCTAAACCTAACACTAACCCTAACAATAACCCTCAAGCTCAGCCTCACCCTAACCCTAAATCTAACCCTAAACTTCACTCTCACCCTAACCGTAACCATAAACCTCACCCTAAACCTCACCCTAAAACTCACCCTCAACCTAGCCCTTGCCCTAACCCTAATGCTAACCCTATCCCTCATCCTAACCCTAACCCTCACCCTAACCCTAAACCTCACCCTCAACTTCACCCTCTGCCTAACCCTAAGCCTAACCCTAGACCTAACCCTAACACACATACTCATCTTCACACTAACCCTAATCCTATCCCTAAACCTAATCATAACCATAACCCTCCCTCTAACTCTCAAACTAACACTAACCCTATCCATTACCCTAACCCTAACTCTAACCCTAAACCTCACTCTCAGCCTAACCCTAACTCTAACCCTAACCCTAAGCCTAACCCTCAACCTCACCTTTACCGTAACCGTAACCCTAAACCTAAACCTAACAATAACCCTATTCCTAACCCTAACCCTCACCCTAAACATAACTCGCACCCTAACCCATACCCGCACCCTAACACTTACTCTCACCCTAACACTAACCCTAACCCTAACACTAACCCTCACACTAACCCTAACACTAACCCTATACCTCAACATAACCCTCACCCTCAACCTAACCCTAACACTACCCCTAAACCTAACCGTCACTCTAACTCTCCACCTAACCCTATATCTAAACCTCACCCTCACCCTAACCCTAACCCTCATCCTAACCCTAACACTCACCCTAACCCTAACACTAACCCTAACCCTAACACTAACACTCACACTAACCCTAATCATCACCCTAACGCCAAACCTCAAGCTAACCCTATCCCTAACCCTCAACTTCACCCTAGCCCTCACTCTAACCCTAACCCTCATCCTCACCCTAACCCTCACTCTCACTCTCACCCTCAGCCTAACCCTAACCCTAATCCTAGTCCTAACCCTAACCCTCACCCTAATCGTAACCCTCACCCTAACCCTAACCCAAACCCTAACACTAACCCTAACCCTAAACCTAACCATAATCCGCAGCCTCAGCCTCACCATATACCAAACCCTAACCCTAACCCTCACCCTAACTCTAAGCCTAAACCTAAGCCTAACCCTAACCCTCACACTCACCCTCACCATAACCCTAATCCTAAAACTAACCCTATCCATAACCCTAGCCCTCTCCCTAACCCTCACCCTAGCCCTCACCCTTACCCTAATCCTAACCCTAAAACTCATCCTAACCTTCACCCTAACCCTAATTCTAACACTAACCCTAACTCTAACCCTCAACGTCAGCCTAACCCTAACCCTAAATCTAACCCTAAATCTCACCCTCACCCTAACCCTAACCCTAACCCTAACCCTAAACCTCACGCTAATCCTAACCCTAAACCTCACCCTCACCCTAGCCCTCACCTTAACCCTAATCCTAACCCTAAACCTCTTCCTAGCCCTCACCCTAACACTAATCCTAAACCTCACCATCACCCTAACCATAATCCTAACCCTAACCATCAACCTAAACCTAACCATCACCCTCACCGTAACCCTTACTCTAACCCTCACCCTAACCCTAAACTTAACCCGAACCTTAACTCTAACCCTAACCCTAACATTAAACCACACCCTAACCCTAACCTTCAACCTTACCGTAACCCTCACCTTCAGCCAAACCCTCACTTTTACCCTTACCGTCACCCCTACCCTAACCCTCACCCTAACCCAAACACTCACCCTAACCCTCACCCTAAAACTAACTCTACGCCTAAACCTCACCCTCACCCAAACCATAACTCTAACCCTAACCCTAACACTAAACCTCACCTTAACCCTAACTCTAACCCTCAAAGTAACCCTAACCTTCACCCTCAACCAAACCCTCAGCCTAAACCTAATGCTAACCCTAACCCTAAACTTAACCCTCACACTCACCCTAACCCTAACCATAATCCTAATCCTAACCCTAACCCTAACCCTCACCCTCACCCTCAGCCTCACTCTAACCCTAATTCTAACCCTAAACCTCATCTTCACCCTAACCCTAATCCTAACCCTCACCCTCACCCTCACCGAAAACCTAAACCTAACCCTAACCCTAACCCTAACTCTAACCTCCCCCTAACTCTCAACCTAACACTAACACTAACTCTAACCCTAAACCTCACGGTAACCCTAACTCTAACACTAACCTTCATCCTAACCCTCACCCTAACCCTAACTCCACCCTAAACCTCACCCTCACCCTAACCCTAACTCTAACCCTAACCCTAATACTGAACCTCACCCTAACCCTAACCCTAACCCTCAACCTAACAATAACTCTCACCCTAACCCTAACCCTCAGCCTAACCCTCATTCTCACTCTAAACCTCACACTAACCCTAACCCTAATCCTCAATCTAACCCTCACCCTAACCCTAACTCTAGCCCTTAATCTAACCCTAAACCTAACCCTAACGCTCACCCTTATCTTAACCCTCACCTCAGCCTAAACTTCACCATTACCCTTACCATCATCCTCACCCTAAAAATCCCCCTAACCCTAAACCTCATACTAACTCTACCATTACTTGTAAACCTAACCATCACCCTAACCCTAACACTCACCCTCAACCTCACACTCAGCCTAACACTAAGAATAAGCCTTACACTTACCCTAACCCTCACCCTAGCCCTCCCCCAAACCCTAATCTTAACCCTAACCCTCATCCAAACCCTCAACCTAACCCTAACACTAACCCTCACCCACAACCTCACACTAACCCTAATTCTAACCCTAACCCTCAAATTAACCCTAAACCTCACCCTCACTGTAACCCTTACCCTAACGCTCACCCTAACCCTAAACTTAACACGAACCCTAACGCTCACCCTAAACAAAACCCTAACCCTCACCCTAACCCTAACCCTAAATCTTACCCTTACCATAACCCTCACCCTAAACCTAATCCTAAAATTAACCCTCATCCTAACCCTCCCCCTAACCCTAATCCTAACATTAACCCTCACCCTCAACCTGACCCTCAGCCTAACCCTAAGCCTAACCCTAAACCAAACCCTAACACACACACTCACCCTCATCCTAACCCTAATCTTAAACTTAACCCTAACCCTAACCCTCCCCCTAACTCTCACCTTACCCTAACACTAACACTAACCCTCATCCTAACCCTCACCCTAACCCTAACTCCACCCTAAACCTCAACCTCACCTTAACCCTAACTCTAACCCTAACCCTAACACTGAACCTCACCCTAACCCTAAGCCTAACCCTCAACCTAACAATAACTCTCACCCTAACCCTCACCTTCACCCTAACCCTCATCCTCACTCTAAACCTCACACTAACCCTAACCCTAATCCTCAATCTAACCCTCACCCTAACCCTAACTCTAGCCCTTAATCTAACCCTAAACCTAACACTAACGCTCACCCTTATCTTAACCCTCACCCTCAGCCTAAACCTCACCATTAGCCTTACCATCATCCTCACCCTAAAATCCTCCAAACACTAAATCTCATACTAACTCTAACACTAACTGTAAACCTAACCATCACCCTAACCCTAACCCTCACTCTCAACCTCACACTCAGCCTAACACTAAGACTAAGCCTTACACTTACCCTAACCCTCACCCTCAACCTAGCCCTAACCCTAACCCTAATCTTAACCCTAAACCTCATCCTAACCATCACCGTAAACCTAACCCTAACCCTCATCCACAACCTCACACTAACCCTAATCCTAACCCTAACCCTCAACCTAATCCTAAACCTCACCCTCAGTGTAACCCTTACCGTAACGCTCGCCCTAACCCTATACTTAACCCAAACCTTAACGCTCACCCTAAACAAAACCCTAACCCTCACCCTTACCCTAACCCTAAACCTTACCCTCACCCTAACCCTAATCCTAACCTTAACCCTCATCCTAACCCTCCCCCTAAACCTAATCCTAACCCTAAACCTAACCCTAACCCTCACCCTCAACCTCACCCTCAGCCTAACCCTAAGCCTAACCCTAAACCAAACCCTAACACACACACTCACCCTTATCCTAAACCTAATCTTAAACTTAACCCTAACCCTAACCCTCCCCCTAACTCTCACCTTACCCTAACACTAACACTAACCCTCATCCTAACCCTCACCCTAACCCTAACTCCACCCTAAACCTCAACCTCACCTTAACCCTAACTCTAACCCTAACCCTAACACTGAACCTCACCCTAACCCTAAGCCTAACCCTCAACCTAACAATAACTCTCACCCTAACCCTCACCTTCACCCTAACCCTCATCCTCACTCTAAACCTCACACTAACCCTAACCCTAATCCTCAATCTAACCCTCACCCTAACCCTAACTCTAGCCCTTAATCTAACCCTAAACCTAACACTAACGCTCACCCTTATCTTAACCCTCACCCTCAGCCTAAACCTCACCATTAGCCTTACCATCATCCTCACCCTAAAATCCTCCAAACACTAAATCTCATACTAACTCTAACACTAACTGTAAACCTAACCATCACCCTAACCCTAACCCTCACTCTCAACCTCACACTCAGCCTAACACTAAGACTAAGCCTTACACTTACCCTAACCCTCACCCTCAACCTAGCCCTAACCCTAACCCTAATCTTAACCCTAAACCTCATCCTAACCATCACCGTAAACCTAACCCTAACCCTCATCCACAACCTCACACTAACCCTAATCCTAACCCTAACCCTCAACCTAATCCTAAACCTCACCCTCAGTGTAACCCTTACCGTAACGCTCGCCCTAACCCTATACTTAACCCAAACCTTAACGCTCACCCTAAACAAAACCCTAACCCTCACCCTTACCCTAACCCTAAACCTTACCCTCACCCTAACCCTAATCCTAACCTTAACCCTCATCCTAACCCTCCCCCTAAACCTAATCCTAACCCTAAACCTAACCCTAACCCTCACCCTCAACCTCACCCTCAGCCTAACCCTAAGCCTAACCCTAAACCAAACCCTAACACACACACTCACCCTTATCCTAAACCTAATCTTAAACTTAACCCTAACCCTAAACCTCCCCCTAACTCTCACCCTAACCCTAACACTAACACTAACCCTATCCCAAACCCTCAACCTAACCCTCACACTGATTCTAACCCTAAACCTCACCCTCACACTAAACCTCACCCTAAGCCTAAACCTAACCCTCATCCTGACCCTCACTGTAACCGTAAAATTAAACCGAACCCTAACAATAACTCTAAACCAATTTCTAAACCTCAGCTTAACCATAACCCTCACCCTAACCCAAACCCTCACCATAACCCTTAGCCTCACCCTAAAACTAAACCTAACGCTAACACTAACCCTCAACCTAACACTAACCCTAAATCTAACCCTAAACCTCACCCTCAACCTAACACTAACCCTAACCCTAACCGTAAACCCCACTCTAACCCTAACCCTAACCCTCACCTGCACCCTCAACCTCACTGTAACTCTAAACCTAACCCTAACAATAACACTAATCCTAACCAGAACCATCACCCTAAGTCTAAACCTCACCCTCATGCTCGGCCTAAGCCTAAGCCTAAGCCTAACCCTAACCCTAAACCTCACCCTAACCCTAACCCTATCACAAACCCTAACTCTAATCCTAAAACTCACTGTCCCCCTAACCCTAATTCTAAGCCTAACCCTAAACCTTAACCTCAACCTAACCATAACCGTAACCCTCACCCTCACCCTCACCTTAACCCTAAGCCTAACCCTAACCGTAACAATAACCTTAAACATAACCCTAACCCTCACCCTAACCATAACCCTCAACCTAACCCTAACTCTCACCCTAACACTTTGCCTAACCCTAAAAATAACCTTCACTTAACATTAATCCTCACCCTAACCGAAACCCTAACCCTAAACCTCACCCTAACCCTAACGCTAACCCTAATCCTAAACCTCACACTCACCCTCACTCTAACCCTAATCCTAAACCTAACCCTATCCCTAATCCTAACCCTCACCCTAACCCTCAGCCTATCCCTCACCCTTAGACTTATCCTAACCCTAAACCTCAACCTAACTCTCAACCTCACCCTAAACCTAACCCTAACCCTCACCGGAACCCTCACCCTTACCCTCACCCTCATGCTCGGCCTAAGGCTAAGCCTAACCCTAACCCTAACCCTCAAACTAACCCTAACTCTAACCCTAACCCTAAACCTAAACCTCATCCTAACCCTAACCCTAATCATCGCGCTCACCCTCACAGTAACCGTAACCCTACCCCTAAACCTAATAATAAACCTAACCCTAACCCTAACCCTCACCCTAACCATAACCCTCACCCTAACCTTAACTCTCACCCTAACACTTACCCTCACCCTAACCCTAACCCTAGGAACCCTCACACTCACCCTAGCTTTCACCCTAACCCTAACCCTCATCCTCACCCTAAACCTCATACTAACCCTAACATGAATCCTCAATCTAACCCTCAACCTCACCTTAACGCTAACACTAACCCTAAACCGAACCCTAACCTTCACCCTTACCGGAAACTTCACCCTCAGTCTAACCCTCACCTTTACCCTTACCGTCACCCTCAGGCTAACCTGCACCCTAACCCTAACTCTCATCCTAACCCTAAATGTACCCCTGAACCTCACCCTCACCATAAGCCTAAGTCTAACCCTAACCCTAAAACTAAACCTCACCCTACCCCTCACCCTAAACCTAAAGCTCATCCTAACCCTCACCCTAACTGTAAACCTAACCATCACCCCAACCCCAACCCTCTCTCTCAACCTCATGCTCAGCCTAATCCTAAGCCTAATCCTAACCCTTACCTAACCCTCACCCTCACCCTAGCCCTCACCCTAACATTAATCCTAATCCTAACCATCATCCTAAACCTCACCCTAACCCTAACCTTAACCATCACCCTAAACCTAATCCTCAACCCCACCCTCACTCTCAGCCTAACCCTAAGCCTAAGCCTAACCCTAATCCTATCCCTCACACTCAACCTCACCCTCACCTTTATCCTAACACTAACCCTAACCAAAAGCCTAAACCTCAACCTAACCCTCACCCTAACCTTAACCCTAAAAGTAACCCTAAACCTCAACCTAGGCCTAACCCTCCAACTAACCCTAAATCTAACCCTAAACCGCACCCTCCCCCTAACCCTACTCCTAAACCTAACTATAAACCTCACCATAACCCTAACCCTAACCCTCACCCTCACCATAACTCTAACCCTAACGCTAACAATAACACTAATCCTAACCCTAATCCTAACCCTATTCCTAACCCTAATGCTAACACTCACCCTCAAACTAACCCTAATCCTAACCCAAACCCTCATCCTAACCCTAATCCTCACCCTCACTATAACCCTAACCCTCAACCTAATTCTCACCCTAATCCTAACCCTAACCCTAAACCTTAATCTAATACTAACCCTAACCCTCACTCTCACCCTAGCCCTCACCCTAACCATAATCCTAACCCTAATCCTCATACTTACCCTCACCCTAGCCCTAACCTTAACCCTCACTTTAACCTTAACACTAACACTAACTCTCAACCTAACCTTAACCCTCACGCTCACCATAACCCTAACCCTAACCCTGACCCTAACCCTAACCCTCACACTCACCCTATACCTAACTCTCACCCCCACCCTCACCCTCAGTCTAACCCTAACCCTAAACCTAACCCTAACCATATCGCTCACACTCACCCTAACCCTTACCCTAAACTTAATCCTAACCCTAAGCCTAACCCTCACACTCAAACTTACCCTCAACCTATCCCTAAATCTAACACTAACACTAAACCTAACCCTCAAACTCAGGCTCACCCTAGCCCTAACTCTAACCCTAAACCTCTCCCTCTCCCTAACCCTAACACTAACCCTAACCCTAAACTTCAACCTAACCCTAACCCTAAACCTCACCCTCACCCTAGCCTTCAACCTAACCCTAATCCTAACACTAACCCTCATCCTAACCCTCAACCTAACACTAAACCTAACCCTCACCGTCACTCTCAACCTAAACCTATTCCGAACCCTAACCCTCAACCTAAATCTAACCCTCACCCTCACCGTAACCCTTACCCTAACCCTCAACCTAACCCAAAACTTAAGCTGAACCCTAACTCTCACTCTTACCCTACCCTCACCCCAAACCTAAACCTAAACCTCACCCTCACCCTAGCCCTCACCCAACCCTAAACCTAACCATAACCCTCTTCCTAACCCTCCCCCTAACTCTTACCCTAACGTTCACCCTAACCCTAACCCTAACCCTCAAACTCACGCTCAGCCTAACCCTAACCCTAATCCTAAACCTAACACTAACACACACACTCACCCTCACCCTAACCCTAATCCTAACCCTAACCCTCATCCTAACCCTCAACATAACCCTAACCCTCATCCTAACCCTAACCCACACCCTCATGCTCAGCCTAATCCTAATCCTAACCCTAAACCAAACCCTCACACTCACCCTAATCCTAATCCTATAACTCACCCTAACCCCAACCCTAATCCTCAACCTCAGCCTAACCCTAAGCCTATCCCTAACCCTAACCCTCACACTCACCATAAACCTAACACTAATCCTACTCCTAAAACTAACCCTAACCCTCACCCTCAACCTAACCCTCACCTTAAGCATAACCCTAACATTTATACTAACGCTAAACCTCAACCTCAGCCTCACCCTAACCCTAACTCTAACACTAAACCTCACCCTAACACCAACCCTAAATCTAACCCTAAACCTCACCTTCAACCTAACCCTAACCCTAACCCTAAACGTCAACCCCACCCTCACCCTCACCGTAACCATAACCCTAACGCTAACCCTAACAATAAACTTAACCATAACCCTAACCCTCACCCTAACCATAAACGTCACCTTAACCCTAACCCTCACCCTAACACTTAGCCTAACCGTAACAATAATCCTAACCCTAACAGTAACCCTCACACTAGCCCTAACCATTACCCTAACCCTAAACCTCACGCTAACCCTATCCCTAACCCTCACCAAACACTAGCCCTCACCCTAAACCGAACCCTCATCCTCACCCTAACCCTCAGCCTCACCCTAACTTTCAGCCTAAACCTAATCCTAAATCTACACATAACCCTCACCCTAACCCTCACCCTAACCCTAACACTAAACCTAACACTAACCCTAACACTAACTCTCACCCTCAGCCTCACCCTAACCCTAACTCTAACCCTAAACCTCACCCTCACCCTAACCCTATCCCTAACCATAAAACTCACCTTAACGCTAACGCTAAACTTCACCCTCACCCTAGGCCTTGCCCTAACCCTAATCCTAACCCTATACCTCATCCTAAACCTCCCCCTAACAAAACCCTAACCTAACCATCATCCTCCCCCTCAGCCTAAATCTAAGCCGAACCCTAGACCTAACCCTAAATAACACACTGACCCTCACCCTAACCCTAACCCTAATCCTATCCCTAACCCTAACACTAACCCTTACCCTCACCCTAACTCTCACACTAACCCTAACCCTAACCGTCACCCTAACGCTAACTCTAACCCTAAACCTCACCCTCACCCTTACCCTAACTCTAACCCTATCCTAAACCCTAAACCTCAACCTAACCCTAAACCTAACCCTCACACTCACCTTCACCGTAACCGTAACCCTAAACTTAAACCTAACAATAAACCTAACGCTAACCCTAACCCTCACCCTAAACATAAACATCACCCTAACCCATAACCTCACCCTAACACTTACCCTCACCCTAACACTAACCCGAACAGTAACATAACCGTCACACTAACCCTAACCCTAACCCTAAACCTAAACCTCAACCTAACCCTCACACTCAACCTAAACCTAACACTAACCCTAACCCTAACCCTCACCCTAACCCTCACCCTAACCCTATATCTAAACCTCTCCCTCACCCTAAACCTAACCCTAACCCTAACCCTAACACTAACACTAACCCTAAACCTAACCCTAAACCTAACACTAATCCTCAGCCTCAACATCACCCTAACCCAAACCCTAACCCTAACCCTCATCCTAACTCTAAGCCTAACCCTAACCCTAATCCTAACCCTCACAGTCACCCTCACCCTAACCCTAATCCTAAACCTAACCCTATCCCTAACCCAAACCCTCACCCTAACCATCAGCCTAGCCCTAACCCTTAAACTTATCCTAACAGTAAACCTCAACCTAACTCCCAACCTACCCCTAAACCTAACCCTAACCTCACCCGAACACGAACACGAACCCTCACCCTCATGCTCGGCCGAAGCCTAAGCCTAAGCCTAAGCCTAACCCTAACCCTGACTCTAACCCTAACTCTAACCCTAACCCTAAACCTAAACCTCATCCTAACCCTAACCCTATTCCTCACCCTCACCCTCACAGTAACCGTAACCCTACCCCTAAACCTAACAATAAACCTAACCCTAACCCTAACCCTCACCCTCACCCTCACACTCACAATAACTCTAACCCTAACCCTAACAACACTAATCCTAACCCTAAACCTAAACCTAACCCTCACCCTAAAACTAATGCTAATACTCACCCTCAAGCTAACCTTAATCATAACCCTAACCCTAACCCTAATCCTCACCCTCACTGTAACCCTAATCCTCAACCTAATCCTCACCCTAACCCTAACACTAACCCTAAACCTTAATCTTACACGAACCCTAACCCTCAACCTCACCGTAGCCCTCAACCTAACCCTCATCCTAACCCTAATCCTCATCCTTACCCTCACCCTAATGCTAACCTTAACCCTCACCCTAACCCTAAGACTAACACTAACTCTCAACCTAACCCTAACCCTCACGCTCACTGTAACCCTAACCCTAACCCTCACCCTAACCCTAACCCTCACACTCACCCTTAACCTAACCCTCACCCCAGCCCTCACTCTCAGTCTAACCCTAAGCCTAACCCTAACCCTAACCATATCGCTCACACTCACCCTAACCCTTACCCTAAACCTAATCCTAACCCTAAGCCTAACCCTCACACTCAACTTAACCCTCACCCTAAACCTAAATCTAACACTAACACTAACCCTAAACCTCAAACTCAGCCTCCCCCTAACCCTAACACTAACCCTAAACCTTACACTCACCCTAACCCTAACACTAACCCTAACCCTAAACCTCACCATAACTCTAACCCTAAACCTCACCCTCACCCTAGCCCTCACCCTAACACTAATCCTAACCCTAACCCTCAACCTAATCCTCACCCTAACACTAAACTTAACCCTCACCGTCACCCTCACCCAACCCCTAATCCGAACCATAATCCTCACCCTCAGCCGCACGCTAACCCTAACTCTAACACTAAACTTCACCCTAAAACTAACCCTAAATCTAACCCTAAACCTCACCCTCAACCTAACACTAACCCTAACTCTAACGGTAAACCCCACCCTAACCCTAACCCTAACCCTCACCTGCACCCTCACCCTCACTGTAACTCTAACCCTAACCCTAACAATAACACTAATCCTAACCAGAACCATCACCCCAACCCTAACCCTCACCCTCATGCTCAGCCTAAGCCTAAGCATAAGACTAACCCTAACCCTCACCCTAACCCTAACCCTATCATAAACACTAACTCTAACCCTAAACCTCACTGTCACCCGAACCCTAATCCTATCCTTAACCATAAACCTAAACCTCATCCGAACCCTAACCGTAACCCTCACCATAACCCTAAGCTTAACCCTAACAATAACCTTAACCATAACCCTAACCCTCACCCTAACTATAACCCTCACCCTAACCCTAAACCTCACCCTAACACTTACCCCAACCCTAAAAATAACCCTAAACCTAACACTAACCCTCACACTAACCCTAAACATCACCCTAACCCTAAACCTTACGATAACCCTATCCTTAACCCTCACCCAACCCTAGCCCTCACCCTAACCCTAACCCTCATCCTCACCCTAACCCTCACCCTCACCCTCACCCTCAGCCTAAACCTAACCCTAAACCTAAGCCTAACCCTGACCCTAAACCTCACCCTAACCCTAACCGTAAACCTAACACTAACCCTAAACCTAACCCTCACCCTCAGCCTCACCCTAACCCTAACTCTAACCCTAAACCTCACCCTCACCTTAATCCTTACCCTAATCATAAACCTCACCCTAACTCTAACCATAAACCTCAACCTCACCCTAGCCCTTAACTGTCATCCTAACACTCCCCCTAAACCTAACACTAACCCTAACCCTAACCCTAACCATCACCCTCACCTTCAGCCTAAACCTAAGCCTAACCCCAGAACTAACCCTAACAAACACACGGACCCTCACACTAACCTTAACCGTAATCTTATCCCTAACCATAACACTAAGCCTTACCCTCCACTTAACTCTCTCCCTACCTAACCATAACCATCACCATAAACTTAACTCTCACCCTAAACCTCACCCTCACCCTAACCCTAACTATAACCCTAACCCAAACCCTAAACCTCAACCTAACCCTAACCCTAACCCTCACATTCACCCTCACCGTAACCGTAAACCTAAACCTAAACCTAACAATAACCCTAACCCTAACCCTAACCCTATCCATTACCGTCACCCTAACTCATAACCTCACCCGAAAACTTACCCTCTCCCTAACACTAACACTAACACTAACACTAACCCTCACAATGACCCTAACCCTAACCCTAACCCTAAACCTCAACCTAAACCTCACCCTCAACCTAAACCTAACACTACCCCTAAACTTAACCCTCACCCTAACCCACCCCCTAACACTACATCTAAACCTCACCCTCACCCTAAACCTAACACTAAACCTAACACTAATCCTCAGCCTCAATATCACCCTAACCCAAACCCTAACCCTAACACTCATCCTAACTCTAAACCTAACCCTAACCCTAATCCTAACCCTCACATTCACCCTCACCCTAACCCTAATCCTAAACCTAACCCTATCTCTAACCCTAACCCTCATCCTAAACCTCAGCCTAGCCCTCACCCTTAAACTTATCCTAACCCTAAACCTCAACCTACTTCTCAACCTAACCCTAAACCTAACCCTAACCCTCACCCGAACCCGAACCCGAAACTTCAACCTCATGCTCGGCCAAAGCCTAAGCCTAAGTCTTAGCCTAACCCTCACCCTAACCCTGACTCTAAACCTAAACCTAAACCTAAACCTCATCTTAACCCTAACCCTAATCCACACCCTCACCCTCACAGCAACCGTAACCCTACCCCGAAACCTAACAATAAACCTAACCCTAACCCTAACCCTCACCCTAACCATAACCCTCACCCTAACCTTAACCCTCACCCTAACACTTACCCTCACCCTAAACCTAACCCTAACCCTCACACTCACCCTAGCCTTCACCCTAACCCTAACCCTCATCCTCACCCTAAATCTCACTCTAAACCTAACACTAATCCTCAATCTAACCCTCACCCTCACCCTAATGTTAACACTAACCCGCACCCTAACCTTAACCTTCACCCTTACCGGAACCCTCACCCTCAGCCTAACCCTCACCTTTACCCTTACCGTCACCCCTAGGCTAACCTGCACCCTAACCCTAACCCTCATCCTAACCCTAACTGTACCCCTGAACATCATCCTCACCATAACCCTAAGTCTAACCCTAACCCTAACTCTAAACCTCAACCTAACCCTTACCCTAACCCTAAACCTCATCCTAACCCTCACCCTAACTGTAAACCTAACCATCACCCTAACCTTAACACTCACCCTCAATCTCACGCTCAGCCTACTCCTAAGCCTAAGCCTAACACTTACCCTCACCCTCACCTTCACCCTAGCCCTCACCCTAACCCTAATTCTAACCTTCACCCTCACCCTAACCCTAACCCTCATCCTCACTCTAAACCTCACACTAACGCTAATCCTAATCCTCAATCTAACAATCCCCCTGACCCTAATACTACCCCTTACTCTAAACCTAAGCCTAAACCTAACCCTCACCCTTATCTTAACCCTCACCCTCACCCTAAACCTCACCTTTACCCTTACCATCATCCTCACCCTAACCCTCACCCTAACCCTAAACCTAAACCTAACCCTAAACCTAACCCTAATCCTAACACTCACTCTCACCCTAACCAAAATCCTAACCCTAACCCTCACCCTAACATTAACCCTCACACTCACTGTAACCCTAACCTCAACCTAACCCTCAACCTAAAGCTATCCCTAACCCTAAACCTCAATCTAACACTAACCCTAACCCTCACCCTCATACTAGCCCTCCCCATAACCCTAATCCTAACCCTAATCTTCATCCTTACCCTCACCATAACCCTAAACTTAACCCTCACCCTAACCCTAATCCTAAACCTAACCTTCAACCTAACCCTAACCCTCAACCTAACCCTAACCCTCAAACTAACCTTCACCCTCAGCCTAAACCTAATCCTAATGCTAAGCCTAACCCTCACCCACAACCTAACCCTTGCTCTAACCCTAACTCTAACACTAATCCTAACACTAAACCTCACCCTAACCCTAACCCTCAACCTCAGCCTCACCCTAACCCTAACTCTAACCCTAAACTCAACTTCCCCCTAACCTTAACCCTAACCTAACCGTAAAACTCACCCTAACCCTCACCGTAAACCTCACCTGCCACTAGCCCACACCCTAACCATAATCCTAACCCTAACCCTCATCCTAACCTTCACCCTAACACTAACCTTAACACTAACCCTCACCCTATCCCTAATCCTAACCCTAACTCTCAAACTCACACTAACCCTCACCCTCACCGAAACTCTTAGCCTAACCCTAACCCTAACCCTAAACTTAACCCGAATCCTAACTCTCACACTAACCCTAACCCTAACTCTCACCCTAAACCTAATCCTCACCCTTGCCATAATCCTCACACTCAGCCTAACTGTCACGTTTACCCTTACCTTCACAACAACCCTAACCCTAACGCTAACCCTAACTCTCAACCTAACCCTCACCCTAACCCTAACTCTACCCCTAAACCTCACCCTCACTCTAACCCTAACTCTAACATTAACCCTAGCACTAAATCTCACCCTAACCCTAACCCTAACCCTTAAACTAACCCTAACCCTCACCCTCACCCTCACCGTCACCCTCAGCCTAAACCTAAGGCTAACCCTAACCCTAACCCTAACCCTCAATCTCACCCTAACCCAAACCCTAATCCTAATGCTAACAATAATCCTAACCCTCACTCTCACCCTCAGCCTCACCCTAACCCTAATTCTAACTCTAAACCTCACCCTCACCCTAACACTTAGGCTAACCCTAACCATAAACCTAACCCTAACTGTAATCCTAACCCTCCCCCTAACTCTCAGCCTAACCCTAACCATAACACTAACCCTAACCCTAAACGTCAAAGTAACCTTCACCCTAACCCTAACTCTAACCCTAATTCTCACACTCACCCTAACCCTCACTCTAACCCTAAACCAAACCCTAAACCTCGCCCTAACCCTAACCCTAACCCTCACTCTCACCGTAACTGAAACGCTAAACCTAACCCTAACAATATCCCTAACCCTTATCCTAACCCTCATCCCAACGATAACCCTCACAATAACCAAAACCCTAACAACCCTCACCATAAAACTAAACCTAACCATAACATTAACCCTCACACTAACCCTATAATCCTAACCCTAACCCTAAACCTCAACCTAACCCTCACCCTCACCCTAACCCTAACAATAACCCTATCCATGACCCTCACACTAACCATCCCCCTAACACTATATCTAACCCTAAACCTCACCCTCACCCTAACCATAATCCTAACCCAACCCTAAACCCCACCCTAACCCTAATGCTAACCCTCACCCGCACCCTCACACTCATCGTAACTCTAACCCAAACCCTAACAATAACACTAACCCTAACCATCACCCTAACCCTAATCCTCACCCCCACCCTCACCCCACCCTCACCCTTAGCCTAACTGTAAGCCTAATCCTCAGTATAAACCTCACACTCAGCCTCACCCTAAACCTAACCCTCACCCTTAACTTAACCCTCACCCTCACCTTAACCCTCACCCTCATCTTAACCCTTACCCTCAGTGTAAACCTCTTTACCCTTACCATCATCCTCACCCTAACCTCACCCGAATCCTAAACCTCATCCTAACCCTCACCCTAACAATAAACCTAGCCATCACGCTAACCCTAACCCTCACCCTCAAACTCACCCTCAGCCTAACTGGAAGCCTAAGCCTAAGCCTTACCCTAACCCTTACCCTCACCCGAGCCCTCACCCTTACCCTAATCCAAACGATCACACTAACTCTAATCCTCACCTCCATCCTCACACTCAGCCTAACCATAAGCCCAAGCCTAGCCCTAACCCTAATCCTCACCCCCACCCTCACTCTTAGCCTAACCATAAGCCTAAGCCTAATCCTCACCCTAAACCTCACACTCAGTCTCACCCTAACCCTATTCCTAAACCTAACCCTATCCCTAAACCTCGACCTAACCCTCACCCTCACACTTACCCTAACACTAACCCTAACCCTAAACCTCCCCCTATCCCTCCCCCTAACCCTAACCCTACCCATAACCCTCACCTTCAGCCTCATGCTCACCGCAAACTTAACCCTAATCATAACAATAACAATAAACCTAACGCTAAGCCTAACCCAAACCCTAACTCTAATCCTCAACCCCACCCTCACCCTCATCCTAAGCCTAAGCCAAACCATAACTCTAACCCTAAACCTAACCCTAAAACTAACCCTAATCCTCACCTCACCCTCACACTAACCCAAACCCTAACCGTAACCCTCACCCTAATTCTAAGCCTAACCCTAACCATAAACTTCACACTCACCCTCACCCTAACCCTAATCCTAAACCTAACCCTATCCCTAACCCTAGCCCAAACCCTAACCCTAACCCTAGCCCTCACCCTTACCCTAATCCTAACCCTATACCTCAATCTAAACTTCACACTAACCCGAACCCTAACCCGAACCCTAACCCTCACCCTCATGCTTGGCCTAAGCCCATGGCTAAGCCTAAGCCTAAGCCTAAACCTAACCTTAACCCTCACCCTAACACTAACGCTAACACTAAAGCTAACTCTATCCCTAAATCTCACCTTCACCCTAAGCTTAACTCTAATCCTAAGACTAAAACTAAACCTCATCCTAACCCTAACCCTAACCCTAACACTAACACTAACCATAACCCTAAACCTAACCCTAACAATAACCCTAACCCTAACCTTCACACTCACCCTAACCATAACTCTAACCCTAAAACTAACCCTCACCCAAACACTTACCTTCACCTTAACATAAACCCTAACGCTAACACTAACGCTCACACTAACCCTAAGCATCACCCTAACAGTAAACCTCATCCTAACACTAACCCTAACCCTCAAGCTCACCCTAAAACTCACACTAACCCTAACACTAATCCTCAATCTAACCCTCATCCTCATCCTAACCCTAACACTAACCCTCACCCTAACCCTAACCCTCACCATTATTGTAAACCTCACCCTCAGCCAAACCCTCAAATTTACCCTTACCCACAACCCCACCCTAACCCGCACCCTAACCCTAAACTTTACCCTAACCCTCACCCTAAACCTAACTCTACTCCTAAACCTCACCCTCACTTTAACCCTAACCCTAACCCTAACACTAAAACTAAACTTCACCCTAAACCTAACCCTAACTCTCACCCTCACACTCACTGTAAACGTATCTCTAAACCTAACCCTAACAATAACCCTAACCCTAACCTCACCCAACCATAACCCTCACTCAAAACCTAACACTCACCCTAACACTTACCCTCACCCTAACACTGACCCTAAGCCGAACACTAACCCTCACACTAACCCTAACCCTCAACCTAATCCTAAACCTCACCATAACCCTATCCCGAACCCTAACACTCACCCTCACCCTAGCCCTCATCATAACCCTAATTTTAACCCTCACCTTCACCCTAACCCTCATCCTCACCCTAAACCTCACACTAACCCTAACCCTAATCCTCAAACACTCACCCTGAACCTAACCCTAACCCTTACCCTAACCCTAAACCTAACCCTAACCCTCAACCTAACACTCAAACTCAGCCTAAACCTCACCTTTACCCTTACCATCATCCTCACCCTAACCCTCACCCTAACCCTAACCCTCACCCTCACCATAAACCTAACCCTCAACCTAACCCTCACCCTAACCCTAACTCTAACCCTAAACCTTAATCTAACACTAACACTAAACCTCACCCTCAACCTAGCCCTCACCCTATCCCTAATCTTCATTCTTAACTTTACCCTAACCCTAACCTTAACCCTTACCCTAACCATAATCCTAACCCTAAGCCTCAACCTTACCCTAAAACTCAAGCTCACCATAAACCTAACCCTAACCCTCACCCTAACCCTAAATTTACCCGAACCCTAACTCTCACCGTAAACCTAACCCTAACCCTCACTCTCAACCTCACCCTCAGCCTAACCCTAAGCCTAAACCTAACCCTAACCCTCATACTCACCCTAACCCTTATGCTAATCCTAATCCTAACCTTTAGCCTAACCCTTAGCCTCAACCTAACCCTCAACTTAACCCTAACTCTAACACTAACCCTAACCCTAACCCTCAATTTCAGCCTCACCCTAACCATAACTCTAACCGTAAACCTCAACCTCATCCTAACCCGAACCCTAACCCTAACCCTAAAGCTCACCCTAACGCTAACCCTAAACCTCAACCTCAAACTAGCCCTCACCCTAACCTTAATCCTATCCCTAACCCTCATCCTAGCCCTCACCCTAACACTAACCTTAAACTTCACCTCACACTAACCCTAATCCTAACACTAACCCTGAACCTAACCTTAACCCTCATCGTCACTGTAACCCTTACCCTAACCCTCAACCTAACCCTAAATTGAACCCGAACCCTAACTCTCACCCCAACCCTAAACCTAACCCTCACCCTAAGCCTAACCCTCACCCTTACCTTAACCCTCACGCTCAGGCTAACCCTCACCTTTAACCTTACCGACACCCTCACCCTAACCCTAATCCTAAACCTAAACCTATCCCTAACCCTAGCCCTCACCCTAACCCTAACCCTAAAACTCAATCTAACCTTCACCCTTACGCGAACCCTAAGCAGAACCCTACCCTAAACCAAATCCTAACCCTAACCCTCACCATAACCCTAAGCCTAACCTTAACCCTAACTCTCACACTCACCCTCACCCTCAACCAAACCCTCACCCTCACCCTAACCATAACCCTCACCCTAACCCTAACCCTCACCCTACCACTTACATCACCATAACACTAACCCTAACCCTAACACGAACCCTCACACTAACCCTAATCCTCACCCTCACCCTAGCCCTCACCCTAACCCTAATTCTAACCTTCACCCTCACCCTAAACCTGACCCTCATCCTCACACTAAACCTCACACTAACCCTAACACTAATCCTCAATCTAACCCTCATCCTATCGCTAACCCTAACCCTTACACTAACCCTAAACCTAACCCTAACACTCACCCTTATCTTAATACTCACCCTCAGCGTAAACCTCACCTTTACCCTTACCATCAATGTCACCCTAACCTTACCCTAACCCTAAACCTCATCCCAACCCTCACCCTAAGGGTAAACCTAGCCATCATCCTAACCCTAACCCTCACCCTCACCCTCACCCTCAGCCTAAACCTAAGCCTTAGCCTAAGCCTTACCCTAACCCTCACCCTCACCCGAGCCCTCACCCTTACCCTAATCCTAACAATAACCCTAACCCTAATCCTCACCCCCACCCTCACCCTCAGCCTAACCCTAAGCCTAAGTTGTAACCTAACCCTAACCCTCACCCTAATACTAACACTAACCATAACCCTAACCCTAAACCTCAACCTAACCCTCACCCTAACCTTAACCCTAACACTAACCCTAACCCTAACCCTCGACCTAACACTGCCCCTAACCCTAAATCTAACCCTAAACCTCACCCTCACCCTAACCCTAATCCTAACCCTAACCATAAACCTTACCCTAACCCTCACCCTAACCCACACCCTCACCCTCACCCTCACCCTCACTGTTACTCTAACCATAAACCTAAAAATAACACTAATCCTAACCCTAAACCTAACCCTAACCATAACCCTAACCCTAACCTTAATCCTAACACTCATCATCAACCTAACCCTAACACTAACCCTAAACCTCACCCTAACCCTAACACTCACATCACCGTAACCCTAACTCTCATCCTAACCCTCACCCTAACCCTAACCCTAAACCTAAACCCTATCCTAACACTAACCCTCACCCTCACCCTCACCCTAGACCTCACCCTAACCCTAATCCTAACCCTAATCCTCATCCTAACCCTCACACTAAGCCAAACCTTAACCCTCACCCTAACCCTATTATTAACCCTAATCCTCACCCTAACCCTCAACTTAACCCGAACCCTGTCTCACCCTAACACTAAACCTAACCCTCTCGCTAACCCTAACCCTCACCCTCACCCTCAACTTCAGTCTAAAACTAGCCTAACCCTAATCCTCAACCTAACCTTCACACTCACCCTAACCCTTACCCTAATCCTAACCCTAACCCTAACCCTCACCCTCAGCCTCACCCTAACCCTAATTCTAACCCTAAACCTCACCCTCACCCTAACCCTAACCCTAAACCTAAACCTCACACTAACCTTAACCCTAAACCTCACCCTCACTATAGCCCTCACCATAACCTAATCCTAACCCTAACAATCATTCTAACCCTCACTCTTAACCTAACGCTAAACCTCACCCTCACCATCACCCTAATTTTAACCCTAACACTCAAATTTACCCTAACCCTCAACTTCACCATAACCCTTACCCTAACCATCACCCTATCCCTAAACTGAACCCAAACCCTACCCCTCACCCTAAACCTAACCCTCAACTTCAACCTCACGCTCAGCCTAACCATAAGCCTAAATGTAAACCTAACCCTAACACACACAGGAACCCTCACCCTAAAACTAATCCTAAACCTAAACCTAACCCAAACACTAACCCTCCACCTAACTCTCACTGTAACCCTAACCCTAGCACTAAACCTAACCCTCAACCTAACCGTGACTCTAACCCTAACCCTAACCCTAACCCTAAACCTCACGCTCACCCTAAACCTAACTCTAACCCTAACCCAAACCCTAAACCTCACCCTAACCCTAACCCTAATCCTAACACTCACCCTAACCCTAAAACTAAACCTAACCCTCACAATAAACCTAACCCTAACCCTTACCCTCACCCTCACCCTCAGCCTAAACCTAAGCCTAATTCTAACCCTTACCCTACCCATAACCCTAAACCTCACCGTAACCCTAACCCTAACCCTAACACTAACCCAAAACCTAAACATAACCCTAAACGTAACCCTAAACCTAACCTTAATCCTCAGCCTCACCCTCACCCTAACCCTAAACCTAACCCTAACCCTCACCCTAACTCTAAGCCTAATCCTAAACCTAACCCTAACTCTCACACTCACACTCACCCTAACCCTATTCCTAAACCTAACCCTACCCCTATCCCTAGTCTCACCATAACCCTCACCCTAGCCCCCACCCTTACCCTAATCCAAACCCTAAATCTCATCCTAAACCTCACCCTAAACCTAACTCCAACCCTCACCATACCCCGAAGCCTAACCCTCACCCTCATGCTCGGCTTAAGCCTAAGCCTAAGCCTAACCCTAACATTAACCCTCAACCTAAACCTAACCCTAACACTAACCCTAACTCTAACCCTAAATCTCACCCTCATCCAAAACCTAACTCTAAACCTAACCCAAAAACTAAACCTCATTCTAACCCTAACCCTAACCCTCACCCTCAATGTAACTGTAACCCTAATCCTAACCCTAACCCTCACCCAAACCCTAAGCATAACCCTCATTTTTAACCTAACCCTAATCCTCACTGTAACCCTAACCCTAACCCTAAACCTAACCCTAATCCTCAGCCGCACCCTCACCCTAACCCAAATACTAACCCTAACCCTCACCCTAGCCCTAAGCCTAACCCTAACCCAAAACCTAACGCTCAAACTCACCCTCACCCTAAACCTAATCCTAAACCTAACCCTATCCCTAACCCTAACCCTCACCCTCAGCCTCAACCTAGCCCTCACCCCAACCCTAAATCTAAACCTAAACCTCATCCTAACCCTAACCCTAAACGTAACCGAACCCTAACTCTCACCCTAATCCTAACATTAACCCTCACACTTACCCTAACCCTCAGCCTCACCCTTACCATCAGCCTAAATCTAAGCCTAACCCTAACCCTAACCTTAACACTCACACACACAATAACCTTTACCGTAATCCTAATCCTAACCCTAAGCCTAACCCTCACACTCTACCTAACCCTCACCCTAACCCTAACTCTAATACTAACCCAAACACTAACAATCAACCTCAGTCTCAACCTAAACCTAAATCTAACCTTAAAAGTCACACTCATCCTAACCCTAACCTTAACCCTAACCCTAAACCTCACCCTAACTCTAAACCTAAACCTCACCCTCACCCTAGCCCTCATCCTAACCCTTACCGTAACCCTCAACCTAACCGTAAACTTAAGCCGAACCCTAAATCTCACCCTAACCATAACCCTAACCCTAACCCTAACCCTCACCCTTAGGCTAACCCTCACGTTTACCCTTATCGTCACCCCCACCCCAAACCTCACCCTAACCCTAACATTCAACAAAACACTCATCCTAACCCTAACTCTACCCCTAAACCTCACCCTCAACCTAATCCTAACTCTAACACTAACCCTAACACGAAACCACACCCTAACCCTAACACTAACCCTCAAACTAACCCTAACACTCACCCTCAACCTCACCCTCAGCCTAAACCTAAGGCTAACTCTAACCCTCACACTCCCCCTCTCCCTAACACTAATCCTAAACCTAACCGTAACCCTAACACACACCCTCATCCTAAACCTCACCCTAACCCTAACTATAACACTAACACTAAGCCAAACCCTCACCCTAACACTCACCCTAAACCAATCTCTAACCCTAAACCTCAAACTAACACTGACCCTAACCCTAACCCTAAACCTCACCCTGACCCTAACCCTAAACCTCAACTTCACCCTAGCCCTCACCCTAAACCTAATCCTAAACCTAAACTTCATCCTAACCCTCACACTAACCCTAACCGTAACCCTCACCCGACACCTTACCCTCCCCCTCAACCTAACCCTCAGCCTAACCCTAAGCCTAAACCTAAACCTAACCCTAACCCACACACTCACACTCACCCTAACCCTAATCCTAACCATAACCGTAACACTTAACCTCACCCTAAACCTAAACCTAAAACTAACCCTAACCCTAATCCTCATCCTAACCCTCACCTGAACCCTAACTCTAACCCTAAACCTCACACTCACCCTAACCCTAACTATAACCCTAACCCTAAGCCTAAACCTCCCCTAACTCTAACCCTCATCCTCACCCTCACCCTACCCCTAACCCTAAACCTCACAATAACCCTAAAACTAACCCTAAACCTCACCCTAACCATAACGCTCAACCCTCACGCTAACACTTACCCTCACCCTAACACTAACCCTAACTCTAACACTAACGCTCACAGTAACCCTAACTCTCACAATAACCCTAAACCTCACCCTCACCCTAACCCTAACCATCGGCTACACCCTAGCCCCCACCCTAAACTTAATTCTAACCCTAACACTCACCCAAACCCTAACCCTCATCCTCACCCTAATCCTCACACTAACCCTAAACGTAATCCACAATCTATCCCTCACCCTCACCCTAACACTCACCCTAACCCTAACCCTCATCTAAACACTCACCCTAATCCTAAACCTATCAATCACCCTAACCCTAACCTCACCCTCACCCTCACCCTCAGCCTAAACCTAAGCCTAAGCCTAACCCTAACCCTAACACTCACCCTCACCCTAGCCCTCACCCTAAACCTAATCCTAACCCTAACCCTCACCCTAACCCTAATCATAACCATCACCGAAAACCTATTCCTCACTCCCAAGATAACCCTCAGCCTAACCCTAACCCTAAGCCTAATGCTCACACTCAACCTCACCCTAACCCTAATCCGAAAACTAACCCTATCCCTAACACTAACCCTCACCCTAACCAGAAGTCCTCACCCTAACCCTAAGCCTAAACCTAAACCTCATCCTAACCCTAACCCTAACCCTCACACTCATGCTAAGCCTAAGCCTAAGTTAAGCCTAAGCGTAAACCTAACCCTAAACCTAACCGTCAACCTAATCCTAACCCTAACTCTCACCCTAACCCTGACCCTAACACTAACCCTAACTCTAACCCTAATCCTCACCCTCACCCTAACCCAAACTCTAAACCTAATCCTAAACCTAAACCTCATCCTAACCCCAACCCTAACCCCCACCCTTACCCTCACGGTAAACATAACCCTAACACTAACACTAACAATAACCCTAACTCTAACCCTAACCCTCACCCTAACCATAACCATAACCATAACCCTCACCCTAAACCTAACCCTCAACCTAACACTAAGCCTAACCCTAAACCTAACCCTCACACTAACCCTAACCATCACCCTAACCCTAAACCTCACCCTAACACTAACCCTAAACCTCACCCTCACCCTAGCCCTCACACTAACTCTAACTCTCATCCTCACCCTAAACCTCACACTAACCTTAACACTAATCCTCAATCTAACCCTCACCTTCACCTTAACCCTAACCCTAACCCTCACCCTCAGCTAAACCCTCACCCTAACCCTAACCCTAACACTCACCCTAACCCTAATCCTCACCCTCTGCCTCATGCTAACCCTAACTATAACCCTAAACCTCACCCTCACCCTAAACCTAACCCTAACCCTAAACCTCAACCTAACCCTAACCCTAAAACTCACCCTCATCCTAGCCCTTACCCTAACCCTAAGTCTAACCCTAACCCTCAACATAAACTGCCCCCTAACCCTAACTCTAACCCTAAACCTTACACTCACCTTAACGTTAACCCCAACCCTAACCCTAAACTTCACCCTAAACCTCACCCTAACGAAAATCCTCAACCTCACCCTCAAACTCACCGTAACTCTAACCATAACCCTAACAATAACCCTAACCCTAACCCTAACTATAACCATAACCCTCACCCTCAGCCTCACCCTCACCACAAATTTAACCCTAACCACAACATTAACAATAACCCGAAATCTAACCCTAACACTAATCTTCACCCCCACCCTCAACCTTAACCTAAGCCTAAGCCTAATCCTAAACCTGACCCTCTCAATGAAAGCCTAACCTAACCCTAACCCTAAACCTAAACCTAAACCTCACCCTAACCCTAATCCTAAAACTTATCCTAATCCTCATCCACACCCTCACCCTAACCCAAACCCTAAACTTAACCCTCACCCTAAACCTAAGGCTAATCCTTAACCTAACACTAACCCTCACCCTCACCCTCACCTTAAACCTATTCCTAACCCTAACCCTATCTCTAACCCTAACCCTCACCTAACCCTCACCCTAACCCTAATCCTAACCCTAACCCTAACCTTAACCCTCAACTTCATGCTCGGCCTAAGCCTTAGCCTAAGCCTAATCCTAACCCTAACCCTCACCGTAACCCTAACTGTAACACTAAGGCTAACTCTAAGCCTAAACCTCATTCTCACATTAACCTTAACTCTAACCCAAACCCTAAACCTAAACCTCATCCTAACCCAAAATATAATCCTCACTCTCACCCTCACCGTAATTGTAACTCTAACCCTAACCCTAACAATAACCCTAACCCTAACCCTAACCCTCACCTGAACCATAACCCTCACCCTAAACCAAACCCTCACCCTAACAAATACCCTCAACCTAACACTAACCCTAGCCCTAACACTAAGCCTCACACTAACCCTAATCACAACCCTAAACCTCAACCTAACTCTCACCCTCACACTAAACCTAACACTAACCCTAAACTTAACCCTCACCCTAACCCTCCCACTAAAACTGGATCTAACCCTAAACTTCACTCTCACCTTAACCCTAACCCTAACCCTAACCCTATACCCCACCATAACACTAACCAAATTCCTCACCCGGACCCTCACTATCACCATAATTCTAACCCTAACCCTAACAATAACACTAATCCTAACCCTAAACCTAACCCTAACCCTAAGCCCAACTCTAATCCTAACACTCACCCACACCCTAACCCTAATCCTAACCGTAAACTTCACCCTAACACTAACCCTAACCCTCACCCAAACCCTAGCACTCACCCTAACTCTAATCCTAACCCTAATCACCATCCTAACCCTCACCCTAACCCTAACCCTAACCCTCACCCGCACCCACACCCTCACCGTAACTCTAAACTTAACCCTAACAATAACACTAACCCTAACCTGAACCATCACCATAACCCTAATCCTCACCCCCAACCTCACCCCCAGCCTAACCCTAAGCCTAAGCCTAACCCTCACACTAACCCTCATACTCACCCTCACCCTAAACCTAAAGCTAAACCTAACCCTATCCCTAAACCTCAACCTAACCCTCCTCCCTCCCCTAACCCTAAAACTAAACCTAAACCTAACCCTCACCCTCACCCTCCCCCTCACCCTAACTCTAACCCTAAACTTCACCCTGACCCTAAACAAAACCCTCACTCTCACCCTCAACCTCACCGTACCTCTAACCCTAACCCTAACAATAAAACTGACCCTAACCCTAACCCTAACCCTGACCCTAACAATAACCATAACCCTCACCCTCAACCTCACCCTCACCGCAAATTTAACCCGAACCATAACACTAACAATAAACCTAAACCTAACCATAACCCTAAACCTAATCCGCAACCCCACCCTCACCCTCACCTTCAGTCTAACCCTTAGCCTAATCCTAACCCTCACCATAATACTAACCTTAACCCTAAACCTAACCCTAACCCTAACCCTAAACTTAACCCTAATCCTCAGCCTCAACCACACCCTAACCCAAACCCTAACCCTAACCCTCACCCTAAACCTAAGCCTTAACCTAACCTTATCCCTCACCCTAACACTTACCCTCACCCTAACACTAACCCTAACTCTCACACTAATCCTCACAGTAACCCTAACTCTCACCCTAACCCTAAACCTCACCTTAACCCTAACCCTAACCCTCAGCGTCACCCTAGCCCCCACCCTAATCTTAATTCTAACCCTAACCCTCACCCTAACACTAACCCTCATCCTCACCCTAAACCTCACACTAACCCTAACCCTAATCCTCAATCTATCCTTCACCCTAACCCTAATCCTTACCCTAACAATCACCCTAATCCTAACCCTTACCCTTAGGGCAACATTCAACCTCAGCCTAACCCTCATCTTTACTCTGACCTTCACGCTCACCCTAACAGTCACCCTAACCCTAACCCTCATTCAAATACTCACCCTAACCCTAACCCTATCCATCACCCTAACCCTAACACTCACCCTCAGCCTCACCCTCAGCCTAAACCTATGTTTAAGCTTAACCCTAACCCTAACACTCAACCTCACCCTAGCCCTCACCCTAAACCTAATCCTAACCCTATCCCTCATCCTAACCCTCACCCTAACCCGCACACTAACCATCACCCAAAACCTATTCCTCACCCCCAATCTCACCCTCAGACTAACCCTAAGCCTAAGCCTAAACTTAACCATAACCCTCACCCTCAGCCTCACCCTCACCGCAAAATAACCAAAACCATAACACTGAAAATAACACTAATTTTAACCTGAAACCTAACCCTAATCCTAACCCCCACCCTCACCCTCAGCCTAACCCTAAGCCTAACCCTAGGCGTAACACTAATCCTGATTGTGACCCTAAACACAACATTAACCCTAACCCTAAACCTAACCCTAAACCTAACACTAATCATCAGGCGCACCCTCACCCTAACCCACACCCTAACCCTAAGCCTAAGCCTAACCCTAACCCTAACGCTCACACTCACCCTCACCCTAAACCTAATCCTAAAACTAACCCTATCCCTAACCCTAACCCTCACCCTATCCCTCATCCTAATCCAACCCCTAACACTAACACTAACACAAACCCTCACCCTAACCCTCAACCTAACCCTAATTCTAATCCTAACCCTCACCCTCGCCTTAACTGTAACCCTAACCATAACCCTAAACCTTACCCTAACCCTAACCCTAAACCTCACTCTCACCCTAGCCCTCACCCTACCCCTAACCTTAACCCTAACCCTCACCCTAACCATAACACTCACCATAACTCTGACTTTCACACTAAACCTAACCCTAACCCTCACCCTCACCATCACCCTAAACCTTACCTAAACCTCACCCTCACTCTAAACCAAACGCTAACCCTAACACTGACTCTAAACCTAAGCCTAAGCCTAACCCTAACCCTCACACTCACCCTCAATCTAAACCTAATCCTAAACCTATCCCTATCCCTAAGCCTCACATGAACCATCACCCTAGTGCTCACCCTAACCCTAATCCTAACACTTCACCTCATGCTAACACTCAACCTAACCCTAACCTAACCCTCACACTAACCCTCACCCTAACCCTAACAGTAACACTAACGCTAACTCTAACCCTAAACATCACCCTCACCCTAACCCTAATTCTAACCCTAACCCTTAATATAAACCTCACCCTAAACCGAAACCTAACCCTCACCCTCATAGTAACCGTAAGCCTAACCCTAACCCTAACAATAACACTAAAAGTAAACCTAACCCTCATTGTAACCATAACCGTCACCATAACCCTAACCCTCAACCTAACACTTACCCTCACCCTAACACTAACCCCAACCCTAACACTAATCCTCACACTAACCCTAACCATCACCCTAACCTAAACCGCACCCTAACCCTAAACCTCACCGTCACGGAGCCCTCACCCTAACCCTAACCCTCACCCTAAACCTAGACCTAATCCTAACCCTCTACCTTAACCTAACCCTCACGTTCATCATAACCTTAACCCTAACCCTAAGAATAACCATAACCCTAAACCTAAACTTAAATTTCACCCTCACCGTAACTCTAACCCTAACCCAAACCCTCACCCTAACCCTAACACTGACGCTAGCCCTAACGACAAACCTCACCATAAACCTAACACTAACCCTAATCTTCACCCTAGGACATACCCTATCCCTAATCCAACCCTAACCCTCATCCTAACCCTCACTCTAACCCTAAACCAAACCCTCACCCTCACCCTTAGCCTCAGCCTAACCCTAAGCAAAACACTAACCCTAACAACAACTGTCACACTCACAGTTACCGTAACCCTAATCCTAACCCAGCACCAACCCTAACCCTAACACTAAAACTAAACCTAACCCTCACCCTAACCCTCACTCTAAAGCTAACCCTAACCCTATTGCTCATCCTAGCACATAACCTAACGCTAATCCTATCCCTAACCCTCACCATAAGCCTCAACCTTACCCTCGCTCTAAACCTAAACCTGAAGCTAACCCTCACCTTCACCCTAACCCTAATGCTAACCCTAACCCTAACACAAACACTAACCTCACACTCACCCTCACCTTATCCCTAATCCTAATCCTAAACCTTACCCTAACCCTCACCCTAACCCTAACTCTCAGCCTAACCCTACCCCTACCCCTAACACTAACACTAATCCTCACCCTAACCGTAGCTCCAATCCTATCCCTCACCCTCGCCTTAACTGTAACCCTAACCCTAACCCTAAACCTCACCCTAACCCTAACCATCAACCTCACTCTCACCCTAAACCTCACCCTAACCCTAACCCTAAACTTCACTCTCACCCTAGCCCTCACCCTAACCCTAACCCTAACCCTCAATCTCAGCCTAAGCCTAAACCTAACCCTAAGCTTAATCCTAACCCTAACCCTCAAACTAACCCTCACAATAACCCTCACCCTAACACTAACAGTAACACTAACGCTAACTCTAACCCTAAACTTCACTCTCACCCAAACCCTAATTCTAACCGTAACCCTTAATATAAACCTCACCCTAAACCGAACCCTAACACTTACCCTCACAGTAAACGTAACCCTAACCATAACTCTAACAATAACTCTAAACCTAACCCTAACCTTCATTGTAACCCTTTGCATCACCATAAACCTAACCCTCACCCTAACACTTCCCCTCACGTTAACACTAACCCTAACCCTAACACTAATTCTCACACTAACCCTAAACATCACCCTAACCATAAACCTCACCCTAAACCTAGACCTAATCATAACCCTCAACCTTACCCTAAACCTCACTCTCATCATAACCCTAACCCTAATCCCCACCCTATGCCTAAACCTAATCATAACCATAAACCTCACCCGAACTGTAACCCTAACCCTCACCCTCATGATAGCCCACACCCTAACCATAAACCTAAACCTAACCCTCATCCTAACACTCACCCTAACCCAAAACCTAAACCTCACCCTAAACCTAAACCTCACCCTCACCCTCAGCCTAACCCTAAGCCTAAACATAACCCTAACCATAACCCTCACACTCAACCTCACCCAAAACCTAATCCTAAACCTAACCCTATCCCTAACCCTAACCCTCACCCTAAACCTATCCCTGACACTAAACCTAACACTAACCCTCACAGTAAATCTCAACTTAACACTAACTCTAACCCTAAACCTCACCCTCAACCTCATCCTAACCCTAATCCTAAACATCACCCTCATCCTAACCCTCACCCTAACACTAACCCTAACACTAATCCTAAACCTAATCCTCATCCTAACTCTCACCCTAACCCTAACCCTAACTCTCACTCAAAAGCTAACCCTAACACAAACCCTAACCCTAACCCTCAACCTCACCCTCACCCTCAGCTTAACCCTAAGCCTAAACTTAACCTAAGCCTAACCGAAACACTCACCCTAACACTAACCTTTATCCTAATCCTAACCCTAACCCAAACCCTCACCTAAAACCCTCACCCTCATCCTAACCCTCACACTAACCCAAACCCTAACTCTAACCCTAATCCTAAACCTTACCCTAACCGTCACCTTAACCCTAAAACGAACACTAAACCTCACCTTCACCCTCACACGAAATCTAACACTAACCCTAAACCTCACCCTAACCATAACCCTCACAGTCACCCTCACATTCGCAGTAACTCTAACCCTAAACCTAACAATAACACTAACCCTCACCCTAACCCTGACACTCACCCTCACTGTAACGCTAACCCTAACCCTAAACCTCACCCTCACCCTAAACCTCACCCTAACCCTAACCCAAAACCTCACTCTCACCCTAGCCCTCACCCTAACCCTAACCCTAACCCTCACCATAACCCTAAATTTCACACTAACCCTAACCCTAACCCTCAACCTCAACCTAACCCTAACCCTAACCCTCACCCTCACCCTAAACCAAACCCTAACCCTAACACTGACTCTAACCCTAAGCCTAACCCTAACCCTAACCCTCACACTTACCCTCAATCTAAACCTAATCCTAAATGTAACCCTATCCCTAAGCCTAACCCTCACATTAACCATCACCCTAGCGCTCACCCTAACCCTAATTCTAACCCTACACCTCATCCTAACACTCAGCCTAACGCTAACCCTAACCCTTGCCCTAACCCTAACCCTAACCCTCACCCTCACTCTTGGCCTAAGCCTAAGCCTAACCCTAAGCTTAAGCCTAACCCTAACCCTCACACTAACCCTCACTCTAACTCTAACACTAACACTAAAGCTAACTCTAGCCCTAAACCTCACCCTAACCCTAACTCTAACCCTAACACTTAATATAAACCTCACCCTAAACCGAAAACTAACCCTCACTCTCACAGTAACCGTAACCCTAACCCTAACCCTAACAGTAACACTAAACCTAAACCTAACCCTCATTGTAACCATAACCGTCACCATAAACATAACCCTCACCCTAACACTTACCCTCACCCTAACACTAACCCTAACCCTAACACTAATCCTCACACTAACCCTAACCATCACCCTAACCCTAAACCTCAACCTAACCCTAAACCTCACCCTCACCCTAGCCCTCAACCTAACCCTCACCCTAAACCTAGACCTAATCCTAACCCTCAAACTTACCCTAACCCTCACCCTCATCATAACTTTAACCCTAACACCCACCCTATGCCTAAAAATAATCCTAACCCTAAACTTCACCCTAACCCTAACCCTAAACCTCACCCTCATGCTAGCCCTCACCCTAATCCGAATGCTAAACCTAACCCTCATCCTAACCCTCACCGTAACCCTAAACCTAAACCTCACCCTCACCCTCAGCCTAACCTTAAGCATAATCATAACCCTAAACATAACCCTCACACTCAAACTCACCCAAAACCTCATCCTAAACCTAACCCTATCCCTAACCCTAACCCTCACCCTAAACCTCACCCTAACCCTAACCCTAACACTAAACCTAACACTAACCCTCACAGTAAATCTCAACTTAACACTAACTCTAACCCTAAAACTCACCCTCACCCTAACTCTAACCCTCACCCTCACCCTCACCCTCAGCCTATGCCTAAGCCTAAACCTAACCCTAACCCTAAACCTCATACTCACCCTCACACTAACCCTAATCCTAATCCTAACCCTAAACATAACCCTCACCCTAACACTAACCCTCACCATAACCCTAACCCTATCACTAACCCTAACCCTAAACCTCACCCTATCCCTCACCCTAACCCTAACTCTAATCCTAAACCTCACCCTCACTCTCACCCTAACCCTAACCCTAAACATCACCCTCATCCTAACCCTCACACTAAACCTAACCCTAACACTAATCCTAACCCTAATCCTCATCCTAACTCTCACCCTAACCCTAACACTAACTCTCACCCAAACACTAACCCTAACCTAATCCTCACCCTCACCCTCACCCTCACCCTCAGCTTAATGCTAAGCCTAACCCTAACCCTAAGCCTAATCCAAACACTCACCCTAATGCTAACCCTAATCCTAATCCTAGCCCTAACACTAAACCTCACCCTAATCCTCACCCTCATCCTAACCCTCACCCTAACCCTAAACCTAACACTAACCCTAACCCTAAACCTCACCCTCAACCTCACCTTAACCCTACATCTAACCCTAAACCTCACCCTCACCCTCACGCTAAACCTAACACTAACCCTAATCCTCAACCTAGGACATACCCTAACCCTAATCTAACCCTAACCCTCACACTAACCCTCAATCTAACCCTAAACAAAACCCTCACCCTAAATCAAACCCTCACCCTCACCCTCAGCCTCAGCTTAACCCTAAGCCTAACACTAACCCTAACCCTATCTGTCACACTCACAGTCACTGTAACCCTACTCCTAAACCTAACACCAACCCTAACCCTAACACTAAACCTAAACCTAAACCTGCACCTAACCCTCACTCTAACCCTAACCTGAACCCTATTGCTCATCCTAGCACATACCCTAACGCTAATCCTATCCCTAACCCTCACCATAACCCTCACCCGTACCCTCACTCTAAACCTAACCCTAAAGTTAACCCTCAACGTCACCCTAAAACTAATGCTTACACTAACCCTAACACTAACACTAACCCTCACACTCACCCTCACCTTATCCCTAATCCTAATCCTAACCCTTACCCTAACCCTCACGCTCACCCTAACTCTCATCCTAACCCTACACCCAACACTAACACTAACAATAACCCTCCCCCTAACCCTCACCCTAACCCTAACTCTAACCCTAACCCTCACCCTCGCCTTAACCGTAACCCTAACCATAACCCTAAAACTCACCCTAACCCTAACCCTAAACCTCACCCTCACCCTAAACCTCACCCTAACCCTAACCCTAAACCTCACTCTCACCCTAGCCCTCACCCTACCCCTAAACGAAACCCTCAAACTCGGCCTAAGCCTAAACCTAACCCTAAGCTTAAGCCTAACCCTAACCCTCACACTAAGCCTCATCCTAACCCTAACACTAACACTAACGCTAACTCTAACCCTAAACCTTACCCTCACCCTAACCCAAACTCTAACCCTAACCTTTAATATAAACCTCAACCTAAACAGAACCCTAACCCTCACACTCACAGTAACCGCAACCCTAACCCTAACCCTAACAATAACACTAAAACTAAATCTAACCCTCATTGTAACCATAACCGTCACCATAAACCTAACCCTCACCCTAACACTTACCCTCACATTAACACTAATCCTAACCCTAACACTAATCTTCACTCTAACACTAACCATCATCCTAACCCTAAACCTCACCCTAACCCTAAACCTGACCCTCACCCTAGCCCTCAACCTAACCCTAACCCTCACCCTAAACCTAGACCTAATCCTAACCATCAAACTTACCCTAAACCTCACCCTCATCATAACCGTAACCATAACCCCCACCCTATGCTTAAACTTAATCCTAACCCTAAACCTCACCCTAACCCTAACCCTAACCCTCAACCTCATGCTAGCCCTCACCCTAATCCTAATCCAAAACCTAATCCTCATCCTAACCCTCACCCTAACCATAAACCTAACACTCACCCAAACCCTAAACCTCACCCTCACCCTCAGCCTAACCCTAAGCCTAATCATAATCCTAACCATAACCCTGACACTCAACCTCACCCAAAATCTAATCCTAAACCTAACCCTATCCCTAACACTAACCCTAACACTAACCCTCACACTAAACCTCAACTTAACACTAACTCTAACCCTAAATCTCACCGTCACCCTAACCCTAAACCTCACCCTCACCCTCAA